>NC_089879.1:13460833-14115000 GCF_040182565.1 Anser cygnoides | reverse complement strand
TGCGTTGCAAAGCCCTGTGCTGAGTCCGCGCGTTTTAAACAGACCTAAAACGCAGAGAAGCAAGGAAAAACAGCGGCTGCTCCCTGCGACCGCATCTCGCAAACTTTCTGCAACTCTTTTTTCCTTTTCCCTTCCTCTCCCTCCCTCTCTCCCTCCCCTCCTCGGTGCTGTTTCTCCCGGAGCACGCAGCCATTGAAGCACGCCCAAGATCCCTTTGTTTATTTCCAAATATATTTAAGAAAATAACAGCCCTGGGTTTAATGCTCAGGATATACAGCCTGTATCTGCTGGGTGCTCCTATACATTTAAGCTTCTCGTTTCCTCCCAGATCCTTCCTGTGGAAGCTCCCGAGGTAATATTTCCTTTTTAGTACTTTGCGAGCTTCTAACTCAAATTGTTATTGCTTCACATTTTTAAAGTTTACTTAGCAAAAGGCCCGGCTAACGTGAGCTGCTTGCAAGCTCGGAGAGAGACGAAAGGGCCTTGCCTTCAGCTACACTCTGCAAATGCGAAGGGATAGGGGCTTTTAGGGATGAGTTATACCGCAATCAGCTTAGTAAATCTGCATGCAGAAAGGATGCTAATTAGTCTTAATAGTCTACCAATATGCCCCAAGACTGGAGACACAACAACGTAAATCTGCTACCGATAAATATTTTTAATTGTTAAATTTACTGGAAAGAAAAAGTGTATTTTTCCACCGCAAACGTGAGGGCTGCGGCGGGGCCGGGCTGCGGCAGGGCTCGCCCCCCTGCTTGGGGGGGCCTGGACGGATGCAGACCCCCCCCTTCTCTTATCTCCCCCCCCCCCCCAAGCCGGGGGCCCCGGGCCGCCCCCAGCCCCGGGCCCCCCCGCCCCGGCCGCCGGGAGGGAGGGGGGAGCGCCCGCTTAGCTCGTGCTTGGTGAAATTAGTGATGTATCACGTTAATTACCAGTGTGATCTTAAAATGGTTGCAGGCCCAAGGAAAATTAATGGAAATCCAAATTCTAATTATGTGGCTGGTGTTAAAGAGTTGAACTAAATACCCGGGAAGGGAAATTGGATGATAATGTGGAAATATGCTACATTTTCTGGCTGCTTCTGCTTATTGCATCATGAAACCCAATAAATGCATTAAGCAGAGACACCGCTGGAGGATGATCTTTGGGGAGACAAAGGGGGGCGGGGGGGGACACCCACGACCTGGGATAACAGGGAAAAAGCGCTGAACATGTTCCAGCACCCGCTAGTTTTGCACCCCGTTAAGCTCCCCAGGAAGGCTTGCTTCTGCCCAGAGGTGCGGGCCAGACCTGAGAACCGGGAGCCCGGCTCCCCCTGGCCCCCCCCGGCTCCCCCTGGCCCCCCCCGGCTCCCCTCGGTCCCCCCCCTTCAGCTCCCCCGGGCGCTGCCCCGCTCGCAGATGGGGAAACTGAGGCACGGGCACGCCGCCCTCCGAGCCTCCTCTCTGGGGTCCCCGCAGCCCTCCCTGCCCTCCCCCTCCCCACCCAGCAATCACGCGTGAAGGGCTAATTAATTATCACAATTAAGCTTTCGGGACCCGGGGCCGAAACCCGGGGAGAGGGGAGGATTTTGTGTCGTGTCCCGCCCCCCCCCCACGCGTGTCCCCGGGGATGTGGGGCGCAGGCACCTGCCCACGGGCTTAACCCTTCCCTCGCCCACAGTCTCGGGGTCCCGGGTTTCAGCTCTAAGATCTCCGCCTCATCCATCACCGAGTTAAAAAAAAAAAATAAAAAAATTAAAAAAAAAAAATCAGCGGGGAAACCAATACAGACAAACACATCAAGACTCGAGAGTGGCGACCCTTGGAAAAGCCAGGGTCCAACCAGATATGAATCATTTTTCTTTGCATACTTTAAAGGAATTACTAGTGATATGCACGGCTGTCACTGCAAACTACATTTATGGATTTGCAAGTCATTTCCATAAATCAGCTGCATTGGATCCATCAGAAGAGCAGAGCCCGGCGTCGGTGCGAAGATGATGGAGCTCTCTTTGAACGTATAATGAAGTGTTCCAAGGGCTGCAGTTATTTTTCTGCTTGTTAAGGATTTTTTTTTTTTTTTGGAAGGGGGAGGGGGCCTTCTCGAATTTGATTTTAAATTAAAATGTCGCCAAGAGATGTTTTATTGGTGATCACCCTTATGATAAATTTATGCTTCAATAATTACTTTTCACGGGGTATCGATTTCCTCTGGCAAAAGCCTTTCTCCCTCCCTCCAAACCCCCGTCTCCCATTTCCCGAACAAGGCAGCGCTGCCCCCCCAAGCCCCCCAGGGGAGATGCAGAGCCCGGGGACGGCTGAAATTCCCTTCTGAGCCCACGGTTCTCGAGTGGGGGGGGAGCTGGGGGTGTCCCCCAACCCCTGCACTGGTCCCATTGCAGGGGGGCATCTCCAAAGCAGGGGTATTCCTGGGGTAGCAGGGGATCTGGGGGTTTTGTGGCTGTCCCCACCAGCCCCCAGCAAGCCCACCTGCCCACCAGGAGCTCCTTTCTGCTCCTGGAGCCCTGGGCCCGCTGCTGAGAACACGCTCAGGGCATTTGGGCAGATGCAGAGGAGGCTGAGCTCCGAGCACAAAGAGGCCAAGCCAGATGAGGACCTGCTTGTTGCACAGCTGCTCCTTGCCTTAAAATAAAAACAAAATTATGACCACCAGACTGGAGTTTTGCAAGGTGTCGGTTTCATCCGAATAAATCACTTCTGATCTGTCCTTTCCTGCCAAAGCCAATATTCCTCCCAGCTCCCCCCTTCATCCATCAATAACTTCCCCCTTGGAAGGGGCTCGCTCCGTGCTCAGAGGACAGGGCAGCACAGGGCAAGTCACTGCAAAAACGGGGCTTTTCCTCTCTTTGCCGAGCAGCAGGCCACCGGTCTCCTTTCCCATGTGTTTTCCATTCCCTGGGAGCAGGAACACAGCATGTGCTGGAAAATGCTGTGGCTGCGTGGACATGGCTACCTGGTGGCAGGGAGGCCACTTGTCCCCAAGATGCACGGTTCACACCTCTGTCTGCCCAGGCTCAGCACCAGGTGCTGAGTGGAGGCACTGGCCTTGTTTACGCTGTGCTTTTCTATTTAAAAAAAAATTAAAAAGAAATTGGGTGAGTGCAGAGTGCTGCCCCCAGCCCCAGCTCAGGCGGTAGCTCCCTGCGGGGCTCCCAGGCTCTTGGGGTGAGAGGAGGCCCCATAGCACCGCCCCAAAATCAAGTCACCCCTGTCCCAGTGTGTCCCCATGCTACTAATTACCCCAGGCCACTAATTTCCCTGCCTCCCCAGCATCCCGCTTGAAGGCCACCTCCAGTCCGGGCTCCCAGCAGCACATCCCCTGCAGAAGCGAGCCCCTTGGGGTCCCAGCGCCAGCCCCCGGACACCCAACCCCCGGCAGCGAGCTCGGGGGGGGACCGAGAGGAGGTCCGAGGGGGGTCTGGGGGGCTCAGCCCCTTCCCCTGCCCTGCACGGAGCAGCCTGGGGCCGGCTCGGCGCTGCCGCCCTGCCCGGCTCGCAAAGCTTAGGCGAGGGGGACCTCTGCAGGCGGCGGCCCCCGCAGCTCATCGTCCTACGGCAGGCTGTGGGATGGAGGACGGCAGGCTTTCCCCTGGCAGGGGTTTGTTAGGGGAGGGCTTTTTCGAAAGGTAAAAAGAGGAGGGGGTTTTGCAAACGCCCCGTGCCATCCTTTCTGGGTGAGCCGGGGGTCCCGTGGTGAAACGAAGTCGTGTTTTCCAGGGCTTGTATGCTGCTAACAGCAGACAGAACGGCTGGAAGAAGGATCACAGAATATCCCGAGCTGGAAGGGACCCACAAGGATCATCCAGTCCAGTTCCTGGGTCCACACATGACCTCCCAAAAATCAGGCCCTATGTCTGAGAGCATTGTCCAAACACTTCTTGAACTCCATCGGACTCAGTGCTGTGACCACTGCCCTGGGGAGCTTGTCCCAGTGCCTGACCACCCTCTTGGTGACAAATATTTTCCTAACACCCAGCCTGACCCTCTCCTGTCACAGCTCCAAGGATATGCTCCCCCCCACTCCCCCCCCCCCCCCCCCAGTACCAGGACATGAAGAAGCAGGATGCTCCCCCAGTAACAAAGCCTGGAGGGTGAGCCCCATCCCCTGGTCCATTGTGGTTTCCAAGTGAATTTCTGCTAAAATCTAAATGACCCCAGTGCCACAGATCTCGGCGGGGAAGATGAGGTCAAAGCCAGGCACAGGGTTATGCAGGACATGAACACACTGAGAAGCAGCGGGGCAGCAGGGAAGTGATGGGCAGCTCCTCCAAGATGGTCCTGTGTGCACACCGTGCATGCCTTCCTCTCCCAGAGTTAAAAGTCTTGTTGAATTTCAGCCAAAATGAGACTAGAGCAGTGACAACTGCAGGAAATTCAGCCCCCAGATGTTTCAAATCCCACCACACCACGAAGCAGAGCTTCTGAGCGCTCCCTGGTGTGTGCACAGCTCCTTTCACAGCAGGGTCACCTCTGGCAGAGACTTTCCTGCCTCTCTCTGTGCTCCCAAAGATGGGAGGGTGGCAGGGTCACCATGCCATCTGACAGCACATCACACCTGGAAGAAGCCCTGTGACTTGGGAAAATAACTTTCCACATGGAGGGTGGTCAAACATTGGGGCAGGAATCAGATTTTGAGGTCTCCATCCCTGGGGATGCTCAAAGGTTGACTGAACTGGGCAACCTGACCCAACTCCCGTGATCCCTGCTCAGAGGGAGGGCTGATCAGAGGCATCCTGAAGTCACTCCAACCTGAATTACGCTATGACTTGGCGGTATAACCAAACCTCTGGCTGCTCCCCTACCCCCCTCATCCAGCACAATAAACAAGCAACCAAGCCACTTTCAAGCCCACCAGCACAAGCATCGATATAAAGCCAGTGTCACGCACCCTGTAATCAGTTTCTATTTCTCATTTCTTAAAAACATATTATTTTATGATCCACTAATGCTTTCCCTAAATAATCCCATTTGTTCTTCACCTAATTCAACCGTAGCCCTTAATTGTTTGATACTAATAGCTTTCATTTCTCTCACTTCCTTTTCTTTTTCTTTGCCCTGCAGGAGAAATCAGCTGCAACACCCATGACCAAGGTTACAAAACAGCTTCTGCCTTCGTTCCTCGTGCCCTGCCCATCCCAGTGTGCAGAAACCATGGCCAAGGGGGGAGGGAATTCACCCCGTTTGATCCACAAACATTTCATTTCAATGATTCATTTCATGTCAAGGTTAGCCAGCGCTAAGGGATACCCAGGTCCTTGTTTTCTCAAGCCTTGGCTGGCATCCAAGGCACAAGTCTCCCTTCAGAGGAACAATGCTCAAAATGTCCGTTTCTTAGACAGAGACCCAAAAAGCGAGTAGCAGACAGAAGTCCTGGAGGCGGTGCAGCTCACCCCCTACACCTGCCAACCTTCCCTATCTGCAATTAATTTATATATATATATATATATATATATATACACATATATATATGATGGTCTGATTTTGATGGAGTACTCCACAGGTCTGCTAACTGTTTTCCCATTAGTCCTCGCTTTCAAAAGCAGAGCTGGATTTTAGTTGGACCAGCCGTGAAGTCCGTCAGGGAGAAGAGGGGCAGGGTGGTGGCAGCAGAGTGGTGCGGAGCGGTGCTGGGCGGGTGGGTGCTGGCACCTCGGGCTGCAGGAAGATGTCCCAGGGAAGTTACTGCCAGGAAAGGCAGGAGCTGCTTCTTGGCTGCCTCTCACCACTGCGCAGGTACAGGCTCCGAACATCCCTTCTGCCTGTTTGGCAGTGGGAGAGAAGCAGCAGAGGGGCTGCGACGAGGAAAGATGGATGCTTGCTGCCCCAGGGACCTTCCTGTTTGGTTTTGGTGGATTAACCCTAAAATCAGCCGGTTCGAGTTGAGAGGAAGAGCAGAAAGTTTTGAAAAACCGTCTTAACGCAAATCTCCTTTCTCCTTTTCCTTAAAGCTAAGAAGCTGCCTGCCCTAACCAAGGCAGGTGGAGAAAGGTTTCTAAGAACAAGAGACAAAAAAAGTCTGTCAGGAGAGGATTAGCTGGAGCAGAGCCTGCCTCCGAGCAAGACAGCGGGCGAGGCCGACCTTGCAAAGCCTGTCTGGGCTATTTTCTAGAGGAAGATTGCAGAGGCGGTAGTGACAGCGCGGAGCTGCGTTAGGAGAGGAAACTCATTTTGCTTCGATGCCTGCTGCTGCTCACACAGCAATGCTGCTCCCCTCAGCCACCACCTCAGGCCCTGGGCCCCCCCGGCTGCCCGGGGACCCCCTGGCTGCCCAGAGACCCCTCAGTTCCTCCGAGCCCCCCCAAGCACAAGTGAGCCACAGGGCTCCTTCTCCTCCTGCTCATGGTGGGAGCGCAGCCCTTGCTCTGCGGCCTACTGGGAAGTGTAGTTCAGCGCCTGCAAGGCCATTCCAGGGAGGCCTCTGCTTCGCTGGGAGGTTTGGGGGACAAAATTGGGATGGTTCCTCGAGGACGTTTGCTGCATGCATCATTTAAATGTATCGGTTTTGTGAACCCCCAGTGGAACGAGGGTGGGGGCATGGCTGGAAACAGGGCCCCGGCCCGGGGCCATCTCCATCCCACGGGACACGAGCCTGTGCTCGCCTGCCCGCTGAGTCAGGGCCTGGTGGCATGGGGCTCGCTCGGTTTTCCTGGGGAAGGTCTCGCACCAGCACCTCACGTGCAGAAGCAGAGGTGAGCGTGGCGCTGCGAGGCCCGCAGGCCATCCTCCATGCGGGAGAGAGAGGTTTGGGGCTCACACAACTCAGAGACGCACGAAAAGCTTCGTGACGAGGAAAGCAAGAACGTCCCAGCCAGCCATGGGTGCTGGATGTGACCCAAACTCAGCAGATTCCCCAGGGTCTGGCAAAAATGAGCCAGTTTTGCACGCTCTGGGGTCTAGGGCACATCCTGAACATGAGTAAGGCTGGGTTTGGGGGTGTTTCATCCCAAAGGGCAACTCCAAATTGTCTGCATTTCTTCCCCCTCCCTTTTTTTTTTCTATTTCCACCGAAGTTTTCTTTCTTTCACTAAGGAGATGCGAGCTGCATCCAGACTGCACCTCCCCATTTTCCTCCTCAAAATAATAATAGCCTCATTTGCTAAAGGCACTATTAGGGTATTAAGTGAAAATGAATTAAGTTTAATTCAATTGTTATTTTAGGAGCTTTGCCTCGTCAGGGTTTTGCAGAGCTTCATTCTTCCACTCGCTGGAGACCGGCTTTAACACGCCCCTGCTGAGTTGTTGCTGCAAGCCACAAACCCATCACGCTGGGAGTTTTACTTAATGCTAAGGGTTGGATTTTATTTTGCTTAATGTCAGAGTCTGCCTGCCACACTGCTGGGGGAGAGGAGGGAGCCAGAGACCGGTTAGCTCGAGTCCATCACGCTTGGCTTAGAAATGCAAGTGGCTGTCTGGCTGGCCATGGCTTAGGCAAAATTTGAGCACTCGTTTCCACCACGTCGCTGCCCCCCTGCTCCAGGGAGGCTTTACCACCTTCTGCATCGGGTCTCATCGCCAGCTCGGCCTGGATCTTCTCCCTCTGCAGCAGCACGGCCTCGGGGAGAGGGCTGCTGGGGGGAAATTCCTCCTGTGGAGAGCTGGGGGTGTTCCCCCTGGGCTCACAGTGGGGGCACAGACATTGAAGTTTGCTGATGGCTGCCAGCAGCAGAAATGCCAATAAAGCCCTCGGGGAGCACCAGGGTCTGCCCTGGTCAGGAGCCGTGCCTGTGCTAGGGATACATTAGCTCCACCAGGCCAAGGAGAAAATCTGAGAGGGGAGGAAAGAGGAGAAAAATTAGAGGCAGAGGGACATGGATTTCCATGGGACACATGTCCATGCCTTTGCCATGTGGACAGGCAGGCTACTGGGTGCCCATAACCCTACAGGATTGGCTAGGGCATTTGGAGAAAATTCACACTGCTGCACAGGGCAGAGAAATGAAGGAGAAAGTGACCCAGCAGAGTGAGAAGAAGAGGGGCTCAGATCCCCCCTAAAGCCCATCAAAAGTCCATTTCAGATGAGGTGTTGGCTCCCCATAGCTTGACGATTTGAGCCATGAGAGCCATCATGTCCATCCGGCATTCCCCCACCAGTTCCTACAGCAGAGGGAGAAGCAAGGACAAGACCCTAAAGATAAATGCCCACCCTCGGTGCTGGGACAGTTCAGGGCCGGGAGGAAGCAGCACTGGGAGCAGGGCTCTCTCAGCCCCTAACCTTGCTCAGAGCCGGTGCCTAGGATTTATGGAAGGAAAGCTTGGCAGTGACCTCTGCTCCGCTCCAGCTCTGAGCGTGGACTCGGATGGCATTACAGCGTGATGTACGGCCAACGGCTCTGCCGGGCAGTCTCTTGTGAGCGATGGCTTGCGATATTTCTGGAGTTTATACCTAGCTCTCCAGCTCGACGGGCTCTCTGGATATGATTTGTGCTGTATGTAGCTCTATAAATATTGAGCTCAGAGCATTATATATGGCGACAGCCCTACAGCACTCTGGGTGATATATCCCCGCGTTTGCGGTTGTAGGCGAATAATTTTAGTTTGAGTGGTGTGGCAATGAGAACAAGGAGGAAGTAAAATAAAAGGGTAATTCAAGACCAAGCGGACAGCAGGGAGCGTGCATGAGATTCAGCTTATCATTCAAAGCCAAGCCTTTCCCACCAAATCATTCAGGAAATTGATGGCCGGAGTCATTTCCCAAATTAGTTACCTTATCCCTGCGTGCTGCTGTCTGCAAAACAAAGAGATGGCACCGAGCCCCCCTGCTGTGGGCTTTTGAGGCAGAAGAGGGGAGGCACAGTATGAGGACAGGGGAGGAGCAGAGGACGGGGCTGTCAGGGGACACGGGCAGGGGACATGGGGTGAACTGGGCTGTTACCAGCAGCCTCTTGCCACCTGATCCCATGGGAAGATGCAGCAGCATCACTTCAACAGCTCCTCCAGGCAAGCAGCTCGCAGGCCACCATGTAGGCTTTGGGGACAAGGGCATGCTCCTGGATATTGCTTAACCCACCCCACATTGCTGCAGCCCAGGTGCCACTTCTCCCCCCACCAGCCCCACCGTGTTCCCTCCCTCCAGCCAGGAGATGAGCAAAGGGGGCTCGCATCCCAGCACCAGAGATTTCGGAGGGTCCTCAGGGCCATCCCCTGAGCAGGATGCAGGAACGGCCAAATGCCCATCTCCAGGGGAAAGCGGAGGACAGGTTTCATGCCGTGCCCAGCTCCCTGTGATGCTCTGAGGCACGCAGGTGCTGGTGTCCGTGCGGGGCTGGCCCAGGCTCACCCAGCCCAGCTCAGATCATGCAAGTGAATCATTTCAATCCCAGCGTCAGAGCCCAGCACTTCAACAGAAAGGGCATTTACATCCGTGGGTGCTGAGGGCATGGCCAGGTGAATCATCGCTGTCCCTTAGAGAGAAGTCCAAGGCAGAGCCTGTAATTAATCATTAATTGTGAAATAGGCGACTGAACAAGCACCCAAAGAATGTGATTACAAGGAGGAGAGGGAAAAGGACATGATGGACCGAGGCCAGCACGGTCTGCAACAACCACCAGTCTGTACCAATGTGTTTCCTGGTGCCTCATTCACAGGACCCACTCGAGCACCCACCCAGCACCACGCAAGGACAGGGTCTGACCAGAGCACCTGGTGGTACAGGCAGCAGGAAAGAGCATTTAAAAGGAGCCGGAGTGGTTTGCTCTGGTTCTGCAGAGAGATGGAAGGTCAACGGAGAGTAACAGCTCTGCTCTGCAGCACTGTGTCAGGGCAGGGACTGCGGCTATTTGCGATGGCAGCTATTGCAGGCACAAAGGATGTACGAATTGATCCGATTCCTTCCTCCAGAAGAGATTTAAACTACATGGGAAAAAAAATACTTCCAGTGGAAAGTGCTTCTTTAACCTTGAAAAGACACAAAAGGCTCAGTGAGACAAAACAATCTGGGGCTAAAGCTGCAATATTTAACACGGGAGAAGCCTCGCAGGGCTAGGGTGGAGCGACAGGTTCCCCATGCCCGCGCTGCTAATATTACCCTAAGCGTCTGCAGAAGCTACCTCTCAGCCAGCCCAACCTGGCTCCCTCTGCCTCTACATGCTCACCTGGTCCCTAAAACGGCCCTTTTCACCCCAAAATTGGGCAAGGGGCTTTGTGGGGCAATGCCAGCAGGGTTACCTGTGGGGTATGTGGTACCTGCAGGTCCTGCGAGCCCCAGCTACTCACATGCAATCACAGCAACCTGCTGTCTCCAAGACAGCTGAATTTGGCCAAAATTGGGCCAGAGGAGACAAAAAATATTAGCTGAGGATGACAGACACACACAGACTCACCTCAAAAGCCTTGTTTTTCTGGAAACCAGGCTGAAAAGAGGAAACAAAGAAGAG
Source organism: Anser cygnoides (assembly GCF_040182565.1). Classification (NCBI taxonomy): domain Eukaryota; kingdom Metazoa; phylum Chordata; class Aves; order Anseriformes; family Anatidae; genus Anser; species Anser cygnoides. Next base: position 14,104,625 of record NC_089879.1, on the reverse strand, counting down.
AAACTTCACAGCTGGTAGAGCATCCAGAGGATGTTGTTCCCAAATTTCATCACTTCGTTTTAGATCACATTTTGGCCTCTGCCCTCTGGGCACCATTTCACTACTAAATGCACCGTGGAATAAATACCAAGCGATGGCGGAGCACAAATAATCCCTTCTCAGAGAGAATTACTCTTCTGGCGAATTCTGGGGAATAAATGCAGCTTTAAAAAGCAATAACTGGTTAAACAGATACTCGCACACAAGCAGACCCCATTAAAGTCATTTGATACGAGCCAGGGAAAACCACCTCTAAATCACATAATTATTTTAACAGACGAAGGCGCATTTGTTTAAACCGGTCCGAATCACCTTTGGGGAGGGAGGAGAGAGGGCTCCCGTCTGCACCATTAAATGCTTTGATTCCCTGGAGCTCAAGCCCAGGCTCCTATTTTAATAGCACTGAAAGTGTAAATAGGTGATAATAAAACACAGGTGATTTCCTCCAGCCTTATTGACTTCCTGCGCCACAAATAAAAATAAAAAAAAATAAATAAAAATAGTAATAATAGAAAAGAAACTCGTCCCTTCCTTGTTTATCTCTCAGGTTTATATTTTTCCCTCCTGGAAGGAAGGAGCTGCTGGGTGCAGTGCCCCCCAAGCAGCAGCAGCCGAGCTCCCTGCAGCCCCTAGGGGGAGCCCGGTCCCCGCGTTTGGCTGCGGGAGGCTTTTTTGGGGGGGGGGGGGCTGCCGGGGACCGCGTCCTGCGTGGCCGACCCACGCGTGGGGGCCCCACAGCCGGCTGGGGGAAATCATGGGAGCTCTCTCAGAGCGGCCTGAGGTCCCCTGGCTGCCGTTCAGGAGCCACCCACAGGTCCTTAAAATATAGGGGAATGGTGGGGGGCTCGCTGGGATTAAATAGGGGGGCACAAGGGAGGAAGGATGCTGGGCTCGGAGCTGTGCCAGGCAGCACCTGCAGCACCGCCAGGTGATACCCCCCCATCCCTGCCACCCCACCACTTGTAGGGGGGGTGTCTCTGCTCCCCCCATCCCACCAGGGCCCATTTGGGTACTTTTAGGGATTTCTCTGGAAGGGGAGCAAGGGCTGGAGCCAGGACTTCCCTCCTGTGGTGCTGCTGGCTGGTGGCGAGGGGAGAGGAGCTGCCTGCCTGGTGCAGGAGAGGTTCAGCAACACGGCACCCTCGTTTTTGGCAGTGTCTCCAGCCGTGCGAGCTCTCAGGGTTCACTTTCCTGCGGATAAGGTTGCAGGTGTGGCTCTGCCTCTCTGGCTTTCCCCTGCTGTGCTCATGGCGTGCATAGCGGAGCTTGGCACGGCGCACAGCACAGCCCCGCTCTGGGTGACACGTGTCCTGAGGTCCCCAGGGGCTTGGGCTGGTTGGGAAGAGCCATGGGTCCACAGAGACGTCCTAGGGAGCATGTCGTGCCCTGCACGTCACCTCCTGCCTCGGGACAGGGGGTCTCAGCCACAGCCAGGTTCGGACCCACCGTGACAGCTTATAAGGCTTCAACATTTGCTTTCGCTTCATCCTGAAATGCAAGCTGGGGCTCTGCAGGCGTCTCCACGAGGATGGGAGGCAGTGGGGAGCCCCCTCACCTGGGTGGGCTCACGTCCCCGGGCCGGGGATGCCGTGCAGAGGCCTGGCCACAGCTCGGGGCACAGGAGATCACTCACTCACAGCGACCCTGAGCGCGATTCACACCCAGCAGACCTGAGCGCCCAGACGCGGCCTTGCACCCGCTGACCATCGGCATCACAAACCAAGTGTCCTTTACCTGAAATCCTGCAGAGGAAGAGTTGGGGCAGCCCTAGGGCCGCACATCAGCTGCAGGCTGGGGTCAGCAGGCATCGACAGCCCAGCAACGCCATTGCCTGAGAACTGCCTCTCGCTGGCAGTGAAAGTCCCCGGGAAATGGAGCTGCTCTCCGTGTTTTCCTCTATCCCGCTCCTTGCGCTGCTTTCCAACTGAAGTTAAAAAAAGTAGATATTGATTGATTTTTTGTAATCACTAGTTTGTTATTTTTAGGCTACTGCTGTCTAAGAGACAGACAGCTAACCGCAGCTTCCCCGTGACGAGCGCGCTCACATTCTTTGGAGAAAAGGAGAAAAATCAGTTTTCTCAAGCCTCTCTTGTTCCTGCTCAAAAATCTAGCTCGGGGACACCCCATCTCACTCTCAGCAGTTTATTTTTGCTCCAAAAGCACAAACTCCCAGCCCCGACAGACAGATCTCTTCCTCTCGGCATGAAGCCCCACCGAGCCCAGGGCCCATGGGTTCAGATAGAAATTCAGCTGGTGCCCCCCACCTTCCCTCAGTTACCGCAGCCAGAAATCAGTTTTCAGAGTGGGAAAATCTAGATTTTTTTGTGCCTTTGGAAAAAAAAAAAATCTCTTTGAATACAGTTTTGAGTTGGAGTTAAATAAATCTATAGGCTGCATGTAAAACTACCAACGTAAGAAAATGTTTCTGAGCAATGGACGTGAGCAGGGGCAAAGAAACTACGTCCTAATCTTGGGTGAGCACTGATATATCAAACTGAAAATTTCCTAACATAACTAAGGCCAAAAATAACCAACAATAGTAGCACTAGTAATAATAGTAATAAAATCAAAGTCCCAGCTAGTTTCACGAACAAAAGGTATGCAGAAATGGCGGCAATCTGGAAGATCCGACTCCAGCAGAAGCTTGTTGTGATAATCTATTGCTTTATGTACTTTTTTCTTTGCTTACTATCCACTAAAAAACATTTTCAAAAAAATCTAGTTTTCATCCACAAATTGAGATCCTTTCATTTCTAAAATCTCAAACTGGGATATTCAGATCATTTCAAACCTTACTTCACAAGAGGTTTCTCAAACGGGCGCCGGTGGAAGCTCGTCGTCGCACAAAGAAATCGGCGTCACTCCACCGGCATTTTTCTGGCAGAAAGCAAAAAAAGATTAATTTAAGGAGTTCCAGCTGTCCCAGCGCACCAGACGGGGTTGGCTTTTTCGTGTAACCCAAACAGCGTTCCACAAAACAGTTCTGGGTTTTGCCAGTGAACTTGATTTCCCTACCGGACCTGGCACCCAAGCCGTGAGCTCCCGTGGCCGTCCCGCTGAGCCCCGAGCGCTGATTTTGAGCCCCACGGGGCGCAGGTTAATTACGAGCACATCCGAACGATAGCAGAAGAGGCAGCAAGATCCAGTTGCTGACGAGGGGTGTTACAAAAATACCTATCAACAGTCCCAGCGAGGTCAGGAAAACGATCTCATACATAGCTGCTGGCGGGAGCAGAGCTTCTCTTTACTATTAATCGCGGCAAGTTGTATCAGAGATTACGCACACTCGCCTGCTCTTCCTGCCACAGCTGCCAGATACAGGTGACCCTCACAGATGTTACCAGACAGCATTAGGCCGACAAGAAACACCCCACAGACAGGACAGGGCAGCCCAAGGGAGGCTGCACACCCCCTCGCAGCATGCCTACGGAGGTGCTGGCACGGGGGCGCGCTCACCGCTGCGTGCCTCAGGGCACAGCCCTGGACAAAGCCCCCCCCCCGGCCCTGCCCAGGGCCCATTCCTGGCAGAGATGAGACAGCCGATCCTCGTTTGGATGACTCGCCTGCTTAGTTAATTGGCTCGATGGGGGCCAGACCTCTCCTCCCTCATGCCCACGGAGCTGGGACCAAGCCCAGACAACCGCAGCAGGTCCAGCTGGGCTTCGTCTCCTCCAGCTCCGCACAGATGTTCGATATTCCTCTTGCTCCTGCACGGCTAGCGTTCCCCCCCATCCCCAAATCTTGCCTTCGGAAGCTCAGCACCTCCACAGCCGAGCCAACACAACCCATTGCTCTCGGTCGTCCGCGGCCACCCGGCGATGCCTCCGGGTGCTCGCCTGCACGTTGCACCCCAGCTTTCCCCTCCAACAAAAGTTGTCCCTACCTGGCTTTGCACCTCCTCGAGACAGGCAGGCGAACGCTGGAAAATCCTCTTGCACCACCTCAGGTTTCACTTTTGGGCTTTGCTACATTTTGCGATAAGCGGAAGTGGGAAATGCCTTTCAATGCTTCGCAGTGCATTCGTGGTCCTGTTCCCAACCAGGCACAATGCGAGAAATGAAATCAGCCTTCAGTGTGGTATGGATGGCCCCAGGATATGTCTGAGGCGGTGTCAGTCTACAAAACGTATAATTATATGTCACCGTTTCATGTCATTGCTTATTGATTTAATTCCATCATATTTCAGGCAACTTTTATTGTCTGGGTACAGTTCATCATGTTAATAAGTGGAAGCATGTATGCAGATAGCAAAAAACCCTCCTGCGACTAAACCAATTCTAGAAACGAGTCCAGGAGAAATATTTTAACAGAAACCCCTTCCAGCAGCAATTGTTCCAAGAACAAGAAAGACCGGACGAGAATTTTTCTGGTTCCAACACTACATATATTGTGATTTCATATCAAGATTTCTTTTTTTCTTTTTTGGTCTTTTTTTTTTTAAACAGGAAAGATTGATAAGAAAAGGAGGAAGTCAACATTTTCTAGAACAAGGTGTAGCTAAAGATTGCATTTAAATGCATGCCCTCGAGTGTGCGTTACCATACTTCGCTGGGAAACATTTTGGAATATGAAATGAGTAATGTGGATATTATAAAATGGTTGTCTCGGAATTAAATTTTAAGATATTGATGTGTCATAATAATAAAATAGAAAACACTTTTAATATCAACGGTGAGCACCGTGATCCCTTCTTTATTTATTTTGTGGTTGGTGTTTTTTTTCCTGCACAGAGACCTCGGAAAGGAAAACGAGCAGAGCCACGCGCTGTGAGCCATCCCAGACCTGCACACAGCGATACCTCCTGAAGGATTAAGCACTAAGCACAGCATTTTCTTTGCAGCCAAAGTTGGGCACATATTAAATAAATAGCTTAATCAGCTCTTAAAAATCTGTCTGTGGTATGAAACAGGATTCAAACAAAAGACTTCTGTCAAATTTATCTTGGAAAAAAAAAAGCTATATTATTTATCTTTTTTTTTTTTTTTGTAAGCAGGTATCTTTGTAAAGATATCCCCAGAAATTTGTCCTCTGCGTATTTTACTTATTTTCCCGTGTTTTCTCTTTTTTTGTTTGTTTGTTTTTCCATTTTTTGGCTTCTTGTCTCCACCTCTGCAGATGTTTCTCTGCATTCACTTGCATGTTGGACTGGTGGATGGGAAGGAAAATCCTGAAGCACCATAAATTTGGAACGCAACTCCACAAGAATTGATTTTGAATAAAAATAAAAATAAAAAATAGCTTATACCTACACTCACCTGACAAGCTCCAGAGGTGCCTGCCCCAAGGACCGAGTTTGGGTCCAGCAGCAGCAGCTGGGGCTGTTTTATCAGGCACCCCACAAGACCAAGAGCTGGGGGCTGGCCGGGTTTGCAGCCCCCTCCTCGCACATCCTCTGCCCGGCAGCTCCCAGCGCTGAAGGAAATGCCAGGCTGAAGGCAAAGCCACGTCCCTGGCCGCGAGCCTGGGAGCATCCCCCGAGGAAACCAGGGAGAATTTTCCCCCCAGTGGGGTTTTCCTCTGCCTGGCCAGGGACAGTGCCCTAGAATAAAGCTGAGCACAGATAGAAAAGAGTCCCGAAAATAATCCCCTGCCAGGCTGTGCCTAAAATGTTGGAGATTCCTTTATCCTCAGCCCCACTTCTGCACAAAATCCCGGACACCAACACCGAGGCGAGCGCCGCGCGTCCCGCTCAGGGAATTTCCCCACGCGTGCAGGAGGCGAAGCCCCTGCGCACCCAGGGCTGCGATCAAAGCAAGTGAGGCTTGGAGCCCAAAAACAGCTACAGGACGAGGGATTAAAATACACCCAGTTATCGCCAGAGCTTCCGGAGCCGAGTGGACTCGACCAAAGTCAGAAGGAAATGCTAATGCTATTTTCATCTTAAACAAATAGAGGAGGCTCCAGCGCTCGCTCCGATCTGCTGTCTCCTCTCGGGGAGCTAATAGGCAGGGAAGAGCAAGGCATGAAATGATTTATTCAGTACCCTGGAGAATTTTTTTTTTTATTTTCCTTTTCGTTTCCACATAAATTACACAAGCACTTTATAAAATGAATACACGTAAGACACCGTAGAAGTGCATAACTTAAAAAACAAACAAACAAACAAATGAATGCCTTTTAAAATCTCGCTGAAAATAGGTTTTCTGATTGCTTGTTTGTGCTAGCTGTTTAAATTGGCAGTGCTGTTTTAGATTAAAGTAACCAAAAAATATATACTGTATATATATATATATATATATTCCTGGCCTTTGCTATAGGAAGTGCTTTGTTTAATTGTGTCTCATTCCTTCAGTTAAAGAAACAACGAAGTTGGGAGTGAAATCGAATCGATTTTTGCCCTCACGAACTGCCTCATCAAGGAAAACAGGGAAAACGAAACACCGGACAGCATTTTGCAAATGATATGGAAATAAACCCATCGAAAGAAACCGCGTTACCCCTGCCAACTGCCACCGAGGTCTTCTCGTTATTAAAACGTAGGCTGATCGGCGCCGAGTCCGTGGCAGCCGGGGACAGTTTGGGCTCTTCCTGCGATTGAGCTATCACATTTACCGTCCTCAGGAGTCTGTCAGTTCCTTGGCTTATTCCCCCCTCGCACGAAAAAATTAATGAAAAAGGGGAGGAGACACGGCTAGGTGAGATCCGAAGGGTTCGCATCTGTCGCCAGCAGAAATTGCTGCTGGGAGGAGAAAAAATATAAAATAAAATAAAAAAGCCGGGTTGTTTCCTCCATTTGTTGCATCCCAACACGTCTCCAGCGCGAACGGCCCGGCACAATGCCTGGCTGCAGGAACACGCTTCCCAGGGAGCCTCGTCCTTTTGTCTCAATCAGTCCGAAGTGTGTCTTTGTGTATATATATATATGGGCTTTATATATATATATACATAGGGACCTATAGGGGTGCCCCAAGCCCTGCAGAACCCAGAGGAAGTTTCCCCCAGCCGGGCGCTCGCCCGCAGCCACATCTGTCAGGGCTCGGCTTTTGTCTGGCGGCGCGTCAGGAAGTTCGTGGTCGGCACCGGAGACTTTGGGAAGAACAAAAGGGTTGGGGGGAGGCGAGACGCCGCTGCTCCGTCAGCCCCACAGGCGGGGAGAGTTTTTGGGGTGGATTTCCCTTCCCGTCGGTCCTCGCCATTTGCTCCGTGGGAAGCACGTGTGGCCGGTGACGCCGGTGACAAAAGGGGGACGCCGAAGGTGCGCGTGGCACCGGTGGGTGCCGAGCCTTACTCGCAGGCGGAGGCGACGGTGGTGACGCTGGTGATCTTGGTGGAGTCGTCGGACCAGGGCTGGAGGTTCTGCAGGGCGAAGAGAGAGGAGTTGTGGACGCAGATGGGGTCGGCTTGGATGGGCTGGTTGATGGTTTTTTGGAAGGCCTCCTGCTGCAGCTGCATGAGGATGCGGTTCGCTTGCTGCCGCTCGGCCTCCCGCTCCTCCGCCGTCTGCCTCCTAGGAGAGAGGCAGCCATCAGGGGGGCCAGGGGGAGGGAAAAGGGGGGGGTCAGGGCTGGGGACACGGCCACAAGCCGGTCCCACAGCCCCTGCACATACCGCTGGTATCCCCCATGCACTGGGGGTTGAGGCCGTCTTGGTGGCCCTAAGGAAAACTACTCCCGTCTCAGCAAGCAAAGGCACCAAGCCCAGGGTCACAGCCCCTGCTCCCCTCCTTTTTCTGCCCAAAACACCCAAAAGGGTCAAGATGGGGCTGCAAAGGTTGCAATTCCCTGCAACGCAGCAGCCGGGCAGGGTGCCCCAGAGAGAACCACGGGGCAGGGAGCGGGGCCACGGGGATGGGGTCGGGCAAGACGTGGCCAAGTGGCAGTGCCAAGTGGCCGGAGGCAGGTAGCATCGCCCCGGGGCCGTGCCAGCCCCTTCCCCGTGCCCCAAGCAGCCCTCCCCTCTGCTGGACCCCGGCCAGCTGGCGGGAGATGAAGGCAACGAGACACCCATGGCGGGCAGGGCAAAACTCACACACGGTGCGAGCGGTAAAATGCAGGCTAAATGCTTAGAAAACACATTTTCAGCCGCGAGAACAATCAAAGGGCCAGAATACGCTGTCTGGGCAGGGCGGAGGAGGAAATTTTTGAGAACAGGTTGGACACGCGTCTGTCTGGAATGACAGAGGCAGAGCCCAACCTGCCGGGGGGGGATTAGGGGCCGGCGGAGGTCCCAGCCACCTCCGCCAGGGTCCAAGCCCCAGGTTGTCTGGGAGGAGGGGATGGGAGAGGAATGGCCTGAATGTGCTTAAATCCACAACGAAAAATCCCACCTCCCCTCTCCTCGACGGCAGGTCGGCCTGGAGGCTGCAGCCTGCGGTCACCTCGGCTCTTACCGGGAGCATCCCTGGCACCCCGAGCAGCCCTCCCTCACCCCCAGCCCACGCTCTCCCGGCAGTTTCAGCGGATCAGTGATGGGGGAAAAGGCAGCTTTTTAATTTAGCAGCTCGTGGGGGACGCGAGACACCTCGTCTTCTTTCTCCACGGGGATTTTTCGCGGCAGCTCCGTGTGACACGCGGGACCAGGGCTGCCGTCCCGGCGAGGGCTGCGTGGGGCCGGGGCTGCAGATGCCAGGCGTGCGCTGGGAGCAGGCAGCTCGGGGCTCGGTCCCTGCTCTAATCACGGTGTCAGCATCTCACCGCGTCAGACATCCCGGGGAGAGGGGGCTCGCAGCAGCGGCTCGGTCCCTGCCGCCATGAATATTTAATGGCTCCCCGCACAATGAAGAGACGCTCCCGGGAGGAGGGAGGGGGAGAGCCCCACGTCCAGGGGGCTGCCAGCACCTGGCCAGGGTGCTCGTGCTTTTTGCCTCAGGCTGGGGTTTGCAGTTCGAATCTGCTCGGTCAGAGGAGGAACTAAACCTCGACGCCCGGGTCTCAAGCGAGCCCCCAAATCTGGGGGGGGGGGGGATCACGCAGCCACCTCAATCCCGTGGATGCACCCAGCAAAGGGGCTCCAGACAGAGGCATGACTGTCCCCCCAGCCCGCGTTTGTTTAAACACTTAAATCCGTCAAAAGGCTTAAAGCAACTCTCTTTTATTAAATATTCCTGGCTGCCTGCGCCCCCTGCTCGCTCCTGCCAGCACCCAGAGCTCACCCAGCCCTGGGGGGCTGCGTGGGGCACGCTGCTGGCCGGGGCACCCACGTCCTCTGCTGCAACACCCGATGTCCACAGACACAACCGAGCAGAGCTTACACGCCTCTGTCCCTCCGGGCCGGTGGGGATTCTCCCATGTCTACTACTACGGCTGAGGTCAGGCTGCAGACTTTCCCTTAGACAGAACCAGTCATTTATTTCTCCTCACCCAGCTATTTTTTTTTTTGTGTCAAGCACACGAATAGGTTTGTATCCTCTGCTCCCCTGCCAAAGGGGGCTGAACTTAGCCAACAGACGCAAGGAGTATTGACAGACAGAAGGAGAGGCAGCCAAGCCGCATTTGCCTCACTTCCTTAGGAAACCAGGTTAGAAGACACGGCTGACCCTGTTGTGCAGGCCGCGGCAGGATTGTTCCTCCTCCTCCAGGACTTTGCTCCTGGCTAACAGAAATCCCTCCAGCCCGAGACTTCCTGGCTCTCGGGGAGCTCCGTGGGCTCTTTAGGGAAGGACCCGCTGCTGGGGGGGGGGCTCACCCACACCCTTGGTTTCAGTTTCCTCGGCCTCCGTTCCTCATCCGACACCCGGCTGTCGCTGCCCCACACAGCCCCTGGGGAAGCCCGTTTCCCCCCACATTGGAGAAATTGTAGGGACGGCCAGGACTGAAGCCTGAACTTGCAAAATACCCAGGCTCGGCTTGGACTTCCCTCCGAGAGATCCAACTCGTTGTGCACAGAGCATCCGGCTGGGAAAGGGGGGGCACGGCCATGCTGTTGGGCCCCCTTTCCCCACCTGGAACCCCCCTGCTTTGGCTGTGCGCACCCCACCCCGGCAGCTCACACAGAGGAAAAGCAAAAGATGCCTCCCAAGCACCGCCTGCCTGCGTCCCAGCACCCAGCACAACAGCACCCCGCGACCCGCCGTGGAGCTGCTGCCCCTGCCCAGCCTTGCAGCCTGCCTGTCCCCAGCCTGGGGCAGGACAAGGGATGCTCCCGGTGCCGGGTGCCTCTCCGGGGACACCCCGGGGGAGCTGCAATGTGGGACAGAGCCTGGGAGCCTCCGCCAGAGCCCGGCCTCCTCCTCCTCTCCTGCCCGTGTTTACTGCCACGTCCAGGAGGAAATAAAAAGCACTTTCGCAAAGAGGTGCAGAAAGCCCCGCGGGGGTCAAAATCTGAGCTTTACACAGCTTTTTTACAATATCCTGGTAACCTGAGGTGCAGGATCCAGCCCAGGCCGGCTCTGCCCCGGTCCCATCCAGCACAGGAGGGTCCCAGAGGGTCCCAGTGCAGCCACATACCTGCCATGCAGCTGCAGCCACCGCTCCCCGACGGCCCCCCCGGGGGCTCCCCGCCAAGCCAGGATCCCTCAGACAGCACCCCCCGGGGACACTGCGTGTCCCCTCCGCACTGCACGCACCCAGTGCACACACACAGCGCGCCTGCCGCCCACACAAGCTCCCATGTGCATGCACACACTTCCGTACACGCACACCCGCTTGCACGCACACCCTGTGCTCACGCTGAGCGCACACACTCCGAATGCACACCGCGTTCAGCGTGCACACACCCGGCTCGCACACGCACCCACATGCACGGTCACACAGAGGCACACGCGCACACCCTGCACGTGTGAACACCCATGGACGCATGGCCTACACACAAACACGTTCACAAAATGTGCAGCCACCCACACGTGCCCTGCTTGCACGCACACAAACGGCTGCACTCACACATTGCACACACCAAGCACGCATCCGTACCCATGGGCACTGCTTGCACACACGCGGCCGTGCACGCGCACGGGGATTCCCACGCCCGTACGCGCATGTGGCCCCCGCCAGGCACGTCCAGGCCCCCAGCCCCTCACCTCCACTTGGTGCGCCGGTTCTGGAACCAGGTCTTCACCTGCGCGTCCGTCATCTTGAGGGCCTTGGCCAGGGCAGCGCGCTCGGCCGAGGCCAAGTACTTCTGGCGGTGGAAGCGCTTCTCCAGCTCGCAGATCTGCAGGCGGGTGAAGGACGTGCGCGGCTTCTTCTTCTTGGGGGGCGTGCGGTTCTGGTAGGGGTGACCTATACGGCGTGTTACAGTGAAGGGTGAGAGGGCCACTGGGGGGGACACGGGAGGGGGGGATGAGAGGCAAAGAAGCAAGCAGCGACACATCAGCAGAGGGGATCCGGCTCCCGGGCGCTGGGCTGGGGGGGTTGGGGACCCCCCCCGCTGCACGGGCCGCGGTCCCGGTACCGAGCACCGCCCGTGCCGCCATCCCCGGCCTTCCCCGGGGCCGGAGCTGGGCTGCGGGCACCCACCGGGCACGGCGGGGGGGGCGGCTCCTTGCTCGGCTTTGTCCCGGGAAAAAGGGTCGGGGCTTGAGGAGGGGGGGGGGACGGGACAAACCCGCAGCCCTAAAGCGTGCAGAAATCCGAAAAACCCCAAGCAAAAAGGAAGGGCGGGGGGGGGACGCTTTGGGAAAGAAACGAAAAAGCAGGGACCAAGAGGGGCAGAGCGGGGGGGGCTTGGAGGGGAGGGGGGCACGGAGCAGCGGGGTCCGGCTCAGTCCCTCCCGGCCCCCCGGTTCCGCGCCCCGTGTGAACGGGAACCGGGGGAAATTCGTTTCGGAGCAGCGGTCGCCGCCGCCGCCCTCGGCCCGATCGTTTCGTAGCCGGGAAATAACTTCCCGGGCTGGAACCGGGACTCGCGTTTCGTTTTGGTTTGCTTTTCTTTTTCTCCCACGAAAAAAATAAAATAAAAATAATAATTATAATAATTCGGTAAAACCCGCGGTGGTTGCGAGCGCCGCCGGGCCGGGAAGGGCTGTAGGAAAATAAAGCCGGCGGCTCCCGGGGACAATGTCCGTCTGTCCGTCCCCGGCGGAGCCAAGTAGGAACGGATCGAAATGAAACGGGAACTTGCAAAAACGCGGCCCGGGTCGGTCCCGAGATAAAGGACCCGGGCCGGGCGCGGCGGGAGCGGGGAACGCGCGCTCCCCGTTACGATTTCGTTGCTTTGCTTTTTATTTTTTTTTTTTTCTCCGTTTTCGTTAGGGGAGCTTCGGCTTTGTTAGCACCGAAAGCCGAGCGCGGGTCCACCTGGAAAAGGCGGCGGCGTCGGAAAGCGGCTCCGAGCCGAGCCCGGCTCGGTTTGGGGTCGCCAAAAACCCCGCTGTGGTTGGGGACAAGGCAGAGCCGCGGCGGGACATGGGGACACTCGGGACAGACCGACACGGGGCGGCCTGCCCGGGCGGGCCAAGGCCGGGGCCGCCGGGCTCCTCCCGTGCCGGGCCGGGCCGGGCCGGGCCTCCTCCGCAGCCCCAGCGGTTATTTTTAGGGGAAACTCGCTGCGCCCGGGTGGTGGGGATGCGGGGAGCGGGTGGCCGTACCCGGGGTTTGCGGAGTTTTCCGCCTTTCCCGAGAAATTGAAAAAAAAAAAATTATAATTATAAAATAATAATAACAAGGTATTTCGGGGTGCCTGAACGCGCCCGATTTTCCACCCCTTCTTGCTCCTGGCCTGCTCCGGGACCCGCCGTCCCACGGCGGTGCGGGGCGCGCTCCCCGCCCGGGAACGGCTCCGGTTTTCCCCGCTGAGCACCGGCGATTTGGGGAACGGGAGCAGGGAGGAGAGGGGGTTCCCGGTGGCCCGACTCACCTGTGAACCTGTCTTTTGTGTACCGCCTGTTGCTCTCCATCCAGGGGAAGGTGAGCCCGGTGAGGCTGTTGACGCCGTTCACCGGCGGCACGGCGGCGGAGAGGGGCTGGTGCACGCCGCCGGTAACGGGCCGGTGGGCCGGGACGCGGATCACCCCCCCGGCCGAGCTCAAGGTGTTGCCGTTCATGCTCACCGCCATGTTCACGTTATAGGAGCCGGGCAGGGCTCCCATGCTGCACGAGGTGCCGGTGTAAGCGCCGGCCGAGCCGCCGCCGGTCCCGTAGCCGCCGGTGACCGTGTTGTAGGCGCTGCCCACGATGCAGCCCAGGCCGTAATCCGCCGAGTCCTGCAGCCGCGGGTGCGACACCATGCAGCTGCCCGGCTCCGACGTGTTGAGGATCTGGTCGATGCCGAAGCTGATGGGCTCGGCTTGCCCTTGGTGCAGGTGGTGAGCCCCTAAGTGCTCCATGCCGGCCCCCCCGCAGCCCGGCCGCGCTCCCGTCCCGCTTGCGGGGCCGCGCACAGCCCCCCACCCCCCCCACCCCCGGGGCCCCGCGGCACGACCCCCGGCACGGGCACGGCAGCCCGGCCCCGCACCGCCCGGGCACGGCCGCCGTGGGCTCAGCACCGGGCTCGGCTCCGCACCCACGGCACCGACCCGCGGCGGAGCCACGCGTGACCGAGGCGCGCTCACGCCTTACGCTCTCAAGCCCATCGCGCCGCAGCCGCGCGCCCCGGGACACCGCGACAGAGCCACCACGCGCGACACAGCCATGCGAGGTCGCGACACGCGTGCTGCGCACCCCCGCGCCGCTCCCGGCCGGCTCGCTCAGCCCCGAGCCACGATCGCGGCGAGCTCAGCGGGGCCCCCAGCCCCACAACGACCCCGACCCCAAAAGCCCCCCCGGCCCCGCAACCTCCCCCCAGCCGCAGCGGACCTCCCCAAGACCACCGCCACCACCCCGAGCCGGGGCCACCGCGGGCACCCGCCGGGACGCGGCCACCCGACGGCGCGCCCGGCCGGCCCGGGTCCCTTCGCCCCTCGGCGGCGGTGCTGAGCCGGAGCCCCGCGGTGCGGAGCGGAGCGCTGCGGAGTGCGAGTGCGAGCGCCCCGCCGTCCTGTTTGCCCATCAATCACGCTACCCCAGGCCTGCTGCTCCCAGGCCCTCACTCTCCATTGGCTGGATGCTGAAAGGAGCCGAGTGAATGACAGCGGAGAGGAGCACACGAGAAAAGGAGTTGCTTCTTCCCCGGCACCCCCCCCCCACCCCCCGCCTCGGAAAATAAAAAAAAAAAAGAAATAAATAAATTAAAAAAAAAATCAGCCGCTCGGCTTTAGGAAGGCAGGGCGGCTGCGCCGGGTGCGCGCAGGGCAGGGCCAGGATTTTGGGGTGGGCAAGGGAGAGGCGAGCAGCCAGTGTCCCCGCTGTCCCCAAGCTGCTGGCACCGGTGGGACCCGCTCCGGGGGCAGGAGGGGGGCATCTGGTCCCCGAGCTGGCGGTGGATGGGCCCAGCCAAGGGGAAGCGAGCGGCAGCTTCAGCGCAGGGCCTTGGCTCGCCCCCGCCGTGCCCCGGTTCCCCAGATGGGTTTTGTCAAGTTCAACAGGCTGCGCCTCTCAAAAGGCTGAGGAGGAGGAGGGGGGGGTGCCCCCAGCTCCAGACCCACGAGTGGAGGCATGGGGCCGGGCTGGAGGGCACCCACGGGTGCCCAGGCCTGGAGGGAGTTGCTCTGTGGAGGGAGGCACGGGCAAAACTCCTACCCAGAGAACTGCCATGGGGTTCACTTTGGGGCTCATCGTCCCAGGGAGCAGGCTGGCCACGCTGCTCCCTGCTGTGGCCTGCCCGTGGGGAAATGAGTATTTTTGTTTAAGGAAAAAAAAATAAAAATGTAGAATTAAAAAGTGAAAGCTGCTGCTGGAATTTTCCTGCAAACTTGTTTTTGACTTGGTTCTCAGTGCACCCGCTCTGCGCAGCTGATCCCCGCTCTCTGTGTCTTCAGTGTGCTGGGGGCATAGTGCCCACGGGGACTGGGTGGACACCTCCCACATGATACGAACACAACAGCACCCAAACTCCATCATATTCTCCTGCTGTGCTCTCCCATTCACCTCCTCGCTCACTAGCATGGGTGTCTGCCCGTGTGCATCCTCATGAACACCCCCCTTCCATCTCCCCAAGGTGCTCACAACCCCCTCGCACGCTCACCAGCACCCATACCTACACCATCTCTTGCACACACACCTGCATCCGTGTACACTCGTTCCCCCAAACACCCCACTCTCAGACACGCAGCCCTGCCGTGACACCCCCAGACCCCCACTGGGGACTCTCCCACCACTGTGACCCTACAGCAGGGACACCACAGGGGCAGCAGCAGCTCTCGGCCGCCCCGCAGCCCCATGCCCAGCCCGGTGCCCGGTGCCCAGCCAGCCGGTCCCCCCCCTCCTGCCGGGGTCAGGTTTCCCCCCTCCCCGTACCTGCCTCAGTTCTTGACTTCTGAACTCTTCAGGGAACTCGCTGGCGCCAGCTCCATCAACCAAAGTCCTTGTGGTTAGGAGGAGCTGGGAGGGGAGGGAGGGAGCAAGGTCCGGGGGGCTGCCCCCAGGCAGGGGGCTTTCTTGTCCCCCCCTCAGGCCGCAGCTGCCTTCGTCCTTCTCCAGAGATCAGCCTGGGCCTCTTCTCCAGCCCCTTCCTGTGCAAGGGACGTGAAGCAGAGCCTGCTTGCCAGCCCCAAGCCAGGACACGGGGTCCCTGCTAGTGAACCCTGACATCCAGGGGGACCCAGCTCTGCTGGCAGGCCCTGGGGGATGCCCCCTCTCCATCAAATAATGCAGCCATCTCATGCTGCTCGTGTGTCCCAAAAGTCCCCATCGATGCTGGGCAAAGCCTCTGGGCGTCCCTGCGCGATCTCCCAGCCTGAGCAGATGCTGGGCACCCTGGGGACTGGCCCTGAGAAATCACAAGGTCAGCACCAGTGAGCCAGGCTGGCTGCTGAGTGCCGCAACCCCCAGCTTCTGGGCCTGAAGTCAGGGATTTGGGGTGATAAAACCTGCCGGGAGAGAGACCAGGGTAAGGCAGGACTCGCTCTGCTGTGCGCCCAGCGAGGACAAACGAGTCAGGCAGGCAGAGCTGGGTCCCGGCTGCGAGCTGAGACCCCTGGAAGTCAATGGGAATTATGAACGGGTTATAGAATGTTGCACAGCCCTGGGATTTAATTCCTGCACTAGCCACAGACCTCATCTGCAGCCTTGGGAAAGCCACACGGCTCCTGGCGTTTGGAAGTTTGGGCACTGCTCATCTCAGCCCCGGGGCAACAACCGGTTCAGATGCTCCAGCTCAAATTGCTCCTGGCCTCAGTTTCCCCATGGGCTGTCCACGGCAGGAGCTCGAGCAGTGCTGCTGAGCACTCTGGAAAAGCCCTGCCCCGTGAGAGCTGCCAGCTCTTTCATAGCCTTTGCATCCAAGTCACAAATTCGGGGGCCGAGGGGGGCTCGCACGCAGCGCTGCGAGTTCCCACAGCCGGACAAGTCAGGGCCGGTCTCCGTGCTTTCATGTTCACATCCCTACAGGAGAGTTTACAAGGATCAGCACCTGCTTTGAGGTGCACCCAGTGAGCCTACAAACGGGTGGGCTGGTGGCAGAGGCACCCCAGGACTGCCTGGCTGGTGCTCAGAAGCAGATCCCCCCCCCCAGCATCACCCTGCGGGTTGGTCCGCCTCTGGATGTCAGAAAATAATTCAGAGATCACTCTCCAAGCAGAGCCCAGGAGAAAGGCATTCTCAGATGTTTGCCCAAAGATCTAAGTAGGGCGGGGGGGGGGGGGGTCTCTTCTGGCCAGAGGAATCATTTTCTGCAGGCAGCAGCAACAAGCTGGATCAGCCCTCTTCGGAGGCAGAGAAAGCCTCCAAAGCTCCAAAGCTCAAGCTGACTCAGGCACTAAATTGTTGCAAAATCCGTGCGTGGAGGAGCCTCATGCCCTCCCTCTCTGCTCCTCCGCAACATCTCACCCCCCTGCAGCACCCAGGGCCGCTTCCACGCTCCTGACAGCCTTGAAACTTCTGGTGCCGTTCACCTGTCCCCAGCGGGGATGGTGAACCCCGTTGGGACAGGCTCATTTCTAACGCAATGGTTCAATCCTGCCCCAGCTTGGGGTTTGAGGCTGGGTTTATCCGTGCTAGGAGATGGCAGCGGAGATGAGAGCCCTTCCCGTGCCGCATGAGGCCCCCCCTCTCCCCTCCCCACAAAGGCCTGGGACCCTTTCTCAGGTTTTCTCATTGATCCGGTGCATCTGCCTCCTGCAGCGGGGAGGGGGACAGCCCAGCCGAGGCCTGACCTCCACCCTCTTCTCCCATTTTCTCCCATTTTCTTCCGCTTTGCTGAATTTCGAGGGCTCTCAGCCCCCCATCTCCCCCAGAGCCCGGAGATCCTGGGAGCCGAGCCCCCAACGGGCTGAGCACCGCAGTGCGGAGCTGCCCCCACCCCCGGGGCAGCTGCTGACCATGTGGGGGGGGCGTCTCCAAAACCCTCCTGCGGGGAGCAGGCACAAAAGTGGCACGCCTGACACCTTGGCAGGGGCCCAGCAAAACGCGCTGCCCTTGCTCAGAAGCCTGCGTTTGGAGCAGAGCTTTGTGGCAAACTTGCAAAAACCTCCCCATTTCCTAAAACGAGGGCGAAAAGCCCCCCCCCCAGCCCCGCAGTGCCAGCAGGGCGCTGCCCGGCTCCTTCCCTTCCTCACTTCTTATTTTTTTTTCCGTTTATTCCCTTCGGCTGGGGGCTCTCCATCGCTTTCTGAACTTCTTTCCCTCCATCCCCACCCCCTGCGAAACCGATTCCGAGGGAGAAGCCCGGACCCTTGCGGGGACGCTGCCCATCGCGACACCCCCGGCGTGTCGCGACAACGGCCGGTGCCGATGTCGAGCGGCGGGCCCTCTGCCCCCAGACCCGCAGCAGCCGAAGCCGTGCGGCTTTCGGGGCTCCAAATCTCGTTTCCCGCATTTTCCCATCGAAAAACAGCCCCCCCCCCACTCCGCCCCGTCGGGGCCAGCAGCGGCGTTTCTCCGCCTCGCCGCCGTCCGCGGGCAGGGCACCGGCAGCAATTAACACCATTTGGGGAATTTTTAATTGCTCGATAAAGCACGCTGTAAATAATTACTCCCAGCTCCGGTGATCCCTCGAATGGGCGCGCTGACAGTTGTAATTTATGGCTTTTGGAAGCGCGGCCCCCCCTGCATCCAGGATAGCTCCTTATTACGGTAATGACTTAGCGCCGCTGCACTTAATGAGTATAAAGTGCCCGGAGACGCTGCACCGCGCAAACTTCACCCGCAACCATATTTCTCCCGCTTTATGGTTACAAACGACCCCAAAACGGCTGCGGGTTAAGGCGGCGGAGCTCGGCGCCGCGTCCCCCCCCCCGCGGGTGTCCCCCTGTCCCCATCCCTGCCCGGGGACTGCTCTGCGCAACAGGACAGGGCCCCCCCCCCGCGGGAGGGGACCCGGGGGGGTGGGGGGCGAGGAACATTCACGCCATGAATATTCAAAGCCCCCTCTCGCAGGGGGAGCATCTGCCGAGAAGTTATTGGTCCTGCGGCCCCAGCCCCTCTGTCTCCAACCCCCCCCCCCCCCCCCCGCAGCACCGCGTGTAATCCCATTAGCCCCCTTCCCCTTGGCCACCAGCCCCGCTAATGAACGGCGGCTGGTCGCCAACCCCCCCCCCCCCCCCAGGGGGCACCGAGGGACACCGGGGGCTCTGCCCCGTTATTAACTCCCGGCTTAATTACACCGCCTCCCCCCCACCCCCCCGGCTAATTGCGGCTCCGCGTTGGGCAATGGGGTAAAAGGGAACACGCGTGGGTTGGGGGGACCCGCGCCCCCCGCGACGGCCAGGCCTGTCGCGACAGAGAGGGAGGCTGTCGTGCTATCGGCCCTCCGCCGGGCCCCGGTCCTGCGGCTCCCCCCTCGCCCGCCGGGGCTGCCGGCAGCTGCCTTGTTTGTTTGCTTGCCGGGGGAGCGGCGGCTGCTTTTGTCTGCTGCCTGCTCCAGCCCCCGGGCCTTTTCCCGAGCAGACAAAGTCCTGTTTTGCCAACAGATTTTTGTCTTCCCCCCCCCCTCCCAGCCTTTAAAAGCAGCCCCCGGGGGCAGGGGCGCAGGCAGCTCCGCAGGCGGGGCGGCGGCACGCCCTGCCGTCCCCGCTACCAAAGTAGCTTTCACTAATGAACGAGAAGATCCACTAATAATGGGCTTAATTATCGCAAACATCGGTCGGGGCTTAGCCGTAAAACCTCCCCAAAAAAAACTCTCCTCGCTACAGCCCGCCGCCGTCGTTTGGGTTTTTCTTTCTTTCTTTCTTTCTTTCCCTTTCCCCTCCCCGAGGTTAATTAGCACGCAAAAAAAAAAAAAAATACAAATTATGGCAGAACCGATGGGTAAACTTAAATCTAATTTGCTGCTGTTTGCATTAGCCCACGGAGAGGAGAGGAGGGCCGGGCAGCCCGCCCCAGCGGGAGGCGCAGCCGCCGTACAGGTGGGCGCAGCGAGGCCGGGCCACCCTGCCACCGGCTGGGGGGACAAGTCCTCGTCCTGCCCGGGGGTCCCCTCGGTCCCCAAAACCGGGGGGCAGAGGGCTGCACGTCCCCCTTCTTCCCTTCCCGGCAGAAAGAAAGCCGGGCTCTGCCGCGGCACTCGCTGCGAGTCGTTTGCAGCGCGGAAGCGGGGGTCTTTTGGGATTCATTGCGGCAAAAAAATAAAAATACAAATTTAGATAAATCAATCAATATAAAAAGTAAATAGAAAAATAGGGGGATGATCGCGAATTGGAAAAAAGTGGGGGCTCCAAGCCCTGCTCCCCCCTGGACCGCCCAGCAAAAGCAGGGGATCGCCGGGGTTTGAACACCATCGAGCACTTCTGCAATCGGCATTCCCCACCCTAATAAATTAATTTGCTTAATTGCCTTGCTGACCGTCGCCTTAACTGCATTTTCTCCCCGAAGTGAGCCGCGATTCCTAGCGTCGCGGCCCCGCGGCTCGCAGACAGGCGACTGGGATCGCGACAGAGCGCCAAGGAGCCGCGCAGGGAGCGCGCACGGGGCCGGGGGCGCAGCGCAGGGCCGGGTTTGGGGCCAAAGTCGCTGTTTCTTGTCGCTGCTCCCCTCTGGCACTTGGAGGAGTTGGAGCTTGCGGGACACCGGGGCTGCCCGGGCAGGTCACCGCTGGGGGCCTGGCACGCAGGGACAGGGGTGGGGAAGCGAGATTTAATTTTGGAGACAAATACTCGAAGGCACCGGAGGGACGGAGTGGTCCCAGGCACTAAAATAACCTCCCAGGTCATCTCCCTTCGTATCACTGCCGCGGCTGGGCTCAGTACAGCCCTGAGAAACAGACCCTGCGGGATCCTGCAGGGCTGGGGAGGTGGATTTCAGTCCGGGGAGAAATCCCAATCCATCACCGTGCCTAGCGCGGCGCTGAGCTCCGAGAGCAGCCTCAGCAGGGCACCTTGCAGGTGCAATTAGAGGTAAGAGCTAACTCCAGGCAGCGAGTGAGCTCGCAGCGATGTTCGCAGAGATGCCAGGGCAGTGCTGGGGTCCAACACGGCCGGGAGCAGGAGGAAAAACCCTCTCAGAGCCCGATCCCTGCTCCCAGTTCCAGTCGGTTCCAGGAGCAGCTCAGCAGCAAAGCTCAGACTCCCGTCAGTCCCGCTGCGGGCAAAGCAGCACCTCTCAGTCCCCTCTTCCTGGGCTCCCCCAATACCCCCCCCCCCCCCCCCCCCCCCCGTATTTTTTACTTTATTTTATTTTCCCCAGGACTTTTACTGCTCAGAGGAGATGAGCCAAGACGTTTCCTTCTCCCCTTTCATAAATATTGCATCTCCCAAATGCAATTACCAAGGGCAAAGCAGCACAAACGTTTGCTAAATAAGATTACGTGATAATGTTAATGTATTTTACGCCTGTGCTGTGACACTCGACAACCCCCCTATTAATAACAGCTCAATGAGCTGCGGAAGTTCGTAACAGGGTGCTTGGGGGGGGGACTTTTTGCACCGTGGGGGAGGTTTGTGCAGTGCCACAGCACCAGGCGCACAGGAGGATGAGCCGTGCCATGTCTGGCACACAGGACAGCACGTGTGGGGCAGAACGCCCCGGTGTGAGGCTTGGGTAGATGCAAAATGCATTTACCTGGAAAGCAGGGAGGTTCCAAGAGAAACAACAGACAGCACCCTTTGGTCCAACTTCCCCCAGCCAGAACAAAATATCCCCCGTTGGACCTTCCCTCCCTGCTGATCCCCAGCTCTCCAAGCTATGACCTTTACCTACTCGTCTGTCCCTCTCTCCAGTGACTGTGTCCATCTGCCACCTCCTATTGACCCGTCCATCCCTTGTGGTCCTCTGCCTCTATCGTATGACTGTCAGCCACGGGGCCACTTGTGGCCAAAAGTAACAGGGCATTTTGGCTGCCCAGCCCAAGATGTTCAGACCTGGCCCCTTTTTCAGAGTCCCTCGAAGACACTGTGCTGCACAGCCCCAGCCCTGCTGGCTCGGGCATCCACAGGGTTAGCACACAATCATCATCTCCATCCTCCTGCCTGGCACATGGCAGCCCCAGTGTGACTTGACAAGATACTGAGAAATGGCAGCTGGCTCATGCCAAGCCGCCCCTGGGGGCACTGGGCTGAAAGCAACAAGCAGCCCCAGGCCCCCAGGTCAGTGACTTCCCCTTCATCCATTTCCCAAAGACCTGTTTCAGCCCCTGAGCACAGCATCCTTTCCAAAACCTGGTCCTCTGGGTGGCAGGGCCACCATCCCGTGCTGGTGCAAGCAGCACGACACAAATCCCTTGCCTTCTTTGATGCTTCCAGGGCAAATTCCTCCAGAGCCTGCAAAGTTTGCTTCTCCATTTCGCATTAACACTAGTTTGTAGCTGCCCTCTGGCCCCCAGGGTGGAAGGTCAATCCTTTATTTACTTAGCCCCTCACTTAGTTCATCTGCGGCCCTTTCAGGGCCTTGGATAACAGACACAAAGTGAGCTGCCGACCTGCTCCCTGGCCACGAGCTTTTCCTCCGACTCCCGCACCAGGCAGGAGGGTGGAGAAGAGCATCGTGTTCTCCAGGGGACTCTGGTGCAGCGCAGCCAAGCAGGCTGGGTGGGCATGAGTTGATTCAGCAAGCAGCAAAATTAGGGACGACTGCTAGGAGAGAAATTATTGCAAATGGTAGGAGGAAATGAAATTCTCAACATCATGTCTGGCTTGGCAAGTCCTGCTTACTGGTGCCTCCAGAGCTGGCTGCACCAAGCCCTTTGCTGCCCTGTGCAACAGCAGCATCCCCAGACACTGCAGCATCCCCATGCCATCAGCCCCCAGGGCCATCCATCAGATGGGACTGCACCTGCGAGAGCCTCCCAAAAGCACCACAGTGCTGCTCCGTGGGGCAGTCAGAGCCCCCCAGCTGGGGTTGGCCACAAAACGCACAGCTTTCACCCTTCAGGGTTTGCCTCCTGGCTCTCCTTCTGCTCGCAGGAGCTGTGTGTGTTTTTTCCCAGCCCTGGCCTGCCCTAAGCCCCGCACTGTGAGCAAGCGCATCGGCACAAAGCAAGCAACGGTAGCAAGCAAGCAGTGTGAACGATAATTATCAAATCACTACTAGTGAATAATACACGTATTAAAAGTGTAACCCACATGTCTCATGTACACCCACACACGTGCAGTGCTCAGGCCCCAAGGAAGCAGATGAGGATGCGTGCTCTCGGACAAGACATGGGTACTGGGTCCCTGCTCAAGTGACCCTGTGTGTGAGGAGCAGGGGTGGCTCTGAGGGTCAGCAGAAGACACAAAGGGGCTTCCTCACAGCTCCAGAAGGGAAAAGTGCCCTTTGCCTGGGTGTCCCAGCTGGGGCAGCCGTTTGTTCAGGCCCCTGGTCCTGCAGAACAATGCTACAGCAGGAAAACTGCCCACCAGAGGGGCCACATATCCCCTCTGCGCCCATCCTCAGGCTTGGCTCAGAGCCACGCTGCTCACGTTTGTCACCACAGGGCTTTAAAATAAATAAATAAATAAACAAACAAACACTTGTTTCTGTGCTCTCCCATTTCTTTGGAGCCCCAGCACTGGCTTGGTGTGCCAAAAAGTCAAGCATCACCTGCACGTTGTCCATCACCTCCCAGCCCAGCAGCCTGACCTGGATCCTCCTCGGTCACAGCACAACATCCTCTTTTTGGCTCCAGTGATCCAGGCAAGGCCAAATCCTGCTGCAGCCAAGGTCAGGGGGAAGGGAGGGTGAGCACAACCTGTGCCGTGCCCTGTCCTCATGCTCCACATCCAACCTCCCCAACCAGACCTCATGCTCGAGAGCAGAGGCTCCCTATGAAAACTGCACCCCAAGGTCAGC
The DNA here is from genome assembly GCF_040182565.1 of Anser cygnoides. Taxonomy (NCBI): domain Eukaryota; kingdom Metazoa; phylum Chordata; class Aves; order Anseriformes; family Anatidae; genus Anser; species Anser cygnoides. The sequence continues at coordinate 14,081,472 of NC_089879.1, read as the reverse complement.
AGGGCTTCAAGGAAGGACAGTACTGAGGGCTAGCATCCCTTGCAAAGCCCCTGTTCCCTGAGCACCTTGGAGAAATCAGCCAAAAAAAAGCCATCCCCCTGCTGAGGACTATATGGGCAAGGTGGGGCTGTGCCCCAGGTGTTCAGCATCTAGCAGGATTAAACCTCCATAGCTGCCTGAAGGTCTGTTTGGGTGGGTTTGGGAGATTTGTTTATTATTGCTATTTTTATTATCAGGGGAAGGGTTTTGTGCGCTGCCTCCCCCTCTAGTGCTTGCCGTGTCCCCGAGACGCTCCCGCTCTGATCACATTATGGGATGTGACAAGCCGATCCCTGCCGGGAAATTAATGAGCCCCGAGCACCACACCCATCCATCACCACCCCAACCAGCTTCCCCACCCCGCTGCCCACCCTGGCCATGCACCCAGAGCTGCTGGGGCATTTAGGGTCACCCCTGCCTGTGGGAACCTCTGTTCCTGTCACTGTCCCAAGTGCTGTGGCCACGGGGAAATGCCCCGTGATGGCTGGAAGCACCCCCCCAGTGTCCCCAGAGCAGGTCCTTCTCTTTTCACACCTCCCCAGTTGGAAAAAGGGGGCAGAGTGTGGGTTTCTGGGGAGGGGGGTGCTGGAAACACTTTGCCATGAGCTGCGTCTTTCACTGAAAAATGGAATTTCATTAAGTCAGCTTTGAAGTAGAAGGGAAAATTCCCACGCCGTGCCCGCGCTTCACTTTGTCTCCATTGGACAATTATGAAAAATGCAGCTTTCCAAGCGTGTCGTTTGCTCTTTTTCAACTTAAAAATTTCTCTTCCACCTCATTCTCCAGGCAGTATTATTTCAACTTCTTCTCAGCTATGGAAAAAAAAAATACCAAAATGTTCTATTTCTGGTACTGGAAGAAAACACAGAAAAAATCTTTCCACTTCAAGCCTTTCCTCACTAACAAAATACGGACCAAGTAAAACATTATTTTTTTTTTCCCCAACAGTGTCTGAGACCTTTGTTCCCCTTGAAAAAATTTCAAAAGGAAAAAAAGCCACCGAAAGACAGAAATCCAGTAGTTTCCTCCCCGAGCTGATGGAGATCTCTCTGGAGGAAATGTGTCCGATAAGCTAAAGTAAAGCCGGCTCCCCTGCTTTATCTCAAGGAGCGTGTCAGATGGGTATTTCTGGCAGGATCTCTCCTGGACCCCGCAGCATCGGATTACTCTCCCATCCCGCACTCCTCCCGCTGTTTTGGGGCTCTCAGCTCCCCAGAACCGTGCCGGCCATTGCCGTGGGGATGCCCAGCAATCAGAGGGGGCCAACAGGAGCCCTGCCCGGAAAACCTGCCCGAAAATGAGACCAATTACCCATTAATTGATGCTGCCCGCTCCCCAGTGATTAATTGTCGGGAGAAAGCGTGTCACGTTGTGCAAGCCCAGGCCCCGTCGCAGCGACACCGCGGGTCCTTTATCAGCCCCGGGGCCGGCTGCGGCACCAGCCTGTCTGAGCCAGGCAGGTACCTCCGAGTCCCAGGGCTTGTTTGTTTTGGTGTAAGCCCGAGCGTAATTGGGGCTGAAGAAAAATACCCACAGCAAAACAAACGCGGCGCCAATGACGGACACGGCCCTGCAGCCAGCACGAAGACGGATGGGAGGGGAGCCTGTCCCGAGCAGCCCAGATGGGGATGTTCGGGTACTCGGCTGTCGACCACACAATTAATTTCTAGCTGCCCCTCCAAGAGCAAAGGCCCCATCCACAAACCTCCTGCAGTGTGGATGTGCCCAGGGCTGGGGGGGGAGATGGGAGCAGCCTCCCCCGGCAGCCCTATGCCAGCCCCACTCAAAGACATGGGGCAGGATGGGGACATGGGGTGTTTGTGGATGGGATTCCCATGGGGCAGGCCAGCCCCACAGCACCCCACTGCCCTCCCAGTAGGGGCAGCGGGGCCGCCGGTGCCAGCCACGGGACTTTCTGGTGGTTTCCCCTGCCCTGGCCTCCTCCAGCACCACCCTGAATAATTCATGTACGAGACAGAGAAGAGGATAAATTGCAGATGATGATTAACATGAGTTATTTTACGTGCTAGGAAGATCTATCGGCCTGGCTCTGGTGGGTTGCAGTGATGAATGCACCGCCGCTCCCCTGGACGGGAGCCCCTACCCCCAATTACAGGTGCTGGGGGGCAGCAGGAACGGCACAGAGCACACCGATGGGGGGAACCCGGCCTCTGTTGGGGACTTCAGGTGGACCTGCCCCGCTCTCGGCCTCACACAGGTTTAATGGGGTTCAGGCAGGTTAGGAAAACAAACGCAGATGAAAATATGGCACGGTCTGAAATCCCCCTGCGTCTGTGATGCCGGGCAAAGCGGTGGCATCCGTCATGCAGCTCTGTGCCAGTGCCCAGCAGCAAACCAGCCCAGTCCGGGGTGCAGAGGCTGTTCTAAGCGTAAAAAATGCAACATGTTGGCTCGGTTAACATTAATTAATTAACAATTCATTAACATTGATTAATTAACAAACTGCGAGATACTTTAATTCCTTGGTAACAGCTGGCTCTAAGTGCCCTCTTTTGCCCAGTCCGGGGCACAGCCCTGTGATGCAGGGCTTGCGATGTACGTGTTTCCAAGCCAGGCTGGGAGCCTTGCTTTTTCAGGGCAGGATCCCTCCTGTGCCCCACAGGTACTAACTGATTTATCCCTGATGTCCCGCAGCCTTACAGGGATCCTGCATCTGCTGTAGGGCCAAAGAGGGAGCACGCTCCTTGCAGCGACAGATTTTTGCCTTTTGCCATATCTGCTGCACTTATACCCAAATCCCTCCTCTCACGTTGGTGGCCCCAGCCTGTTTTTCAGGCCCAGACGTGGCTAACCAACACAACACCGCGTTTAGGACCAGGATGTGTTGAACCGAAGGGGGTGGCTGTGCCTGCCCGCAGCCTGGCCGGGCGCTCGCTCCCCGCCGCATCGCGATCTGCCAGATCGGAGTTATATTAGCCCAAGCCATTAACACACCAAGTTATTAGTAGGCTCTTGGGCAGAGTCTATTTTCATATTCATTTGCCTAATTAAATGTAAATCATTGCTCAGGATTACCACGCAGCATCCCAAGCCCCATTAGTTAGCCCGGATTCACCGGGGAGAAGGGGGCACCCTTTGCTCCACAGCCCCGCGGTGCCACGGGTGACGTCCCCAGCCTGCTGTGGCCACCCGTGGATCATGGGGGGGATATTTGGGATGAGCACCCGCTGCTTCATCCATGCCAGTTCCCACCCACGGGGATAAAGCAGGGACATCTGGCCAGGGCTCCCCGCCACGGCGCAGAGTGGAGGAGGCTCCGTGTGCATCCCAGCCATGATCAATATTTGGAGACGGCCGGTCCCGGCCGCCCTCCCCGGGGTCCGGAGGAGCATATGGGTGTTCCCAAGCCACCAGCTCGTGTTGCAGCAGCTTTTAAGATGTCACCGACCTCCGTGCGGGTCCCTCTGCCAGCCACAGAGGGCAAAGCAGTGGGAATCCCACAAGTGCCCAGCTTGTGTACGGTCTGGTCCTCTCCAGGGTGCCGCCACCAGCCCAGGAGCACCGGGCAGGGCTCAGCGGCTGCGGCCGGTCCCACTTGGGTGCCGCAGGTCACCACCGCCTCCTGCCATCAGCCACCAGAACCCCACCTGTTTTCCCAGCCCTGTGTAGTCCCAGCCCCATCCGTGTTAACCCCTGACCCCGCCGGGCTGCTCTTTTCTTCTTTCACCAGCCGTGTTTACCGAGCGTGGGGAGCTCGCCTCGGCCCCGTGCCGCAGCTCAGCCAGGCTGGCTCCAGCTCCCCGCCATCCCCGCATTGTCCCCTAGCCCAAAAATCCCTGAGCAGCCCATGAAACCTGCCGTTCCCTTTTCCTGGGAGGTCTTTGGAACAGGATCCTGAGGACCTGTGAGACCTCGGGAGCGGGGACGGGGGCAAAGGGACCCCAGGCAGCCAGCGCGCCCCAGCCTCGGGGGGCTTCCCTTCGCTCTCCTCCCCTCCCTCGCCCTTCCTTAATTATTCTTAATGGGCAAGCTCATAAGAGCTTCTATTAACTTTATTACCAGATCAATTAGTGTTCGCTTTCCCCCCTCCTCCTCCCCCCATGCTAATAATCCCATCAAATATGAAGACAGCATCCGCGCCGGTGCCCAGCAACCTGGAGAAGGTGCCGGCGAACGCCGAGCTCCAGCTGCTGCGTTTGGACACTGCCGAGATCGATGGATCCTCCCCAGGATGCGGCCCAGCGAGGAGGGGAGGGAGCCGGGGAAGGGGGAAGATTAATTGGAGGAGGCTTTGGCACCGAACGGCTCCAAAATCCGCCAGCGCGAGCTGAGCGGGAGCGGCTTGGCAGCGGGATGCAGCCCTGGAGCCCCGTGAGCTGGCGGGGTGGGCGCAGCCAGCCGAGGATACAGGTGTTTGTTGGGGGGCTGCGGGAACGGGCTGCGGCATCAAGCAGGGCTGGGGGCTGCAGGAAAGGGGGGACGGGGTGCTGGTGCCCCCCAGCAGCCATGGGTGTGTGCTCTGAGAGGACCCCTGCCCGGCACAGGGGGAGGGTGGTCCCAGCACCCCTGCTGCTCCGCTCGGTGGGGGACGCAAAAAGGATGGGGACAACCCCGTGGCACACATTGGCTGCCACCAGGAGCCCCACATCCCTTTGGATTGGGGACGCAGAGACTGGGTGCTGGCACTGAGTACATCACCCCAAATCCTTCTCCAACCTCCTTCCCCTTTGGGGACCCAATCCCAGCACCCCAAAAACAGGTGCCCCCCCCATCCTTGTACGCAGGCTCAGACCGGGCTGCTGGCTGCCAGCTGCGGCCGTGCCGGGTGCAGGGGCTGACTGACAGCCCCTGAAGGGGACGTTCAGGGAAACCGTGGGAGTGAAAGGATTTTGGGATGTTTGACCAGGGGACCCGGCTCGGAAAGCATCTCCTCTCAAAGAGAGGCCAGCTCCCACCCCAACGCGTTTCTCAGCGCATCCCACCGCCGCCCACAGGGTTTGTTCCAGCCTGGAAGGAGCCACTTGAGCGTCCAGGAAAGGCCACGGCGTTCCCAGCAGCCCGAGCCCCGTGTCACGCTGACGGCTTGCAGCTTTGGCACTGGAGGGGTCACCGGGGCCACCACAAAAATCCAGCCTGCCCTGGTCACAGGGCAGCACGGCTCTGAGCCAAAGGGCTCCGCGTGGGCTCGCAGCCCCTTGGACAACCTCAAGACCACGGCACGGGGAAGACTCATGCCAGGGGAGCGCCCAGAGCCTTTCGTTAACCAAGCACTCGGACTTGGATGGGGTCGGGGTGGCCCCCAAACTTCTTCTCTTCAATCACTTTTCCAAAGTGCCATGAGTTTGCCCTTGCCCATGAGTTTCCTCCTCTCTGCGGGGTCGATCTGAGGATGTTTGGGCTCCATAGGCTGAGCCTGTAGGACCTGTCCCTTCCACCAGGCTGACCCAGGAGGGGTCTCTGCCAACACCCCCAGCATGGGGGTCTCCAGCCCACGCAGGCAGAGCCCTGCTCTGGGACCTGGGGGCTGCTGCTCCCTAGGCTCAGAGCAAGGAGCTGCCCAGCTCGCATCATGTCTGAGTGGCTTCGTGTGCACCCCCATTGCTGAGGAAGACCTCCTGGCCTTCACCCTGCAGGGGTTGTGCAGACTCCGCTCCAGAAAACCAGAAAACCACCTCTATGGGAAGAGGAGGAAGCCCAGTCTGAGTTGTCTGAGCATCCAGCAGAAAATCCAGTGTTGTACCTTGGAAAACTGACCCTAAAGACTCCCAACTCCACGTCCGAGTGCCATCCCTTCACGTTTTGGGGTGGCGAGCACGCGAGGGGCAGAAGGATGCTCTGCCGGGACGGGGCTATCACTACCTGGGCTGGAGGACAGGAGAGCAAAGCGGTGCCACCCCCGCCTCCCCCCAGCCCTTCCAAAATAACCAGGCCTGGGAAATAACAGGCAGTGTGAAAGGAATTAAAAAGGCTTCTGCTCGCGTGTGCGCGCGCGTGTGTATGTGTGTGTGAGTCCTGCCAGGTTAATACCGCTGCCTATCCGCCTGACAGCTCCAAGATTGATTACCCGCCGCAGCGCTCTTTATAACTTGATCAGTCGAATTAATCTCTGGCTGCGGGCCCATCTGATGCCAGGCATCACAAATTTAATTTGGAGGTGTCCGGGATCTTTTATTCGCGCCTCCCTCCGCCGTGTCCCCCCACCACCACCACCCCCTTCCCCAGCCCCGTCCCTTTCCCTTTCTTCTCCGCTCGCCAGCACGCGCGGGCGCGAGGCTCCCGCCGCCGTGGGGATGACCCGGGCTGTCAAAGCATCCTCGGGGCTGCGGGGAATAGCATCATCAGGTAAACCCCTGCTACCCGCAGCAGAAAAAAAAGGAAAAAAAAGAGAAAACAAAAAAAAAACAAAAACAACAGAGGCCAAAGCAGACACTAAGTAAGACATATTAATGTACTAAAGACTTAATGAAGTTTGGGGGGGGGGTGGCGGGGATGGAGGGGAAAGTGCTTACTTTATTAGTTTATGGCCGATTAATGGGAACGGTCATTACAGTGATGGAGATGGATTGCTCCCATCAAACCCAAGCACCAGCCCCTTTCGGAAGGTAGAGGGGTGCCGGCGCTGGCGCCGCTCCACGCGGCCGGGCACGGGGAGGAAGGTGCTGGGGAGGGGGTGAGAGGGGCTCGGGGGGCTGCGAGGTGCTGGGGGGGTCGGAGGATGCCACGGGAGCGAATGAAGGGGGTTGAGGTGGTAACGGGAAAGGAGACCCCATGGCAGCAGGCAGCCCCGGGGGGGGGGGGTTCTTAGGGCCCCCAAAAAGTGCTCAGGCCCAGCGGGAGAGCATCCTGCACGTGTCAGCACCAGCTCTGAGCCAGGGAGGGCGCAGGACGGACAGACGGACAGGCCAGGAGCTCGGCTCCATGGGTGGTGAGCGGTGCGACTCCAGGCAAGGTCTTCAGGACTTGGAGATCACTCGGTTCCCTGCAGAGCCCCATTAGATACCTGCTCCAAGCCCCCGTGGCAATGGCCCAGCAGTTCCCAGGCGCCTCGTGATAATGAGAATTACCCAATAACTCCCCAACCACTAATTGGCAGTTACCTGCCAGCCCCTCGGGGCAGGCTGGTGGCTCTCATCCGCCGTGAGCCGAGCCACCAAATGCCACTTTAGGGCCAGGGGGATAACCACAGCAGGGTCTGCATGTTACCTGGTGGGCCGGCTGCTTTCCCATGCACTTGGTGGACAATGCTAAGGCAGCTCGGCCTCCAGACCCCCTCAGTGCCACCAAGGGGCCGAGGGACTGTCCCCATCCCAAACAGTTCCACGGCGAGGGAAGGATGCTCGGCCGCACGCCGGCATCGAGCAGCACCGCCGCTCCCAGCACCCGGCAGACTCGCAGCCTTTCATCATTCCCGAGTGATGAATAACCAGCCTAATGAACGGAGGGAAACTTGATTAGCGCCGAACACCCATGTGCTTAAACCGGGGCTGATTAAACCCCCATCTGTGCAGGGAGCGAGCCCCGCCGCCGCTCGGAAGCGAGGGAGCTGGCAGCACTCGTGGACACATCAGGTGTTTGGGGGCATTTTTCCCCCCTGTCCCTCTTATAAAGTACCCCAGGAAAGCTGAACTGGAAAGTTTTGGAGCTTGTTTTGCCAGGCACTGGGCATTCCTGAGCTGGCTGACCCATTCCCAAAGGATGCTGTTGCAGCTACAGGAGGGAAGCTGTACAAGACTTAGAGACATTTCTGCTCCATGCCTCAGCTGGGGAAAATCAGTCTCACCCTCCGTGCCTCAGTTTCCCCATCTCCCACTGACACAAGCAGCAGCTGCTTAAATGCAGAGGCTCACTGGGATGGGCTTGGTGCTTCCCTGGCCATGCCAAGCCCCTTGGGATCAGCACGACCCAAAGTTTGGCTGCCAAGCACTTTTGGCGTTGATTTTCTCTCGTGCTCGTACAAGATGGAGCCGCAACACCTGCTGGCTGGGCATCAGTATGTAGGAAAGCGCAGCCACTGCTCTGATTGACGGCCCCAGCGATCCTACAGCTCACGCTTCTCACCAGAACTGAGCAAACTGCCCAGAAACCAGGCCCTGGAGGTTTTTTCCCCGGTTTCTCTGCAAAGGAATGAGGCAGCACTGTACCCAGAGCTGAGGGGATCAGTCTGTGCTTGTGCTGGGCTCATAGCGTTTGGGAAAATGATCGTTGTCTTGCATCTTGGTGGAGTTTGGCTGCTCGTGCTGCTTTAACTGCTGGGCTCATTTGCTACCGGGTCCTGAGCAGAGACCCAGGGACCCAGGGGATGCTCGGCATCATGCTCACACCAGGACCCTGATGCCACCTCCCAGTCTGGCCCAGCACCTCGGGACAGCCCCCAGCCCTTTTCCCCAGCTCAGATCAGTGCTGAAGAAACTTCCCTGTCCAGGATGAGGTCCTGGCGCCTCTCCGATCCTTCTCCTCCTTCCCCAGCCCAGCGTGCAGCAGTGCTGGAATCAGGACAAGGTCCAGCTGCCGGTGTCACAGCTGTGTCACCCCAGCTCTGCGCTGAGACAGAGATGTATGTGGGGCTCAGCTTCTGCCAGGGCTGCCAAAAAAGCACACAGAGGTCAGCACGTCGACCTGCGCCCCCAAATCTCCTCCAACAAGGGCTGTGCTGCGAGACCCCAGCCCGAGCACCCCGCATGGACCCCAAATGAGCCGCGTGCCAGCGGCTCCTCCACCGCAGTGACAGCCTCAGGTGTCCCAGCCCGGCCACATCTCCTCCTACACGCGCTGCCCGGCGCTGGAGCAGCAATAAAAGTGTCAGGGCCGTCTCCTCGTGCATCAGCAGACCGCAGCATTTCGGGAGCGGCCTGCGCAGAGGTTAATTATTGCTTCCCTCTCTTCCCCTCGCGCTCCCAGTTTAAGATGGATCTGACTGTCAGGAGGGGTGACAGATGAAGACAAAGCACAGGTACGGCTCCCATGAACTCTGCGCCCGCCTGCAGCATCCCGCAGCAGCTGGGAGCGGGGCTGGGGGAGGCAGAGGAGGGGGCGAGTCGAAAAAGCAGCAGCCCTGCCAGCGCTGGAGCAGAGATGTTGGGCTGGGAGAAGGGGAATTGCAGCTCCACACGGCCCTCTCTGATGGGAGAGGGGGCTTTTTTTTTTTTTTCCCCCCTTCCTTACCTGTAAAGGGTGGGAGGTTGCAGCTTCGTACACTCATGTGGTGTCGGTGGAGGAATTTTACCAAGCATCGAGGACTGAGGTTGAGCACAAAAAAGGGGGCGCACAGACAAAAACCTTCTGCTCCACGGAGGTCCCATTGCTGCAAGTACGGGCATGCATTCAAGCATCTCTCCCCTGAGATTCGGCACAAGCAAAGCTCTTGCGGGTCACCGGAACCCTGTTTTTGAGAGCAGGCCCAAGCCCCTTTTGGGTGGAAGGAGGATTTGAGGAGCTGTTTGTGAGCAGTCCCAGCAGCGTGACAGCACCCGGCTCTCAGCACCCCTCCTCCGTGCGCAGGGCTGGATGAAAATCCATCGCTTCCCTCCCCGGCCAGGAGCCTCGGGGCCAGCACGAAGCCCCCAGAGCACCCGGGGGGGGGGGGAGATCGCAGGGTTCCCCGTCCCCAGAGGGTTTGGATCTTGTCCCGTTCCGGGAGCTAAGGGACGAAATGCCGGTATCGATGGTTTTCACCTCTGGGGAAAGGCTTCGGTGGCCGATCCCCCTGGGAAGGCCTGAGCCCAGCCGTTCCCAAATAGCGCGCTTCCTTCCCAGGCTTTCCGGCCGTTTCAGCCTCGTTTGATGCCATTTAGCCGCAGCCGCTGAAGGAAACATCACTTCAAATTAAACCAAAGGGGAGCACTTCAGCTGGACAACTTTGAAGTCGGAGGTTTTGATAAAAGCCCGCATTTCCTCCCCCTCCTCGTCTTTGTTTTCCTCCCCAAATGGGGAGCTCTGGCCTGGCTGCTCCAGCCCAGCCCGGGTAAAGGCTGCGGCTGTCCCCTGGGGAATCACATCGCATCTCCAGGACCCAGCCCTGCTTTGGTACCCGCAGCTGAACCCGTGCCTGAGCCCCCCCAGCCCCAGCGAGCCCCCGAGGTGCCCAGGGGTGGGGGCCAGCCTCCTGCACACCCCCCTTCACCACCCTGGGGACCTGCGGGGAGGGCTTGGAGCGCGTCCCCTCCCCATAAACCAGCTAAACGAGGCGAGACAATTAAATGTGCGGTTTGATGGCTGCCTGGCAGAGCAGGAGCCTCTCTCTCTTTTAATAAAAGGCCTCTTTCCCGGAGTCGCTCAGGCTGCAGCGAGGGCTGGAGCGCGGCAGCCCTTCACATTTAATTAAACAGCCCGTCCGAGCCTGCCCGCCGCCGCTCCAGCTCCGTGCTGCTGGAGATGCTCCGAGGACGGGCAAAATGTCCCTGCCTGACCCACCCCCCCCCCACCAAACCCCCTGCCCGTGCCCCGAGCATCCCCCTCTGCCCAGGGACGGGGACCCCAGCCCGGCTTCCGCCAGCTCTGCTCCTCGTCAGGAGGCAGAGGGGAAGCGCCCCGCTCCTGCCCGGGGATAAGGGAGATGGATAAGGGCAGGGGGCAGAGGGGAGCCCCGGGCAGCTGCTGGCTGTTTCGGTGAGCACTTGCTGTGCCGGGACCTGCGGTTTAACCCTTCCGTCCCCACCGCCAGGGCAAGGTGGTGGTGGGAGAGAGATGGAGTTTGGAGTGACTCTTGAGGCCGGGGGGACACCGTCTGAAGGTGCTTGGCGTTTCGGGTCCTCCTCCCGTGTTTGAAATGAGCCCTGCTGAGCTGGGATCAGCACCGCTTGATTCTGGCTCCTCCATCCTCCGGCAGCGAGCACGGAGCTGCCCGTCCTCCTTCCCAAAAAGCTTGCAGGCTGCTGCTCCCGTCCTGCAAAACCCATCAGCTGCAGGATTGCTGCATGTTATATATGGACACGGGGCTCCAATCCATCCGCTGCGCTCCCAGGACACCCCAGGTCAGGGGATGTGAATTTTTGGGGTGTTCACTAGTACCCAGGATTTGCAGCTCCCCACGGGGCTGTCCCATGCCCCCTCTGGCATCCCACACTCCCAAACCAGCCAAGCCCGAGCAGGAGGTTGATGCCGCAGCCCGGGAGGCTGTTGAGGGGTGCGAGCACTCTCCAGCCTGCGTGGGCTCGGGGGCTGCTCTGCAGAAGCCCCATCACTCACAATTTGAGGCCTGCCAAGCCAGAGGCACGGTAATTGCAAGCCAGATCCCCCCCACTTCCGAAGCCGCGCGCTCCGGCAGGGACCAGGCACAGAGGCTCCCATTTCCTCCTGCCTCCGGCTGTTACGGAGCAGAGAAGTGACAGAGAGCAGCCCCGGGGCAGAAAACGCCCGCGAGGAGAGACAGCAACCAGCTCCGCGATAAGGCAGGTCCCTGCTGAGCACCCCCTCGCTGCCGAGATAACCCCAAAAGGAGGAGCCCCCCCCCCGTCCTCGGGCTGGTGGCACACAGACGGTCACCTCGAGGGGACGGTGGGACACCACGTCCCTCCCCTGCACCCAGGTCCAGCTCACCCAGGTGCTGCCCCACGCACAGCCCTGCCAGCACTTCAGATAAGCCGGGGGAAGGAGGCTGCCTGCTGGGCTTTATCTGGCTGGAAACCCCCCCCGAGATAGGGGCTGCTGGGGGAGCCGCAGGTGCCCCGCTCCATGGCTCTGCGCTGGGACAAACCCCACAGCCTTCAGGGGAAAGGGGCTTGTTGCTAATACAGCAGTAAATGAGCTGGCACGCAGGGAGCAGCCTCTCCAAACTCCATTTCTATGGGGGAACAGTGCAGGCAGCCTCTGCACCACCTCTTCTGGTCACTGCAGGAGCAGGCACTGCGATTTCCCAGGGCCCACCCCAAGCAGAAGGGATGCTGCTGGGATGCAGGACCAAGGAGGGGAGGTAAGAAAGCCACATCCCTCAACCCTAGGGGAGAAAGATGGAAATATCAGCCAAGGGAGCTTGGCAAGCCCGCAGCAGGGACAGTGAGAGGTCTGTGCCACTCCCCAGGAGCTGCCACTTGCCACCAGCCCTCAAGCAGCCCCCCGATGCTCCCTGCAGCCCCCATTACGCACAGCCCCATGGCCCCAGCAGGCTCACAGCCCCCTCTGCCTGCTTTTAAACCGCCCCAATGGATCAGGGCAGGGCTGCCCAGGTGGATCTGCATTAGGTCCAGGCAGCATTTTGTGCCTTACCCCTGCCCACTGCTGTGCTGTGCCCTGCCCAGTGTCACCACGGTCCCATCTCGGAGCCCCCGGGGCCAGCCCTGCTGTCCCCCCCCAGCCAGCACCCCCTGCTCGCCGTGCCTGAGCCGGGGACCTGGCGCTTTTATTAAACTCCTCGCTTCCTGTTTTAAGCTTAATAATAAATTGCATGTCACATTACGGCGCTGTTTATTAAAACCCATTGGCGTGGGCTCCGCTCTGCGGCGGCATTTGAATTATTGAAAGCAACCCCCCGCGGAGACCTATTTGCTGCAAACGCAGGAGGATTTATTTCCATTTTATTTATCAGACGGCGTAAGTGCTGCGGGGAGGCAGGGAAGGGGTCTTGCTCCTTTCTCTCTCCCCAAGCCAGCGCGGAGATGTGCCGTGCCGAGGGCACGAGGGACGCAGGGGTCCCCAAGGACGGGGACGGGCTGGGGACAGAGGTCGGGATGCAGGTGGCCGCCCCTGCTGAGCCCTCGGTGGCTCCGTGCCTCAGTTTACCCGCTCCCAAGCAGGGCCGGAGCACCGGGAGGCCCGGCCGGGGACCGGGGTGGCGCGTTGGTGGCTTTGCCAGGAGGTGGCACTGTTCGGCGACACGGAGGCGACGAGGGGCCGGGCTGGGGCGGCTGGCGACACCCTGAGCCCGGGGGAGGACGGCACCGGCTCCGGGCCTTGGGGGGATGCGGGAGGCTCGGGGATGTAAGTTTGGGGCAAGTGCTGGGGGGGTCAGGTCGTGCGCTGGGGAGGGGGACACCCCGGTGCCATCCAAGGATCACCCTGGTGGCATCCACGGACAGCCACCGCGCACCTCCGCAGCCTCCTGGCCGGCACTGGGATGCTCTGGGGACCTGGATGTGTCCCCACACCAGCTCTGGGACAAGCCAGGAGCAGGGGCCAAACCACCCCAAAAAGCAGGGCAGCCAGCCCTGTCCCCACGCTGCCACCAGGCACAGCTCAGCCAAGTCCCCAGGACCCCCCCCAGGTGCCCGGAGCCGAGCACCGTCCCCCCGCAGACCCTGGGGGAGGCACTCACGCAGCCCGTGTCAGAGCTGACCAAACGCTTCCCGAGGCAACAAATAACCTCAATTAGGCTCCCTGGCAGTGACCGATTCCAGCCACGCAGCGATATTGGCTCCTTTAATTTTTAAGGGGCTGGGAGCGGGCACGGGGGACACCAGCCCCCTCGCCTTGCAAGGAACAGAGCCCCAGCACCATCCTGCAGCCTCTCTGCCCCATGGATGGGGTCCAGCCCATCCATCCCCCGGCCAGCCCGGTGTGTCCCAGGCCCGTGTGGCATCGGGCAGGGCTGGCCAGGGTAGGATTGGCACGGGAGCCTGGCCAGGGGCCAGCCCGGGAGCCCAGCGAGCGGCTCGGAGCCATGGGATGCTCTCGGGTTTCCCCGCGGCAGCCGCAGCCCCAGCATGGCCCCATTCCACCGAACACTTACACGAACGGGGAGGGGGTGAGGAGCGATGGAAGTGCCCCAGTTTCTCCAAAAAAAAAGCAGGTTTTGCACCTAAAAAGAGGCAGAAATAAAAACCAAGAATGGAAAAATCACGCTGCCTGAGGACGCACCAGGCAGTGAAAGCAGCCCACGAGGAAGGAGCACGTCCTTTCTCCCAGTTTTGTGGGGCTCCCCATCACGGAAAGGGCCCCAGGGCCATGGCAGAGGTGTGGGGTCCTGGTGGGGACAGTGACAGGGCCAGGAGCCGCCGCCAGAGGGGCCGGGGAGGCGCAGCAGCGCTGCTGGCTGCGGCACGGGGCTGGCCCAGCCTCACCGGCTGCAGGAATTTCGGGCTGCTGCCAACTCCAGACAAATCCCTTTTATTTGCTTGTTCAGGTTTTGATGCTGTAATTGCATCGTCCGAGCCAGCTCTCGAGAGAAAGAGGAAGGGAAAGAAAAGAAGAAAGGGAAGGAGAGCAGCGTACAAACCCAGAGCAGCTGGGCTGGTCGCATCCTGCCTGGGGACCGGCCAGCTCCTTCCTCGAGGAGCTGGCTCCTGGCCTCGGCCCCAGACCTCCCTGCAGCTGGGAGGAGGGAAGGGGCCGGGGACGGGTGGTGGCAGGGATAGGACCCGAGGAGCTGGGGGTGCAGAGGGCCAGCTGGATCCCCACCATGCAGGGGACCCCCCAGGACAACCCCTGTGGGTGCAGGACGCTCGCTGCCCTGGGTCAGCTCTGCTCCGTGCACGTGTTCACCAGCACCCACCGAAACGTCCAAACACAGAGCTGCTTGGAAGGGAAGGGACAAAGTCAGTCTGAAAAGGCCAGAAGTGTTTCTGGCCACGTCGGCATTCAGGCCAGCATTGTCCAGGGAGGGAAAGATAGTGGTGAAAACCACAAGTGTCTGGTTTCCTCAAATCACTACGTTTCTGGTTAAAAATGAAACGGGAAGGAAGGGTGTTTCAGCAGCAAGCTCCTGGGTGCTGGGGCGAAGCCTGGCTGTCCCTACCCAGGGGATGCAGACGGGCCTGGGGACGACACAAGCGTCAACGCCATGTCCCGGCCCCCTGCACCACCCCAAAAAAAAGAGGCTGCGGTGCCAGGACTGCTCAGAGAAGGAGGTTTGGTTTGGGGGTGTTTGCTCTGGAGCCATCCCAACCCCCAGGGACGGGCACCATGGTGCGAGGTGGCACCCCATGGGGTGAGCACAGCCCAGCACCGGGCTAGTAGTAGTCCTCCTCGCTGTCCCCGTAGTCCTCGGGCACCATGCGAGGCTTCGGCAGGGACGAGCCCGTCAGGTTGAGCTGGTCTGAAATGGCAGCACAGGGACGGAGTGACATTGCCCCCCTCCAGCACCAAACCACGCTGCTGGCTGTGCCCAATATCCCAAGTGTCCCCTCCCGCATCCCCCCCGGGACCTCACGGGGACAGGGGGACGGGTGCTCACCCGGCGTGAAGACGGTCAGGCTGGCGAACGCCACCACCTCCCCGACCTTGTTCCTGGCGAAGCAGCGGTAGGTGCCCTCGTCTGTCACCCGCACGCCCTGGATCTGCAGCCAGCCGGTCACTTCGTACCTCTGGGGACCGCCTCTGAACTGCGAAGGGGGGGGGGGACGGTGGTGAGCCCTGGGGCAAGGGAAGTCCCAGCGGGGTGCCCCACCTGGCTGTGGGGAGCGGGGTGCATGCCAGAAAAAGTCTTTTCCCCCCATTAAGTAAGGTTTTGGGGGTGGGCGCAGCCCCCTGGATGGGAGAGGCAGCTCTCCATGGGCAGAGCGGCGTGCTGCAAGCCCGGCAGGGATGGCTCAGAGGGGCCCCGAGCTCCCTGGCGCCAACTGGGCTATTTTTTGTTTGTCCCCAGCACGAAACAACCTCCTCCGGCCCCAGCTGGGCTGCAGCTGTTTGCAGGCTGCTATTGCCATGCGGTGGCCGGGGCTGGAGAGCTGAGGCTCCCTCGGCCGGGCAGGGCCCTCAGCCAGACCCCTGCAGCGGGGCACGGGGGTCAGAAAGGCGCAGGGGAGCAGCACCTACAGCCGTGGTGGGTGCTCCCCACCACGATCCCCCCCCTCACCAGTGCCCGGCTGTGCTGCACGGTCCCGTGCCGCTGCCCACACCCTGTAACGGCCGGGTATGGCCTGGCTGGGTGCCGCGGGGCTTGCTCCGTGCTATATTTGGGATCAACCACGGGCAGGATGCTGGCAGGGTGACCAGAGGATGAGCAGGGCTGATCCCCTCGTCCAGCCCCGCCGGCAGACACGGAGCGAAGGCAGCAGGCAGGGCGAGTCAAAGGGAGCTCCCTGCTGCAGCGCTCCGCAGGTGCTACAGAACCAGCAGGAGATCGGAAACTACAAGAGGCATTTGCAGGAGAGGGGAGCGCGCCCACCTGGACAGAGATGTGGGGGTCATCTCCCGGCAGCAGCATCTCGGTGCCGTCCTTCCTCCACTCGATGGAGGCCATGGGGTAGGCGAAGACCTCGCAGCCGAAGACGACGTCCTGGCCGGTGACGTTCCAGGCGTCGTAGGGAGGGGAGGTGATCTGGGGCTCTGGGGGATACAGAGGGGCCAGGAGAGCCGAGCTGGGAGCATTCGGCTTGGGTAGCGATGCCAGGAGCCTCCCCCACAGCCCCTCTCCAAGCCCATCCCCGCAGAGCACTGCTGCACCCCAGGGCGCTGTCCCTCCTCCCAGCCAGGGCTGGGGGCCACCCCCAGCTCCCCACAAACCCACGGTTGTTGCAGCCCCTCCTGCACCTCAGAGCTCCCCAGGACACAGCCTTCACATCCCCTGTCCCCTTCAGGTCCCCTGTCCTGGCCACAATCCCCCCACCTGCCCCAGGAATGGCCCGGCTCTTACGGGCGCCCAAGAACATGCTCGCAGAGCAAAAACTCAGGGACAAGACAAGCTACAGAAAATGAAACCAGCCCTGACACCCCCTTGGGCTGTGGCAACCGGTGCCACGGGGCTGCCCACAGGTTGCCCCCCATCCCTTAGCCACACTCTGGGTTTCAACGTGCAGATGGAAATGGCGCAGCAAACCGACCCGGCCCAGCTTTCCGCACGCAAGCGGAGGCCAGGGCGAAGGAGCCGCGCTTCTGGGGAGTTTCTTGGCACCAGCCGCGCTCCAGCCGCACGGTGCCGCGGCCAAGAGCTCGCTAACGATGCCCTGGATCTCCCCCAGCCGCCTCGGCAGCGCTCAGCCTCCCGTAAATCCCGCGCAGACTTGGCAAAGCCTCTCCCGAAGCTCTCCACACGCCTTGCCCGGAGCAGGAACGCCCCCCGGGTGAAAGACTTAACCCAGCCCCCTCATCCCACCGCTCCCCTTGGGTGCTACCTGCCTCGCAGGGACCCTCGTGGGCCACGGTGAGGTTGGCATCGGGATGGGCGCGGGCGGCCTCCAGGAAGCGGCAGAGCTGGGGGTAGGTCCTGCCGTCGGAGCCGCAGAGGGCTCGGTGCGAGAGGCAGGCGCACTGGGGCTCGGGCACCTCGCCGTGCCGCAGGTCGCCGGCGTCCAGCCGGCACTCCAGGTGCTCCCCGCACTTGCCGTAGAAGTGGTTGGTGTTGTCCAGGTCGCAGATCTGCCCCTCCAGGTTGGCGCACTCCCAGCAGCAGTCGCAGGCGTCCCGCACCGTGCCGGCCAGGCACCCGCGCGGCTCCGGGCACTCGTCCGGCCGGCACTCGGCGCAACCTTCCCCTTCCTCCAGCAGCCGCTGCCAGCCCCGCTGCAGGTAGTCGGCGGTGCTGGGGAAAGCCTGGCCCAGCTGGAGCCAAGCCCAGTGCACGGAGAGCAGGGAAAGCACCAGGCAGGAGGAGCTCAGGGGCTTGGCCTCAGGCATCCTTGCGGCGGCTCCCTGAGCACGGTGCCACCATCACTTGGACGGGGATCTCCGGCACCGCTCCGGCCTCCCGGGTTAGAGCCGAGCTGCCATCGTGGCCTGCCAGGAGGGAGAACATGTTTTAGGGGCACGGAGAATGCGCCCCAGCCCCCTGGACAGCACAGCAGGACATGCAGGGGGGGCTCTTCCCACCCTGCAGCTCCCCACCTCCCACCAGGCTCCTAAGCCAGCTCCCACCCCAAAACATGACACCACACAGTCCCTTCTTTCTCCCCAAATGGGGCTGCTGACCCCACACCCAGCTTCACCCTATTTTCCTTGCAGGTACAGCCCAGCCTGCTCTGACCCCACCAGGGCCCAGGCACCCAAGAGGCTGCTCCACGTCGCCCTGGCAGCTTCGTGCCCTGCTCCTCTCGGGAAGCTGCTGTGGAGCCGGGCGCCCCTTTCCTTTCCCCACCTCTCCGCAGGAGTCACGAGGCTTTTTTTCCCCTCCGTCACTGCCCGGACGAGCGCAGTGGAGCGGCTGATCCGGCAGACAAGGGGCTCTTTCCGTGCTGGAGGCAGCCAGCCGAGAGGAGCCGAGCCAGGAGGATGCTCCCGCTCGCTCCTGGCTTTTGTCCCCCCCCCTCTCCTTGCCATGACCCCTCTCTGCCCTCACCTCCCACCCTGTATCTCAGCCGAGCAGGGGCTCATCCCCCTCAAAAAGCTTTACGACCCCCCCCCCCCCCGAGCTATCACATTGATGGCTGAGCACGGGGGAACTCAGTGCACGAGTGGGCAGCCTGCACGGCGCAGTGGGGTCCCTGTCCCCAAACAGGGGGGCTGATCGGCCCCCAGGCTTCCCACCTCTGCTGTGAGCCAGCCCCTCGAGTCTCCCCCCAAACAAGGACTGCAGCCCCCTCCCCAGCCCCCTGTTTGTCCCCATTAACCCCCCCCCGGCTTACAGAAGGGACAACAAACCTCATCCCACAGCATTCACCAAAAAGTTCACCGGAGCCCCCCCCCGCTGCCTAGCCCCCAGCCCTCTGCCTGCACAGAGAAAAGCCCCAACCCCGAGCGGCCACAGCAGCTGGGGCCAGGAAAAGGGGGGGGGGACCGGCCAGGATGCAAAGCCACCCCCCCCGCTCCCCAAATCCCCCCAGGACCTCCCTTTCCCGACCCCAAGCCGTCACTTACCGGAGGCTCCGGTGCGCAATGGCTTCGTGCGCCCAGCCCCGCGACAGCCCCGCTGCCACCGGCCGTGATGTCAGCGCCACGCCAGTCCCCACGCCCCCCCGAGGGGCCCCCGTCCCAGCCCCGGACAGGCCCCGGGCTGGCGGCCACCCCTTCCCTGCCGGGACCCGCCGTGCTGCGGCGGGACCCCCGGTTACCGGCGTCACCCCCCTGGTGCCATGGCCGGGACCCCCCACCTGTGGGATGCTGTCCCCAGGGGGGGGAACTTCATGGGGGTCCGTGGGGAGACGTGAGCGAAATCAGATTGGCACGGCCAGGGCAGGGAGCAGAAGCATCCCACGGGCTGTAATTCGGGCAGCTGGGCGCCTGCTGTAATTAAACGGGGGGGGTGATTCCCGGGGGGATGCCCGTGACACCCCCACCCAGCCATGGAGCGGGCACAGAGGGGACACGAGTGGTGGCATTACCTTGGTTGGGCCCCCCCAAGCCCCAGGGGTGCACAGCCCCCCTGCACGGGGCTGCAGGGCCCCCCACCTCAGTTTCCCCTGCTCTGAATTTGGGGGGGGGGGGGGACACCCAGCACCTTCCCGAGCAGGGAAAACACGGTGCTGAGCACAAACCCGCTGCGCGTTCGCGTCCTGCTCCGCCACCGTGCTGGGGGGGCTGCAGCCCCCTCCCCTTCTCCAGGCGAGGAATTTGTGGGATTTGCTTCCACGGCGAATCTCAGGCGAAGCAAAGCCGTCCCGGGACCCCTCGGAGGATCTGGTTTCCTTCACTGCGCTGAAAAAAAAAAAATAAAAAAAATCTGCTTTTGCTTTCCAAAACCCCGCTGCAAATCCATTCCGGGCTCCGGAGCTTTCGCTCAGGCACGTTGCGAATCCGGCCCCGGCTAATGACGGAAAATCCACGGGGCTTCAGCCCCCCAAAACCCGCCCTTGCTGGCGAAAATCCCCCTCCAGCCGCCTGTCACGGAGGGGGGGTCCTGCTGGCTCTGCCTTCGGCCGCTCTCTGCCCCCCTTAGTGGCCCCCAGCCCCATGGCTCGGGGCCAAGCCCCCCCAGCTCCTCTGGCCCAGCCCATCCATGCTGCAGGTTTTTTGGCAACCCCAGCAGCTGGGGCTTTAGGGGGTCCTGGAGACTGCCTGGGGAGCAGGGGAAAGATGGGGGGGGCTGAGGAACCCCTTTAGGCACCCCCAGAGCCACAGTCCTGGGGGGAAGCATCGCCCACATCCTCAGGCACCCCCGTGCCAAGCGCTGCCTTGCCTGCCCCTAAAAGCTGCTGGGCTTAGAAACAAGATGGAGCTACAGCCCGGCAGGTAATTAAACCTCCTGCTTAACGAGGCTGTTGAACGTGCTAATACATAGCAGCAGCTCTGAATTAGGGGTGGAAGCTCTAACCTGTGCTTAACGAGGAGCTGTATTCCATCACGCCCTGCTTCAATCAGCGTGCCCCCTGGCGCGGCGCACCCCAGGGCTCCCGTCCCCATTATTTCCCCTAGTGATTGTCCCATATATCCACGGATGCCCCCCCCCCGGGCCGTGGCACCCCTCCTGGCTGTGCCGTGGGGACGTGGCCCCATCCTGCTCGCTGCCTGTCCCGGGGTGCCCCGGTCCTGCCCCGGCCCTGGGCCGATGTCCCAGGCGATCCCGGGGGGGGGCCGAGGCTGACGAAAATCCCACCCTGGAAATGAAGCCGTGGGCCAAATGACTCAGGGTTGTGTCAGTTTTGGCAAGGAGGCGCCGGGGCGGGAACAGGGGCACGTGTCTGCTGCCGGGGGTGCTGGCCGTGGGGCAGGGAGCGCCCCCGGAGCCGTGAGGGTCCGGCTATTAATAACCCAAATCTCCCTTTTTTCGGCTCAAACCCACCTCTGCCCCTTTTTTTTTTTTTTTTTTCCTGCCATTCGGAGCAGCTTGAATCCAGCCAGCTGACCCTAGAGCCACGCATCCCCCGATGGGTCCCAACCACGTCCCGTGGGTCCCCTACGGGGACAAGGCACGGGCAAGTCCCCCTGCCCCATGTGCCAGGCAGGACCCGCGCCATAAAACAGCCGGGCTCAGGTTTCCCGGGGCTTCTCCGGAACAAATTCCTCCCCAGAACGAGCCCGTCAGCAAATTCTTGGGGAAGCGGTTGCAGCTGCGCGCAGGAGGGATGGGGGCTTCGCAGGGGGGGGACCGGGAGCGGTGGCCAGGTGGCGAGGGACACTCCGGTCCCCGGGCACTCAGCAGTCTCCGTCACCTCTGTGGGGTTTTTGGGGCACCCGGCTCCTTCTGGGGGGCTGCGGGGACCCCCCCCTTCTGTATGGCATCCCCACGCCGGCTTCGACACCTTGGGGCAGGGGCAGCCCCCACATGCCAAGGTCCCCCCCCTGCACCCCTGACCCCAGGAATGGGGCAAGCAGGAGCTCGGCCAGGCTCTGGGATTTTTGGGGGACAGCCCCATGGCAGGGGGTTTTGGACAGGAGGCCGTTCTTCGCCACCCCACTCCCATGCAAGTGGCATCGCCCGTGGTTCTGCCCCCCCCCAGCCTGGTGCTGATGGCCTCCCTGCCACCTCTGTCCCCCCCCACCCCCGGCACCGAGGTCACCTCCACGCCTCCCACCAGGACCATTTTTGGGGCCCCAAGCTGGGAACCCTGCCCCTACGTGGCCGTGGGGTGCCCCGTCCCCTACACCCTGCAGCTGGGGTGGGGGGGGGGGTCCCCATTTTGGGCTTGGCGGCCCAGAGATGTAACCCTGCGCTCAGCCTTTGCGCCCCCTAAATGCCCCCCCCCCCCCCGCTGGGTCCTGGGGGGGGGTGACACTGCCCGGGGGGGGGGGGCAGGCAGGGGGCAGGCAGCAGGCTCTGGGGTCTCTGCTGCCACCTCCAGGGCGCTGCTGGCCTCGTCCCCATGCCACGACACCCTGTCCCCACACCCGAGCCCTGTCCCTGCAGGTCCTCGCCCCCCCACCCCCCCCACCCCTTCCCCAAAACCACCCTGGGGACCCCACGGCAACTTCGTGTCCCCCTCCAAGGGGGGGGCCTGGGGACCCTGTAGGGGTTTGGGGACCTGCCCAGGTGATGTGATCCCACTGCGACAGCGTGCCCCTTGTCCCCCTGCCTCGCCCCAGGTGCCTTGGGGACCCCCCCCCCCCACGCCATGGGACCGTGCCAAGGGGCAGTCCGGTTGGCTCCGTGTGCCAGGACCCCCAGCGCCAGCGGGGCTGGGACGAAGGTGACCCGCACCCGGCCGGGACCCCGATACCCCCACCCTGGGGACCCTGAGCGGGGAGGGGGGAGGCCTGCGAGCGGGCTGCCCGTTTCCAGGCGTCATTAAAGAGCAATTAGCTGGAAATTAAGCTGAGAACAAGTATTGATTAGCTCATTAAGGCTGGGGGAGCCGGCTGGGGCAGGAGGGATCGCTGCCGCTCGCCCTCATTATGGGCAAGGTTAAAGCCTGTGGTCGGGCAGCTCATTAAAAATGCCAGGGACCAATCGATGTCCCCCCCCCCCGGCACCCCCAGTGTCCCAGGGACGTGTGGCTGCTCCTTCTCAGGGACTGGCCTGCCACCTTTGGGCTGGGCCAGCTCGGGAAGGGCCCCCAGTGTCCCCCAGGGTGGCAGCGGTGGGGACGTGGGGACGGCTGTGAGACGCCAGGCGCCCTGCGCAGGGCTCTGTGCCACCCTGCCCCACGGCCTGGGGGGGGCATTGGGGTGAGCCCGGCCCCGTAAGTGCCCTCCCCAGCCCCATCTGAGCCCCTGCACGCAGGAGCTGTCCCTGCACAGGTGTGGGGGGGAGAGGTGTCGTCATTATTTTTGTTTTCCTCGCACCGCCCTGCAAATATATTGTATTCTCAGCTAATCCCGTTCAATTACAGCACAATAAAACACATAATAAAAACGTAATTCATTTTTCCCGAGCGCTCCATCTCCCCGCGTCTTGGCAAGCTATTAAAAATTTGTCTTCATTTTTCTGGCAAGAGCCTTGTACCTTTTCATCTTTAATTTATGAGAGCAGAATAGCAATTGACAAGCCCTTATTGCGCGGCGAGGGGCTGCATTATTTATAAGCCGCCGATGGCTGGCTCAGGGGAGATATTTGCAATATGCTGGGGCTGGCAGGAGGAGGGGGCTGGAGCCGCCCCGTGCCCACCCCACTCCTGTCCCCCGTCCCGGGTGGGTGCTGGCACTGCCACGGTGAGCATCCCCACGGCTTTGGGCACGAGCCGGTGGCCTCTCCATGCATGCAGCATCCCAGGCACCGGCTCGCAGAGCCCTGGGCGAGGTGCTAAGCTGCTTGTGCTAAAAAAAGCCGCCCTGACAGCTGGGCAGCAGGCTCGAGCACCCGCTGGAGCACCCGGCGTGGCTGGCACAGCACGAAATGGGGGCACGGCTGGCCCCGGGCACCCTATTCCCATCCTCGCCCTCTTTGCAGACAGCCCCCGGGGAAAGCAGGCAGCCCCCGGCCCCTTTCCACCAGGGAGGAATCGGCGACACGCTTCTCTTTGCTTTCGGTTTTGTATAAACAGCTTGCCTTTATTATTTGGTACGTGTAGGTACAGGAAAATAATATCAAAATAACCGGAGGAAACGGCGGTGTACTTAAAGCCATTGGAGAAGGTCCGCTGGGAAGCAAGGTGTAGGGTAACCCCTTGGGGGAGCCAAGCCTCGAGCAAAGAGGGCATTAAAAAGAGAGCAAAACGGGGGCTCTGCTGAGATTAATTCCTGCCGTGTGCTCCGGGGAAAGCCAGCTTCCATCCCTGGAGCACCCTTGGGGGTGCCCCCGCCCCGGTGCGCACAAGCTTTCTTGGCGCTGGCACCACGGATGGGGACGGGGACAGGGATATTTGTCTCCCCCCACGCAGGACGGGGCTTCTGCACAGTGACACGCACGGGCTGGGCACAGGGAACGGGGACACTTCTGCACTGCGGGTGCCCGCGGCGGCACACGGGGCCCCCCGGCCCTGTCCTTGGGAAGGACGCCGTGACCGTGCCGTGCCCCGCGGCATGCCAGCACCCAGCGCCGCTGCAGCCTCTCCCCCAGCCCCTGGCACCGCTGCCTGCCAGCCGCACGTCACCAGGGAATTATTCCCCTCCTCCCAGCATGGGGGGGACCGTGACACTGTGGCTGCTGGCCCTGGGGACAGCCCCACAGCGGGGACAGGAGAGCAGCAAACCAGCTCTGGGGACAGCTCAGGGGAGGTGCCAGGGTGGGAGCCCCTCTGGGTTTGTTTGGGCGCTCAGCTACGCCCCGGGGGGGTGAGCACCGGGACATAAGGACAGGTGACAGCCAAGGGACAGCAGCGGTGTCCCCGGGGGGCTCCGAGGGTAAAGCTCAGCGCCGCAGCGGCCCCGCACGGAGCCCCGCTCACAGCCCCTTGTTGAAGTAGACGGTCTGCAGCTGCGGGTCCCTCTCCCGGATCCCAGCTTGGAGTTGGGGCTCCAGGCGACTCACCTGCATCGAGCTGCAGGGACAGGGGTGCAGGGGATGGAGCGGGGGGGGGGGGGCACGCGCGTTTTCAAGCCTCTGACCGCTCAGAGGAGCAAAAGCACCTCTGGGGAGTCAGAGGGCACCAGGAGCCCGCCTGCCCATGGGGTTCGTGCGCGCGGGCACGGTCCCCGGCCTTACCTCTTCTGCGGGAAGAGCGCGCAGCACAGCGGGGTGGCGAACACCAAGCTGCACGGGGAGGACAAGGAGAGGAGAAGCAGGGCTGTGCAGCCTGCTCCCACCCGCAGCCGGTCCCTGGGGCAGCCACGAGGCAGCCCAGCACCGTGCCGGGCAGTGCCAGGGCTCTGGAGCCTCTCCAAGCCCCAGACCCCATTTTTCCTGACATGGTGCACACGGGGATGCTGAGGAACCCGCTGGAGGCTTGAGAAGTCCTCCCAAGAGCAAAAAAGCTCCCGCTCTAAGATTTCCCCCCCATCCTATCTGCCTGGGGAGCAACAGCAGCAGGGTGCCCCCGTGCCCCCGCGTGGCCCCAGGGTGCCCCAGGGGGTCACTTACCAGAGTCCCACCAGGCCGACCTGCAGGGGAGCGTTGAGATACGGGTACCGCTGCCAGCGGACAGGGGGAGATTCGGTGTCAGCAGGCAGGAGGGTGCCCATTTCCCCCGCTGGGTGCCAGCACGGTGCCAGCGGGGTGTCCCCAAGCCCACCGTGCCCTCCCAGCAGCCAGCAGTACCTTCAGGAAGGCTCTCTTCTCCAGGGCGTTCATGATCACTGGAGGGATAGCTAGGGCAGAGGAGAAGGAAATGAGCTCCGTGGGACCCCATTAAGGGCATGCCATTATGGGGTGGGGTCCGGGCACTTACCCATGGCCGGGGCCGCCATGCCGATGCGGGACACCACCACCTGGAAGATGGCCTTCTGCGCGGCGGCCACGGACTCGCCCAGGCGGTTCCCGTTCTCGTCCGTGATGGGGATGCCCAGCTTCAGCTCCCTGCGGGGACAGCGGGGCCGAGGGGGGCATCAAGGGGCACAGCTCGGGGGGAGGCTGGTGTCCCTCCATGTTCCCCATCCATGGGCTGTGCGATACGTCGGGGGGTCTCTGTGGGACAGCCCGGGTGTCCCAGTGCCCCCCTCCCCGCGCGGGGACCCACCTCTGCCTCATCAGCGGGATGTTGATGCAGTTGGCAGCGGCCACGGCCGCGAAAGGCACGTAGCGGCCGATGATGGCTGGCAGGTGCTGGGGGGGGGGAGCGAGGAGCATGTCACGGAGAGGCTTTGGGGACAGAGCCAGCTGCCCCCAGGTCGGCCACCAGGGAGAACAGCTCCCCCCCCCCCACCCCGCTGCCCAGCTGCTAAAAGCTGCACAGCCCGGGGGGGGGTGAGGTGTCCCCTGTCCCCTCCCAGCCCTGGGGGGATGCCAAGGGACAGGTCACCCCCAGAGCCACCACTCGGGGTAGGGGCTGCTTCACGGGGCCCCCCCAAGCATCGTCTGCTCCACCCAAGTGATGGGGTGAATGCCCCGCTCAGCTCAGACCCCACGGGGGGGGGTCTCAGCGGGGAGACGATGGGGTCCCCGAGGGATGGCGGGGTCACCACGGGTCCCCTTACCTTGGTGAGAGACTTGAGCCCCAGCGCCGTGACCACTGCCCCGGTGGTCGCGCTCACGTAGGCTGTCCCCAGCTGGCTGCAAGCGATGGGAGGTGACACCGATGAGCCAGAGCCCACCCCCCTGCTGTGCCCCGTCCCTGGCCGCCGGTGTGCCAGGTCCCCGTGGCAGAGGGGACGCTCACCTGGGGGTGATGGGGGCGTCCCCACTGCGGTTGGTGTAGTTGACGATGGCGTTGAAGGACTGATTCACCCACTGCCAGAAAACCACGGCCGGCGTGGTCCTGCCGGGCACCAGCATCACCGGGGGGGACCCCACGGGGCTGGGGGTGAGGGCACGTACCCGTGGGAGGGGATCGGGGGGATGGGGGGGGGTCCGGTACCTGTAGAAGGTCAGCATGCAGCCGGTGATGGTCATGTTCATGGGCACCTGGGCCGACATGCGCCCGATGAGGAGCATCTTCTCGCCCGTGTCGGGGTGGAAGGCCGAGTCGTAGATGTACTTGGCCCGCCACAGCTGCTCCTCGGTCAGCCCCGGGGGCACGGTGCCGGCCCTGCGGGGGGGGGCACGGAGCCGCTGGCACCCCCAAGGCTCACCCTATGGGTGCAGGGGGGGGGGCCGCAGGGTGCCACCCCCGGACCCGTACCCTACCGGTAGTCGTGCACCAGGCGGCGAGCCTCCTCCAGGTCGGCCCCCGAGAGCAGCAGGTTGCGGGGGTCGGTGACGGCGAAGAAGTGCCTGGCGCGGCCCTGGAAGGTGCTCTGGTCCCAGCGGGGCTCCCGGATGTCGATGGAGGCGGGCAGCGGGGGGGGCATCCTCTGGGGGGGGGGGGGGGGGAAGGGGTGCCACGACACGGCGACACGGCGACATAGCGACACGGTTCCACCCACCCCACGCGCACCCCTCCATCCCCGGACCCCCCCCTAGGAAAATCTCCAAAATCTTCCCCCTCCCCCACGCATACCCCAGCACCCCCCCCCCCCGCCCGGTGCTGGGGGGGGGGCTCTGAGCCCCCCTTCCCATCCCCTTGGGGTGACCCCCCCCCGGCCCGCCCGCACTCACGGCTCCCGTGCAGCGCCCGCTCCGCACCGCCCCGCACCGCCCCGCACCGCTCCGCCGCCGCCGCCCCGCCCCGCTGACGTCCGGGACCGTCACGGGGCCGCGAGGGGGGGGGGGGGGCACCGGGGGAGGGGGGGGGGCATGGGGGGGGGGGGGGGCACCGGGGCTAAGCCTGGCCCGGGCCATCTGCGCCGGGCGGCCCCTACGTGCTGCGCGGCACGGAGCGCCCCCCACGCGTGTTTTCGCGTGGGTGGGCGTCCGGGCGTGTTTATTTACGCCCGTGCACCCCCCCCCCCACACACACACACACCCCAGCGGGTGTTGGTGCCGGTTCCACGCGCGTCCGCGTGCGCCCACGCGTGTTTCACGCGCGCCACGGGGGTGGCACCGGGGGACGAGCCCCGTGCAAGGAGGGCGCGGGGCAGGGGTGCGCAAGCGTCCACGCGTGTCCCATCGGCTGTGGGGGGGGGGGGGGAAGGGGGCACACGCGTGTTCGCGGCGCTGCGGGGGCTGCCAGCCCCCCCCCCCCGGCCGCCCTGCGCCCCGCCGCGCATCACCTGAAACCGCCGCGGTGTCGGGTTCGCGGCGCCGGCCCCGCCGTGGGTCACGGGGGGGGTTGGGAGGGGGTGTGAAATGTGCCGTGGGGAAGGGGGGGCACACGCACACCCCCCCCCCCGCACAAAAAAAAAACCCCGCGCACCCGCCCCGCGCCTCGCTCCCCCTGTGCGCAAAGCCCAGCCCCGCAGCCAGCGCCCCACGCAGCCCCCCCGGGGGGAGCCTCGTCCCCCTCGCCCCCCCCCCCAGGGCGTGGGGGGGGTGTGGGGGGGGTGACACGGGGCTCCCCCCCCCCGCTCAGGGCCAGCCCCGGCAGCTTGAGCGACAGCTCCCCCGGCCGGCACAGCGCCGGGGCGGCCAATCCCCGCGGGCAGCTGCGGGGGGAGGCGGCGCCGTGTCCCCCCCCCCCCCGCGTCCTCTCCATCCCCCCCGCGCTGCCGGTGTCTCTTTCGCAGGTGGCACCATGGGGACAGGTGAGGAGGGCACGAGGGGGGGGGAGCCCGGAGGCTTCAGGGGGGCCCCCGGAGCCGTGCGCCCCGTCGGGGAGGGGGCGCCGCCGGGTGCTGCCGGAGGGGGGCTTGGGGACATGGGGGGGGGAATAGGGCTGTGGGGGGGGTGCTGCCGGGTGGCGGGGACACCGCCGTGTCCCCCTCGCTGTCGCCGCAGGCATGGCGACATCACTTATTTATGGAGGTCAGGCCGGGGCGAGCGGGGGGCGGTGCGCCCACGCTGGGAAAATCCCCCCCGCGGGAATGGGGAGAGCGTGGGGGGGCGTGGAAGGGCACGGGGGGGGAGATGCCCCCCTCCCGGTGCAAATCCCCGCGGGGCAGGATCCTGCCCGGCCTCCAGGTCCTGAGGTCCCCGCGGTGCCCCCCGGGAGCCCCGCAGCCATGCGTCCCCCGGGGCGCAATGGGACGGGGTGTGCGGGGAGGGGGGGGGGGACACAGGTACAGGACTTGAAGGGGGGCCCCCCCACATCATTTGCTGTCCCCACAGGTCGTGCCACCGTGCCCGGGACCCTTCTTGCCGCCAGCCCCCAGCCGGCCCCGGCGCTGCGCTGCTGAGGAGCTCGCTCCAGCCCGGGCATGTGCTGCTGGAGGGTGCCACGGCCCCCCCCCGCCGGCGGGCAGCCCCGGCCCCGTGAGCACCCGGCGAGCCCCAGCCCGGCTGCTCGGCCACCGCCATGGCCCAGGGCTGGGAGGACGCGGAGATGACGGTGCCCGGGCGGTCGCGGAGCTCGAGCAGCGAGGCCAGCCTGGCGCCCCGCTGCCTGCTCAGCAAGCAGAGCCGCCTGCTCAACGGGGCCGTGCGGAGCGCCCGCGCCACGTCCCCCATGGGGCGCGTCATCCTCATCAACTCGCCCATCGAAGGTGCGTGGGACAGGCCCCCGTGGCCCACGGGAAGGGATATTTGGGTCCCGTTCCCCCGGCTCCAGCCCGGTGACACGGCTGTCCCCGCAGCCAGCAGCAACGAGAGTGACGTTATCAACGCCATCACGGTGGAGAAGAGCGCGGACGGCAAGCTGGGCTTCAGCGTCCGTGGTGGCTCCGAGCACGGGCTGGGCATCTTCGTGAGCAAGGTGGAGGAGGGCAGCGCTGCCGGTAAGTGGGACGGGGCGAGGGACACCCGTGGGGATGGACACGTGCCACCGAGATGCTCCGGAGAGCCGCTGGGGACGTGTGCCACAGGGGTGGTGCCAGCTTTGGTGGCGTCTCCTGCACCCACTGGGTTCAGATGAGCTTGGGGACACACGTGGGGAGGACAGGGCGCCCGGCAAGGGCATTGGCACAATTTTGGGTGCCCATCCGAGCCGCTCGCCCCTCGCAGAGCAGGCTGGGCTGTGCGTGGGCGACAAGATCACGGAGGTGAACAGCGTGAGCCTGGAGAACATCACCATGAGCAGCGCCGTCAAGGTCCTCACCGGCAACAACCGCCTCCGCATGGTGGTGAGGCGCATGGGCCGCGTGCCGGGCATCAAGTTCTCCAAGGAGAAGACGGCCTGGTGAGCAGGGCACCGGCACCCCAAAACCCCGTGGAGGGCTCGGTGGGGGATGCTGTGGGGCAGGGAGGAAGCAGAGGTGGGGGGACCCTCGGGGTGGGCTGCACTGGGGGTCCCCAAAAAGGTGGGAAAGCCCAGGGAGGGTGCAGGAGGGGATAGGAAAGTTTGGAACTTGCAGGGTGGGTGCGAGCCCCATCCTCACCACCCCAATCACTGTCCTCCGCTGGGTGACACCGATGTCCCCATCCCACTGGGGGACACAAGCTAGACTCCTGAGCACCCCCTAACACCCTGCTCGCAGGGTGGACGTGGTAAACAGGCGCCTGGTGGTGGAGAAGAGCGGCTCGACGCCGTCGGAGAGCGGCTCCGAGGACGGCCTGCGGCGCATCGTCCACCTCTACACCACCTCCGACGACTACTGCCTGGGCTTCAACATCCGCGGCGGCCGCGAGTTCGGCCTCGGCATCTACGTCTCCAAGTACGGCCACCCGCGTGTCCTCAGCTCCTGGGGACACAAGGGGGACACAGCCCCGGGTTCCCGCTGGGGCTCAGCACCCTGCCCTGGCTGATGCAGGGGCATCACCACCCTGGGTGCCAGGGCACAGGGCTGCCCGGGGAGAGGTGTGGGGCCCTGTCCCCATCCTTCCCCCCCTGCTGTCCTTAGGGTGGACCCCGGGGGGCTGGCAGAGCAGAACGGCATTCGGGTGGGCGACCAAGTCCTTGCAGCCAACGGAGTCAAGTTCGAAGACATAAGCCATAGCAAGGCGGTGGAGGTGCTCAAGGGGCAGACCCACATCATGCTGACCATCAAGGTACCCGTGCCTGGCCCCGCGGGACCCCGGGGGTCTGCGTGCCCCCACGCTGGCTCTGCCCCAGCTCATCCCGGTGCCAGGGTGGGGGGGGGGGGGGGTGCGGCACGGCCGCGGGCTGGTTGGGTTTCAGGCTGGTGGGAGGGGGATGCATTATTCATGGCTGGCACCCGGATCGGGTTCGGCCGGCACGCGCTGACCCCCACATCTTCTCCCTCTGTGCCTAGGAGACCGGGAGGTTCCCTGCCTACAAGGAGATGGTGGCCGAGTACTGCTGGCTCAGCCGCTGTAAGGACAGAGCCGCCCGGGTACCGGGGGGAACATGGAGGGGCTGGGACCCCCATGGAAGGGGTGTCCGGAGGGCACAGGGACTCCAGTGCCCAAGTGGGGAGGGAGAAGCTCCGTGTGCCGTGGGGTCCCCGCATGTCCTCTGTCCTGGGAAGGGACAGAAAGCTCCTTGTGCCACGGTCAGCACCCCCACGGTGCCCATGGCCTTGCAGGGTCCCACGTGTCCCCATCCGTGGAGGGGACACAAGGATCCCCGTGCCATGCTCCCTGTGATCTCATGGCCCCACATGTCCCCACCCCTTTGCTATGGCCCCGCAGTACCCATGGCCCTACAGTCCCCACGTGCCCCCATCCTCAGGGCGGATGCAAAGTTCCCACGTCCCCGCGGTGTGTCACCCCGTGTCCCCGCCGTGCCTTTGCAGTGACCAACGGGCAGCTGCAGCAGCTGTCGCAGACATCGGAGACCAGCTCCTCCATCTCCTCCTACTCTTCGGGGCCAGCACCGGCAGTGGTGAACGGGCTGGGGATGGCGGCCCCGGGGCCACCCACCCGCACCGTAGACGTGGCCATCTCCACGGAGGACGGGCCGCGGCGGGGCTGGGCACGGGAGCGCGCCGAGCGGGCCATGCAGACGGACCCGGCCACCGAGGGGCTGCCGGAGACGCGGCGCACGATGCGGCCCCCCGAGCTGCTGCGGGACACGGCCATCCGGGGCCAGGGCGCCCGCGAGCCCCCCGGCACCCACCCGCGCCGCACCTTCACCCACTCGCCCAAAACGGCGCTGCTGCTGGCGCTCAGCCGGCCTCGGCAGCCCATCACGCGCTCCCAGAGCGACCTCACTGTCGCCGGTAGGCACCGGGGCGCTGCGCCCCTCCTTACGGGGCTCTCCTCCAGTCGGTGCCCCCCCAGATATGCCCCACAACCCCCCCTCGCCAGCCCCCAACCCCTCAACTCATCCCCCTTTATCCTCAGAGGAGAAGCGGAAGAAGGAGAAGCCGGAGGGACAGGGGGCACGGGGGGCCCCCCCCGGGCTGCACCGCTCCAAGACCCTCGTCAACCTCTTCTTCAAGGGCGGCCGTGCCACCAGCCAGAGCTGGGCCCCCCCGAGCCAGGACTCCCCCGGCTCCGAGCGCCGGGCACGCGCCAAGTCCCCGGGCGCCCCGATGGGGACAGAGGTACCGGGCTGGGGGGCAGGGACCCGGCCTGGCACAGGTCCCCCCTTATGGGGCACCACATGGGGGGGGAAGTATGGGGAGGGGGGGCCCCGTGTGCACAGTTTTGGCCTCCCCATGGGCGCTCACCCATCTCCATCTCCCTTGCAGTAGGCGCTGTGCAGAAGTTTGTCATCCGGAGCCTGAAGCGGGGTAACGCGGGGTGCCCACGGGGTGGCTGCGGGGCAGCTCCTGCATGCGCCTGTCCCTGCACGGTGTGCCCAAGCAACGGGGTGGCACCGAGGGGGGGGGGGGGGGGGGGGGTGTCCCCAAATCTGGAGCTGCGTGTGTTTGCATGTCTGTGTGACTTCGGCATGGGTCGAGCCCGCCAGCACCGGTGGGGTGCGTGGGTTTGGGGCTGGCGGTGGGCACGGGGGCGCCCCTGGCCACCCCCTGCTCTGCCTCCCCGCAGAGAAAAGCCGCCGTGCCAGCATCCTGGCCCTGGCCGGCCCCACCACCCCGCAGCCCAACGGCAGCGACCCCGAGGCACGGCTCCCGCTCATCCAGGACACGGCAGCACGGCTGCTCAGCCCCGACGAGGTGACGGCCGTGCTCCGCCACTGCACCCGGGTACGGCACCGCGGGGACGCCGGGCAGCTCCGTGGCCCCGGTGGGGGGCAGAACGGGGGCACGGGGTTTGGGGACCCGCCGCCGACACCCGCCCTGTGCCCGCAGTACCTGCACGAGGGCAGCGTGGAGGATCTGGTGAGGCCTCTGCTCGCCATCCTGGACCGGCCCGAGAAGGTGCTGCTGCTGCGGGACGTGAGGTGGGGCTGGGGGCACCCCGGGGGCGGACCCAAAGCTCTCCGGGATGGACCCAAAGCCTCGCGTCCTGGTCACCACCCACCCTATTTTGTCCCCGCAGGAGCGTGGTGGCCCCCACGGACCTGGGCCGCTTCGACAGCATGGTGATGCCCCTGGAGCTGGAAGCCTTCGACGCCCTCAAGAGCCGCTCAGGTAGGGCCTGGCCCCAAAGAGCCATGGGGAGGGTTTGTGGGGGGGGGGGGGAGGGCTGCAGGGGTGACCCCCACTGCTCTCCCCCCCCACAGTGCGGTCACCTGCCCTCCGCCCGGCCCACCACGACGTCCCCCCCAAGAGACACCTCATCACGCCAGTGCCTGGTGGGTGCCAGCGGGGTGCCAGGAAGGGACGGGGGTTTGGGGACAGTCCGGAGAGGGGGGGAAATGGGGAGCTCGGCTACAAGGAAGGGTGCAGGGGGTGCCAGGGGAGAGGGGGTCAATGGGTGCTGGGCGTTATGGGGTCCCTGGGGAGAGAGGGGTCTGGGGTCCTTGGGGGATCCTGGAGGAGGATCCAGGGCCCGTGGTGCCAAGGGGGCTCTGGACACCTCGGGCCCCCCCCTGAGCCCCTCTTGTTGCAGACTACCGCGGCGGCTTCCTGCTGAAGCCAGCGGGGGCCCCGGAACTGGAGGAAGCCGGGGGGCTGCCGTCGAGCCCGGCCCATCCGCGGGCATCCCCCAGCCCCCACCGGCTTCACCCCCGCTCCTACACCCCGCTCCCCGACGTGCCAGTGGACGCCTACAACTGCACCAGCCGCCCCCCGCCCGCCCCAGGACCAGGGCCCCCCAACTGGCTGCTGGCCGAGCCCCCCCGCGAGGGGCGCAGGCGCTCGCGCAGCCCCCAGCCCACCCGGCACACGGAGCCCCCCGGGGCGGGCGAGGACGGGCGCTGCTCGGGGCTGGGAAAGCCCCGGAGGGCACGGGCCCCCCTCGCGCCCCTCTTTGGGGGGCCAGGAGAGGAGGCGGGGGCTGCGCTGGCCGCCAACGGCCCCAGGGAGGAGGAGGAAGAGGAGGAGGAAGAGCGGCTGCTGACCGTCACCCTCTCCAAGCTGAAGCACTCGCTGGGTGCGTGGGTCTTGCCGGGAGGCTTTGGGGTGGGGGTGACCCAGGGGTGGGGGTGGGATGGGGACCCCCCATCTGGGCACAAGCACCTTTGGGGTGGGTGGGACCCCCTTGGCAAGGGGTGGCCTGTTTGTGGGGACAGGGACACGGGTAAAACCCTCAGCACTGCCAGTTCCCGTTCCTCCAGCCTCATGCCCTCGGGTAGGGCTGGAGAGAGGCCATACAGCCCCATGGGGGTTTGGGGGGGGGGGGGGGGGGGGACCCCATCTACCTGGGCCCAAAGGCATCGCGGCTCCCTTGCAGGGATCAGCATCTCGGGCGGCATCGAGTCGCGGGCGCAGCCGGTGGTGAAGATCGAGAAGATCTTCCCCGGGGGAGCCGCCTTCCTCAGCGGCGTCCTCAAGGTACTCAGCTGCCCTTTGGGGGGGGGGGGGGGGGGACAGGGGCCCGTCCCCTTGCCCCAAAGCCCTCCTGGGGCTGCGTTTCACCCCGCTGCCTTCCCTCCCGGGGCCAGGCAGGGCACGAGCTGGTGTCGGTGGACGGGGAGAGCCTGCAGAACGTCACGCACCAGCGGGCCGTGGACATCATCCGCCAGGCGTACCGCAACAAAGCCAAGGAGCCCATGGAGCTGGTGGTGCGGGTGCCCGGCCCCCCCCCGGAGTGACACCAAAAATACCAGCCCCCCCCCCACCCCCCTCCCCGGCCCAAGAAGCCTTCCCGCAACCCCACGGAGCCGGCTCATTCCTGCACCGAGCTGTGGCCGGCCTCAGCGGGCAGGGACAAGGGGGACCCGCGGGCACGGAGGAGCTGCCCAAAAAGGGACCGTGGTCGGGGCACGGTGGGGTATGAAAAAGTGTGTGTGGGGGGGGACAAGTGGACCTGACCCTGCTCCGGACACACGGACGCTGCCCTGAAAAAAAACACAGCCGGGGGCTTGTTTTTAATCGGCGTTTCCAGGTGGTACAAGGGCGAGCCGGGCTCTGGAAATGGGACACAACCGAAATAAAGTACAAAAATACACTTCCAACAACCCCCCCCCTTCCCCCCCAAACAGCTTGGGGGCGAGCAAGCCAGAGCTGGGCACGGCCAGGCTTTTCCTTTGGTTTGACCCCGTGGCACAGAGCCTGCCCCCCACCCCGGTGTCCCCGAGGTGTCCCCCACTGGTGGCCAGCGCTGGCTGCCCCGCACTGAGCCCCTCTCCCCCGGGCCGAGCAGGCTGGGCGTCACAGGGGCACGTGCTGGGCTTTTTTTTTTGGGGTGGGGGGGGGGAGACACACAGGGATTCTGGGGCAAGGGCACGGGGAAGGCACTGAGGGCAACGCGCCTGGTGGCGGGGGTGAGGGGTCCACAGCCAGGCAGGGCGTGAGCACGGAGAGGGCGCTGTTTTTTGGTAGGTCCTATAAAAATAGAGTTATTTAAAATGGCACAGAAACGAATCCCCTGACAAACACGCTGGGGGGGGGGGGGGGGTGGAGGGAAGGCAGGGACAGGGCACGCTTCCCGAGGGGACAGCGGCTGGGTGACAGTGCTGGGAGGGACAAGAGGGAGGGGACAAGCCACCCTCCCCGTGCCCAAGGTGACCCCGGCTGAAGGCAGCGCTGCTAATCCCCGGGCGCTAAGAGGATCAGCAGGAACCAGCCCCAGGCGGCCCCGGGGCCGTGACGCAGCACCCCCCCGCCCCACAGCTCCGGGGCACCCCCCTGCCATAGCGGGGGGGCCAACACAACCTCACCCCAACACCTCGATGCCAGGGAGGGGGCAGCTCCCCAAGTCCCCTCTGCCCCCTCCCAGCGCCGGCGGTCTCTGCATAGCGGGGGGCAGAGCGGGGACCCCCGCTCCCAGCCCCCAAAATCCCAGGGGCTGGAGCCCCCCCGCTGTCCAAGCAGGGAGCCGGGGCAGGCAGCGTCTCAGATCTCGGTGGCCGTGATCTCCTCGAAGGGTGGGTCCGGCCCGGGGGGGTCGCAGGGCTCTGAGGACGACGGGGGGTCCTCGCCCTGCAGCCGGAGGTGCTGGAGGCGCTGCTCGAGGCGCCGGTTGCGGCGGTACATCTGGATGTAGTTGTACTGCAGCTGCTTCTGGTAGCGGATCACCCGCTCCTTCTCGCCCTGCCACGTGCTCCGCTCCTGCTCGAAGGCGTCCCGCTGCTCCTGCCCGCGCCGCCTCTCCAGGGCCACCTCCGCCCGCAGCCTCTCCAGCTGCCTCCGCAGCCCCGCCGTGCCCCGCGCCTCCTCGCCGGGCTCCGGGCAGCCCTCGCCGGGCTCGGGGCAGCAGCGTCCGCGGGCGGCTTCCCGCAGCCCCGCCACCTCCTGCTCCAGCCGGCCCGCCTTGGCGCGGAAGAGGTCGGCCTCGCTCTTGCGGCGCTGCAGTTCGTTGGCGCACACCTCCAGCTCCAGCGCCTTGAGCCGGGCGGCCTCCTGCAGCCCCCGCGCCTGCTGCTCGCCCGCCTGCAGCTCGGCCCGCGCCTCCCGCAGCTGCGCCCGCAGCACCAGCAGCTCCGTGCCCCGCTGCGCCAGCTCCGCCTGCGACTCCTTCAGCTGCTGCTTCAGCAGAGAGATCTCCCCCGACTTCTGGCACACCTGCGGGCAGCGGCGGCGGTTCGGGTGCTGCGTCCCCGTCCCAGCCTCTCGGGGACGGGGACACGGCGGTCACCCCCTGCCCAACCGAGCAGGGACGTCACCGTGTTGTGGCTCACCTCCCACTTGGTCTCCTCGAGCCGGGGTCCCAGCTCGGTGTGCTCCCTCTGGAAGGAGGCGCAGCGCCGCTCCAGCAGCTCCCGCTCCTGCAGCAGCTGGGCAAAGTCCTCCTGCAGCTGCTTCTTCTCCTGCTGCAGCTGCAGCACCTGGAGCTGCAGGACCTGCTGCCCGCGCTGCGCCTGCTGGGCCGCCTGCCGCACCTGGGCCGCGCAGCGCTGCCGCAAACCCTCCAGCTCCTGCTCGCAGCGCCGCTGCTTCTCCTCGTACACCTGGGCACGGGCACACGCTGGGTAGGCGGCGCGGCCCCCCCCAAGGATGGGGACCCCCCATACCGCCACCCCCACGTCCTCAAGGCTGGAGGTGGGTCCTGGAGGACCGAGCTTCCCAGAGCGGGACGGAGTGCTGCCACCCCCATGCCGGACCCCAAAATGTGCATCCAGAGTCTCCCTCAACCCCACACCGTGGGGACAACCCAATTCTGAGGCCCTGCCCCAAAAGCAGGCCCACGCACGGGGGCTGTACGGCTCCCCCACCAGCACCACTGAGGAGCCCGCCCCCCACACCCAGGCCCGTTCAGACCCCGCGGGCACCCACCTGGCAGATGGCCACCTCGTTCTCGTCCAGGCTGTCACGCAGCTGCTGCAGCTCGGCCTCCCTCTCCCGCAGCTTGTCCTCCAGCTCGCGCACCAGCAGGGCCTCCTCGCCGGGCAGGGGCGAGCGCCCGCAGGAGCCGCTCTCGGAGGAGGGCCGGCCCCGGCCGCTCAGCGAGCCCGTGCTCTTGCTGGAGGACGAGCGCCCGCTGTCCGAGTTGGAGGGGCCGGCCGGCGGGCGGTAGCCACCCGGGGGCTCGGGGTGGCCGTGGGGGGTGGCCGGGAGGGCTCCCGCCTCGGCGTGCTGGCTGCAGCCCGTGCTGTAGGTGGGCAGGCTGGACAGGGAGTTGCGCCCCGAGTCCGAGAGTGTGCCCGAGTGGCTGCTGGCACGGCAGCTCAGCGAGCCGGGCTTGTCGGCCCCGGCGGCCCCCAGCAAGTGGGTGAGGCTCACCTGGCTCTCCGAGAGCGCCGGGGCCGCCGGGCGCACCCCCAGGCTGGCCGGCCCCGGAGCAGTCCTGATTTTGGGTACCACTGGTTTGAAGGCCATGGGGCGGATCAGGGTCTTCTCCACGTTCTGGGAAGGGAAAGAGGCAAGAGCGTGGCTCCGGGACCTGGCAGCCTCCAGAGGGCTGGCCCCGCACAGGGGGAGGGCTTGGTAACCCTCTGATCCTGTCCCCATGCAACGCTTTGAGGTGTCCCCAACCCAATTGCTTTCACGTGCTGAAGGAGACAACCACCAAATGCTCTCTGCTCCAGCCCTGCCACCCAGCGGGGTCAGAAAGGCTCCCACATTCACAAACCCACCCCTGGCACCAGGAAGGGGATGTCAGGAGCGCAGAGACCACCTCTGCCCCCAGGGACAGGGACAACGTGACCACGCAGCCCCTACCCACGCACCCAGGCACCTCTCCCCAAGGCCCTCAGCCCCAGCACGGCACTTGGTGCTGAGCAGAGACCCCAGCACCTCTCCCACCATACCTCCTCCAGCTTGCCGGACACGGGGACGAGCTTGGGGGGCGGCCCCCGAATGCTGCCGCTGGGGGCTCGGTCATCCCGGGCCTCGTCCGAGTCGCTGCAGGGGCTGACGGGAGAGGCGGCTTCCAGCCACTCCCCGTGGAAACCTTCGTTGGCGTAGGCATGGGCGACGCCGGGCGCAGCAGAGCAGGGCTTTTTGGGGGGCAGAGCGTGGAGCAGGGGGTCCGGGGGGCTGGCCCGCAGCAGCCCGTCGTGCACGCGGAAGGAGCCCCCGCCGCCGGGGGGCTGGCAGGAGCGGTCGTGGCAGGGCCGGCCGGCGATGAGGCTGCCCACGCTGCCCATGGCGCCCCGCGAGGACGGGGGGGAGCGGGCGGCGGCGCGGAGCTGGGCGGCCCCCTCAGGGGCGGCCTCGATGGAGACGGGCAGCGTCTGCACGATGGCCATGGCGGGGGGGCCCCCGGCGGGCTGGGGGGCGCGGGCAGCCTGTGGGCAAGAAAGGAGCGGCGTGGGGCCACGGGGCACCAGCAGAAAACCCATTCACATCCACCCCATAGGACCCCCAATAAATGGGTGCCGGGGGGGCAGAAGCGAGGGAATGGCCTGCAAGGGATGCCCCGGGCAGGAGGAGGCGCCAAGTGAAGCAGAATAAAGCTGGGATTAACCGGGGGGGGGGGCACAGGGCACGGTGGGGGCTGTCCTGCTGCCCCGGACCCTGCCCCACTTGCTGCCCCTCTTCTGCCCCCCAGCACCGCCACGCTGCCGTGCCCCAGAGCCCTCGGGACACCCAAACACCCCCCCGTGGCTTGCCCCACAGCACCCAGCACCCCAAACATCCCGTCCCAAAGCACCCTCTGCACCCCCACACCACGACACACTGCCCTACAGCTCCGACACCCCCCCCAGCACCCCCAAACCCTGCCCCGCTCACCCCCTACCCCCTCTCCCCATCCCTGCGTGCCCCGCAGCCCCCCCACGCCCCCCACCCCACCTCCTCGCAGCCCCCAGCAGCCCCCAGCAGCCCCCAGCCCCATACCCCCGGCACCCCCCCATTACCCCCCCACCACCACCCCGCTGTCCCCAAGCCCCCCAGCGCCCCGACGGGCGGCCCCTAAAGGACCCCCCCGGCTCCGGGGCTACCGGGGGGCTGCGGGGGATAACCGGGGGCCCCCCCTCCCCCGGGCCGGCCCGACACCCACCTGGGCCGGGGCGCCCCATGATGCGCTCGGGCCGCCTGGCTCCGCCCGCCGGGCTGGCACCGCCCCGGCTCCCTCCGGGCCGCCCCCGGGGCCGCCCCCCCGGGTCCCGCCGGCCCCCGGCACCGGCACGGCCAGCGGGGGACCCCCAGCCACCGTGTGCCCGCCCCCCCCCCGCCCAAAGGATGGGATGGGGGGCTGCCCCCATACCCTGTGGGTGCCGGGGGTCCCCGCCCCACGGCAGCAGGACCTCGGTGTGGGGCCGGGGCGCTGCCACCTGCAGCCCGCCCGGTAACCGGGGCGCCCCCCCCGGGGTCCGTCCCCCCCCCCCCCCCCCCCCCCCGGGCACCCCCCCGGTGCTCACCTCGCCAGCCGCGGCCCATCCGGGCGGTGTGCCCGGCTCCCGGCTCGGCTCCGTCGCCCCCTGCAGCGGGAAAGAGCCGGGGGGGGAAGGGGTCAGGGCGCACAGGGACCCCCGGAGCCCCCCCGGGTGCCGGCGGGGGGGAGGCGGCCGGCGGGGGGAGCCGTGCCGGGGGCGGGCGGCGGCGCCTCCATCTTCTCCTTCTTCCCCCCCCCCCCCCCCCGCCGCCGCCGGCCCGGAGCATGGGGGGGGGGCGAGCGGCCGGGACGGGGCTGCAGCCCCCGGGGACCCCCCCCGGTGCAAGCAGCCGGGGACCGGCGGGGGGGCGCCCCCCAGCCCCAGCACGGCGGCGGGGGCCCGCTCCCGGCCCCCTTCGTCCGCCCGCCCCGCGGGGCCCGGGCCGTTCCCCGGCCACCCCCCCCCCCCCCCCAACCGCCAGCCCCGGAGTCCGCCGGGGTCCCCCCCGCCCCCCCGCGGGCCTCCCCCGGTCCCGGCCCCGCTCACCCGCGGTTCCGCCGCCGCCCTCCCGCCGCTCCCCGCCGGCCCGGGCCGCGCCAGGCCCCGCCCGCCCCGCCGCCCCCGGCCCCCGGCCCCGCGGCGGAGCGGGAGGCGGCAGGGGGGAGCCCTACGGCCGGGGCGCCGGGCAGCGACGGCAGCGGAGCCTGCGGGGAGCCGGCGGGGGTGGGGGGGCTCGGCGGCTGCCCCCCGCTGGGGGAGGTCGCGGGGGGGCCGGTTGTGGGGCTGGGGGGGTGCCAGGCTCGCCCCCGGGTCCGTGTCCCCGGTGGGGGCCAGCCCCCCCCCGGTTCGGCTCACCGCCACGTCCCCGCGGCCTTCGCCCGCCACGGGCCCGGCTCCCCGAGGTTCTGCCAGCCCCACGCGTGTGGGTGCCGTGGGGCGCGGTGGCGGGAGGCACCCGTAGTTGGGTCAGGATGGGGCGGGATGGGGTGCGTGGGGCAACGTGGCCCCGCGGCACCGTCCTCCCGTAGGGCTGGAACACAAAGCCCAGACCCCGAACCCAGGACGTGCGCCTGACCCGCACCCACAGGGAGAAACAGGGCCTGGAGGTGGGGGATTTGGGTTGGGTCAGAGTGTAAGGACACCCCCTCCCCGGTCCCAGGCAGCAGAGGACAAGGTACAGGAACAGCACTCAACGCTTCTGCTTTAATAAAACCAGAAGGGTCGGACCCAGAGCCCACCACGGGCTCCCCACCGCAGCGGGGACCGGCCGCGTCACAGTATTTTGCCATGAAATGCCCCGAGGGGCCCCAGGGGCTGCTCCCTGAGGTTGTGATGCTGGTGATGCCCCACGGGAACAGGGGGCTTGGGGTGACCCCAGCCAGGGGCCGGACCCAGCAGAGCTGCACAAGCCCCACAGCACGTAGCAGGAGGCGAACCCGGACCGTGGCCCCAAGCATTTGGCCCTGCTTTAGCAGCAATTTAAGGACCTGCCCTGGGTCCAGAGACCCCAAATTCCAGGTGCTTTCTCCTGCTCCTCTCACATGCCCCAGGGCAACGGGGCCAGCAGCCACAGGGCTGCTTCGCACAGGAGGACAGAACACGGGCGCATGGCACCGCTGCTCCCGGTGTGCCCCAACAGCAGCCCCATCCCTCCTGGTGGGCCAGGGAAGGCGATCGCTGGACTCAGGGCTTGCTGGAGCGTCCCGCACCTCCATCCGGATCCTTCTTGGATGAAGGCGCCTTCTCCTCCTTCATCTTCTTCAGCTTGGCCTTGTTCTTGCTAGAGGTGGAGGAGAACGTGAGCGAGGCCTTGCTGAACTCCAGGGGGAAGACGCCCACGTCCCCGTCGAAGCGGTTCTTGGACACCTGCAGGTACCGCTTCCCGGGGCCCGTCGTCAGCTTGCGGTCCTGCAGGATGAGGACGTTGTCGGCCTCCTGGCTGGCCTGCGGGAAGAAAACATCTCCAGGGGGTGCTGCGTGGGGAAGGGGCACCCCAACACCCAGCCCTGCCTTGGGCGTCCCGGTGAGCTGCGGGGACAGAGGGACCTGGAGGGAGCTGCTGCGGGCCCCAAGTGCCCGGCCTGGATCACACCAGGGCACAGGGCAGCAGGAAAATGGGTGCTTGGAGGGCAAACCCAGCACCCTCCGTGCTGCTTCACATGGTAACTCATCCCCCATCCCACTCACAGCCAATTAGCATCAATTAGCTGCACCCCACCGAAGCCCACACGAAGCAGGACTCCGCGCACCCCCAGCAGGTGACAGGGACACCCTGCTCCACCACGGCACGTTTGGGGCCCCCGGTGACGGCACGCAGCGTGCCGATGCCACCACCCCATCCCTGCCCGAGGGCCAGGAGGAGGCACCTTGGCGGAGCCGAAGATGGAGGCGGTCTGCAGCTCCTTCTCGTCGTCCTCCTTGCGGGGGTGGATGATCAGCGTGATGTGGCACGTGTTTTCCGTGGCGAACTTGCGGAAGGCACCGATGATGAAATCCTGGGCTGCGAGCCTGCGGGGGGACAGAGAGGACACATCAGGGGCAGCCCCACACTCCCATGGGTGCTGTCACTCCATGGGGCAGCAACCACCCCAAAATGGGGCTGTTGTGCTGGATGGGACCCCAACAGGACACCCAGCTGGTGTTATAACTCCCAGAGAAGCGTTACCTGTCTGCTGAGAGCTGCTCGTGCCCCATCATGAACTGCAAGTTGTCCACGACCACGTGGGTGATGTCGTACATGTAGACAGCGTGCTTCATGGTGTCGATAACCGTCCTGCGTGGGGGACACCAGGGTTACTGAGGACACGGACACCGAGCCAGGCACGGGGAGATGCAGAGCTGGCAGGGCCAGGTCCCCTCTCTCCACCTCACCCCATAGGAAAGCCAGGACAGCCCTGGTGACAGCAGGGACACTGCCACACAGCCGTGACAGCCACAGCATGCCCTGCCCCACGTGTCCCCTCACCCCGCAAGCACACAGAGAGCAAGCCCTAGAAGGGAACAAAGGAACGGGGCCGTACTTGATGTTCTGCTGGCCATGGAAGGTCATGAAGTAGAGCGGCAGCTCCTCGAAGCGGTCGGCCCACTCGTCGTACAGCTCCAACTGGTCCTCCAGGCGTCGCGCCGCAAACTGGGTCAGCATGATCTTGGCCAGGCGGATGTTGTTGATCTCGAAGCTGCCCCACAGCGTGCACACCCCCTGCGTGCACAGGTCCAGCGCGTACTCGCTGATGAACGTCGTCTTCCCGCTGCCCGTTGGGCCTGGGGGAAAGGGGGAAGTGAGCTGGGGGAGAAGATGCAACCCGTGCTGATCACTCGGGAGGGTATTTGAAGAAAAAGACACCAGGGTACAGCCAAGAGCAACCCAAGCCCGGTGTTCCCACCAGGAACAAGCAGCATCCCATGGCTGGGTGCTCGCACATCACCCCAGCACCTCGTGCATCTCCACGGCTGCGAGCAGCTGGGGTTTGGGGCCGGCTGAGCCCTGCGTGCCCCATCCTGCGGCCCCTCACCTGTGAAGACGGTGAGCTCGCCTTTGCGGTGCCCCTTGAGGAGCTTGTTGAGCTCGGGGAAGCGCGCCCACTTGACGCCGGCCACCTGCTCGCTGTTGGCCAGCTCCCCGAAGACCTCCTCGCGCAGCTGCCTGAAGGAGACGATGGACTTGTGGCCGGCGGGCAGGGCAGCGCGCAGGATCTTGGTGAGGTTCAGCCCCCGGTTCAACGCCTCCAGGGGCCGGGGCTGGAGGTCGCCGGGGCGCACCAGGGAGCAGCGCTTGACGCTCAGCTTGCGGGCGAAGAGCTTGGCGGCCTCCCAGGAGCGCAGGTCCTCGCCCAGCCACAGCGTGACGCGCTTGAACTGCTCCAGGTAGGGCAGCAGGGCCGGGGGCAGGCAGGTGGCACCCCGCGGCAGGGCCAGGCTGGGCACCCCGGTGGCCTGGTGCAAGGCCAGGGCGTCGAGCTCCCGCCCCGTCAGCACCACCTCGGTGTCCCGGCGCCCGATCAGGGGCAGCCCGAAGAGGTTGTGGTAGGCGTCGAAGCGGGGGAACGTCTCCTCCGTGGTGGTCGTGGCGTTCCCCTGCCTCTGCGTGCCCACCAGCTTCAGCCCCCGCAGCGCCCCGTCGCGGGGGCCGAACCAGGGGAAGACGAGCGCCCTGGCGGCCCGCAGGTACCGCACCCCGAAACGCTTCAGGGTGGCGTCCGCCAGCTGGGCGATGCCGAACGCCGCCTTGGTGGCACGGCTCTCCTCTTCGTCCAGCAGCTCCCAGAGCGGCAGCGCCCGCTCCCAGATGCGCCGGGCGTCCTCCCGCGCCCTCCTGGCTTCCACCTCCTCCTCGTCCTCCTCCTCTGCCTCGCCGGGGCCTGGCGGAGGGAGCCCACGGTGGCGCAGCTCCACGGCGGCCTGCAGGTCCTGCCAGGTGCCCTCGGCCAGCGTGGCGGTGCAGAGGAAGCCGCCCGTCGTCTTGTCGATGAAGAGCGTGAAGGGCGGCCCGGCGGGGCCCGGGGCGAAGAGGCTGGGGGCGTGCAGGCAGCTGTAGCCATCCTGGAAGGGGACCCCCTGCTCGCGGAGGTACCGCCGGATCTCGGTGACGGACACGGCGGGCGCGGCGCCGCCGGGCTCGGGCAGCACGGCCTTCTTGTAGCGCCGCTGGCTCAGCCGCCCCGCCGCCTCCTCCACCACCCCCCCGGGGGGCGCCCCGCGGCTCCGCAGCAGCAAGAAACCGGCGGCAGCTCTGCAGGGCCGCAGCGGCACCGCCGCCATCCCCCCCCCCCCCCCCCCGCCCCGGTAACCCCCCACCACCACCCCCCGACCCCGCGGTACCCCGGGGCCGCTCAAGCCGCGCCCCCCACGCGGAGCCCCACGGGCGCCGCCATTTCGCGTCCCGCCTCCTTCCTCCTCCCCGTCCCCGCTTCCGGGACACCGGGAGGCGCCATGACGGGCCGCGGGGCTCCCAGCCGCTTCTTGGCGGCCGTGCTGGGCAGCGGGCTGGGCCGCTCCGTGCGGCAGCTGCAGCGCCTGCAGCTCCTCTTCAGCCCCGCCGCGCCCGACGCCCGCGGGGCCAGGTAGGGACGGGGGAGCCGCCGGTACCGGGTGTTTGTTTATTTGGGGGGGGTAGGTGGTGATCGTTGACCCCTGAGGATTTTTCGGGGGGTGGTGGGGGGGCGCCCCGCAGGCAGTTCGCGGAGGAGGCGGCGGCGGAGTTCGCCCGGAGGCACCCCGAGGTGGTGCTGTACG
Organism: Anser cygnoides; assembly: GCF_040182565.1. Lineage (NCBI taxonomy): Eukaryota > Metazoa > Chordata > Aves > Anseriformes > Anatidae > Anser > Anser cygnoides. The sequence continues at coordinate 14,037,007 of NC_089879.1, read as the reverse complement.
TGCGGCCCGGCGGGGGGCCCGCGCCCGTGCTGCTGGCGGAGTACCGTGAGTGGGGGGGGGGGAACTGGGAGGGGGGGGGGGGGACTGGGGATGGAACTGGGAGGAGAGGGGGGACTGGGGAGGGGGGAACTGGGAGGAGAGGGGAGACCTGGGGGGGCACTGGTGGGAGGGGAGGGGGGGCTGGGAGGGGGCACTGGGAGGAGAGGGGGGGCTGGGGGGGCACTGGGAGGAGGGGGGGGACTGGGGAGGGAGGAACTGGGAGGAGAGGGGGGACCGTGGGGACACTGGGAGGAGAGGGGGGCTGGGGGGGCACTGGGGGGGCGGCTGGGGTGGGGGCACTGGGAGGGGAGGGGGAACTGGGGGGGGGGACACTGCGGGGGGTAGACACTGGGAGGGGGAACTGGGAGAAGGGTATGGGGAGGGGAGGCACTGGGGGGGGAAGCTGGGGGGTGACTGGGAGGGGAGGGGGGACTGGGCAGGGGGGCACTGGGAGAAGGGGAGGGGGGGACTGGGCGGGGGGGCAATGGGAGGGGAGGGGGAACTGGGGAGGGGGTCTCCAGGAAGAGAAGGGTATGGGGAGGGGGGAAATGGGGGCAGACACCAGAGGGAGGGGGTTACAGAAGGAAGGGACACACACACACACACACACTCGATAAGGGGGGGCACTGGGGACACCCCGGTCTCACCCCCCTGTTGTACCCCCCCGTTGTGCCGCAGTGAACGGGACGGTGCGGGAGGAGCTCATCGCCAACAAGACGAGCGAGGAGATCGCCCAGCTCGCCACCAAGCTGGCCAACCAGTCCGGCCTGGACATCGTGCGCATCCGCAAGCCCTTCCACACCGATAACCCCAGCGTGCAGGGCCAGTGGCACCCCCTCACCAACAAGCCCCTCGCCCTCCTCGTGCGGGGCCCCCGCCTGACACCCCCCCAATAAAGCCTTGACCCCCCCCACCGTGCTGTGTGCATCGCTCCCCGTGTCCCTGCACAGACACCTCCAGACAGAGCCATCACATTTATTGCCCCGGGGCCGTGCCGGGGGGAGCAGGCAGGGAGGGTGATGCCCCCTTAGGGGCGTAGGGGGTCGATTTTGTCCCCCCTCTCTTCACAGCGAAGAGGGAAGAGGCAGGAGAGGGCTGGTGTCCAGCCCAGCAGGGAGGGGGATGATCTCTGGGTAATGCTTGGGGGGTATGAGCAAGGAACGCCACCCCAGCCCAGGTTTGTCCTCCAGTGTCACCTCGCTGGGACACAAAGCAGGCAGAAGCAGAAGTAGTTGGGGTGGGATTTGGGGATTCAGGGCTGGTGGCTGCCCCTGGTAGTGCCGTGAAGAGCCAGAGGCCCTACAGGAGGCAGGCCCTGGTGCAGGGATCCTCCTTGGTGTGCAAGGGACCGCCGAGGGGGCATCTCTGTGCCATGGGGGACAGGGCAGTGCCCGACCCCCCCCAGACATCCATCACGCCACATGGGAGGGCTGAAACGTGCCATCTCCGGGCTGTGCAAGGTGAGGACACAGAAGCGGTGCCGGTCCCTTCCCACACTGCAGAGCAAGGACAGGGACAAGCCGGGCAGCACACACGACCCTTGGTCTCGCTGCCTGCCACCATGTCCTTTCTATGCTGCCAGTAGCGCCCTGCGGGGAGCGGGCAGGGCGCTGTCAGCGTCAGGCCCCCCAGCTGCAGTGCCACCTCCCCACGGCACCCATCCTGCACCTCACCCAGCGCTACTGATCCCTCCTCGGGGTGGGCACGGGTAGCTCTCCTCCTCCTCTTCCTCCTCCTCTTCCTCACCGTCCCTCGCCGAGCGTCCTGCCGGGAGAGTGAGCCCTGGGGGAGCAGATGTGGCAGCGGGCAGGGGCTGGTGGCCCCCACAGCACCGCAGCCCCCCTCGTGCCCCCATCCCCACTCAGCACCCACCTCTCAGCAGCCGTCCGGCTCCCAGGCACCCAGGGCTGGGGCTGCCCGACGGGGCGGATTGCATCCTCACGTCTGGGACACGGTCTCTGGCCTGGACAGACAGACGGACAGAAACTCTCCCTCCCCTCCCGCACCCCGCGTCCACCTTCAGCCAGGCGCCAGCTCCTGCCTCCAGCTTGTGACCGCCGTCAGTGGGTTTTTGTACTTAAATAAAGGTTTCAAATTTAAATAGATTCTTCTCTGGGCTTTTTTTTCTCCTTTTCCATTGTTTGTTTTTTTTTTTTGTACATCAAGTCTTAAAAGTGAATGAAAAGCCAAAGGAACCGATGAGCCTGGGCCCGGCCCAATGCTGCGGTCCCGGAGGTAGTTTCGCCTGAGTCTCGTAACACTGCTGGCAGGGGGTGGGAGAAGGGGCCGGAGGGGAGGAGGGTCCTGCAGCGGGTCCCCCCCGGCCCCTACACGGAGCTCTCGTCCAGCTTCTCCACCAGCTGCGTGTGTTTCCTCTTCTCCAGGATCTTGCTGAGCTCCTCGGTGAAGGAGGCGCTGCACAGCGGCGAGGCCAGCGGCTCGTCCTGCTGCAGCAGCATGTAGCTGTTGCCGTTCATCTTGCGCAGGACGCTGGGCAGGGCGCCCACCCCGTTGGTCAGCTCGGCCGGCAGCGGCGGCGGCGGCAGCGGCGGCGGGGGAACGACCGCCGGCAGCTCCTTGACCGGGGAGGTGGCGGCCGTGGGCGCCTCGCCGGGGATGATGCGCAGGCAGCCGTCGGGGTAGGCGAGCTCCTCCTCGTCCTCCTCCTCCTCCTTCTCGCGGCCCTTGCGGAGGCAGCTGGCCGACACCGTCTGCAGCTCGGTGTTGGCGGGCCGCGGCTCCCCGAGGACGTACTTGCCCTTGCGCTTCTCCAGGCAGGACACGTAGAGCAGGACGATGCCCAGCACGGCGCACAGCACCACCAGCACCACGATGGTTGAGACGTAGACCACCTTGGCGTCCCCGGCCACCTGGGAGGCGGTGTGCGGCCCGGCGGTGGCGGCGGCGGCGGCGCGGGGCAGCTCGGGCAGCACGGTGAGGCTGTAGGCGGCCAGCAGCGTCCGCAGGCCCCGCTCCTCGCCGTAGCAGCGGTACTCGCCGCCGTGCTCCGGCAGCGTGTCGGTCACCAGCAGCCCGTCCACCCCCACGCGCAGCCGCTCCTGCCCCGCGCCCGGCACCTCGCTGCCGTTCAGCAGCCACACGGCCCGCGCCAGGTTGGAGCGCTGGTCGCAGGGCAGCAGCACGTCGTCCCCGCGCAGCACCGTCCGGTTCTTCCACGGCAGGAAGCCTACGGGGGCACACACCCCGTCGCAACGGTGCCGGGGATCCCCCCCCCGGCCGCCCAGCACCCCTTGAAGCCCCCCCCATGCGTGGACTCACTGCGCCCGGAGCCGCTCCGGCATCCCGTGTTGCCGCCCTGCACGTCCTGCACCAGCCCCATGCTGCGGGACAGGGAGGGGTTCAGCACCCCGGGGCCTGCACAGCCCCAAAACCACCGGGGCGATGGGCACACTGACAGCTGGCCCTACCTGTCCCTGGAGGCCGTGTCGCGGCAAGCCCGGCCGTCCCAGGCGCAGTAGGGGTCCCGGGCGAGGATGCAGTCGTAGCAGGAGGTGTACCTGGCGCAGGAGGCCAGGGGCACCTGCAGGACCCCGCTGGCTGCCCCCACGTACAGGCTCCTCTGGGGTGAAAAGGGCCAAGCTCGCAGCATCGCCCCACACAGGGCAATAGGTCGCCCCCCACGAGCCCCCAGCCCCATTGCCACCCCTCACCTGCTTGTGGGAGACCACCAGGGTCTCCACGGGCTGCGGCTCCCCGAACACCTGCACCTCCTCGATGATGTGGACGCCGGAGTCCAGCACCACGGCCTTGTGGAGCCAGCCGTCCCCTGCAGAGCCGGGCGGTCAGGGGACACGAGACCCCGTCCCCGGTGCTCCTCGGGGACCCGTCCCACGTCCCGCACTCACCCGTCCCCATGAAGAGCACGTCGTAGGAGCGCCCGTCGAGGGCCCGCACGCGGTCCACGGCCAGGCAGCTGTAGGCCACGCTCCTCTTGACCAGCAGCGGCTCGCCGCCCGCCGGCTGCACCTCCTCGAACATCAGCGGGTGCAGCTTGACGAAGTCCAGCACGCTGTTGGGCAGGTCCTGCGAGGAGTTGAAGCCCCTCCTGCGGGAGCCGTCCGTGATGCACTGCCCGGGGAGGGGGGGACACACACAGCCGTCAGCGGGGGGCTCGCCCACCCGCGCCCCCCCAAACCCACGACCTCCCCCGGCACTCACGGAGCCGGGCCGGGGCTCGGGCACCGCGCCGTCGTAGCGGGACCACTTGCGAGAGGAGTCCTGGTACTCCATGTAGGGGCCCTCGAAGGCGCGCTGCACCTCGGAGATGTTGTAGCGGCACACGGCCGACGCCTCCATCGTCCTCCTGGGCGCACAGCTCTGTGTCAGCCTGGGCTCTCCCTTTTTTTTTTTCTTCCATCCATCCCCGCGCCCACCCGGCCCCGCTCACCACTGCGCAGAGAGGGTGAAGGCGGCGTAGAAGACGGTGCTGGCCCAGCTGCCCCCGTCCAGGCTGCAGACGCTGCGCAGCACCTCGTAGTAGGGGATGTAGCACACCAGGCGGGCCTTCATGAAGGACGTCCACTTGCGCTGCAGGATCTTTTTCCCCCCCACGTCGCTCTGAAGGGCAAGTTGAGGATGTTGGCGGGTGTTTGCTGCTCTGCCCGTGCCTCAGTTTCCCCCCCGGTGCAAGCTCGGAGCCCCTGCAGCAGGAGGAGCAGCACCCTGCTCCCCAGGGCCACCCCTACCTTGCACACGCGGGCCACCCGAGCCACGCGGGCCACCTGGCTCTTGTCGAAGAAGGAGGTGGTCTCCTCGCCCGCCCGCTCCGTGAAGAAGTAGTAGATTTTGTCATCGTCGCCCACGGGGCTGTCCTTGCTCTCCCGGACCAGCACAGAGGCCACAAAGTCAGCGTCTGGGGGACGCGGAGTGGGAGGTGGCAACCGGGGGCCCACCAGGTCCCCAAGGTCCCTCCCTGCCTCAGTTTCCCCTTGCAGCAAACCACTCCGGACAAGCACCCGGGGCAATCCCCATGCACCAGTGCCACCAGTCCGAGGGGACAGGGACAGGGACAGCCTTACCGTTCAGCCAGTGCAGGGGGGACTCCTCCATCTTCAGTGGCCGCTGGTGCAGGTTTCTCCGGATGTCGGGAAGGCTCCGAAACTCGTAGCGCGTGGCCGTGTACAAGCCACCATCTGCGTGGGGCATGCACCCATCAGCACGGCCACCACCGCACACCAGGGAGAGCCCCAAAAGCCACCACGTCCACGTGCAGGAGCGTCCCATGTGCATACGGTGCCGCTTACCCACGATGAGGCCGGTGTAGCCGCGGGAGGGGTCGTAGGGGCACTTCTCCTTGCCTTCCTCCAAGCGGGCGGGCAGCGTGAACCTGTCGGCGTCCTGGGGGACAGGCGGCACCATCAGCAATGCCCACATACATGTCCCCCCGCCCCCAGCAGGATGAGCCTCCCAAAAAAACCCCACACAAGCGCCTGGCACCATCCCCAGCAAGCCCCAGCCTGGCCAAGTGGCCGCTGCCCGGCTGGGCCGGGTCCCCCCCGAGGCCGTGGCGACGTCGGTGTGTCACCGCAGGAGTGATTTTCTTTGGGGTTTGCAGTTCAAAGCACTGCAAATAATGATGGGGCCAAGCAGCGTGGCGGCTCCGTCAGCGGCCGGGGACAAACCAGACGGGCAGCACGGCCGTGGGAACAGGCACGGCACAGCCGGGGCTCGTAGTGCCACGGGCAGCTGGGGACATGGGGACGTGCACCGTGTCCCCGCGCCCCTCCGTCCCCCGGCTGCGGGAGGGACAGGGGCAAAGGGCGGCTGAGTCACAGAAGAGCTGCCGTGCAGGGGTGGAAGGACTGGGGGACACGGCACCCTCCTGCTACCGCCCCGAGATATGGCCACGTAGGGACCCCAGCCCAGGAAATCCCCAGGGAGGGGAGGATGAGTCAGAACTGCCACCGTCACCATCCCACGGCAGCCTCGGAGCAGCTCGGGGACACGCCATGCCGCTGACACCCTCAGGGATGCGCAGCGTGGCTCTCAGAGACCCCCAACATGAGCACATCCCACCCCTCTGTCCCCCCCCCGTGTCCCCACACGTCCCCAGCACCACCCCGCTGCGGGGTCAAAGTCCAGCCCCAGCGCCGGGGTGGGGACTGGCGGCGTCTGCGTGACGGCGACTGCGCCGGGGCGCTGCCACCCCAAAGCCACGCGCCCGGACACGGGGTCGCTGCGCCCCAGGAGGGGACGGGGACGGGGACGGGAGGACTCACGATGGCAGCACAGAGCGGGTGGAAGGCGTAGGTGCCGCAGGTGTAGAGGTGCGTGCTGTTCAGCCTCTGCAGGAACCGCACGTGGTTGAAGCACTCAGTCTGCGGAGGGGAGGAGGATGCCAGTCACCGGCCGGTGACGCCGCGGTGGCCTCCCCGCTGCCCGGCGCTGGCCGTACCTTGTTGTTTCTGCCCTTCTGCAGGCAGTCCAGCCGCTTCTCCGGGGATGCTTCCCAATGGATCTGCGGGGGAAAAGGAGCCATCGCCTCACAAACCACCCCCCGTGGCACGGGGGAGGCTCTGACGGAGGCCCAAAGCCTCCCTCCCCGTTTGGAGGCTGCTTGGGGACGGGGCGGCGCTCACCGTGCGGTGCGAGCCGTCGGCCACGTTGCTGGCGTTGAGGGCGAAGATGGCCCCCGGGCCCCCACGTAGAGGATGCCCCGCTCGTCCTCCAGCAGCAGCGTGGTGTAGTTCAGGCTGCGCCCGCTGAACCGCCGCACCCCTGACAGCTCTGGGAGAGAAAAGGGGGCTCTGGGTGGGGGGACATACAGCCAGGACCCCCAGGTTGGGGGGACCCCGGGTCACAGGGGAAAGTCTCGAAGCGGTTTTCGCCGCAAAGCACTCGAAAGCAGACTGAGCTTCCTTCCTGTTTTCCCTCCCAGCACCTGCTTGCTCGCCTGCCCCAACCCCGCTGCTCCCCAGGGGGGGGGGAAGCTCCCGGCACCCACCCCGCACCCCCTTACCGTCAAAGGTGACCGTCGTCCTGGGGGTGGCATCCAGGTCGGTGGCGGAGCGCCGGGACGGGTAGCCCATGACCGCAGCCACCAGGAGGGCAGTCAGGACCCTCACCGTGCCCCCGAGCATCTTCCCTGGCCCCCGGCGAGGGTGGCCCCCGGGCTGGGGGGGCCCGGCAGAGCCACTGCTGGGGACGGGCTCCCCAGGACCGTCCTGAAATGCAGAGCGGGGGTCAGGGGTGCTGCCAGCCATGGGGATTTGGGGACACCCAGCCCCAGCGGCGTGCACAGGGGCGAAGGCGCAGTGAGGGGGAGTGGCAGAGGATGCTACGGTCCTGTGGCCGGGGACGCAAGCGTGTCATGAGACCGCACGTCTCCGCACCAGGTGCAGAAGCAGAAGCGCCCCAAAGGCCCCCAGCACCACCTGGCCGGCAGCTACCCCGTGGGGACTGTCCCCAGGCTGTCCCCAGGCAGGGGGAGGTGAGCGGCGCGGCAGCTGCTGCGCCCCAAAAGCCAAAGGGCTCTGCCCCTTCCCCAAATCCAGGAGCCCCGGGGAGGAGAGAGGAGTTGGCAGGAAGAAAAGGAAGCCCCAAAAACACAGAAAGTCGGCCTGAGATCCTAAGGACAAAGGGCTGGGGAAGGATGCTCCAGGCACGTGCAGCGCAGAGCAAGGGAGAAGTGATCCGGAGCCATTTGGCTCCTCCATCAAGTCTTTCCAGATGAGAAGGTTGTTTTCCCCCCAGTGTTTTTCCACTACATTTCAGTTTCCCTTTCATCAAAAGCTGCCTTGAAGCTCAGCATCTGCCTCAGCTCCCAGCCAGGAAGCTAAAAACCCCGGCCAAAAACGCTGCCGCTCCCCCAAACCCCACCTCAGCCGGCCTGGGCGGGAGGTGTGAAACCACCACGGGGAGATAGCGAGCCGAGCCGAGCCGAGCCGCACCGGGAAACCACTGTCCTGCCCCCGGGGAAACAAAACTGCAAGCGGGACGGAGTGGGGCCGGACGGGAGGACGGGGAGACGCAGTGAGGGAGGACGGGACCGGGGATCTTGTAAAACGGCCAGCGAGGAGCAGCACCTCCATCCTGGTTGGGAAGTGAGCCCGCAGAAAGGGGCACCCCATTCCCCCGAGGGACCCCCCGGCACCCCACAGCTGCCTGCTGGCCTTGGGGGTGCCGGCGAGGACAGAGCCCACGGGGTATCTCCGAACGGGAGACCTCCCCGTAAAGCAGCCGGCACTAATATGTTTGCTTAGGGTTTTCTTATATATAAACCAAATACCTGGCCCTCTAGCAAAGCTGTTCAAACACGCTCGCTGCAGACGGTTTCCCTAGAGCAAATACCTCACCGGCCGGGCTTCAGACGGAGGGGAGGGAAAAGCAAAACAAGGCAAGAACCAGAAGGGCCCAGGAGGAGACGCAGGAGGCTGCTTTTTCCAGCCAGCATGGTCCCAGTCCCGGATCCTGCAGTGGGGAACGGGATTTCCCTCCCCAGGGTGGCTCCAACACCTCGGTATTACCCCAGAGCTGGCGGGGGGGCTTCAGCCCCGCACGGGGCCAGGAGGGCGCAGAGCATCCCCTGCTCACATAACCCCTGCGCCCCAGGGAGGCCGCGCTGCAGTGAGCGGTCTGGGGGGCAAACGGGGCTGCAGGGGGGCACGGGGGCATCCAAAAGGACACATGGCAATGGGGACAGGCTCCAGCAGCCCCCTCGCTGCAGCTGACGCAATCAAGGACCGGAGAAGTGCATTGAGCCCTGCGCAAACCCACGTCACCCGGGCTGCAGGGGGGACGCGCGGCGCCTGCGGGTCCCCAGACCTCCTCCCAGCCAGGAGGACACCACGAACAAAAGCAGCACGGCCACACGGGCTGCCCGCAGCCAGACCACGTCTCCTGCCCGCAAACAAGCCCTGACCTTTGCTGGGTGCCCCCCCCCCAGCCTCCTGCCCCCGCTCACGCAGCGCCCGCGGACTTTAACCCGCGCCAGCGCCGCGAGGGCTCGAGGCAGGGCCCGGGTCGGGCCGGGGGCACGCGGCTGTTCCAGCCCAGCGGCTGCACCCATGTGCAAAGGCTCCTTCGCCCCAGATCTGGTGTTAACTTTGTACTGAAGGAAATTAATCGCTTTCCTCTAAGGGCCGGTTAATGTTTTACTCAAAGGGAAGGGCTGTCTCGAGCTGCTCTTTTTTATTTATTTTAGTTTTTTTTTTTTAACACCTAGGGATGGGGGAAGGAGCAGGAAAGAACTGAGAGCATCCCTGGCCCCTCTCAGATCACCACGCCAGGCCCCCCCGGCCCCGCTGCTCCCCACAAAGCAAGACCCGAGCCCAGGCTCCGTGCCAGGGGCAAGAGAGCTCAGGATCACAGGACGCACGCGGCTGGTTTGCTTGCTCCAGCACAGCTTTCCCATCAGAAAAGGGGAAGAGCCAGGAGAGACGCCACGGAGAGATTTCTCCACGGGAGGGAGACAAAAGGGAGAGAGAGAAGGCGGCGGCAGCTCTGCTGAAACCTGGGATTTGAGAGGAAAACCACCCAGCACCGCTGGGATGCTCCGGTGCTGGTGAGGATGGAGGTCGGGCATCAGCCGCGCTCCCCATGCCTGGCATGGGGACAACGTGGGCAGGGGGACCCCAAAAACGTCCCCAGCTGCCGGGCGGTGCTGGAGGAGGAGCAGGGTGTCACCGCCAGCCAGCCCCGGTCAGGTCGGACTGGGTTTACTGGGTCACAGCTGGAGCGTGGCTGGGCCAGCCTCCGCTCTGCACAGCACACCCAGACGAGCCGGCCCGGTCCTCGGCTACTTAAAATGCCCACATCGAGCAGCTCCGTAGGCGCGTGGAGAGCTTTGGGGTCTGGCCGAGGAGACCCCCATGGGGCTTCTGCACGCCTCGGTGGCCTCATCCTGCCTGGGATGGGTGCTGCCTCCTCCTGATGGAGCTGGCGGGGCGGACATGCAGGTATGGGGCAGCTCGTGGGACCCAAAACTTCCCTGTGCATGAGAAGAGGCTGGAAACGCCGTCGGGATCAGCCCTCCTCCCCGAGCATCGTGCGCTCCCACAGGCACACGACGCTCACCTCCTGCTCGCAGCGAGGAGCTCCATTGGTCCCCTCCGGCTCAGGGGCTTGCAAAACAGCTTTCCCCAAATTCAAAGCAGGACGGCGGGAGCCAGCAGCAGGCTGTGTCTGTCACGCCATGGTGTTTTAAGGTGGCCCAACCTGGGCTCAGCCTTCACACATCCGGACAACCCCAGGCACGCAACATCCCCGTCCCACCCGGCTCCTGCGGAAGCCGCCCTCGCGTTGAGCCCAGAGCGCGGGGACGAGGCAGGGAGAGCACCCAGGGCACCACAGAGCCTCCGTCCAGAGCCTCCCCCAGCTGCCAGCATCCCAAATCCGCGCTCTGCAGGACAGCAAACACCTCGGAGCCCCGCAGCTGCAGGCGCGGGGACGAGCGAGGGAAGCCCGGCAGAAGCAAGGAGCCGCGAGCGCGTCCCCGGCAGCCCCTCGGTTTGAGAGAGGCTGCGAAATCCTGCGAGATCCCGCGGTGCCCGGCAAGGGCAGCTGGGATGAGGGTTGCCAGGCAACTTTAATTCGGCTTTTTCCCAACTTGCAGGCTGTAAATCACCCGCGGGTCCAGCACCAGCTCGCAGCAAACGGCCCCCGGCCGGGGCTGAGCGGGGTCCCCCCGGCACCGTCCCCAGACACCAGCCCCAGCGGCTGCGTCCCGGGCCCGGAGGCGACCCGCAGGACAGACATTTCCCAACCGGCCGGGATTTTGTCAACAGCAGCAAGAAAAATGCTAACTTGCCAAAAGTCCTCCGGGAAAATGGGATCTGCGATGCGTTTGGGTGCTGGGGACGGGGAGGGAAGGAGCGCAGTGACCTTCTGCCAGCTCTTCTCCGCGTTTATTTTAGTCGACTTCTTTAAACAAAACCGAGCTCGACCCCGAGGCGCTTCACTGGAGATGCACGAGAGCACGAGCTAGTGCTCCTTTCCCCAAATTAGGGATCTGGGCACAGCAGAGGGGAAGGAGAGCAACAACAGCCAACGAGCCCCTGCTGCAGCGTGGCCCCGTCCCCCTGCGTTACGCTCACAGCAAAGCCAGGCAGGGAAAGCTGCCCCCGGCCTGGGGTGGGCAGAGAAGGAAAACTGAATTTTTCTACCAAATCTGAGTCCCCACCATGCAGAGCCCTGGGCTCAGCCCTCCCCAGCACAGCCCTGGGGAGCCATAAATGCTGGTGGGAAGGACCCGTGGTGGGAACAGCGCCCACCTCCCCGCTTTCCAGCAAGAACCCCTGCCCCCCCGCAGCCGGGTCGGGTTTGACACAGGATAAGACGTTCGAAGGACGGCGGCGGCACTCCTGACACCTCCATCCAAACCCACCAAAACAAGAAAACCCAACTGGGAACTCAGCGAGCCCCCCATCCAGCACGTCACCCTGTGGGTACCCGAGCAAACCCCGCATCCCCAGAGCGCCTGCGCCCCAGGCCGACACGGAGACACCGCAGGAGCCAAGGGGACAGAGAAGTGAAACAAACCCTAAGGGAGCTGAGACACCGCCGAGATGCCGCGGGCAGGCGCTGACTTCCCCCTGCCGCCAGCCCTCCCCAGTACGGGACGGGGACGTGGGGTGCAGTGCCTCGGCACGGGGCCCTGGGGATGCTGCAGAGGTGCTCTGCAGGGAACAGGAGGGAAAGGCAGCCCCGGGGTGAACGAAGCCAGCCCCAATCCCACCTCCTGCATCCTCAGCATCGCCCCGCACCAGCACGGGGAAGCGCTGGGAGGAGGAGGCAGACGCAGCGCTGGGAACGTCACCACCAAAAATCAACATTTTTTTCTGTGCTTTTTTTTCCCCACTGTGGCAGGCTGAGACAGCACGGCCGGCTGGCCGGACAGACAGACAGACAGACAGACGGACGGACGGCCCTCCGTGCCACAGCAGAGGTTCCCAGCGAGGGGGCGTGCGGCGCCTCGCTCACACACCGCAGCTCGTCGCAAGGGGCTGGATGCGATCTGCAGCTCGGCCTTAAAAGGATTTGTGGTCGAGGCACGTTGCTTCCACGGCAGAATAAGCAGAATAATTTTAGAATTTGACTCCCAGGAACAATTAAAAAAAGAAAAGAAAAAAAAAAAAAAAGAAAACAACCCTGAGCCCCAACCCTAAATTTAAAGGGACGCTGCGGAGCCTGCTGCCGCCGACATAGCCTCGCTCGGGTTTTTGGGGCTTTTTGGTGAATGCGGGACCGTTTTGCTCATCCCCGCGGACACACTTTGTTTCGTCCCGCTGGGCTCGTACAATGCGGGGCAATGAATTAGCGCGGGTGTTTGCTCAGAGCTGCTTTGCCTTCCAGTTTCTTCTCGGGTTTCAGAGCCGCGTGCTGCCGACGGCGCCGTTCCCACGGGCGAGCGCAGAGCAGGAGGTGCCCGGCACGGGGAGGGGGCTCCCAGGCCCGCAGGGTTTTAGGGCACATCAGAGGCTGCGGGGGCAGCTGGAGCCCGACCAAGCCGGCCTCGCCCCAGTTCAAGGCTTCTGACCGCAAGCCTGTCCCTCTCCGTTTTATTTATCCCAAAGATAAACTGTTTTTTTCTTCTTCTTTTCCCAAACGTCCAGCAAAACCAGATGACAGCAGCGTTTTTATTGGTTCCAGCTTAACCAACCTCGGCTTGTTTGCTTCGGTTGCCCTCCGAGGAAGCTTCAGCTTCAGGGTCAAAGCGAAGCTGATGTCCTTTTTAGCTCCGGGTCCAAAGCCCGCGCGGCGCACGAAGCCCTGAGCTTTCCCTCGGCCTTCCCAGAGCGGTTTGCGTGCCGCCAGCCCGGCCGCCTCCCAGCCAGCCCCGGCGTGTATTTGCATGGGCTCGGCAGCAGGAAGAGGGGAGAGATTCCCAGTCCAAGCAGGAACTTCTCAGCATGAGGGGAGCACGCGCTGGGACAGCCTGGGTCTCCAAGCATCAGCAGCGAAGATCCCCAAAACCTTCCTCCTGCTGGCAGCTGCCCCCCAGCCGGATCAACCTGGCCAGGAAACATCCTGAAGCACCAGGACCCCCCCGGGACCCCCAGCAGAGCCCCCCAGCCTCTCACCCACCCCAGCTCCCCAGCAAGCCCCATCACGACGCCATGCCGAGCCCGGGGGGGTGGGAAATCCCCGGGCGGGCAGGGACGGCGCGGCCCCCCCCAGGCCCCCGGGTGCCGGCCGTGCACGCTCCCGTGGGCAGCCCCACCGAGCGCACCTGGCTGCTCTCGGCCCGAATTCGCTACCAGGTTTGCCCAACAAACCTCCCGGCTCCGGCATTCCTGGCGGGGAAAGCAGGGAAAGGTTCAAATGGATGTTGGCTGGGAGAAGGCGGGGGGGGGGGGGGGGGGAAGAAAAAGCCTGACGCCACAAAGCCCTCGCTTGCAGGAACCGAAAGGGTTGCGTTGGTTTGTTGGGTTTCATTTTCCTTGTTGCTTTTTTTTTTTTTTTCCCCTCCGGTTGCAACACAAAACCAAAGCCAAGATAGAGATCACAGCACGCGGGGGGCAGCTCTCCGCCCCGCGTCCCTCCGGGCAGCGCCGGCCCGGCCAAGGCCACGTCCCGGGGGACCCGCAGCGGCGTCACCGTCACCGCGGGGACGGGGTCCAGGCAGGGGCTGAGCACCAGGAGCATGGCCGGATCCTGCCCAGCCAGCGCCCGCCGCGGAGAGGGGAAAAGCAGCAGGAGCCCACGGCGGTAGCACAAGTAGCACAAACCCCGGCATCGTTATTATTAATAATTTCCCTGCCTCTGGGGGAATCTGCGCTCCTCATCCATTTTGGGCAGTCTCTTTGTCTTCGGAGATGATTTTTCTTGGCACCAGAAGATCCCTCTCACGGTTCCCCCTCCCGCTTCAAGCCCCGGGATGTCAAGGCCGTGCACAAGCCGCCAGCCCACCCGGGATACCGCTGGGGAGGGCAGAGAGAGCCCAGACCCCAGTCCCGGCCGCACGGCGGGTCCCTCCTGCCCCCACGTCTGCACACCCACCCCGGCACAGCCCCAACCCCACAGCCCCCTGCATCCCGAGGGAGGGCTGCACAGCTCCCCTGGGGCCCCAGGTAGCTCTCAGCCTCCCCAGCACCGCCGGCAGCCCCCGGCACAGCCGCGACCCCCAGGCCTGCTGTCATGGGGGGCTGCACCAACCCCCCCCCCAGCTGGTGCCCTGCCTGCTGCAGCCCTGACCCCCATCACCTCGCCCCCCAAGCACGTCCCCCTGTCGCCCCAACCAGATCCCCCAGCCCCAAACTGTCCCCAAAGCTGGGCACCTGCGTCTACACCCCCCCTCCACACGTCCCTACCCCCCCCCCCCAGCCCTTTTCACACCCAAATCCCCACCTGCACCAGAGCCCCCCCCTCCCCAGGGCTCTGCTCCGGCTCCCCCCCAGGCGCCTCTCCCAGCACCCACCCACCGCCCCCGCACCCAGCTCCTCCGTGGGGCGCCCCCCAGCACCTCAGACCCTGCCCTCCCGCCCCCAAGCGGGTCCCAGCCCCCTCCTCCTGCTCAGCACCCTGCCCACGGGCGCAGCCCCCCCCCAGCCCTGCCGGTGCCGGCCGCGCTCCCAGCCCCCCAAATCCCCACCACCCCCCTCCCCGCACGCGGGCCAGCCCGACCCACAGCCGGCACCGCACACCCGGCACCCCAAATCCCCCTATTGCGCGTACGGGGGGAGGCACCGGCACCGGCACCCCGCACCCCGCACCCCGACCGCGCGCGGTGCGCGCACGCAGCGCCCCGCGCCCAGCACCCGCACCCCGCGCCCGGCCCCGCGGTGCGCTCGGGCTGGCCCCGGCCCCGTCTCTTGCCTGCGGCTCGGCTCCCCGGGGCTCGGCACGGCTCCGCTCGGCTCGGCTCGGCTCGGGGCGAGCCGCCCGGCGCAGGTCGCTGCGCGCAGCCCCGCCGTGGGCCGTGCCGTGCCGTGCCGTGCCGTGCCACCCCGCGCCGCCCCCTGCCGGCTGCGCTGCGCCCCGCCGGTACGGGGCCCGGGGGCAGCGACACCGGGCTCTGCCCCGCTCCGGGAGCCCGAGCGAGAGGCACCAGGACCGTCCCCTTCGTCCTCCCCCCGCCGCATCCCCTCCCCGAGGCCGCCCCGACCCTGCCTGCGCGCCCGGCTGGGCACCGCGCCCGGCGTGGCGCGGAGAGGGGCAAAGTCTCCAAAGCGTGCGCCGAGGGGGGGGGGGGGGGGGGGACGCGGCCTTCGGCACCGCCACGGCTGGCTTGGGGACGGGGGTGCCCCCCGGTGTGCTTGGGACGGGTTACTGGGGTGCCAGGGGCATCGCCGGAGGGGTGCTGCGCCCCTTGAGGTCTGCAGCGCCCGGCTCCGTGTGTGCCGGCTGCCGATTTGCGCCGCGCCACGTTGCGCGGTGCCACGCTCGCCGTGCCTCATCGTGCCGTGCCGCATCGTGCCGTGCCGTGCCACGTCGTGCCATGCCCTGGTGCACCGTGCCACATGGTGCTGTGCCACCCTGCACCGCGCCGCACAGCACCGTGCCGCCCCTTCTCCCTCCCGCCGGCACGTGCCTCTCCACGCGGTCTGCGTTCACCCGCGGCGGGAGCTCGTTTTGGAAGCGCAGGCAGGGGCTGGGCACCCTAAGGCCCCGTGCAGAGCCTTCGTGGCCTGGGTGGCTTCTGCAGCTCCTCCCCACGGGCAGGAGCTGCCAGGTCCAGGCCTGCGTTTGCTTCCTTTCGCAAGATTTCGGCTGCCGGAGCGCCCAGCCGAGCCCTCCCTCCTCTCCTCCGTCACGGCGGCTTGCCGAAAGCACGAAGCCCGAGCACGGGGCTGTAATCAGCAGGTCGCATCTAGGGCAGCGGGAAGTCAGCTGGAGCGGGAGGCGGAGGTGCCGTACCTGCGTACGCCGGCTCCCGCCTCGCCCCACCGAGCCTCCCGCGGTTGCTGGCCCGTGTTTACCAAGCCGCGCAGCACCTGGTGCCGGCACGGTGCCATCGGGCGCCGCTCGGTCCCTCCTCTCCGCTCCGGCCCCACGGGAGGGGGACAAGAGTCCGTCCCCCCCCCCCAAGCCCTGCATCCCGCAGCTGCGCCCGCGGCGGGGCTGGGTGCCAGGTGGGTGGTGCTGGAGAGCGATTTTTGGAGGATCACTCGACGAGGGTCGGCCCCGCATGGAAACTGCTCCTCACTGCCCGGACCTCACCTGTGCATGGGAAATTTGGAGGGGGGGGCAGAGCTGACATAACACCTCTGGGGGCTCCTGCGGGCACGGTGCCTGCCCCCATCGCCCTCATCCCCATCGCAAACTCTTAACCTGCGCAGCATGAGGGACCCCCACTCCCCGGGGGCCCCCGAGCAGAGCGGAGACGCTACCCACCTCCTCCTGCGCTCCCGGCCTCCCTCCCGCCGCGCCTGCACGCTCCAGCAGCTAATTGCCATTTCCTCCTGTCCCTGAGCAAAACCTGAGCGTCTCCACGCCTCGCCTCGCCTCTCTGCCCACCCCACGGAAGTCGGACGCCCGCGCACCGGGCTCGCTGCAGCCCTGCCCGGCGCAGCCTGGATGGACCCGGCCAGAGCTGGAGCGCTGCAGGAGGGAGCAGGAGGGAGGCTGGAGCAGCAGCACCGCCCGCACGGCAGAGATGCTGTTTGGTCTTATGCCGGGATGGGGGATACGAAGCACACGGTCCCCCGGGTCAGGTGCTAACCCCTGGGTTAGTGGGGGTGCCGCTCTCTCCACCTCGCTGCAGGCACGGCGACCTTCGTGGGGCAGCAGGGCGAGCAGCGAGCGGGTTCCCCGGGGGCTGCGCTCTCCTCGACCTCCCGTGGGAAGCGAGCAGGGCCCAGCTTGCTGGGGCTCCCACCAGGGTGGGCGCTGGAGCCTTTCCCCCCAGAAAGGCACCGAGGGGGGAGCACCCCCGCCACGGCATGGCACGGAGGGGACGCTGCCTGCGTGCCCGCTGTCCTGGGGAGAGGCCAGGCTCGGCTGGAGGCTGTGGGGATGGTTACGGGACGGCTGGTCTGTCCCATCCCGTCCCGTCCCGTCCCGCAGCAGCGCTCCCTGCCCACCCACGTGGCTACAAGCCCAAATTCGGGTTGCGCTAGCTCCTGGCCTCGGAGCGGGGTAATTAGTGCATGAGCAAAGAGCGAGCTGAGCCTGGTGCGCTCGACACTGCGTATT
Source organism: Anser cygnoides (assembly GCF_040182565.1). Taxonomy (NCBI): domain Eukaryota; kingdom Metazoa; phylum Chordata; class Aves; order Anseriformes; family Anatidae; genus Anser; species Anser cygnoides. The sequence goes on along the minus strand of NC_089879.1, from coordinate 14,019,874 downwards.
TACAGGCCCAAGCTTGCGAGGCTTTAATTAATTAACGCGAGTCATCGGCAGCTGGAAAGAGATCTATTTCCAGAGCCTCCGCTCACTCTGCTGCCCCCATGAGATTCTCCGAAGGAATTTAGGGCCCCGCTGGTGCGAAGGCCAGCCCTCGCCGCCTTCTCACGGCTTCCCGGGGGCCAGCACGGGGTCCCACCAGCCGCGGCCGGGAGCCGAACCCAGCCCGGCCCCGTGGGGAAGAAGAGGAGCCGCCGCAGTGCCCTGCCGGCCTGCCCAGCCCGGCTGCTCTTTAATTGTGCTTTGCTCTCACTGACAAAGCCGGGCTGGTTCCCACTGGGCCTGCCCACGGCCTGCTTCACCCCTCTGATGCCCAGCCAGCACGGATGAACCCCATCTTCTGCCCGTGCCCCCACCCCAGGTGACCGGTACCTCTAACACGCCCCCGGCGCCCCGATGCGTTGCAGCTGGGCTCTCCCCATCACACGCACTGAGCCCCAAATTCACCTCCTTTGGTCCGAAACCGCTTGGCGCGGCCGCCTCTCCCTCGCCCCGAGCGGGAGCAGAAGACAACCCCCAGCCCGGGGATTTGGCTCGCTGCCGCCGCCAGTTACAAAACCTCCTCGCTCGGGGAGCTGGGGATTTACGAAACCCGCAAAGCACCGCGAGCCCCGCGCTCGAACCATGCCAGCACGCGCCGTGCCTGCTGGGCTCCCGGCCCCAGGGGGAGCCCCCTTGGTTTTTGGGTTACCTCTCCCCCTCTGCCCCCATCCCTCCAGCCAGCGGCACTGGGGATGTCCCAGCCCGGCCTTTCTGCAGAGCGCCGTGGGCGAACCCTGCCGAGCGCCCCGCATCGGCCCTGGGGTAAGCGCCCCGGCGGGCACAGGGCACGGCAGGCGCGGGGATCCTCTTCCCTTTGAGCCCTTGAGCAAACTTTCCAAACCACTCTTCCTCCTTCGGGCCGGGAGCCAGCGAGGAAAATTACAATTGCTGAGGGATTTGTCTGAGAAAGTTGCGACGTGCCAGAAGGCAGCGGCACGGCCTCCGCTGCCCCAGCTCCAGCTCAGGGCTCGGTTTCTTTTACGGACGGGACCTTTCCCCCCTGCTCCACGCAGAGCAGGGTTGCTGTCCTCGCTTCCCACACGACCCGTTGCCCTATTCCCCTCCTGCAAGCGTCTGGCTGTGAAAAGGGGGATGCTTCGCCCCAGCCCCAGCAGCCCCAGCCCCACAGCGTGGTGCCAGCGCCTATTTCCAGCGGGGAGAAGCAGCTGAGTCACGGCAGCCTCTGCCTGCCTTCCCCTGCCCTTCTGCCGGGGGGCAAGGCAGGGGAAGCCCTTCCCAAAGCCCTTCCTGGCCGGTCCGGACGGACAGATCGCATACGGCTAGGCTAAACCAGTGGCAGAGGGGAGAGGAGAGGGTCGCAGAGCACCAGCGGGAGCAGAAACGTTCCCAGGGGCGAGCGGTGACGGCAGAGACGTGGGCAGCTTGTTCTGGCCGCGGGGCAGCGGCCTCCCCCCGAGCCAAACTGACCCCATCCGCGCTGCGAGGGAACTGGCGGCACAGTAAATAACCCGCCAGCACCGGCAGCCGAAGCCGAGCTCGTACATCACTCTCACGGCTTCCCTTCGTCTCTGACACTTTGATAGGGGCGAGGGGGCGGGGGAAGGCGAGGAGCTTCCAAAATTTATGAGCTCGGGTTTAAAAATACATCCCCGAGCAGCGCCGCGGAGCTGGGGAGGAGAGCAGCTTGAAGGCTGCCTCGGGGAGCGAGGGCGAGCGCCGCGCCTGCCTCTGCAGGAGGGATTTGGGAATTTGGGAAAGATTTGGGAGACCCGCGTGGCTGCGTTGCAAACGGCGTCCCTGTGGGGATCTCTTGGCCAGGCACGGTTATCCACGCAGTGCCGGACAGGTCTGCTGTGAAATGAAAGGTAGGGGCAACAAAATACCTGCTGAAATCCCTCCAACCCTAAATAACACCATCAGCCACAACACAGGTCGGGTCAGGATCTCACCTCCAGCCTCCTGCAGCTCCCCCTCTCCGAGCTCCCCACGTGGCGAGGGGCTCCCGGCCTACTCCAGGCACGGGCTCCTTGGAGCCCGCAGCTGGGATTTGGCGGAAACCTCTCTGCCACGGGGAATCAGGGGTCGAATGATAAAGCCGAGGGGACGTCAGGAAGAAGCACGGCGACGTCCAAGCCCTTGGCCTTCACGGCCAGACTCTGCCCCAGCGGGGTGCCGCGGAACGAGCGGCTGAAAAACGCTGCCCCGTCCTGAAAAGCATTTAAAACCAATTTAGGCTGAGTGACAACGATGCTCAAAGCAGCAAGAATTTGTCTGCTGAGACAAAATGAGCTATTTCGGTCTCGCCTTTGGTTTTAGTTTCCCTTTAAAGTCGGGAGGGCTGACAAACGCCGAGCAGGCAGCCTTCCCGGCACGGCCCCCAGCTCCCACCCTCCGCCGGGGGGATGCTGGGCGCACCAGGACGGTCCCCAGGGCCACCGCCGCATCTCCGCGCCGTGCAGCAGCGCCGAGGGCGATGGTTTTGCCATGGAAACATCTCCCTCCTAACAACACAGCTATCAGCACGCGTCCCAAAGGCAGCCCGGCTTTCATTGCGTGCTGATTTTTGCTTCCATCCGAGGAACACTGGAGCCCTACCCTCTGCGTGCTTTTATTTTAAAGTTTGGGGTTAATCCTTCAAAAGCACAGCATGGGCCCGAGGCTCCTCTTACATGGCCTCGTGGGGAGAACTTTGGGGGGCTCTTTAGACACGGGCGACGTTTCAAATGCCCAGTGTTAAATGTTGGAGGGGAAACAGGCAACTTATGTGTCCCCAGCCTAGCTCAAAGCCAGTGAAATTTCTCCTCTGCAGCCTTTGGTAATTGATTTGTTTCTCACTGGTACCTCCGCCCAGGACTGCTCAACCAAGTTAATGTATTCCAAAGCTGGATTTATTTTTTTTTTTCCCCCTTACGTAATCAGATTTTGGGAAGTTGCACTGAGACGCCTCACAAACAGTTTTTGTCCTGGGGTGTTTTCAGACCGGGCAGCACTCATCGCATCCTGGCGCTCTCGCGCATCTCCTATTACGTGACGGTACAAACGGGGCGCGCAGGAGTCAGCTGAATTCCTTTGATTCATGTTCCTGCGTATCCGCACAGCTCATTTACCTTTATAAACAAAACAAAAAGGGAGAGAAGAGAAGAGGAGGGAGCTATTAAGAAGGACGGTGGCAAAGCCGGCAGGGCGCACGCCGGAGGGCTGGGTTAATGAGCTCCGCGTTCCCTCCCCGGCTGTCTGGAGCCAGCGCCGCTGTCCCAGCAGGGCTGACGCTGTCCCCAGCAGCCAGCACCTCAGGACCCACGGGCACCCCGCAGCCCTGGCTGCTGCCACCAGCCCCGCACGGGCATGGGATGCTGGGGGGGGGGCTGTGGGGCTCCAGCCCCCCGGTGCCACCACCCCCAGCGGTGTGCGAGGAGCGCGGGGGGTCCCCCTCCTACCTGGACACGGCTGCGCTTCAGGGAAGGCACGAAATAGGGAGGCATCGATTTTGCATCGCACACCAAGGCTGAGCCACGCGCCCCCCCCCCCCCCCCCCCGCCCGCAATGTCACCAGCGCCTCCCCTGCAAGGACACTGCCACGGCGGGGGAGCGGGGACGTGCGGGACGCCCGTCACCGTCGTTTATTCCTGTCATTTCTGACCCGCAGGGTAAGAAGAACATCAGAGCGCTGCGGGCACGGAACAACCGGCTTTGTAGGTCGTATCAGCGCGTAAAGCCCCATTAGGAACCGCAGCACGAAGCGTGAATAATGCTCCCTTTATTCCACCATACACCTCAACGCCCTTTAAATAAATGTAGACGGTTATTTACGGACTGGGTTTGGATGACACATCTTCTCGGGAACACGGCACTACAACGGAGCTGGAGCAGTGAATTTGCTCTCACCCCTGTATACAAGTCAGAGTAACCGCAGCGCTGATAGGATTAGGGATTGCCCAAGGGATCCCGGGCTAAAGAACAGCGGGGAGACGGCTGTAAATCCGACACGCGCGGATTTACGCGCTGCCTGCTAGCCGAGAGCCGCAGGGGAGCCGTCCTCTCCTGCCACCCCCCCGCCACGAACAGCGGGGCAGGAAGGACTTTGAAGGGCTCCAAGACTGGGAAGGGACCTTCGAGAGCCAAGTGGATCATTTCTGGAAAGCAGCGAGCAGCCCAACCTTGGCGGCCTCCCTTAAATCCTTTCAGCAAGTAACAACAGCGATTGCCAAAAATTATCTGATAACGCAAAGCCAGGGAGGGACAGCGAGCCCTCCTCTCCCAGGCACACTGAACTCCCTTTCGTCTTTGCGACCACAAAAGCCACGCTCTCGGCTGGAGCAGGGCGAGGTTGCCCCCAAGAGGCAAATCCGACACAGCAACCACAGAGGGAAAACGCTGAGTTCTGTCCCGAAGAGACCGCCTTGCCCTTATTTTTCCTTCTCCACTATCTGCAATCATCTACCGGACGGGTGGGAGAAGAGAAGAAGGTCGCTTTTGGTGTGTGGCTGGTTGGCTTCACCGTGTTCTGCTGGAGATCCTGAACCATAAGACATGTTTCCAAGTCTTTCTTGCCATGTCATTAAGGATCAAAAAAAAAAAGACGCTGGGTTTTCTTCAGCCACGTGAGATGTGGTCACAGGGCTGTGACACCTTCAACAGCCACTTCTCGCAGGAGCAGGAGCAGAGAGACAATCGTGAATGTGGCACTTTGGAAACCGAGATGGCGTGACACTGACACGAAACCTTTTGCTCACCCCTAATGTAAAAGATGAAGGCAGCCCAGCACGTCGGACCAGAACCCCAGGGCCTTGGGGGGTGCAGGAGCAGGACAGACGTGGGGATGCCTCCCGGCACCGTCCCGCACCCTCCAGGGATCTGCAGCTTGAAGCGTTCTCAGCCAGGGACGGCCACTTTCATTCCGTAGTCCCTGATGGGTTTTTCTGCCACAAAACACTTTTTGAATGTCTTGGCTTTCAGCGTCCCCAGCATCCTGAGGCGAGAAGATCCCCAGCTCCACCATCTCCTTCTGTTCGCTTTGAGCCTTCACGCTAATAAAAGCACTACAGAGTCTGAAGCCAAATTACAGAGCGGAGTTGAATAACTTCTCTCTCTCTGCCCTTTTTTTTAGGCCGTGTGATTGTAGAGCTCCCATTTTACCTTCCAGCATCACGACTATTACCCACTGCCGAGCCGAAGAGACGCAGCCTACTTAGAGGACGGCGACTTGCTTTATTCCTACCCTATGAGCACACACGTACGCAGGCTCCCTCCCCAAAGGGCTAAGCCTAGAGGCTGATACACCCCAGCGAGGGCTGGAGCCACTCTCTGAGCGCCCACAGCCAGCGGAGACGTGCCCAAGGTACTCACGGCAGCTTTGCCGGGCTCCTCGTGGTCCCCCCGCGGCACAGCCCCACATCCCCGGCACGGGGCGCACGCTGCGGCGCCCAGCTCACCGCCAGCTCCGAACCACAAGGGGCATCTCCGGCACGGCCGCTCCTGCCAGGCTCTCCATTACGAGGAAGGCCGACACAGTTTCTCGGCGAACAGCAGCCGCGTCCTGCGGTGAAAAAAAAAAAAAAAAAAATACAGAATGAGGGCAAGGGAAAAATGGGCTAATAAGAAGAGAAAGTCAGCCGGAATGAAAAATGCGCTGTGCTGCGCAAACTTTGCCGAAACGATGGAGCCCAAATGCTGAAGAAATAGGTTAGTACACGGGGGAGGGAGGGAGGCAATGCTCCATAAACGTGTAGGGGAATTGATACGCAGCACAGCTTGCAAGCAGTCCTCACCTGCCAGGCCTCTCCCCACAGCCAGGGTCAGGGCAGGGGACACAGATTCGGTTTCAGCACGCAGATCAGTGCGTCTACAAGCCTGACTGATGCTGTCTGAAGAGCCTGCAGCTGCCCTGCGTGATTTACATCGCCTTTATGAGAGCCTGCAGCGTGAATAAAGCACAAAACGTAATGCCTAGCCATCCTCCTCTCCCCACCGCCGAGCCTGACAGCTTTCAGCTCTTATTTTTATTCCAGCAGCAGCCTGGTGGTCAGCCTGCAGAGGAAATGGACCTCCTGCTACTGCCCGAGCTGCAAGAGCCAGGACTTTCATCTCGAACCAAGCTTTGAGAAAAGAGAGCCAGAGACTAAGCGGCCAAGCCCTGGAGCCTTTAAGCCAAGCCCCAGTTCCCAGCACTTGCCACCCCGGGGAAGGGCTGTGGCCCTTCGACAGCTCCAGGGCTCCCCCCGGGCTGGTGGCAAAGCCTGAGACGCCTCGATGTCAGCCAAGGGAACGTTTCCAGTTGTTCCATCTCCTTCCCTATTACTGCCCCCACAGGGAACAGGGATGCTGGAGGAGACAAAACGTTATTCAGCAGGCTGAGAGAGGGGAGGCAGTCGAAGAACTACAAGGCACCCGAAAGCTGCTTAAAAGCCAGGTGAAAACACATCTCAGCAGGCAGCACTTCCACCCAGCAAGTATGGGGACTAGCTTTCAGCACCCAGACCGAAACACCAAGGCAGGAAGATGGGAATGTTTTTCCTCTCTCACCACCCAGCGCTACTTTCGATACCGGATAACGTATTCCCTTTCAAGTTCCTTGCTGCCGAGATGAAGAAATGCTGGCTGAAAGCAGAAGGCAGACAAAACTAAAAGCACCTCGGTGAGGACAAGCCCTTCTAGGAATTGACTTTCTCTAGGAGCCTTCCCATCAGCAGCCCACGCCATTCCCCAGCACTGAAAGTCCTTTTCAACACGAGATAAGGAGGGGCCCCATCAGTTAAGCTGGCAAAACATCCACAAGGCAAAACACCAAGATATTTCACAGCCTGGGGGAAGACGGGAAAAAAAAAAATCACAACATGAACGTCATTAAGAGCACGCAGATAATGTAAACCACAAGGAACGGCCTAAATCCGTCAGCCTGACCTCTCCGGGCAGCTCCTCACCCGCGCTGTGTTCGACGAGGGCAGCGTACGTCCCCGCCAGCCCCTCAAAGCACAGGCACCTTTGACAAAGACAGAGCTAGTTTGGCTGTGCTCAGGAAGCTAATAAAAAAAAAAATAAATCCACACTGAAATGCCACCTCTATAATCCTATCAGGTCGCAGTCCCACCAGCTACTCTGCCAGTAAGAGCAGAGCACTTCAAGCGCTTGTTCCAGTCATCTGCTCTTCCCAAAGCCATCCGCAGCTCAGCTACCCGCTTTGGGGACTTCAGAGAGTTCCCGCAGCCGCTGCATCAATGAAGCATCCGTGTGCTACTGACCTTCAGCCAGACCTGCCTGCGAGTCATTAATCACTTCCGAAATCCCCATCCATTACCGAGTTCCACAACAGAACAGTGAGAACATGAGATGTGCTGGGCCGGTTTCTTCAACTTAGAAACAAACTTTTTTAAGCCATACAGAGGCTTGTCAGAAGGGGGGGAAAAAAAAAAGTAAAGAAAAAAAGAAAAGCCACAAACGTATATTTTATAGGCAGCCTTTAATTTTTTGTCTGTGATTACTGCAATAAAGTGCACCTAATTATCCATGAAATGAGATAACATGGTTCTTAATACAACCAACATAATATCAAGATAAAACTCAGTGCAAAAATGCTTATCTGAAGACAACCAAAGCAGTTAAGACATTTACTGTGCAAACAGCCTTTTCCAACGTGTGTAACTTCTGGCTGGGGGCCAGTAAATGAGTCAGCAAAACACAAAACGGCAGCAGGTTTGCTATTTCACTGCCAGTCCTGAAGCAGCACTCAGCTCAGCAGTCCCTTTAAGACTCTGCAGCGATGCTTTGGGATCATCTCTGTAGGGACGCCGGTGAGCTCCAATTCAGCCAACGTCTAGACTTCAGCAACTGGGGGATTATTACTCAGCTACAAGACAGATGGAAGCAAGTCCAGACAAAGGGGGATGGGGGAGAGAGGAGAAATGCCAGAACGTATACACAGACATTAAGCATGAAAATACAGAACTGGCTGAGCTAAGAACTACTTCAGGACTTTCTCCATTTATAGTAAGCTAATCAGCTGTGAACCTACAATGCCTGCAGTAAGACCAAAATAGGACCTGCAGCCATTTCTTTGTGGAACACAGTTGATGCATACCCATTTTGTGCAGAGACATTTAATTAGAAAACCACGTCTGGTTTTATTTTCCATTAGTCTGTTAAATATAGGTACATATCAAAGTGGTTATTTTGTATGGGAAAAAAAGCACAGCAGTTTCAATGTGTTCTGAACTGCAGTACAAAAGAGGTGTCGATCTAGACTCCAACCCTTTCCTTCTTCAAAATATACAGGACTGCAAAGTCAACTTTACATGGTAAGAAAATATATACACGTTACATACAGGAAACATATTCTGTACTTTTAAAAACTTTATACAACATTAGTGAGAAAAAGTATACACATTAATAAAATCACATACAATATATTCAACATAGTAAGCAAACGCTACCAGAGGGAAGGCTGACACACCACAAAAGATGAGCAGAGCAGAGGATGGCATTGTATACCATCACACCATTTTTTTAAGCCTAAAACAGTTCTATTGTCAAAGATACCCTTTGAGGTAGACTCATCCAATTCTTAAACAACATGTTGAGATTAAAAAAGGGGATTTTTCTTCTCCCCTGAATAATGTTATACACGTAACTCTTCTTGTTGTTAAGATGATTATCCTGTGAAGGGTACAGCTGCAGACTTAGGCTAACTCAGTAACATTTGAAATGAAAGACAGAACATTGAATAAGATTTGCAAATAAAATACCTTTCCTCTAGGTTGTGTCCAATCTAGAGCAGTTCCTTAACATGTAACATACTTAAATCTGTATTTTTTGTTTGAATTTGAGCCTTATTTTACATTTTTGTAAAGTCGTAGCAAGTCTATCATACAAGACAAGGTAATCTATAAAAATTAAAAGGAAACAGTATTATAAAACACACATGTAATTATTAAAAATTTCGGTTGTTAAGGGACTCTCACTCAGTGCTTTTACCCAATACCTTACATTTCTGTTCATACACACACACACACCCCACAAACACAACAGTGTTTAAATGATGGCATTTACACAGAAAGCACAAAAGGAGATTACCTCTCGGGTATTTCACAAAGTTCAGGGAGCTCTGAGCACACGCTGCGTATGCTGCAAGACTTTGCACAAAGGAATTCAGACCTCATACAGCTTTCACAGTTATTTCTACATGCATGGGCCAAACGCTCATTCCTCTAATTTCCATTGACTTGGTATTTCACAAATAGTTATTTTCTCTGTTTAGAGAAAGCACTGAAACCAGATAAATTAAGTTTCTTAAAGAGGAATACAACAATAGTACTCGTGTATTAAGATCTCATTTACAATATGGTCTTGGAGAATCTCTTTCTTTCTGTGCAGTCACATACACTGCATACATAAATTGGTGCCTGAGGAAGTTAAAATGAACGCATCACTGTAATAACAAATCCTATTCTCTTATTTGATAAAAGACAACCACAGAGCAAAGAAGTGTCCACAGGTTGTTCGGGTACAGCCACTCTTCAGCTCTGTCTCCACCCTCAGGTGAATGAGATAGTCACTTGTTCACATGTGACTGCTGTATTTTGTATTATTTAGAGAAACCGGCTGGTCATACCAATTCTTGCTTTGCAGATTAACACGTGCAGGCAACTCTGCTATTCAGCTCGTAGTGAAACTGAGCTTCCCCACCTGCCCACAACACAGGAGGTCTAATACTGTTTCTCAACTCACATTTCACATCACGGGGCAGTTCTTTCTCAGACATCCTAAAGCAATGCTTACAGGTGTGTGCTGGCAAGAAAACTGATGCATACTGTTTTCAAAAACGTCTTGTGATTAGCAATGAAAATGAGAAACTTCCCTCAGCTTTCAATATGATAAAATACATCTGGGCAATCCAGACAGGGCTATAGAAATAGCTACTTTTTCAGTTTACCCACTTCAATTTTTCTGAAGTACCATATTTGTAGTAAAAGCAACGATAATCAAATTGAATCACTGCGTTTTAACGCTGGCCTGAATCAAAATCAAGTTCTAATTCAGGGGACTGGTTCCTTGTGTTCCAACCAAGTTGAAGCTCCATTCATTCTGCATCTTCCTTGGTTTCAGGTATTTTTCTGTTATTTCCCTGAACTAGGCAAGCTCTCACGAATCTGGCTCCCAGAAGTCATGCAGTTTTCCCTAAAGAGTAAAAACAAAATAGAAAACGACTCAAATTTGTAAGGACTCTCAATCCAGCGTGGTGACCTTGAGCTAAGCAGTTGCCTACTCTCTTCTTTATTTGCTTATTTTAATTTGGAAACACTTTCCAGTTTCCCCACATGTGAATCAAACCCAACTGCCTCTGAAAGAAACAAATCTGGAAGGACTGCATCTTTAATAACTTTCATCAACTGCTAAGTACCTCTGTAACCATGTCTACCCTCTAATTCCCCTCCCTCCCTGTAACAGGAAACTTGAGACACTACAAATGATGTCTTTTTTTGTGAATTGCTTTGAGTGATTATTATTCTTTACAGATAAATGTTCGATTACACATTTTTAAACTGAAAACAATACTAAGCATATATGTGTAATTTAAACTTCCTAGAAATGCACTAGATTGCTGGAAAGTTGAACAATTTTTGTATTTATTTTCAAAGGTAACTTTGTATTCCAAGAGGGGACCTCAGCACCTTAAGAAAGAAACACAAGAACAGAGCTGAACTCTGGATATTAGAAGAAGTCATCCACCTATTCCACCAAGGTCAGCAAGTTATTGCGAAGACAAGTATTAATGAAAGACTAATCCTGAAATTACTTGCTACTGCATCTGTTCACAGAGCACGAGAGGGTTTTCCTACTCATTGCACGAAATTAGACACTTTCGAGGCAGGGGGCAGTGGGGGGCTGTTAATCAAGAGCTGTTAAACACATGTGCGTAGAGCCCTGGATTCGAGCAGTCTCCAAGTGACAAAGTGCCAGACAATAGCAGGAAGTGCATCACAGCATTCCTGCCCCACTCAGTCCTTTCCAAAGCATCCACTAATGACTGTAATCAGAAACAAGCCCTGCAACTTGACTCAGTATTAGCAATTCAGGTTATTGCGTAAGCCATTTATGAGAACAGCACTTTTAAGGGTAAAGATGGAATCTTGGTTTTACCGCAGCCAGCAAAATAAGAGTTTTAACTAAGGACTATCCTAATACACCTAAGTGTACTCAACAGCCACGCAATTTAAGGAGGAAAAGAAATCCTTTAAAAATCAATATGCTATTTTCAAATGGTAAAGAATGAATTTAATGCACTCTGCAATATGAAAAGAAATTAAAAAAAAGTTTTCATTACAATACCTGAGCAGGCAGAGTGGTTTGTATCATATCTTGCCATTTGCCATATATCCTAGCAACCAAGTCTTTTACCTGCAAATTCAGATTAGTTTAGCCACTTGTATTTAAAAAAAAAAAATACCAAAACTACCCACTCCCCTCCAAAAAAAAAAAAAAAACACCCAAGGATTATCGGGAGGGAACAGTTTACAACAGGCATACAGAGCATCACCACCTCAACTCCAACAAGATCCCTATAATCTGGGATTTTGAATCCAAAATTATCTGCTCCACAAAAGCTCATTACAGGAAGACGATTTAAAATGTTAAGTGTTTGGCATCAACATGCAAGCCTCTGGCCTCCAAATACCCATCTCTGCCCTTGAGTAAGTTAGCTTTGTTACACAAGTCTGATTGCTTTTAAGGAGAAAAGGTGCCTGCCACGGCAATCATGAAAGCCAACTATGCAGCACTGTCTGAATCCGAATTCCTTATACATTTTTTTTCCCCCATAACCAATCAAACACAGGTGTTAAATACCAGGTATTCAGAGTTGAGATTTGCTTCACATACTGTGTAAAATCGTCACAGTGGTGCCTTCTGGCAGTTACTGCAGTATCACAACAGAAGTAGTGAAAGGGAAAAAGCAAATAACATTTTTATCTCCCAGGGCAAGTGCAATAGAAACAAAACAGACAGGGGTCTGATACTCAAAAATTCAAGCCAAGATTCTGTAACTTGTTAAAAGGATCCATGCTGTACTGATCTTGCTGAATAAAAAAGGAAAAGTCTTACTGAGAGTTAAGAATGCACAAATATACAAGTGTTTGATTTAAGGCTGGTAAAGCCAAGGCTTTTCAAAGTTGAGGTGATCCCATTTGGCTTGCTATGACAGGAGGCAGATCATGAAAGTCACAGAATTAGGACTAACATTAGCAAGCTACGTACCACAAAGCAAATGAAAGGCAATTATCCAAGCTTGATGCTACATCACATATAGTGTTGGCTTAAACCCACAACATTTTTAACAACTAATTTTAACTAAGTCATTATTTTGAAAATAAGAGACGTGCAAGATGGTCAGGCTAGTTTTTCTGTACTGTGTCCCACACTGTATGTAGCTTCTGCTTTTAAAAGCAGAAGATGGCTTAAAAGCAGAAGATTGCTTCCTGTCAACTAACAAGGACTGCCATGAAAAAGAAAAGGAGTGACTCTGTGGGTCTGAAAGTTGAGATAACTAGCTAAAAGGCAACAAGCTCGCATCTTAAGAGTTCTTAGTCCTGTAGTTAGCAAAAAGAGTATTTTCAGTGTATTAAAACAGACATGTATTTATGTATGAGTACAGATGTGATTCAGACAGAGAAACCAGGAAAAGAAATCCATGAGGAAAGCTTAGAAATTCCAGGGTTGGGATGAGGTAAAAACGCAAAAAAAAAAAAAAAAACCCACACAACTCAAACCAAACAAAAAAACCAACGAAAGCAGATTGTCTTACCTTAGTTCGATAAAACAGCCTTGCATCTTCCCTAATATCACATTTTATGTGCTTATCTAAGGCACCACAGAGCTTCAGTAAGTGTTGCTAAATAAAGACAAAAATGAACAGCTATTTTAATATTCCATGTTGAAACTAAAAACTTGCTTCAAGTACTATTTCAACGTAACAATTACATGCTTCAATCTGAAGTTTTCTCCAAAATATAAAGAAATGGAGAAAAAAAAACAAGATCTGAAGATCCTGTATCAGCTGTTGATATGCACCTCATGAGACAAGTTTAAGATCTTAAGAGAAAAAAAAGTAGTTTCAAAATTTTATCAGAGCACAGCTATATATCAAAAATTTTAAAGTTCCTACTAGCTAATTTATAAGTCCTTTCCGTTCCCAAAGCAGCAAGAACAGTGCCATTCAGGCCTTTTACCAACGAAAAAAGTTCTGGAGCTAAAACAGCTAAAAATAACCTTTTCATTAATAACTCAGGTAATTTCCTTTTGCAGTCTGCAGGAATTGGCTGAACAGGTAAAAACGTACGCAGTGTGTATGCACTGATCTCTAAACTTCTGATGGTCTTTTTTGCAACTTCATAATCTCCTAATAACAGCTCCCAAGATCTTTGATATTCCGTGAATCTCATGATAAAATTCTCATACTTAATCCCTCACTAACCTGCTGCAAAACAGCTCCACTCTGTAGGTGAAACATGCTGAAATTCTACTTATAAACATTTACTGGTGTCTCAAGACCACGGCAATTCACCCCATCCAACTGGAAGAAGACTAGAGCTGAAATAATAATACTGATTTTATACCCAGTCTAGCCTGCACAAGATTTATATACAGTGCCATTCAGCCACACACCGTGAATATCAGGCTCTTTCTTCATCAAGAAATTCAGAGACACCAGTGTTGTGCATGGGTTTGTGTTTTAATCAAATTCCCCATAGATCTTCAGAAAGCAGTTGTAAAAGACACATCTCAAAGAGATCATTGCAATATAACTATTTTCTTTTTTTTTTTTTTACCAAAGATGTTTTTGCTTCACTTTGCAGTCTGTGATAATCTTTTTGCAATTGAGTAGGCAACTGAGACTGTTGAGCCCCAGGCTCTTTAGGGAAGATAGGCTGGGAAGATGAGGAGGGTGTGTTGTCCTGTATGTGAGAAAGCAGCTTGCTTGCATGGAGCTCTGCCTGGGGATGGATGAGGAGCCCACTGACACTTTACCGGGTTAGAATTAAACAGAAGACCAGTAAAGGCAACATTGTAGTGGGTGTCTGTTACAGGGCACCTAGGCAGCAAGAAGCAGCAGATGAGGCCCTCTACAGACAGAGAAGAGCAGCCTAACATTCAAAAGGCCTTGGTCCGCATGGGGGACTTCAACCACCCCAATATCAGTTAGAGAGAGAACACAGCAGGACATAAACCAGGAGTCTCCTGTATTGCACTGATGATAACTTCCTCCTCCAAGTAATAATACAGACAGCAACAAGGAGAGGTGCTCTGCTAGACCTCATGCTCACCACCAACAAGGGGCTTGTTGGGCATGTGAAGGTAAAAGCAGCCTTGGCTGCATTGACCACAAAGAGTTCAGGATCCCGAGGGCAGGGATGAAGGTGAGACGTAAGCTCACAACCCTGAGAGCTCCAAGAGAGCAGACTTTGGCCTCTTCAAGGATCTGCTTGGAAAAGTCCCACGGGATAAGGCCTTGGAAGGAAGAGGGGCCTGAGAACACTGGTTAGTATTCTAGATCTGGAGGTTTCATCTGAACAGCAGGAAAACGCTTCTTTACTACAAAGTTGACTTAGTGCTCAAACACATTGGTCACAGAGGCTGTGGAGTTTCCCTCAGAGATACTCAAAAAGCTGTCTGGCCATGGTGCTGGCCAACCTGCTCTAGGTGGCCCTGCTTGAACCCCCAGAGGTCCCTTCCAACCTAAACCATTCTGTGATTCTGTGAAAAAGAAGCAAATATTACTGCTTTACCTCCCTCTTCAAGGCTTCACATACCACATTTCTTAAAAGCCAGGAGTGGTTCTATGGAACAGAAGATTTACACAAACATCTTGCAGCAAGCAACTCACAGCAAATGTTCGCAGAAATCTCAGTAAGATTACCAAGAGGCTAAACAGAAGGTATTACTTAACAGATGTTCACATCTCGCAGCACGAGGGAACTATGGCTACATAGAACAGAAGAGATACAGTCCTAGCCCTCCCTTGCTGATGGCTGCACTCCAGCACAGAAAAACACAATGTGTTTGAGCATATTTTACTGGATATTTTCAAAATGGTTTTCTTCTAGATTAAAGTTTCAGCTTTACTTAAGTAGTTCATAGGATCACCAGAGTTCTGAGGATCTGTGTTGAGTTAATCTCCAGTTACTCTGTGAAAGACAACGTCTGCTGATCGACAGACTTGTGTTTTGACATAATTCCACTTGCAAAAATGCAGGAGAGGTTTCTTTCTCTGCAGTAACTGCAAGGAAGAGCTCTTCTGCATTTACTTTGCCTCAGAACAAGTTTCTCCCAGTGCAGTTATCCTCTGGTGATCTTCTGTCACCTTACCAGAATGGACCAAAAGTGCATAATAATTCGTCTTTAGATTTTAAAAGATCTAGCCACTGTAGTTACTTACCCTTTGATTGGAATTTACAGTGTCAAAGAAGCTAGCTTCACTGACTAGATGAAGGAGGATGTAGACTAGGTAGTATACCTGTAGAGAAACCAACAGAGTTTCAGCAGTCAAAGCACAATCTTTAGCTACAGCATTATCTTTGCTTTAATGATTCAGTATCATGACTGTACTGGCATCCTCCAACAGCCAAATAAATGAATAGGTACATCTACACATTTACCTAAATAAATAATATGAAACAACACATTCATATATTAGAAACAGTTTAAAACAGTACTATGCTGTTTTAAGTTACCCAAGTGACCCACAAAGCTTTCTGTGGTTTCAATTACTGAAAATTAAACTCAGCAGTTGACTTTGTTTTCCTATCATCTACATCCAGATCAAAATACTTGCTAAGAGATTACATGACTCAAATAACCAAACCAATACTGAATTCTAAGATGAAGTGGAAGTTTTTCTAAAACTGGTTTATAAGAAAAGATTCATTTTCAAAATTGCAGAAGATGCATAAAAAAGACAAACAAAAATATACTATCAGCTATATACCTCCTGTTCTAGTTCTGTATGAAGGTGGTCTTCACTGACATTCTGCTGCTCATCTGTTCTCATCTTCTCTAGTAGATTAGAAGGTTTCATGTACACCAGATACTGATGCAGAAGACACATCTACAGACACATGCATTAACAGATTGGACTGGTTCACTGGCAATGGAAAATTTTAAACAGTGCCACTACCATATCACATGTCCATTAACACAAGAACATCTATAAAAGGGGCTCTTAATTAAAATGATTATTTCACACTTTGGGTAATCCTTGACTATTTGCAAACTAAAGCATTTGTATGTTGCCTCATTAACCCCTTGTTTTCATAGAGTGATTCTACATAAATATAAAAAGACAACAAAGAAGCATAAACTTCTCTCCAATGTCCAAAATTAATATTTAGGCACTTAAGCAATATTGCACTTACAAGCTGCAGAACATAAAGGTTACACACATGTACAAATATACTTCTAACACTAAAATAAAAATTAGTGATTGTTTTCATACTGTAAGCCTATTTTCCTTTTAAAGAATGACCAAAGTACAAACACAAAATACACAAGTTTTCTAAAACTTTCAAAATTATACACATGCAAAACATGCAGTCAGTACCTGCTTGTCGCTGTCATCAGGTATTCTTATATGCTTTTTATTAAGAAGCTTTCCAATTATCACTAGGCTAAGGCGTCTTCTTACTTCCCTGAAAAAACAAGTTTGTTTTTTATTTCTTTCCCAGAGAACGTCTCAAACCCACAGTTTCGACAACGTATAGTGAGGCTGTGCATGGTTTCCCTAGACACAGACTTGCTCACAGCTATTCAACTGGATTTACTGAAGATAGGTGCTATTAAACCAGTAAAGGTACAAGTATCCTTGTCTCATTACAGCTTTTCTTGTGGACAAGCAAACATTGCTAGAAGCTTGCCTCCAAGCCTGAAATCAAAGGCCAAAATCATTCTCCTCTCTCAGATACATTTTTTTATTTATTTCAAAGATGCAGAACACTTGACAGACTGACATAAAATCATATATTAATCACCTAAAGAACATTTAATTTTTGATCATTCGGCCAAAGATTAGAGTAGGTGATAGATGTTAGAAGTTATGCCTTTATTTACTACAGGGTACCAGAAAGTTCATAGCCCAGAAAACTATGTATAAAATGTAAAATAACCCTTTTCCACCACAGAGGTGATTAAGAAACTACATATACACAATGACATGCACACACATCTGTAACGTATGATAAAACCCAAATATTTGTGGTGGCGGTGGTTTTTCAAAGTATCTCCCTCCTCCCCCACAAAAAAACATAATGCAAAAAAACACAAAAGCAATGTTAACACCTATTGCATTTATCAGGCTCTGGGCTTATACAAATAAATTAGCTGTTAGTGTGTCATTACCGTCCACGTATTATCCAGCTAGGGACCAGCTGAACCAGCCACAGAAGATTATGGTGCTGACTGGAGAGTTCACTCACTGCCAGACACAGCTCAGGCATCTTTAAAAGAACAAAAACAATTTTAAAAAAAATCACCCAATTTACTAAATAATGGGGACATTGGACATTTGTTTTATTTGCAAAGGAATACACATCTGCTACCAAGAAACACACAACACAGATGTTAAAAGGAATTGGGCTAGCAATAGATGATGTGCATGAAGATATTTCCGCACTGCAGCTGTAGCTATGTCTCCTAAATACTATTTTACAGTAGGGTAGCTGAGATCAGGTTGCCTTTCCTGACATTTCATCAGCTTAGCGCAATCATTCCTTTTATTCTTTCAAATAGCCATTTTAAACAATCTATAGTTAACACAATTGCTGCAAGTTCAATACAACAATCCCCTTGCAGAAGGGGACAGGCAAGCGTAATGTTTTTAGGCAGACACTCTCTCAGTACACCCAGCCCCCTCCTAAATCTCAGACACCTACATAGTACATCTACAAGCAGTATTTTTCTGCTATGTAAAGGAAAAAAAAATTCAAAATAGATTTCTTGAAAATTAAGCTGCAGTTTCATAAATCTAGCACTAGAAAATGAATTATGAAGTTACCTTTGTATCCCAGTCTTTTATACTTATCAGAAGCTTTATGAAAAGGCACTGAAAATCTATCAAAGGAACTTGCTTTAGCTGTTTCTCCAAGCTTATTTTGAATAGCAATAGAAGCAGCAGCAATATTTCTTGGTCTGTATATCCACCTTCAACTACCGTTGTACAGAAATCTAGAAACTTTAAAAGAAATAAAAAGCATTAAAATCTGAAATTGGTTTAGCTTCTAATGAAGTGTGGTGAGAACTTAAGTTTTCCACCCTCACTTTAAAATGCACTTCAGGTAACAAATTGTTCTTGCAATAAATACAGGAAAACTACTAGCTCCCCGAGTAACTGTCTGCATTTTTTATTTTATTTTTTTTTAAAAAACACCTACTGGAGGCTCATCTTACAAACATTTAAATACTTTTGAACAATGACTATAATCCCTGGACATTAGAGTACGAAAGATCTTTCTACACTGCACCGTTAATCCTATTCTAACTAAACAGAAGACTGACAGACTTTCTAACTATACAAGCAATACTGAAAACAATCAAGAGATTTTTCCCCGCCCAATTATCATCACATGGATTACTTACAGTACGGGATGTGTATTTTTAAAAGGAAACACAAATGAATCAAGAGACATGTAAGTCTGTCTCTAGAGGAGATGCTACATGTGCTTCCCTCTTGAACTGCGTGATTATATACGATCATCATTTACATGATCATGACAAATCTCTGAAGAGGCATTGTTAGGAAGGTTCAAATATTTCCACAAGGAACTTGTAAACCAGTTACAGAGGCAGTATTTTCATAAAGCGTTTAATCACAGAACAAGCCCGGGAAGTGTGACCAGCCCATGGTTTCACAGGACGCAGCATGGATTAACAGCTCACTTCCACAAAAGAGGCAGTCACGGCTCCACCTGCCCTCCACGAGCTCTCATCTCATTCACCTCCTGCTGCACAGGGACTGACCACAAGCCTCTGTGAGCTGCACTAACACAGAGGCAGCATAAAACATAACAGCCAATACCAGCTCCCCCTCCCACTGGAGCACACTGACGCTCTTCTTTTATATGAGGGAGCAAAGAAGCCTGATAGAGAGCCATCCTGGAAAAGGGAGGCATCAGGAACTGAGAGAAGCCAACGGAAGTCAGGGAGAAAGGAAACTGAAGTTTGCAACAAGCCTGCAACAATCTCTGCTGAATGTGGAGCTGAAAGCCCAGCACAACACCTACTCAAAAAACAAGCCCAGGGCTAGATTAAGGCACCATTTTTTTTTTTTTTTTGCTAAAACACAAAAGAATAAAATTAACAAACAAACACCCTTGCATAGTAACTGGAGTTTTCTCACCTTGATTACATTAATTAGATTGTTTTCCGGTAGACTGGTGAAGGCTGGACTGGCAGAGGAGAGAGATCCTCTTGGTTGCCGTTTGCTCACTGTTCCTTGCATCTGACTCCTAATGAAAGAGATACTAATCTGAGCAATCAACAACTTAAAAGCCCACAAAGGCTTATTTGCATCAAACCGAAGGAAAAAACAGCATGGCTTAAACACCTTCAAATCAGAACTATCCCCAGCTACAGAGCACACGTCTTAAAACTTATAACCAATTACTTACAATTCTGCCCAGCTATTTAGGCAACAATTCATGTAAATACCCATTAGACAGTTGTAGGACAAAGAACAATAATCTGATTTGCTGAATCCTTTCTTTACAGAAACTGTTTTAAACTCTGGCTTATTTACTCTTATGAATACCTAAGTTTAGAATGTAAAGAGATGGAATAGGGGAAAATAAAGAAAAACCACCTGATTCTACATTCTAAACACAAGACTTGCTTACACAGGATCTAAGCAATAGCTGTCAAAATGAAAATACTTACAAAACATCACACTCATTAAAGTTGGGCTGCAGATGCTCCAATGGAAAGAGAAATGCAAATGTAACACCCATATTGACAAAAACAGTTGACACATCAGCTAGTGAAGGTATCCAGGGTTTAGACTGTTCATCACTGATGGAAGCTACAAGTAAAAGGTATGGAATGGATTAGTTTAAATTTAGTTCTTAATGTTAGTTCCTTTCCAGGAAAGCAAATGCATTCAGCTGTTTGCATCAATTCTGCCAGCTCTAATCTCAGAAGAATTGCCGTTATTTTCACAACTATAGTGTGAGGGGTAGTCTTACGCAGTATTTTACACTGAAGAAACAACTCGCCTATGTAACAGGTAAATTACTTTAAGATTCCACCCATTTTCTCTCACAGCTGTCTCTCATCACATACAGTAGAATAAGCAAGAAGGCAAGATTTACTTTAAGAGAACAGATAAATTGCTGTTCTGTGTAGGTAGAGGTAAGAGCGTGTTATAATGGGACTGAAAGTGGAGCTAAATAAGATTTAAGACAGGGAAGGTTTCTAGAACAGAAGTGCAGAATACAAGGAATTCACTGATTGAGGTAAGCAAAAATGCTCATTGCAAAAAGCTGATTTGTATCACGACACATCTGAACATCTGCAAACTGTACAGAGGATTCTGTATAGGATACAAACTAGCAAGGTGACATCAAACTCGATGCAGCGTTTTCCAAACAATGGCAGAAGTCTCTAGAATTTTGAATTGGATCACTTCTCTCAGGGTTAATTCTTTAAGAACAAAAAAGGCAAATATAATAAAACAGTAGCACTCAAGACACTGCAGGTTCAGATCTCAACATTCAATTCATGTGTTTTTTGTTGTTTCTTTTAAATAAAGCATCCTTAGTTAAGTACCAGAACAGAACATCTCAGAACAGTTTTGGAGACTCCACAATTTGAAATTTTGTAGTTAGACAAACTTTTAAGGAGTAACTGTAGCCTATTTGATCCTGCTTAAGGTAGATACATAGGTCAGAGATGGGCTAAGATCTCTCCCAGTTCTTAATTCTTTGAATGCTCATTGATCAGCTTGAATTGTTCATTCTGAAACGAGCTTAATGTCAACAAAGCAAAAAATCATAGAATCACAGAATTGTAGGGGTTGGAAGGGACCTCAAGAGATTCAACCCCCCTGCCAAAGCAGGTTCCTTAGAGCGGGAGGCTACATTTCCTCTCATATCAGCTCACAGTCCTGTTTCAAACAAGATTTAAAATACGCAGAACAATTTCAATAGAACTGCCCAAGAATGTCAAGCGAACTTGATTACTTTAATGATGTTAACTGTTAATTTAAATAGTGACTTTGATGGATCTGAATGAGGACACTGAGAACATCCAAAACAACTGGTACTGAAGAAGTTCAGAGTACAGATGAAGAAAGGCAAAATGCACAAGAAACAAGCAACAGTGTAGGCTGAACCAGACCCTTGTAAATGTTTACACGCAAGTGTATAGCTCTTTTCCCTTTTGCCATTTATTTGGAAAAAAAACTACGCACTGCTACATACTGAGTATAACTGCGTGAAAGCCATCTTGTAGGTCTTAGTTTATGAAATGAATGTCTGCATCTACTGAAGAGAAAGATGGAGAGTAAACTTGAGAAGACCGGGCTTCTCCTCAGGTCAATTCCATTTGTGAAAGAACAGAAGCGTGTTTACAAGGTTCTGTGCTGGAGGCACAGATTTGCAAGTATATGCCAGGATCACTCCCTGTGGTACAGCTTGCACAAACTCAGTGAAGACCAACTCCTGTTACTTAATGCACAAAGGCTAGAAGAACTTAAATTCATGCCAGAATCACAGAACAGAGCCAGGGCTTTTTCCTTCCTTCCCAACACCTTTCTATACTTAATGGAAGGGAAATACCTTTGTTCAGATGGTCAGTCTTCCATCCCTCAAATACTCACCATTTTTTAGTGTTATTTCAATCAATCTGTTTAAAATCTGTGAGGAAACACAATAGCCAGGATGAACAGACATCATCTGTGGAGGAAAGAAAAGTGCTATGAGTCAAACATCAAGTTGCAAGATGACAACATTTTTCTTTAAAAAAAGAAAAAAAGCCACAACTCTTCATTAAAGTTTTAAAAAAAGCTGTAACAGAAAATGAATACCAACGCATAGCACATCATGGAGAACAGACTATTATGATTTCAAGCAGTACACACATTCTGTGAATGCTTTTAAAGTAATTATTCACAGTGTCTGAAAAACTGCAACCCCATGTTGAATCTGTCTGTTCTTAAGAAGGTACTGAGGATTAGCGGAATGGAAGTATCAGCTGTCCTTTTGGAACCCATTTGTATTCGTGATCAGACTGAACTCCTTAATGAGAAGTGAGGGCAACTGAGAGTTGACCTCAACCTTTTCCAGTCGCAGGTAAGTAGAACACGGGCAAGACTACACCAAAACAGTCAATTGTTAACTACAAAAATATGACTATGAAATGCACGTCACGCTCCCTAGCATTTCACCAGGCCAGCAAAACCTCCTCTTCTTCTCCCACAAGTGCTGGACAGTTTTGTGCTCTGTGGGCAAACTGAACTGGCTCACACTTCCACCTTATCAAAAGAACGCCAGAGCTCGTATAAGAGTGGAAGGCAGTACTTTCCTAGCGGGAGAGAAAGAGATGGAAAACAAAAATGTCTTCCTTTTGGCAAAAGCAGAAAGGGAATTGACAGACCCAGGCTGCAATTCTGCAGGCAGTCCAGCTTTATTCTTCATTTCAGGCACAGTTAGAAAGCGGTAAGTAATAATGGAATGAAGATAGGAAGTGGGTATTTTTTCTGAGTAACAGAACAATGCACATTCCCTTGGGACTTGGGTACTGGCACAGACATCTAGAAAGAAGACAGCCACAACATTTCCTTAGACAGCATCTCTACTTTTTTTTCCCCCCTGAGCCATAATGCACATCGACTTTGTCAGAATAAAAATTCTGATAATGCAGGTATTTAGATTTATAAAGTACATACTACAGCGTGTACTTATTTTTTTCGTGTGGAAGGAAATAGATAAATAATTGCTTTTGATTTGTCCCACACTATTAACATCCCAAAATATCTTCTCACCTAGCATGTGCAGAGCCCTTTTCAGATGAAATACCATCTATGAAGATGGACAGGAAGCTTTACAGTCACTCAGAAAGCGTTTTATTCCTAGTGACAGTCAAAGTATTCCAGACTGGAGAACAAATCAGAACTCTAAGAATTGCTAAACAAATGCAACAGATTCACAGACTGGTACCGATTATTTCTGCAACAGCTGGCTTCCAGGAAGAATATTCTATCTGACAGAGTGTAACTGCAGAACAGCGTGGTCTTACCCAGAAAAGCCACTTCAGAATTGGTGTGGGACACAAGCTACAGCTGTAAGCAGAACTTAGAAAACCATGAAGAGCTAGAAAAAGCTGCTGTGTTACGTTGGAACTGTAAGACAAAGATGGGGTGGGGGGAAAAAAGGAGAAAAATCCATTAGTGGTTGAATCAACAGTTTCACAATTAAGTTTCACCATTAAGAAATTCCCCACCCCTCAGATCATCACCAACAGCAAACAAAGACCTGAACATCCAAAACAGATGATATACTTTTACCTACTATAAAATACTACAGTAATTAAACCCTATTCTTGACAAAAATTTTTAAAAAACTAAATTTAGAACAACTTTTTTTTCGTCTACAATGCCATACTATATGATTTGGAAGTATTTGTATTGTTAGAGGAAAACAGCTTCAAACAAACATGGATTTACACTATTGTATTATGAATCATTATTCCTGTCTACACAGATGGGCTGATGGGCTCTGTCAGATCAGTGAATAAGATACCATATTTTATTATTTTTGTTACTGACAATGACCTTTACAAACTCTTCTGCAGGAAAAGAGAAAAAACATTTCAGATTTTTTGAATTATCTCATTTTTTGGAAGAATCTTTCAAATAATCTAGAGGTAAAACAAAGCAAATAAAATCAAATGGTCTCATCTTGCTAGGCAAGTCTGTGAGGTGCAGAAAGTAGCTGTTGGAAGAACATAAAATCTGTAAGATTTAGTAGAAAGTTCTTTCAGTTGAAATCTTCCTTAGCAAGTAATGTGTGCCATAAGCAGCTGAATTAATGATTCTCAATTTACCACGTATCCCTGTTTAGGCTCCTCTGTTCTCAGTATCTACTATAATAGGTAGTTCTGTTATGAGACCTGTCTCCTAGCTTCTCCATATCCCACCCATCTACCCATCTGACCAACGAAGCAGCTAGGAAGACATCCATGTGTCAGCCGGACAGCCAATATGTGCCAGCTGGATGGTTTCAGAACACCAAAGCAATTAAATCATAACTGCATTTTGCAAGGGACAATTCATTTAACTCTCATTCCTCCAGTCACTGATTTACAAGATACTTCTTAAAGCTTACATCCCCGTGACCTTCACATATTAATAAAGAGGCCTGAAGCCAGAGGAGCGTATCACAAACCTGACTTGCTCAGGAGACAAGGAGAAAGCACCCACCTCCTCACAGCCACAACAGCAAATACAAATGTTTACAGACAGAATCTTTTAAGGTTCTGTCTATTCCCTCGGTTTCACTCATGCCAGTTCAGAGTAAAATATCAACTGAAATCAGTGGAATTACTTTTAGGATTTGCACTTGTGGATTAGAAAAGAAATTGTCCATCTATCTGTAGCCTGACAGCCTCATAAATACAGACCACAAATCTCCACCAGTTACGTAACGGTTGTGTCTGTGTGTCTATAAACACTTTTAGCTTGGTGACTGCATCTAACAGATGCCGTAAACCATAACTTCCTGCAATCCTGATTATGTGGAATCCTAAATCCCAGGCTCATTCAACACAGAAGGTTTTCAGCAGACATAACACAACATTAGAAAGAGGACTTTTGTGACCATCTATCTGGGATATTTAAGCTTTTGTTCATCATAATATTTCAGTTCTGCACTCATCTTCCATAAATCTGTCAGATTGTCAGCAACAGCCCAACGCAGTATAAATACGGAAGAGGTCAGGACACTTCTTTTCCTTCTCCTGATGCCTCATTTAAAATGTTTTTTCAAAAATTTGAGGAGTAAAGAAGGAAGGTTCAAGTAACTGTTCACTGTTCTATAAAGTGAATCTGGAAAGCAGAATTCCAGGAAGATCGTCTTGCCTTATTACTAAGATAAAGTTCATTTGTATGCAAAGACACTATTTTATCTTAAAAAACTTTTAGCACTTATGAAAAACCTACAGGTAAACACAGAGTGAAGAGGACAGTCTTACCTAAGGAGGAGTTTTTCTATAGGATTTTGAGGGATGAAATAAAAATTCCTCAAGTCGAGGTCATGTTGATTGAAGATTTTCCCAGAGACTGTTAAATCAAATATGTCTTCTCCAGGGTGGTAGTCGGGTATGGCACAAGCTGTTACTGAAAATCTCTTTATAAATGCCCTACAAAATTCAAAATTACTTTTATGAATTTCAAGGAGAGGCCACGTGCTGTTTGAGACAGTCATTTTCAGATGACGAACACATCAGCTACATATGAAAGCAGAGTTAGGTTATAATACAGTAACACCTAAGAAAATCCACCCAACCCTAAAAGACAAAATGGTTCGCACTAGACACATTAGCAGCAACTGATGGAATGAGAGACAGATTAGAAAAAAAAAGGCTAGGAAAACTAAGTGAAGAACTAGGTTTAATTGGTTTTAGAATAGGAAGGACCTGTGTTCTTCTGAGAGGTCTTCATCTCCAGTGACATTCTCATCTTCTCTATCTGAAGAATCAGTTTCCTTTTCTTGTATGTTTTCTTGTAACCGTTTTTCTAGTTCATCTAATCTGAAATAACAATAACAGGGAAACATATCATCACGGTGTAGTATCTATAACAGAGGGAACCAAAATTCAAGCTCCCGAACCCAGGGGCCAATAGCCCACTAAGCTGGGAAAAAGCATGCAAGACATTGTATCTGTGCAAAGAAACAAGCATCTTGCTAGTCCAAGATACAAAGTTGATGCTTCCCACTGCCTGATGAATTTCCAACTGCACATTCAATCACTAGCTTGTCAGAGACAAAGACGCTCAAACCAGCTGCTGACACAATTTTTTTGCAGTTGCACAAAACTTTCTATCTCCTAGATTTTTTTTTTTTTTTAAAGCTTAATACTAGTATTCTATTTGTTAAATAGTAGCAGTTATAGAAGCATTCACTACTTTATTGTCAGTCAGCTCAATTGTTACTAGGGTCAGATTCTTTAAGAAAAAAGAATATACTCACAGCTAATTGCCATTAGTACACATACCACATTACACTTTTTACCTGAAAGAACTCTTCCAAGAGCATGTATTAGTTCTGAATTGTGTAACTACTTGGATACTGACAGTCTACACAACTTTGGAAAACCAAAACTGAGCTACAAATGACTTTGAAGGAACTAGCACAGTCAGTCTACATAAATACTCTTATTTCATGCCCGACTAGCAGCTGTTAGCTGGCTCAGTGACCTGCAACAACAGCATTAGTAAATTTAGTCCAGCTCTTGTGGGGTAGACAGATTAATCACAAACTACTCATTATTGCTTGCAAGGAGCCTATCACTCAGCTTTCAGAGTTAAGCTGCGCTGGTAGGTTCCATCAGATGTATGTTAGCGGTATCAGCAGACAAAGCTTAGCGTGCTGCTACCCAAACCCTATCACTTTGGGCAGAAAAGGTAAATCTAAGCATCCACAATTCCATGCCAAAGTTTTCAAAGCAGCTTTAAAAAACAAACCTTTTAGATTCTTCTTTCTCCTTCAGGAGATGTTCCAAGCTGTTCACATATGACACCTGGCTAACAACAGGAGTCTTAGAAAGCTGTAAATGAAGTAGCAAGAAACTTAAGAAACACCACAAACTATCAATTGATTCACTATTAGACAATAAATATGATCAAAACATTAACCTCGTCATATTTTAAAGATATTTTAGCTGAAGGTGAAAAATAATAATTAAAAAAATAAAAATCAAAGGAGGCCATGTAAAGTTGGACAACTAACTGTTCGGGTTTCTCAATTCCCTGATAGTTTTCTATAATTGCTAAACCTTTCTCAGTGATTAATTTAGAAATAATTATGCTTCCCAATGGATCTGAACAGCAAAGCGAGTCTCTTCTTCTCTCCCTGGGGCCAACCTCCAGCTAACCTTCATGGACAGCATTAGCACCAGAAGCCTGCTACTTCACAGCTTTATCACTATCCACCGAGACCCTGGGAATCCCCATTCTTGTGCAGGAGACAAACTCCTAAAATGATTCAGCACATCTTTGTCACTTTCACCCTTGCCTAGAGATATCTTTCAAATGCAACAATCAGAATATCTTTGTGGGGAAATTTTGAGGGTAAGCTGAAGCCCTCTTACCTTATTTTAGGTCTGGTTAACATGCCCTGACCGAACAACTAAGGAACGAAGATTGCATTCCAGTTTGTACGTGCCCCCTCTTACGAAAGAAGATAAGAATGCTAGTACATGCAAAAACCATGCTCACGGAAATTTTGGGACAGTTCAATTGTTTTGTGTCTGTTGGTCATTAATTACTAGAAACAGGATAAGCCAAATGCTATGGTCATACATGTTCCACAAAAATTTGACCTAGGCTGCATCTGTTTATCACTCTTAGCCATTAACTACCCAGCCATGTTGGTTCAGACTGTGGAATATGTATGTAACCACAAAAGCCCAATCTGTAACGTGTTTGCATAATTAATGGTAAGGACAGATAAAATAATTGTGGCTGTTCAACACCTGCCTATGGAAATACTTTTTAATAGAAATTCAATCAGCAAAATAAACCATTTCAGAGATTTATAAATGGGGAGAAGAGGACAAGGACCTGCATTTATATGGGCATTCTGCTAACAACAGGTTTGTTTTCTGTTGCAGGAAACCGGTGGGTTGATCCCAGCCAGCAGCTAAGCACCACACAGCCTGTTCATTTCCCCCTCCCAGTGGTACCGGGGAGAAAACAGAAAGAGTGAAAGCAAGAAAATCACAGAGCTAGATAATGACAGTTTAGTAAGTGAAAAGAGAGGGAAGAAAACAAAAGTGACGCAAATGGCACTCGCTCACCACCTCCCCCAAGCAGACTGATACCCAGCTCGTCTCCAAGCAGTGGCTTCGTGGCTACCTGCCAGAAGCTCGCCGCCACCTTTCGGTTTACTGCTGAGCATGACACGATGCAGCACTGGAAATATCCCCTTGGTCAGCTGTGCAAGCACTGCTCAGCAGTAGCCAAAAAAAGAGTGTCTTATCAAAGCTGTTTTAGCCACAAATTCGAAGCACATAGCACCAAAACACAGGCTGCTCTGCAGAAAATTAACTCCATCCCCACCAGATCCACTTAAATACAGCCATTTCCAACCCATATCTGCTTTGTAAGGAACGCTACGCTAAGTCCTAGTACAGGACTTTCCTAACTAAACCATTCTTTTACAATAAACCTGCAAAACTAACAACTTTTTTGACATGCTGTAATTGACCAAATAGGTTAACTTTTAAAAATAAATCGATTTATCGCCATATCCTGTAAACTGGTAGTTAAATACTTCTCCATCCATCCCCTATAAGCAGAAGTCATTCAGCTTTCTGAAACCCTTTCTAAAATACTTCAATTTCCATGAAATTCAACCTCAAGGAAAATATCTCACACAGACCAAGAACTCAGAGATGTACATAGATTTCTGACAAATCACAAACTGTGACAAAGATCTATTATTGCAGTCCAGCACAGATCTCTCAATGGACAGATCAATTTCCTCTCATTAACTTCAACTCATGAATACCTTACCCCATCAGGAAAATGAAAACATTAGACCCCACACATCTTCTAAACGTAACCTCTCCCCTTTTTCTTTAGGCGAAAAACGTGCAAAGACAGAACTCCTGAAAAAACACTGATGGGAATACGGCTCATGCAGTCCAGCTGCACGAACCATCTTTCAGCCATTCCAGCGGCAAGAAGAATAAAAAGCACCCTTTGACTGACGACATTCCACCGTGCAGCATAGGACCCTCAAGTAAGCTCACCAGTTTTGCAGGCAAATATTCTTAAGGCATGAAAACTCGGTTAAAGGAAAAGGGTCATACCAAAACAGGCAACATAACCTGATACAATGGTTTTTTGTTTGTTTGTTTTAGCCACTTACATGAAGTTTCAGTAATGGAGCCGCGGTGTCCTGAGAAAAACTGTCAGAACAGTCTCCTTCTGAGGCTTCCGTCTGTGACCTGGGAGTTGAAAACAGAATTTCTTGCAGTGCCACAAATGGTTCGTCGTCATCATCATCGTCATCTATAGCACATTCCAAACTCTCATCTTCACTATCAAAGCTGCTTTTTGATTTTCCATTCAACTTCGACATCTCTGTACAGGTGCTTTCAACTTTTAACTCTTGTGAGAGTTGCGAAGATGTATGGTTGCTGTCCTCGTACCCTTCTCGAAAAGGCAAAAAACGCGGAAACCCTTCACCAGTCTCTTCTGAGACTGTAAGTTTCCCAGAACCTTCCACCAAACAAAAATTGGAAGCATTTTCTGAACTATTTTCTTCTGGTTTTGAAAAAACGTTGCTGGGCTCAACATTATCAGCTCTATTGAGTCTTTTTGGTCCTTTCCCATCTTGCTCCATCTTAGCATCTAATACCCAAGATAAGCCAGCCGTGTGGGGTTGAGATTTCACAGCTTCTGTGAACACAGCTTCTCTTTGTGTTATGTGGTGTAGGGAAGGCAATGCAGTACTTTTCTCCTGAGAAGGAAGGGACTTTTCCAAGAAAAAGTCAGAGTTGGCCACCTGCAATTGATTCTCTTTGGTATCCACAAGAGAAACTTGGTTATTTTCATTAGGACTCCGTGCAGAACATGATAAATCTACAGAGAAGCAATTACTTTTCTCATTTTCATTGCTTGAGAGAAGGTATTCCTCTGAACAAGCAGAATCAGGTCCAGGTAGAGCAGCAACCTCCATTAGCTGCAGAACACCACTACGAAGAGGCTTTAAGCCAATATTTTTAACAAAAGTAGACTTTCTATTTTTGCCTTTTTGAGCTGACCAACTGAAAGCAGGGTCACTCAAACTTGTTACTTCAGAACCGTTTGCATCCACACTCATCGCAGTGCGTTTTCTTTTCCCAGGACAGCCTATTTGTTCGGATGGCCCGGAAGACGCCTTAGATTGAAGGCAGGCTGATGGAACAGACTGGCTTTCCCATGTACTGGCAGCTTTCTTGGATGAGGTATCATCTCCAAATTCACTGAGAATATCATGTTTTAAAACCTGCTTTGCTTGGGTTGGGTCATCTATGAAAAATGTTTAAGAAAAAGTAAATTACTGTTTTAAAAAACAAAGTCAAAATTGTAACAGTTTACTCTTTAGAAACAAGTAACTTAACATTTTTACACGTACTATGTCTGAAATTATTGACCAGGAAAAGCAATTCTGCTTGAACACCAGAGACCACAATTAAGATTTACTCTACACCATACTCTTAGATTGTCATCTTAATTAACTTGAAAATGAAATTAAATCCTTTTATTTTAAAAGCAGCTCAGCACCTACAGTAGAACAGTTCTCCTGTACACTAGAATCAGTCTTTGGAAATGGCCAACAGGGCAGGCAGCGGCACCTGGACGCCTCGTGGCCAGCTACTTCTTGGAGCTTATCTGGCTGAAAATTTCTCTGGCATCCCAACTCAATCCTTGGCTGGATCAGGTCCTCGCACCGCTGGCTGAGTCCCAGTGCTAGCCCAGGTGGAATCATGGCAGCACAGTTTGACACGTTCACAGAGACACGGAACCACAACACGGGAATCCTCTCCTTGGATTTTTTTTTTTTTTTTTTTTTAAAAAAAACAATCCTCCAGGCTTGGTCCAGTAATGAGAGCATGGCTTTGAATGCAATTATTAGATCAAGCGAGTTACGCTACGCAAGAAGCACAGCAAGACTTGATCCTACCTAAGAATAATTTTGCCATTCTGTGTTAGTGTAGAAGTTGGCATATCAAGCCATTAGAACATTATTGCATAAAATTAATGCTCCGAAGCAAAGTCATCTTGCTGATCTTATCTGTATCTTATTGATCTAGCTCAAACTTTCACATTAGCTTTCTATAATGAGTTCTACTTACCATAGAGAAAATTATATGGTTAAAAGGGGCAAAAAAACAAGAATACTGCCTAAATTTTACTGTTCTGTTCAGTAGGAATGGTGTTGTGGTTGGATTTTTGTTGTTGTTGCTGTTGTTATTTAAGCTGAAATTCAAATTTTGTTAGCCACCACAGTGAAGACAGATTTTCCAAAATGCAAGATAAAGCATGAAAAATTCAGGGATTAAGACAAAAAAGATCACTTTTAATTAAGTTATTAATGATCTGTTTTTCACTAAATGATCCCAAGTCCAAAATCACTCTTCAAGCTTGCCATATATTAGAAATAACCTTGACTGTACAGCAGTAATAATTTTTGACAAGGAATTTAAGTAGATTTACTTCTTACAGCAAACTCACATTTCTGAAAAGTATCTTAAGTCTGCTTCCCCTATCTAGTTACAAACTACTTCTAACCACTGTCACTACTGTTCAAGCCTATGAAATTGTATGAAAACTGGCCTAGTCACCTGAATCACACTACCAAAATAATCTTCTTTATGAAGTAATCTTCACCTTCATTTTCCTTGCACTTAACTGTCAGAATACATATCAAAAGCCGAAGAACGTGTTTTAACTACATACATGTAACAAAAAAAATAACTTAAAAAAGTACTTAAGGACATTAAGTGATGAACTTGATTGCTCAATTAATTCAATATTATCAGCACTACCTGAGGCAGTCTCCCTCGAACCAAAACGTGTTATTTTTCTTAAATGATATCCATTTTCCTAAAAACAAAAACGGAGAAAATCAAAAGTTAATTGCATGCTTTTAAAAACAGGATGTTGACGTCCTGAGCCAAGCATCAAGTCCAGCACAGGCTCAGTTCCACACATCCTCAGAAATATGATAATATACTTCACACAAACTTAAAACACAGCTGCAAATATCTTAACAAAAGGACTCTTCCCCCAAACCCTAATTTTAGGCTTTTTCTTTAGATTGGCCTCTATTTCTATATCTCCCCACTTTCAGTAATAATTAGTGCCATTAGCCACTTGTCTCCCTGGGCTATCTGGCAAGAGGCTAGCCAGCCTTCCCTGAACAATCCATTAGGAACTTAAATAAGAAAACGATAGTAAGCACTGACAAGCAAATACAGGAGGGGTGCTAATGAGAAAAAAGGAAACAAGCTTAATAATCTTTTTTTGTTTATTCATAACATATTATGGAGGCACACAATGAGCATCCCTTCAAGTAATTACCTACCCTCTAAAGGGCTATCTTGGTTAGTAAAAAAAAATAATTAAAAGTGTAATGAAATATCACATACTTAACAGGATCACTCCCACCTCTACCCAAGTACCGTGGCTTCAGTGCATAAATCTGAACTGCTACTCACTGCAACTTCTAACTAGTAGATATTTGCCCATCTGTTCCCTACACTACTACACTGTGGGGAAAAAGGAAAGATCATTTCTACTAAGACATCTTCTCTACAAAGTAATTACCATTTAAATCCCATTGCATCTTCGTGCTCGCATCTACACCAGCCCATCTCCCTTGCTCTTAAGCCAGTGAATTTCTCATTTATTGAAAAATAGTTATCAGACAGCGTACCCAAGCAAGACCAGGCTTTTAAAGAGGAACAGCAAAAGAGCATGAATTTTGTTACAACTCAAAAAGGCAGCACCCAGAATTTCACTCTACATTTAAAAAAAGACAGAAAAAAAGCATGCACAATGGTCACTGCAACCTTTTTAAACACACCTGATATGATACATTTGTTCCTGAGAACGGCATTACGGGATGCGCCTTAGACTGTTTGACTCTACGTTTCTTGTGCTTTCTTCCTCTGTGCAGTGCTAACCTCACTTTGGAGTCAGGTGGAGTGCATGGCAAGTTCATGGGAAGCCCCGAGTTTTGACACAGCGACGTGTTGCCGTTATTTCTACCACAGGCCTTCTGAGTATCAGCTTCTGGTAACGAAACCCATTTGTCAGAGTCTGAACTGGTCTCTTCTAGATCCACACAATCAGTTTTCTGTTCCCAACTATTTCCACAAGACAATGGTGTTCTTGTTACACCCGGATACTTCTCATTTCTTCCCTGGTCTGTCTTGATAGCTTTATCGTTTCTGGCCAAGAGACATTTGGGAGAACCCGAGTTAACAAGGAGTTTTCGAACTACAACCCTTGGGTATACTGAACCCAGTGACTTGCACACTCCATTGTTCTCCAGCATGTCTACGTTGCCCCTTTTCTCAATTCCTCTCCGAAAGGCATCTAACACAGGACTCGTGTTTGGTGTTTGGTCTGGCATCTTTTTCCTTTTAACCTTCTTTGCAGAAGATATTTTCTTCTCAAAACGTTCGGCACTTAAAACCGGCAGTCCATTTCCTGCATCTTTTAGATAGGTCGTGTCTGAGGAGCACAACACACTTCTGTCTTTATGGCCAAGGTCTAAAAGAATAAAGAAAACATCATCGTATCATAGAAACATTGGAAAACATTGGAAAAGACCTCTAAGAACATCTGGTCCAACCTTAAGACAAATCATTCACAACCACAATATTGGAGAAAAAAATCTTCTTGACTATATTGCTTGGTATTTTACCTCTGTCACGCACAATCCAAAATTAATTTACTTAAACATTTAGTATTTGCTAGCACCACACAATTTATTTCATATCAAATAAGAAGTGCATGATTTATGCCATGGCTGCAGTTGCTATAAACAATTTAGCTGAAGCATGAGAGAATAACTAACCAATAATTACATCACTATTTAGAGATACTAATTTAAATAGAAATTTAATTTTTCAAATAAGTTATCAGCAAAAAATTAAACGTGCTCATTTTGACATACATGGTAAGCTACAGCCATTATATCACTGCTCCAGTTTGGAATGAGTGTAGACTATACTTCTGCACACTTCCATAATTATTATTTTTTTAAATAGAAGATACTTATATTTACCTTGTTTTAAAATTGGTTTGAAGAATTCTTTAATAGACTGGTTTCTGAAAAGAAAACAAATATTATCTTTTAAAAAGAAAAATATCTAAATGCCCACACAGCAAATATCAAAATTAAAACGCTGCAATACCTTTTACTTTTTTTAAAGCCAGCAGCTCTTATTTCAATCTGGAGTTTAGCTTTCTGACAGATCGCAGCAAGCACCACCACCATCGCCTTCAAGCCTTTACTCTGCTCAGCTAATAAAGCCAGATTGCCAGTGTCCTCTCAAACACCACTTCTTTCACCAACCCTGTAAGTTTCACCTATCCCACCAGCTTAAACTAAGAGGGACTGACCTCAGCTGTGCCCAGTACTCGGGGTGAGGCCCCCCCAGTGCCTTGTGTGATGATGTTAACGACCCCTCCACCTCCACCGTCAGCACTTTTACCAGGTAACTCCTATGACGAATTTTACTTTTTTTTTTTTTTAAGGTCAGAATCACATTGGCTGATGTGTTGCTATTCTAAGGACAACAAATTAATTGCCAGTTCAACTCAGTATCCCCCAGAAACGTCGTCTTCTGTCAGATCAAGGCATGGAATTTGTTCAAGAAGAGGCCAGAGCCGGTATGATGAAAGGCGAGCAGGAAGGTGGATGGAACAGGATTCTCCTCCTTCAGCACCCACAATCTAGCAGATCAGCTCTCCATAGCTTCTGGATCCAGTCTCAGTCCCTTAACACAACCACAACCTTCCTTTCACCACACAACATGCGTGTGTAGTGTAAACTGTCTATAAACACCTGAGCTATCAATTTCTAGTAAGCCTATAGAAAGCAGAATTATCAGCTGAGAGACTTTTTCCTGAACAGTCTTACCAGGAACAAGCAGAGAGAGAGTTTCCATAAAGTAGCAAGTTACACGCCAAAATCACCCATTAAGTTCAAGCTCTCACTCCACTCCACACAGAAAACAAATTCTAAAAAGCAGCATAAAGCTACACCACTTTCATAAAAATTGTGCTAAAATTTCAGCCTGAGACAGCCTCTGGCATGAAAAGCTACTTTACAAGCAGCGACCAAGCTACGGATGACTGAGAAAAGGGTGTTAGAGCATTAGGCGGATGGCCTGATCAACACCAAACCCCTTCAACACATTATTAATTCCGTCAAGAATCACACAGACTTATCTGCAAGTTGTTAAATTCAACAAGCTCCGTAACTTTCTCTTTCTTGTCCAAAATGCACCATGTTTGGTGCTTTTGTCACTCATCTGGTGCCAGGTTGGGAGGCAAATTCCTCTCTGTGCTGCTACCTGGCTTCTCAGCAGGAACTCCTGTCACGCCAGTGACATCGCATCCAGCACGTATTAAGGGCATCCTCTGGTTTCCAACAGGAACAGCTGTCTTATTTTTACATACGCACAACAAGGTAAGTACCAGCTTTGCATCAGAGGTATTTTTTCCTTGCAAAAATATGTGGGACTTGAAAGCGAGCAGGCACTTCCCATGAGAGAACGTTCACTTCTAAACGTGAGCAGGTTGTCTGAGTAACGTACAGTTTGAGTATTACAATACTGGCCTGCGAACTTGCTATCTCCTCTTTCTTCCACGCAGCATGGAAACTTCTGACAATTTCAGGCTACACGCACGTCTGCTTTACAAGTTTCTCTGAGTTCCAAACAAGAAGCAACGGTGTGAGAAAACATGAAAAATACCCATCTGTTTAAGACTTTCTTCTATATGTTACAAGCCTGCTGTGCCTTCCAAAACACTCGAAGCCATACTGCTCTCTGCGTAGCAGTGACTACAGAGGATGATATCATTTATTGCAGGCTCATGTTTCCAGGCATCCCTACACTTCTGTGCTTTCACAGACCTGGTAACTGTTTCTGAAGTTGGAGCCAGAAGAACCCGCTGCTCATTTGTTCAAAGTAAACCTGCAGTTACAGCCCAGATTCCTTCCCCACACCCGAAAACAAAACCAAAACCAAGCCCAAGCCCTCCTGTAGCTCCCTCCTTTCCCCAG
Organism: Anser cygnoides; assembly: GCF_040182565.1. Taxonomy (NCBI): domain Eukaryota; kingdom Metazoa; phylum Chordata; class Aves; order Anseriformes; family Anatidae; genus Anser; species Anser cygnoides. The sequence goes on along the minus strand of NC_089879.1, from coordinate 13,983,773 downwards.
CCACACTCCCTGTCTCAGCTGTGTCCTTTCAGCTGTCCTTCACTCAGAACAGAGAGCTTTGTAACAACGACCGTATTTGTACCACAGTTACACAGAGCTTTGTATAATGTAGCTGAAAACAGAGGCAATGTTGATTAAACAAAAGGAGGGAGGTGTTAAAAGTTTGACTGGAGTAGTGATCTTAGTGAACCGTCTTAGGCTGCCCTTTTTTAAGTGTTCACCTCCCAACATTTTCTACTTTGCATTTGTTACTCGGCATTTTCAAAGTGCAAGGGATAGGGCCTGTCCAGCTAAACGGGAACAATAATTTCCTCAAGTGCCCCTCTGCGGCACCGCAGACAAGGAAGTGCACCAGAAACTTAAACACCACAGGGCTGGGAGGGCAAGCAAGCACGTGCTGCAGCGCAAGGAGGACCATGAGAAAGTTATCGGGCTTCCCAACCTGCTTTTCATATCTATGAAAATATGAAAAGAGCACGTGACTTCCTACATGAGCAGGACCGTAACGGGAGGATTTCCGGTATCATTTTAATAGGAGGTCTACTATTATTTTTTTTAATGAAGCATCTTGAGAAGTACTAGAGGTGACAGAATTAGAAAACAAACAAAAAACAGAAGAGTTACACACAAAACCTCACAATTTTTCTCTTTTTTTTTTTTTAAGACAACTGAAATGTAAAAGACTACAAATTTTTTCTCAAAACAAAACCATTTTGAAATATTCATGAGCAGCAAAACCAGAACTCATGCAGTAGTTTCACTTTCACAGGCAAGCAACAGCACAGACAAGGAACAGATCTTTTAGTTCCTCCAGAGGTCAGGGCTACCAAAACAGAGGCTCAGCAGAAACAAAATAAAGTGCTGCTAATGGCATAAGAAAATTATGACTTGCCTTATACAACAAGGAGCAAAACTTACTTAATTTGGCAGCCTGTGAAAAACCTTACCAAGTCTATGGCAGAATTAGGATTTCCAGCAGATGGACAGGTTCATCATGTCTAAAAACTCTCACTGATCACCACTGCATTCACTGGAGACATCAAGCTACATTGCCACTAACAGTGCTTCTCCAAAGGGACATTTCACAAGCAGAACGGGCTGGGGAGCTGTATCAATGACAGCTGAAGTTCTTTCTTTACAAACTGCTGAAGCCTATAGGCTTGCCAACGCCCAGCGACAAGTAAGATGGATACACAAACAGGTACGTGTGGGAGCACACATGTATTTTGAATGCTGAGCTGAAGATGCCGGTCAGAACACGGCCAGAAGTCTTCAGCGTCTTTGCTCAGTGTTGGGCTGCCTGCCTGCAGAATGGCTGAAGTTGGAAGGGACCAAAGGAGATCGTCTAGTCCAACATCCCACTCAAGCAGGGCCAGTCTTGAAGTTCTCAAAGAAGGGAGACTCAGCGAGCTCTCTGGGCAACCCGCTCACTCACCCTCACAACAAAGCAGCCTCACAGAACATCCCGATCTGAAGGGACTCACAAGGACCACCGAGTCCAACTCCTGGCTCCACGCAGGCCCACCCAAAAATCAGAAAGCGTATCCGAGCATCGCCCAAACGCTCCTTGAGCTCGGGCAGCGACCGGAGAGAACAACGCCATGCCCACTGCCCTGGGGGCCTGTCCCAGCGCCCCACCACCCTCTGTGTGCAGAACCTCCCCCCTAACACCCCCTGCCCCAGCTCCCAGCAGCGCTGCCCCTCCCTCACCACCTCAGTACCCCTCCCTCACCGCCTCACCACCCCTCCCCCGGGCTCTCCCCCTGCGGCCCCGCCTCTCCCGCCCCGAGGAGCCCAGAACCGGCCCAGGCCCTGCAGCCCTGGGATCCCCTCCCGCGACCCAGCGCCCCCCGCCGGCCCCGAGCAGGCCTCGCTGCACCCCCCCCCCCGCGCACCCCCGACCCTACCTGCAGTCCCGGGCCGCCTCCCTGCCCGCCGCCGCCAGCCTAAAATGGCGCCGGGACCTGGCTGCGGGCGGGCTCGGTGATGGCGGCGCCAGGCCCAGCGGCCGGGTCATGGCGCGGGGGCCCGGCCCAGCACAGCACCGGGGCCGGGGCCGCCCCCGCCGCCCCCACAGGCCCCGCGCCTCAGGCGGCCCTCACGGGGGGGGGAGGGAGGGCGTAAGCTCAGCCGCCGATTGGCTGAGCGCCTGAAGGCATCGCGCCTTCCATTGGTTCTTCGCCTTTAGGGCGGGACTCCGTGCCGCTCCCCGCTCGCTCATTGGAGGGCCTCGGCGTTCCCGCCTCGGCTCCCCTCAGGGCCGAGGAGCTGGGGGGGGGGGGCGGTGGCAGCTCTGAGGGGCCGCCCTCACTCAGGAGCAGGCGCAGCCGTGAGATTAGCCGTGTAATTAGTCCGTGAAAATTACCGGTAGTTTCAAAACATCCCCACAGCAGTAGCCGTAACGGCTAAAGCAGGCACCACACAGATACCACCTAGCTCCTGCCCTTCCTCTGCAGAAATAATGGGTAATAAACAGAGCTGTGCCTGTCCCAGCGCCCTGAAGGCTGGTTGGGGCGGTTTATGGCGAAAGTGGTTGGGTTTTGTAGTGCTTTGTCTAAGAGCGGAGGTGACCACAGCCTCTGGCTAACTCCACTTGAGCGGAAATGTCTCCGCAGCCTTCAGGCAGGGTCTGCAAAACACAAGGAACAGCTGCAAAACTGAGCGCCCAAGTCAAAATACACAAGTCAAAACGGGAAACGGCTGTTGGAGCATCTCAAGCGCCTGAGCGTCTGCCCTGTGCTGAGTGCTCCAGCCCTCCTTTCATCCCACCCCATCACTCATTGCCCCTCAGTTTTTCGAAAGCTTTCAGTCATATAATCCATCACGTCTTCAACCTAACCTCAAAAGAGTAAAACAAAAGCTTCCTGCCATCGCATAACACACACGGCTGTCTCCTCGCCTTAGCCTGCCCTGCACATGCTGTCTTCAGCTGCGAGCTCTGCCGTAGGGACCATCCGTGACCATATCTTTGTAAGAAACACACCACGAGGGGATCCCACTATTTGGCACAGTTCAAGATCTGCCTTACACAACAGTACGAGCAATCCGTGGTCTCGTTTGGTGTTACTCTAACAACAAATGAAGAACAATTGGGTTTGCAGTCATATAGTTGCTTGAAAATACTACAGTACGTATTTGAATTACTGTCTAATAAAGTTCCAAACCAAAATTTCATGCCCAGTGCTACCAACAAAGAATTCCAGAAGTATTTTTCATGTCACATTGAGGAAGCACATCAATTAAGCATTATCTTTAGCTTTCAGTTTAATACTTTAACCTTGCAAATTGTCACTGATCTGGAGACAAACAGTCACAAAAGACAACAAAAAAATCAAATACAGAATGTATTAATGAGTTTACAGGAAATGCAGAGACACTGAGGGGCTTCTACAAAAAGACCAATTCCGGCATTAGCAATGTCAAGGTGAAGCTGTTTCTCATAAGCAGCACACAACAAAGATACAAGGAACAGCATTAAATAATAACATCGCCTATATTAACTTGTTTATGGCAAGTATCTGAAAGGCAGTAACTGCAGAAGGTAGGATATTATGGCACTGAGGACAGCAGGGGAAGTAAGGAATAAAGGTGCAACAGCTGTAGTGGTTTCAGTTTGACATCCCCCCAGTGGGAAACTTGCACACACACACACGCTGTTTAAGCTAATAAATGCCCTTCAGCAGGCCTTAACTTCAAATAAATAGGCAACAGCACTTATTAGGTACAGAAGTATAGCTACAAGAATGTAATCATAATAAACTACTTTTTAAATTTACCTTCCCTGACAGTTTGTGAGCACCTCACCGCTTACAATTCCCTTTGCCAAATTAAGCAAAAGTTAGAAAATTACCTCACAGCCTTGCTTCAGATAAGTTGGAAATTCATTTGCCTCCTGTCCGTTCCTTCTATTGATGCTCATTTCTGTTAGTTCTTCCCGTAACACAGTCTGAATACCCACAAACATAAATCATCAGAAACTTTGAAAAGGTACGAATCTGAAAAACTTGACCAACTTTTACAAGTAGATTTGGAAATATAATGGGGGCATTATGTAAGTCAGCTTTGCTATCAGTTTCACTTCATCTGTTTCTTAATTGCCTTCCAGCATGACTCATGTCTTTTCTTTTAAGCAAAACCAGGAAGTATCCCAGAACGCTGTGTTCCCAACGGGGAAATGGGGTGCCCATGGAGTGGCTACACAACAACGATCAACTGTGAGCTGGCCCCAGGCCATCAACATCTGAAACATATCACTCACCCATGTGATCTTTATTATAATATTTTGATATAGACTCTCTAAATAGAGTTAAAAGCCCCGAACCCAAAAGGGCACATCTGCTTTTGTCTAAGAGATAAAAAAGAGGAAAAAAAAAATCAAAGCATCATTTCTAGTCCGTGAACAATAATTACATTTAGACTCCAGAAAGCATAGCTGAACTTCGTAATTGTTCAATGTTCATTTAAATACATCAGTACCTTTCTCCTGTGTCAAATCTTCTAGAAAACCATCCATCACTGCAAAATAATAGCACTTTAACACAAGAAACATCAAATATTTCTGAAGTCTTGCAATGGTAGCTGAAACCATCCTGTAAAAAATTCTCCATTTCCTGAAGAGTTTCAGTCTGCATCTTGATTTCAGAAGCCACAGAGATAGTTTATACCTCATAGTTATTTGTAGAAAAAGAACATTGTTCCCTCCTCCTTGTCGATCCACTGCCCGTGGCTTTCTCTGCTGAAACACCTGCTGAAGGGGCAGGAGAGACCTCTTTCAGACATGTACTCCAGCAGATGCCAGTAGGTGGTTAATTTTGTTTTGTTAACTTTGCTTCACGTGAAGAGATGTGAAATATGTACTTCAAGGCAAGGCACAGATGACCCAGGCCTTGAAGGATGAATAACTAAGAAACTATTTCATCAAGAGGACCATTTTTAAAGGAAAAATGCAACACGCATGCCCTTGAGTTTGTTAATAATTAACTTGTTCAAAAAAATAGGCTGAAAAACAATGATGAATGTTATCATATGAACTATCCTCATTATAATATTAAAAATAATACCCTTAGGTTGAGACCCCAGCCCAACAAGAGACCCACCCCCTCTGAGGAAGCACAAAGCAATCTTGTCAGCAGGATGCTAATTACATAACCAATTAGAAGTTAGAGGGTTGTACTAACTTGCAAACGTACTGATAAGAGATTGTATAAAGTGGGGTGTCAAAAATCTTTAAGTGTGCCAGCTTAGCAAGAAACCACCCGGTACCCAGACTTGAACAGATCTGAAATAAACAATATCTTGATGTAGTGCGTGGGCTGGCTTATTGCACACCAGGTAACAAATCCAAACCTTTTATTGGACAACTTTTATTGGACAACACAACCACCAGCCCTCCCAACAACTGCAGGTTCTGCCTGTGTCAGGTTCACAGGAGGCTATAACGTGTTTGACCATTAACTCCAACTTCCTCTTCAAACAGCTTGTGTCAGGATTTGTGTCAATGGGCAATTTGCAGCCCCAGTCTAAGTGACGGGGGAGGTGTTGTGGGTTGCAAAGTCACGTAAGTGTAGTGTGTGACACACGAGGCATTGCACATGGACGGCCTTCTTGGGCCATGAGTCTGCACCTCCTTTACAACATTACTGTTTCAAAGCTCCACAAGAACAGGTGACATTTATCCTAATCACATAGTCTGAAATTCTAGGGACCTTCTGTCTCGTTAATGTGTCTGTTCATTTCTACCTTGCTTTAGTACACCCGACCTCACCAAAGGCACATCAAAGGGTAATTCATTTATAATCACTGTGTGCTACCTCAAGGGAATCAGAGTGAGAAGTCTTCCTGAAGCGGCAGAGGACCATGAAATTCTCCTAGAACATCACATACCAGAACAGAGGCAGGCAGCAGCAAAGAACACAAGCAGTGAGGCTGCAAAAGACTTCTCTAAGCAATTACATGGAGTGATGGGTAATGGCAAAGGCAGGCATCTTCAGAAGTCTCCCCTCTTCGAGTTTAAGTGCTGTGTATCGGGGAAAAGGCAATTTACAATCAAGTCTATGGAGAAGCAGATCAATCAATATCTGTTAGCATACCTTTTATTAAGCTGCTATAATAGATTAGTAACAGGTAACTACTCAGACAGTAAATTCAATTATTTTTATGGTTCGCATATGCAGTCACTCATTTTTATCCAGGGGAGAGCTGACCACAGGGGTTTTCTCAGATATAGCGGGTCGTACCGAATTGCCAGTGGCTTCTGGGTCAACATCCAGAAAGCCCATTTGCTTCTGCAGATGCATGTGTAATCCTGTAATCCTTGTCTGTGTACAAGAGCCGCTCACACCTTGGATGTGGCCCAAGTTATATGACCATTGTTGATGGCATGCGTGCCTCATGCAGATCCGTCTGACCATGTCCTAACTCATCGGTCCTTGTGGGTTCAGCAGGACCCCAGGCACTGGAGTCTGTTGGTTCCTGGAAGACCTTCACACGCTGCCTCTCAGCATGTACATTTCCTCTCTTCAGCTTCCTGCTTTCTGGCAAACACTCCTCCATCCACGTGTAGTTATGGAGCCTGTTCAAACACACGCAGAAGGGGTTCGTGACACGAGTGCTCCATGCATGCAGCAGGCTGTTCCTCCCAGACCCTCTTCCCACCAGTCACCACGAGCACTGCAGGTCACAATTCGCAGTGCAGATTCCCAAATCCATCCCCAAGCCTGAGTTTTCTAGGACCTTGCTTACCCAGAACCACCCAGCCACAAAGCTCAGCACGCCACCACTTCAGCCATGCATGCCCTTTCTCTGGTAGCACAAATCACTATATTGCATGTTGGCAACCTAATGTTAAGCTTGGGGTGGGGGGAGTCAACTGTCCAGTAGCCCAAATTCAAAGATTCACGTCCTTCATATTCCCTTATAGACATTTAAATAATTTCTCATACATGAGATGATGCATTTTCCTCCTTGTGGTTATCTTATATCATCTTTCCATCATTTTCATTACCCATGCACTAAGCATGCTTTCAAGCTACATCTGCTTAGCTACCAGAAATTCATGCAGTATATCCCAGAGCTACATCACTCACCACCATATACTACCACAGGTGTGGTGACAGCGCTGTTTGATGGCTGCAGATACCTGCATGTTAGTCTGTTACCTAGCTGCTTAGCAGTCGTGCTTTCCAGCTTCTCCTTATTTCAGCTAAACAGCTGTAGCAATAAGTTTTCTTGTCCTTCAGGACTGGCTAGGATTACTTCAGTATACCCATACAGCAGTTGCAGAGAGGGACAAGAAGCAAAGACCAGCTCTATCTTAGCATCCATTTATATGGATATTATATCATGTGGCACATATGAGGAAAGCTAGGAAGTAGTAAAAAAAACAGGTGACAGATCTGAATGTGTATATGGCAAGGAATGGATAGAGAGGCAGGAGGTGTTTAGAAGATTCTCCTTGTGTTCCCTCTCCTCCAGGAGCACACATACTGGAAAGAGGTTTTGGAAGTGGTGGAAGGGATAAAATCCACACTCAGAAGTGTTCTGATATAGGCAGACATTGCTCTTCGCACTACAAAAGTAAAGGAGACTGCTTAGCGCTAGTTTTTTATGGGTTTTGTCCTTAAAAAAAAATAAAATCTCATCCATGGAAAGTGAGTAAAGATGTTTTCTTTAGGCTTAGGCTGGCTTCCTGTGACTTTAGCCTGTACCTGAGCATATAGCTAGAAGCATAGCTGCAGCTCACCCAACAAGTCTGAGCTAAGCCTGTGTAAGCTCATCACACTGCTCTTGTTTTTCCTGGGCACCTACAGACCTGGCTTCGCCTGCCTCAGCTGCTCTGTTCCCTTCACCACCAATCTGATGTGTGGTTTCAGCACTGCCACAAATTATAACACAGTTCAGATACAGACTGGCATTCCCAGTTTTCTTCCAGCTTTCTGGAGGATCTCTCCCCTTCCTACTAATTTTCTGATGTTATCAGATCAGATTTTCAGTGAACCCCCTGAACGTCCCAGGAACCAACTTACACCTGCTCTACCAAACAGCCACTTACCCTGACACAGAGCCCTCTGGCCAGAAGACTGCATTTTAATTATAGTGAACATCCGGAGAGAACATTTATGGTACCACAGTTTCAGCTGCAATAATAGGAAAATTCCCCACTGATTAAACTGTCTTAACATTAAGTATTGACTCTTCTTTTACAGCCTATTTCACCCAGGGAAAAGTTAAAGTTCCACCTATTTTGCTTCTCCAATACCCTAACTTCTAATTACCAGTGTCCTGTGCCAGGACAGTTATCAGTGTCAGGACTCACACTTCATAGGCGAGAGCCATATAACTACCTACACTAAATTCCCTTGTCAGGAGCACTAGAAATAGCCTGGTTCACAGCTTAAGCAAATTAAAGTAAAAATGGAAAGCAATTTCACCCGCAGCTTCTTCAGCGGACATCTATCATGTTAACATGTGCCAAAGACAGTTCCTGTCCTTGCAGATACCTTTCCACGGAGGTTCTCAAAGAAAAGTAGTGCTATGTTCTTGGTAAACATCCTACCTGCTGCTGATGGTTTCTGTGAAAAATTAATCATTCTTGACACAAAGTTCAAATGATGCCAAAAATAGTGATGAGTGGCAACGCACTGCTAGCAGTCAAGGAAAAGGGGTTCTCCTTCAGCAGCCTGGTGGTTTTTTCACCATATCATGAACATATTGCTTTCAGCATAACATGCAACAGAAATTAGTCAGATGATTCGTTTAGCTAATCAGAGTTGCCAGGCCTCATTCCCTTCTTCGACTCACACATCATGCTGCTCCTTGCCTCTTAAAAGCATTCTATAAAGATTGAGGAAAAGCCCTGCATCAGCTTCAAGTGTTATTTGCCTTTTGCTATGAGAGATCTAATGAAGTTGAGGCTGCTCAGCCTCTGAAAAAAACAACAACTAGAAAGTGCTTGCTGGGAAATGAGAATAAAAATCACATCCTCCATCAGAAGTAGGTTGAGACAGGGCATTTGATGTCCAGTTAAAATGAATGACACTTGAGTATATTTCAAAAACAAGACGTGCAACCAGTCAGTAAAACCCCTCAGCCTGCCTCACTGCTATTTCCATGAGTTCCCCATATCTGAACTGGGAAATGGCAGGCTGATATACAGAAACACACCTGGAATACCAGCCGGCTTTCAGAAAATAAACGTGATTGTTCTGGTAGAATGATTCAGTAAGCAGGCAAAGCCAAAATTCTGCTTGCACTTACAGCTTGCTTTTGTATCAATCTGGAGTCTCCCAGTTTTGTCACCGATACCAGCATGTTAACAAGGTTTGTGGAACAGCCTGTGAAGGGGCTGCTTCCTCCTACAGAAGCCCCGAGTCCCCTCACACCTACAAAAAGCTACGGATCACCGTACACCACATCCATCTGCCTGTTCCAGGAAGGCTGGTGTTCAGATAGCAATGCATAGCAAAAAATCCTGAAGGTGTTATGCAGGGGAATACCAGCAGAAACCATTAATTGAGCAAGGGCTAGAAGAGCAGCCAGGAACATAACTGAAACAAGCTGAAACATCGATAGGGGAGGTGTTTACAGCATGAAGCCTGTGCTCTGACAAGGCCGCGGCACAAACGACTCATCATCGATAGACCTGTGCTCCGATAACAGCAGGGCAGTAATAAGGCTACGCCGTCCTGTATGGGCCTTTGCTCTTCTTGCTGTCCCAGGGGGATAGACAGCTGTGGCCACGAGGATACTGAAAGCGAGACAAAAAGAATGGGCAGCAACCTTATCTGACACTGATGGAGAAAGCAGCAAGAGTCTTAGGGGAAATAAAAAATCACTGCAGTAACTTACTTCTAAAGGAAACACTAGACCTAGAAAAACTGGTCCAAATCTGCTCAAAATCCAGGCTTAGGCTGATCAAGAAGAACCCAAAAGCAGCAGCAAGTATTTGACAGCCGACATCTCATCATACCCTTCCTAAAGATTAAGATTACATTGTTATATTATTTTCTTACAGGCATAGGGCAGCAAGTGCAGCACGCTTACCTTCCTTGTGTTATGTTTCCCTGCACTCTCCCTGCCTAGCACTCCAGCAAGTTTCCCTATATCACAAAAAGCTGTGATGAGTCACAGGCTTTTCTCGGATCTCAAGCCAAATCACTGCCAGAAATGCACAAAATTGGGCAGTGCACAGGGTTGCCTAGAACACTTCCCACCTGAGAAAGGTCTGGCATTACTACCGAGCACCACTAATCGCACTCCTCCGAGCTCCCTCCGAGGGGTTCACAGCTTTCCTGTAGAAAAAAGCACAAACCTGCACACAGCGTTCCCACTGTGGCACGACTGGCACTGTGCGGGGCCAAAGCACACCCGCAGGATACATTCCTGCTCGTACATCTAGAATTTTTCTTCCTCACCACAGTTGTGGTTTACCGTAGCCTACAGATCGTTTCTTGCAGAGCTGTCGGTGAGTGACCGATCTCCTTCTGACAGTCACGCAGCTGATGGCTTTAACTCACGATAAGGAGCGGTACGAAGGATTGCAGTATTCCCAAGACTATTTCTCTTATTTGTCAAGATAACTTGTAATGCTAAATACATTCTCCAGTGCTTATTGTCCCTCCCAAACTCACAACAATTTAACAAACATTCCCTGCAAATGTAGTAAGTACACCCTTCGTGCCGTTATATAAGCTCATAATGAAAACGTTGAGTGCCCTTGGACATCGGACAGGCTCCTGTAAAACTTCTACTAATAAATCCTTTCCTTCTGGTAACAAGCCTTTAATAGCTTACCTGCGTACAAGCAGGCGCAGCATAGATACAGATGGCCAGGAATTGGTGCAGTTCAGGCAAAAATTGCTGCACTTTTGTTTCAGTCTTGCAGGCTGCCTGTCAAGGTAGACAGGCACATCTCAAGAAGGCAAATATACCTTGCAAAGTTGTGTTCTGCAGGGTTATAGCGTGTTGATTTCTGAACTTCGGAGTTTGAAAATGGTTTGGGGCACACATGCTAGCTGGAGTCCTCATTCAATGGCAGTTATGTGTAAATATGGAGACCAATATGCGTAAATATGAAGAGCACTTGGCACTCAGGCAGCTAAATACAAGACAGCATTGCAGCCGGCTGCAAGCGTGCCCGCCAGCCCTCTGACCCGTGCCTGGGAGAGCTGTCAGTCACCGTGCCTCAAGTCACTTCTCCACGAGGACCTTCAGGTGTACTGCCTCAGGCAGGTAAAACATCTTCTTGGATGATTCCTCATTTGCTTTTTTACTAATCAATTCCCACTTCCACTATTCCCAGCTCAGGAGAGAGAACTGGGGTCCCCCCCCCGTGCTCTATTTCGTATTTTCGTCTCTGAGCAGGCCCCCTCCACTACAGCCTCCTACTTCCAACCAAGCCTGCTTCCTTCCAGCTTCAGAGCAACACCAGACAGCTATCCTGGGGCACCCACAGCTGTTTTTCCTTGGCGGCTTATCTGCCACTTGATGAACTGTTGTCTCCGCTATTACACAAGCGGCCTGTTCTGATCCGCACATCAAGCCCTGAGCTAAGGCGAGCTGGTGCAATGCAAAATAAACCTTGGGAAGGGTGCGTGTGACCCTCTGTAACCCTGCGTTGACATCTTAATCCTTAGAAGCTCCATCTCTAGGTACAAGGTTAGTATTCCCGGCAGGCTCATTGAGTTTGGTTATCAGAGTATCTTAGATCATGAAACTGTTTGGAACTCGGCGAGGCATTTACTTTTACATCAGGTGATAGCCCCAGTTTACAATTATCTTGTTTAATTATTAACATAACTCTTCTATAACAAGATAATTAAGTCATAGAGGCTTTTACTCAAAAATTTTCACATAACAGCTTTGAATAAGTTTTTTTAATTATTATTACGTGAAGAATGACACTGCATGAACTCACCTGGAAAGCATTTCCTGCGTTAAAACAGCAAACAGTAGAATTGAGTCATACAAAGCATGACATTCAGCTTCATTAAACGGGCCACAAAGGGTAAGAAGTGGCTCTATCATACTATCTTCACACTTCGCTCAGCTGGGCCAAATGGCTTCCCTTTAATTCCTTTTCACAGAGAGGAGTAACTCATAAAAGATAAGACTGCAATCAACTCCGTGGGTGCCACCCGCGCCCCTTCCAGCACAGCCCTACCAGACGGGTCACTGCCCTCTGCCGCCGCCTCGCCTCTCCTGGCCCAGCACTAGTTGCACCTTCACCCGATTCCATCGGAGTGGGTTCGCACAGCTCATTGCAGAGACTTTGCTGCCCCAGGTCGTTTGAACTGAAGCGAGCGTGCGTGCAGAAACGAAGATCGTCCTGCATTTCCCCCACTGACAGCTCCAGCTCACATGTGCTTTAATTCGGCTGAGCGTCTGTAAGTTCACCTTCACTTCAGGTGGGCTGATACCAGCAGGAATATTTATCTGTCTGTGCTCCCTCTCCCTACCAGCCCCAGGAGAGAACAGGGCGCACGCTCGCAGTGCGTGCTGGCGCTTCTTCCCGTACTTCTGCCCTCGGTGAGCGGCTGTGGTCCTCCAAATGCATGGAAACAAAACCATTTTCTTGCCAATCAATGCACTGCTCGCTTTCAGGCACTCAGAGCTTGATTGCTTCAATTTCAGTAACGTTTTGTTCCATTTACACAGCACTGTAGGCAAGGCTGGCTGTGCTAGGCACTGGGAAGTGACCTTTTGCTTTTCTCTTGGTCTGAGGACAGGAGAAGCAGCCCTCAGCTAAAGGCTTCGGCTGCAGTTTGATGGCACAGGTGGCACTGCTACGACATCCCACCCAGCCCTAGCCGTGCTGTGCACCAAACCACCACAGGCATCTACACGGCCCTACGGTAAGCAGGCTGCAAGCTGGAAGTAACCCAGAGGCTGCAAAAAAAAAAAAAGGAAGACATTTCAACAGAGTCAGTCCCTGACCTGCTGAACTACAGGGCTGCGTAAACATGTGCTGGAGAGGGAGGGCACAAAGCTGCTGGAAAAGGGCTGAAATCTGCATGAATGGCTTTTTCCCAGCAGAAATAGCAACAAATCCCAGCTTTTTCAGGAGAAAAAAATCTGAAATAATTAATTACCATACCCCACATTCTGAAAAAGAAAGGAGATACTATACCAGAGCGCATTTTAATTCCTCCTGATATCTATAACAGGAATTAATGTTTAGGATTTCAGCCAGACAACTGAGTAACAAAAAAAAGAAAGGGTGGGGGGGGCGGGAGTCGCGTCAGTAGTTAACTGATAAAACAAACTATCTGGAAAAATGTTTCTCATTTCCTGGTGTCTTCAGATCTGCCTTTTTGAAAATATGTACTCGAGCATAAATCATGGTTAATTTCCAGAGAAACACGAAGAAAATGCACAGCCTGTGAGAGCTGGGAGGTCAGCCTGTGCAATCCAAGGGTCTCTGCCTGTAGATCTGAACCCCAGGACAAGAAATAGGGGTTTATTTTGCGTCTGCATGCACGCTGCACAGCGCAGAGCTCAGACAGCTGGCTCCCAGCCCCGCACGGGCTGTTCCACCTTCGGCCACCCCATCCGCACACGGACTGCTGTTTGGAGCCAGGTGCCAGCAAGGTTCACATCCAGCTCCCCGCCCGTCTGCTTTGCTCAGTGCAGGACACGGGTGAGGTTTGGGTTCCTCTCCTTCCTGCTCTGCGAGCCATCATCCCAGACAGAGCCTGACCTCGTGCCCTACGCTCCGTTATCCCTTCCACTGCAGCAGCTTTCTGCAGTTTCTTCGGCAGCCTGACGCAACCCACAGACCAGAGGAGGGCCCCGTCAGCGCCTGCCACTTCTGGGGGTCCCACTTAGCCCATCACACCGAGCAAGAAGAGGTCGCTTTCGGCAGAAAAGGAATGACTTTGCCTCTTCTTTCCTGCTAAGGCCAGCAAGAAGCCCTTACAAAGCAGTACCCAACCAGCGGTTTTCCTCCTGCAGGTCTCAGATTGCTCACCTGGGTTAAGGTAACCAGCAGGCACCATCAGCAGGGGAGAGGCCTGAACAGCCACTCCATAACCGTGTTGTTTTTATCCCAAATTCCAGAACACAAAACATAAGTATTACTAAATTGTGAGAAAAATCTCAAGTAATTTTCTTCGGACAGGACTTTCTGTGAAGCTATTTTATTCGCGATTGCAATGGCAGGCGTCCTGTCAATTAGGAGCCCATTATAGTAAACAAATCATGCCTTTATATTCCCTATTACCCGACACTTGATCACCTCCCCTGTTTCCTCATTGCCTGAGTACTACAGGTTCACAAGCTACTCGACATTCCTCTACACCATATATGTACAATTTTTTTTCTTCAACCCTTTAATTTCTCCTTTTTCCCCTCTCCTTTCTTAGGTTTTGAGAACTTGTGATCTTTGTTTTACTGTTCTCACACTGCTCATCCTGTTTTTCTCAAGCTTCTACCTTATTTTGGAACAGCAAGGCCTTCTACTGTCCACTTATCTACTTAGCGTTTCTCCTTGTTATGATTACACAACTACCTTTGAACACAGAAAATTAGTTCTCTACTGCAAAAACACAGCTTAGTTTCTCACAGTATGGAGCTGTAAAGGAGTATTTCCAGCAGTAGCTCTGAGCACCCTATCCCAGCACTTAAGCCTCAGTTACACCCTGCTAATGCATCAAGGTTAACTCTCTGGGACCACAGTGATCTCTCAGAGTGCCTTAGCAAAATACTTTTATCGCAGGAATTGTTACAACTCCACCCACCCCAAGGACTGCACACAAGCTTAGGCAATAAATCGGAGTTTTTATCTAGAAAATCAGATGTCTTTCATATTAAAGGATAATCATGTCTCGTACTGTTCCCCTTGCTTTTATATCAGCCAGCCAATCTCCCAGGCAGTTCAGTTTCTGGTTGGGGGTGTTTGCACGGATCCCCCTCTACTTGCCAGCACTGGCATTGCCAAATAGACAGCACCATGTGACAGGAAAGCAGAGGTCAAATACTTCTGTGAAGCCACAGCACAATCATCTCCCAAGAGGTAAAAATAAATACCCAAACACCTCCAATCCCAGGACCACAGGGCAGCCCTGCCTGTGAAGGCTGGTCAGGAAGGTCCTCACCTTGCTGGTGCAGGCCAACAGCCACTTGTAGAAATGCTCAAAGGCAGGAGAAGGGAGCCCAAAAAGGAAGCTTCCAAAGGCACAGCTTGGTTTCCCCTTTCTTGTCCCACGTTTGATAAGAGCTGTCAGGCTTCCGCACCTGCAGCGACCCAACACAACCAGGTATCGATCGGGTTTCCTCTCCAGAAAACGGAGAGGAGTTTAACACTGCTAAGAGAAAGCAATTCAATTCCAAAATGTCTGCAAAGGTAGCAACTCTCGGAATTTATTTCCATGAAATGAGACGCAGCGATGCTAATCCTGAGTGTTCAGCGTACAAGCAGCAGCCTCTGAAGTGCCTGACCTCCTGTTCCCAATTACAGTCTCCTGAAATGTAGATCAGAGGACAACTTCTTAATCTGGTCTGAAATTGAAAGCTCCGGTTTTCAGAGAGAAGTAAATATGATTATCCTGCCTGATACGATATAAAGCAAATCTGATTTAGGGTTCCTTTTGAACTCCTCCACGAGCCTGTGCTGACAGAGCAATAAAGCTGAAGGGCCTCTCCTGCTGCGGGAGCACAGACTCCAAAGCTGGCTTTTTCTTCCCTTGCCTTTGCTTTACCTGCATGCCAAGCAATACCTGCACATATTCTCTTATCCTAACGAGTTCACGCAGTTTTCCCCACACCCGATGCACATGGGGATTGTCTTTTATTCCCCCCAAGCAGAGTTATTACAAAGGCAGGGCTCTGGCCCAGCGCAATCAAGTAGAGACCCTCGTGGACAAACACTTCTCCCATGCTGCTGGCACCTTTCAGAGCAGAGGTTTTACTTCACCCTCTCCCTCCCGGGTACAGAGGCACTCAGAGCACTGCAGCTGCCTCTCGGCCATGCAGCTCTGTGTGCCCAAGGACAGCCCACGTCTCTTGCGATGGACCCAAAGATTTACCCACATGTTAGGTCAAATAATACAGCCACACTCAAACTAGCACGCACGAAGCAGAGGGGACTCTGCTCTGTGTCTGCCTGGTGCCTCCAGCAGGCCTCGGAAGTGTTTTACCAGGCAAACCTCAGCTGCACAATGAGCGAGGGCAAGCCGAAGCAAGGAGGGCGGCCTGAACTCGCTGCTGCTCTTGCCATATGAGAGCATCCCAGCCGGGACACCAGCAGCAGGACCGTGCTCAGCCCTGCTCCAAGCAGAGGAGGCTGCCACGTGCTTTCAGTGCTTGTCCCACCGCTGAGGGCAGGCACCGAGGGGAGCATTTCCATCCCCTGCTGTCAGCAGGGCAGGGCAGGAAGATGACTCAGACTGAACCCACTGAAAGCAAACACCTCAGATACCCCGAGGAGCAGTAACAAAAATGAAAGCACCAGGACTTCCACGGCCTGCTGCTGGCCAGGGACAGCACCTGGTGGGGCACGGGGCTCCCCTAAAGACACGCTCAGGCTGCATCAGCTCAAGCTTGCTGACATGGGCTTGTACGTGGGATCTGGAGACGTGTTCTCAGCGTGCTCAGACTGCAGCACAGATTTCATCTTGAGCATCAGGCACCCAGGATGCGAGGAGAGGTCCATCTACAAGAGCAGGGAAGGTCATCAGGAGCAGGACACAGAACTGCAGTGAGGTGGGAGCTCCTGGAGGGCCTCAGTACAGCAAGCAACCGCTCGAGAGCTCTGAGGGATGGAAGGAGAATCACAGCTGGTCCTAAAGTGAAAGGGACCCCCATTCCTCAGCAGGAGGCTGCTGCCAAGGAGGCAGCCTTCCCTGGGCAAGTGCTCTGCCACTGCAGCTCCTGAGGGCTCAGGGAACAGGGCAAGCCCCGCATAGCCTCAGCAGAGCCACGATTTGCTTCTTTCTGCTGTGCAAATTTGCTCAGACAGAAGCAGAGCTTCAGAAAATTGGAATTAAAGTGATAAAAAAAAACCACGCCATCTTGGTCACACAGAGGGTAAATGCTAATTCTGCAAAGTTACCCAGCTCTCTCCAGCGGGTAACCGAGCCCATTCCAGACCCATCAGCATTTCCAGCTGCGTGGTTGGAGCCACGTCTGACAGCAACAGCAGGAGGATGCAGCCCTCTAGTGCCTGCTCCCGGCCACGCTTCCCGTGTCCCCACAGAGCCACCGCTGCTCCACGTCCCCCTGCCACGAGCAGGGCCACTTGCTCCCAAATCTGCCCCCAGCATTGGGGCATCACCCCCCGCCTCCGCACCCAGGGGCCCACCCCTCACCTCCCCACCTAGGGTCTCAGACAGGTTTGAGGCTTTTTCCCCCAAAAAAATCCTCCCTCACCTGCTGCTCCTGGAGGGTTTCTGAGGAGCCCAGGGCACAGCACGGGGAGGGAGGCAGCTCTCCATGGGCACAGCAGCGGGGGGGGGGCTGCCTGCAGCGTCCTTTATCAGCTGGCAGCAGGTGCCTGCAATCTGCCCTTCCCGTCACCGGCGGGTCCCAAGGAGCCCAGACCCCATCCCTAGTGCCCCCCGGCTGCTGTCCGAGCCCAGCACCGCCTGCCCTTGCTGCAGCCCTCGGGCACAGCGCCAAGCGCTTGCTGTAAGGAGGTGTCTGTCCTGAGAGTCTGATGTGGCTGGAAGATAACACGGCTCTTTGTGGACACACAGATCTCTTCTCACCTGCTGCTCGTTGCACCGTGGGGTACCAGAGACAGCCCACGGGGTTGAGGGATATCAGAGGACCCCGGCAGACCAGGGGGAGCACCGCAGGCCATCCCAAGGGCTTTGCACCCCCGTGTTGGGCAGCCGCAGCAGCCCAGTCCGTGTTATACCAAACCCAGACCCAGAACCATTTCTTTTCCAGAGAAAAACGTTTCTCTCCAAGTGCCACTGGCTGGGATGTCTGCCTGGCAAACAGCCTGTGGGGCTGCCCTGCGGGGAGCAGAGCGCTGCTGCCGGCTGGGACGGGCTCGGCCACCCCCCCGGGGCTGCTCCCTCCATGCCCCCCTCCTGCAGCAGGCCTGCCCGGGGAGGCCCCGAAGGCCCACGCTCGCTGCGTTTTCCTTCCCCGCACGGGTGATTCACCGCACTTTCCTCTACAAGCAGTGGGTGGACCCCGGCTGGATTTCCGGGAGCGATGCCGCGCCGATTCCCGGCCCGGGGATTTGCAGCTCTGCACCTGGCAGCACCTGCGTGCTGCAGCCCTCGCGCCCCTGCACGATGCTGACGGGGGCACGGAGGGCAAGGAGCCCCCCGCGAGCCCCCGTCGGGGTGGCAGGGTGTGGGTGCAGCGCTGCGCTCCCCTCGCTGCCCACCAGCTTGCGGCAGGAGCCCAGCACCGCCATCTCCCCGGACTCCTCATCGGGTGTTGGGGGGCGTGGAGCAGTGCGGGGACACCCGCTGCCCGTCCTGTGCCAGGCAGAAGCCTCCTGGCACGTGTAACGTGGTCCCTAACCCGGCTGGGGCCAGGGATCCCAACGTGGGGGTGATCAGGGCGAGGGGTCCCCTTGTGCCCCCTGTCCCAGCGGCAAAACCCTCTAGGATTTGCCGCTAGAGGGGGGTGCGGGAGCTCGGAGCCGCTGCACTGGGCGAGTCCCACATCTGGACCTGTCCCGGGCCCCATCCTGCTCCGGCCACACGCAGCTCCTGAGGCTGGCAGGAACATGGCTTTGACCATCGGGGGGTTTACATTTCGGGGAAACACCAGCCCTGGGCGCAGAGCGCGGGGAAGCAGCAGCACGATGGCGCAATCACTCCCAGCACCAGCACCAGCACCAGCACCAGCACCAGCACCAGCTGGGCTTCTGGGGGGCTGCCGCAGGGGCTGGAGGTGGAGGTACACCGGGCTCACCCTGCTCCCCAAGTCATTTCTGGGGGTGCCGAGCCCCAGGGTGCCCTTTCCTGGAGGAAACGTTTCCACCCTGTGACCTTCAGGGTGCCTCCAGCCCCCTCATCAACCCTCCGCCCCCACCAACCCCTGCCAACCCGTGGGGAACTCCAGCCCCACGCCTTTCCCCCCATCCTCGCCAAAAACACGTGAGGCGAGCGGGGCCGCCCACCTTGCAGGCTGCCACCCCGAGTCCCATCGCTAACCCAAAGCCACCCCTCGGTCAGGAAGCTCCTTTTGGGATACATCCCCCCAGGGGTGCCTGGCCCCCCCCCCCGGTGCCGTTTCCGCTCAGAGCAGCGCGTTCCCCGCAGCAGGGGCAGGACGCTGGCGGCCGCCCCGCTCGCCGCACGCCTTCGCTCTCGCTTCTGCTTCTTTGGCCGCCGGGAAGCCTTCCTGCCGTGCGATGGAAACCCGCCAGGGCCGGTGGCAGACGACGCACAGCCACCGGCTGAGCCTGACCGTCCCTAGGGGGGGGCTCAGGGGGACCCTGCCCGGACGCAGAGCTCTCCGAGGAGTGACTCAGCCCTGCAGTTTCTCCCCCGTTCATCCCCGACCGTTCCTTTTTTCCTTTTCCTCCCCGCTTCAAGGGCATGGGGAGGGCTGCCGGTACGCGTGGAGCGGGGCTGGAGGGGAAACAGGAACCTTGAGGGGAAAAACAACCCGAGAAACTCCCTTCCCCCCGCCCTGCCCTGCTTCCTCCGGTGCTGCAGGCATGCAGGGACGGCTCCATGGCTCCCAAGTCCCGTGTGCGTCCCCTGTTCATTTCCATTTCCCCCCACTCCTGGAGATTAAGGAAACATCACCCAGTTTTTATCCATGTGGCCAGGGGGAAAAAGGTCCCAAAGGATGGGAACATCTGTCACGGGGCAAAAATGGCTCGCCAGGTAGCGGGCTCTGAGCAGGTCCGCAAATACCTCAGAGGCACCCGCTGAGCCCAAACTGCCCCCGGCTCACTGCATCCCTCACCCCAAAGGGCAGGGAGAAAGATGTGCTTTCCGCTCCGTGGGATTCTCTAGTGTCTGCTTCAGGGCTGAGCTGCTGCTGCCGTGCTGCGCACGGCCTGAGAGCAGCCCTGGGGCTGGGGAAGCGCCCGGCCCCATCCCACCCAGGGGTCTTGGCCAGCCTCAGGAGGAGGGAGCGGGTCTTGTCGCCTTGCACAGCGCCTGCCTCGACCTGCTGCAGGCTGCCTTCACTTGGGAAACGGGAGAAACTGGAGGTCACAGAGTTCCCGTCCAGCCCTGTCCCTGCTGTGAGGGAGGTGTGGGGCTGAGACCACGCAAAGCTGGGGCGTGCGGCCAAACCCACGTCGGGCCGCCTGCAGGCACGGGTCCCCAAATCGGTGACGCCGGCTGCTTTGGGCACTGCACGGTAAATCCGTGGGCTGCAGCTCGAGTGCTCGTCACGCGCTCGGGGCACAGATAAGCCAGCGGGGCCTGGCCGGCGGCGCGGCGCACAGCGGCCCTGCGGCTCGGTAATCTCATCCCCGCAGCCTTCCGGGCGCTTCCTGCCCCCGAAACGCCCGGCGGCCCCCAGAAGATGAAAACACCGGGCAAACATTATCTAAGCACACGGGTGGCTCTGCGGGCAGCGAGGAGCAGCAGGGCATGCCCCCGCCCCGCGTGCCGCTCTCCGCGATCGATCGATCCGTCCATTAAGGCGCGAGGGCGAGGAGCACTGGCTCCGCCGGGGCCCCAGCCTCTCGTTTCCAAACCGCGGGCGGAGGGGAACCCCGGGGGACCTGACGTCAGTTCTGAGCAGAACAATGGTCGGGCGCACGGCGGCCAGAGGGGGACAGGACAGGAACAGGACGCCGGGCAACGTGACCTGACGGAAAAGCCATCCCGCCAGGCCCGTGCGCTCCCCTCGCCAGGGCACCTGCCCGGCCGCGGTGCTGTACGCGTCCCGGCGAGGTGCTGAGGGGATGCTGCGGGGTTAAAAGCACAGGGCTCTGCGGGCTGAGGACGGACTGTGCTCGCCGCAGGTGCGGGTGACGTGGATGTCAGCCCCAGCACCGACACCGCTCGCAGAGGAGCTGCGTTAGCACAGCAGCAAGGGAGGAGGTGGCTGGGCAATGCCAGGAGGCGTCCAAGTCCTGCGGGGACTTCTCGTCCCCGAAGGCAGAGGCTGAGCCTCCCCCGAGCCGTGCCAGGGAGGAGAAGCCCCCCGGCCCCACAGCACCACGCAGCGAGCTCCCAGAGGCTCCCGGGGGCCCCCGTCCTGGGACCCCCTCCTGGGGGCCACGAGCTCCCGGAGGCTGCGTCCCTGGCACGGGGATGCCGGTCGCTCCCTCCCACGGCTTCCCCTTTTCTCAGAAAGCCTGGAAACCAAAGGTGAAAGAAGTGGGTGGAAACCCTGCACGCCGCCGTCCAGGAAGAGAAGTGAGTAAGTCGGCTGCGATATTTAACGGTGCCTCCGGCCGCGCGGCTCGCAGTCACGGTGCGGCAGAGACGGAGCCGGGGCAGGAGCTGACGGTGAGTGCCGGGGTCGTGCTCTGCGGGGTCCCTGCCGGAGCCACGGGGTGCTGGCATGGCCGGGGGAGGGGGGGGTTCCCCTGCTGCTGCTGTCCCCAGGGAGCCAAAGCACGGATGTGCTGAGGTCTCACTGCCGGTCACAGCGCGCTGGCTCCTGGCAGAGGCTGCCAGACCCGTGGGCATGAGCATCTCCAGACCAGCCTCGGTTTTATCGGTAGTTTTTTGGGTGATCTGCGAAACCGGACCCATCCCGCTGATATCTTAACTCGGGATGGTGGTGGTGGGGGGGGGTTGTGTGTAACTATTTCTGCAGGCTTCCTGGGAAGACAAAGCAAGGCAGGCTGGATGAACGCCCACGCGACACCGCTGCCCGGCCCTGGGCACGTCCTGCCTAATCAGTAGCTCCCGTGCTAATTAGCTGGCAGTGCCAAAAGCAGGGCGCTGCTTCTTCCTCAGCCCCGTAGAGCAAAAAATCTTTTCACAGCTGCGCGGCGGTACCTGGGGTCCTGGCAAGGAGGCTGAGCTCTGGCAAAGACACAGGGGGCTTGCACTCGTGTGATGCCCGGGTGCGGTGCCCCGACCCGCGGTGCCCCCTCCTGCTGTTGCTTCCCTCGCCCTCCCTTCGCCTCCCTGCGCAGCGCGGCTCGTGGGCAGCCTGCCAGCAGGGCCGTCTCTGCTCTGCTCTCAGGGCCAGGGCTGGGTTGCTCAGTGGGGTTATTTCTTCGCTGAAAGCGTTCACTCACTGCAGGGGAAGCAAACGGGGGAGCAGGGGCTCCCCCAGGTCGATTCACTCGGCCCCAGTACGTAGGAAACCCCACAGCAGCAGCAGCATCCCGCTGGACACCCGCTTGCCTGGGGTGTCTCTCATCTCGCCAGCATTTTTGGGCCATGGGAGCTGGGCCCAGCAGGGGACACGTATCGGACCCAGCGTGGGGACCCTGCGGGCAGGGGCAGCCTGGGGATGGGGACACCAAAAAGCAGAGGCAGAGTCCAGAGGGGGAGATGAGCCTGGCACGTGGGGAGCTGCGCCGGCATATCAGGCTCCCCAAAACCCCAGATAGGCACCATTTGAGAAGAGGACGGCTGGGAAAAGCAGGAGGGCAGTCCCAGGAGCCCAGCGCCGCTGGGGGGCTCGCATGCCCCTTCCTCCTGCAGCTGCCCGTGGTGCTGTGCCCCGGGGATGTCCCTGGTGCCAGGGGTGCTGCTTGCAGGAACAGCCACAAGCGAGAGGAAACAGCCAGAGCCTGGAGTTTGCACCTCAGCCCCTGCGCGCTTCCCTTCGCGCCCAGCTCACGCTGCCCCGGGGCCTTCGGGAGATGGGCTGCCCCAAAAAGAGCTTGCCTGGAGCTGGCCCTGCTCTGTCTGGGCGTGCATGGGGACAGGGCACAGCAGGGCACGTGCCAGGCTGCCACTGCGCTGCCCTGCACGGCCCCCGCACCCGTCACCTCCCCAGGCACCAGCGGGGCGGGGGTGTGGGGGTTAACACCCCAGCTCCTCTGCTTGAAACTCTTCCCCTTTCTGTGAAAAGCAGCACGCGGAGGAAGGCCGGGGAAGGCTTTTCCCTCGCCTTTGCCTTTTGGTTCCTGGAAGCGGAGCTGCTTGGGGTGGCCAAGGGCTGAAGGCGGGTGGCCAGCGCTTTGGGTGGCAGCATCTTGCAGCCCTTTGGGGGAAACACATCGGGGAGGAGTTTTACAGCATGGGAAAGGAAAGCACAAAGGATTTCAACATATTTAAACAGCCAAAGGCTGGCCAAGGAGCCCCTGGACACAAGCTGCACCCCGAAGCCCCCAGTCTCTACCTGGGGCTGAATACCAGCACCCCCCAGCCAGACCCCAACAGCCTGCTGCAGCCGTAGCATCTCCAGAGGAGAGGAGGAGGGAAATCACCCCGCTTTTCTCAGCGTGGGGGTCTCAGGGCTATCAAAACCTCTCCACCAAGCCACAGCAGCCTGAAAAATAGCACAGCCGGGTCCCTGAGCCCACCGCTCCCTCCCCAGCACAGTGAGCTCAGTGGGAGCAGGGGAGGCACGGTGGGCTCGCGCTGCCCCGGCTGATCTCGGCTCCCCGTGGGCAGACAAAAATAGAGCCCCAGGGCGGCTGTTGAGTAACCGTGGAGTTGGCTCCCGGCGCAGACATTTGCTGGGTATTTCCCCCACCAAAATCTCTGTCGGGGCTCCAAAGCGCGAGTGTCATTTCCCGTCCCTCTGCTGCTCCACCAGAGCCGGGGGCTCGTCTCCGGCGCGCAGGCAGAGCCGCAGCCCCCCGCCAGCTGCGCTCCCTCCCCGGCCACCCCGCGCTGCTGCTGCCGTCACAGCCCTGTCAAACCACCGCTGAGCCAAAAAACGCCTCTCTGTGCATGTCAGCTGCCAGCCCAGCCTCCTGGTTTGGTTGAAAATGAACATCGTTTTGAGCAGCTCACAGGGGTCCCCACCTGCCCCATGCTTTTCCCAAACCAGGCGTGGGGCTGGCAGGGAGCAAAGGGCGCACGCGTGGCTGCTGGGTGCACCAGGATGTCCCAGCCCAGCCCCAACCTTCCCCCATCTGCTGTATCTGAGCTGGCTGGAAGGGACCTTGCTGCCTGGAAAATGCCTTTCACTGCTTCATTTCGAGCTGCAGAATTGCCCTGGGGACTCTTGCAGCCCCAGGCGGGCAGGCTTGTACTCCACCTGCAGCGCAACACGTCTCCATCCAGCAGCCCGTGCATCCCAGCTCAAGGGGGTTCAGCAAGCACTGGTTTTGCTACAAGAGCACCGAGCAGTCCCCCCAGTGCTGCCCCTGCCCTGCTGTGCCCCTTCAGAGAGGGACAAGCAGAGGAAGAGCAGCTTACGCCGAGGGACGTGCTGCATCGCTGCCCACGCACGAGGCAAACATGCAGGCAGGCTTCCTCAGGCACCTGCGAATGACGACCACATCTGGAAGAAGCCGTGTTTCCCTCCCAGCTCCAGCAGGTTACAGAGCTCAGGGCCGGCACGAAACCCCGCAGCAGCTCCAAGTGACAGGGTGACACGTGGAAGCGTTGGGAAAAAAAAAAAAAAAAAAAAAAAAAAAAAAAACAGCAGCCAGCTTGAGCAACGCTTCCAAATAAAGCCACAGCTGCATGCGCTGCGTCTGGGGCAGAGCAGGAGGTGCCAGAGCCCTCTCCTCGCAGCGGCTCCCAGTTGCAGAATGTGTGTCAGCTCGCTGCCTGCGCTGTGTCATCATCATCGCCAGCACCCTGAGCTCTTTTCTATTTTTTCCTCCCCGCAGATGGAGACGCAGCCGGGCGGGCCGACGGGAAGGCAGCGCGCACTGGCTGCTTGGCTCTGAGAACTGAATTCCATAGGCGTTAGAGCACCCCCAAAATGCCCTATGGATTCAGTTCTGCAGCTGGGCAGCAAATAAGCCTCAAACCTCCAAGAAGAGAGAGCAGCAGAGCGCTGCGCCTGCAATGAACGTGTGAGTCTTTGCTCCTGTGGGGAGACCCAAGTCGGGGTGGAGGTGAGTTACGGCCACCAGGGGAAAATCACGGTCAAAGCGCTGCTTGAGGTGGTGGGCGCTCGTCACCGGCTTCCCCAGGAGGCAAAAAGAGCCCAACTGCAGCGTGTTTCTTCCATCTGGGAGCAGAACGGCACTTCAGAAAATACATTGCTGCCTCCTGATGATCGTAAACCTGTGCTAAAAATACACATGGTCAGAACAAGGGCCTGGGTGTGCCCAGCAATCTCCTGTACAGAGTCCGGGCAGCAAAACCAAACAAGACTTGGGAGAAGATAAACAGAAGGGGCTGGGTAAAGCCGTGGGCTGTGCCTGCTCCCTCCCTGCCAGCCCCAGAGGTGTCCCCAGCAGGACAGGAGAGGCTGCGGGAGCCAGGGCTGCTGGCAGGTACCCGGGGAACCCAGCAGAGTTACCTCAGGGAAAGTTTTGTGGAGACAATTGGCTCTTTCCAGCCATCCCTCACATGCCTCTGAGAGGTTTTGGCTGCCCACATCAAGTTTCAGGGACTTTTTCCATTACAACATGGTGCAAAACCGGTACCAGGCATGCCTGGAATAGCAGCGTTTAGGATGAATTACGCAGGTCCTGGCAATTTGTGCAGCATCTGATCACTATCAGAACGCAAGCCCCATGTTCCCCTTTATCAGCCCTACCTGCACCAGCTACAGGGGATGCGAAAAAAAATAATCCACATGCACCCCGCATCCACATGGGAGAAAATCCACCCGAGTGCTGCATCACCCGCAAGCATCTAACACAAACTTTGCCCCTAGGAGCAGCTGCTGGTGGAGGGACAGCAGACATCTCGCCAGCACCTCCACGCCTGCATGTAGAGGATGCTCTGCTTAGCCAAGGGAGAGCAAAGAGCTAAGAGTAATTGCTTTTCTCCTACACTAGTGATCAGGGCAGGCCTGGTCGGCTGCCAGTCATTGAGCAGAGCACGACCGTGGCCCCTCCAGCAAGCCCCGCTGCTTGCAGCGCAGCCATGCAGCAGCAGCTTGGTCTGAGGTTTCTGCAGCAGTTTTTTTTTTTTTTTTTTTTTCTGGTTCAGGCCTCTCACTGCTTTCTCTAGCAGCAGAGCTCACCCGTTTCGAAGAAACCGATTGGGGAAGGGGAAATCCAGATCGTTGCTGAGCTGTTCTGGCAATTGCTTAAGCAAGCAGAGCTGTTGCGTTGGTTTATGTAATGCATCCACTTGCTTCTCCTTTGCAGTAATTCAGAGCCACTGAGGGCCCCAAGTGCGCCCCTCCCAGGCTCCCTCCTTTGCTGTGCTGAAGGTGAGCAAAAGCAGAATCTCAAAGCAGCCTGAGAAGCACATCGAACACGGCAATTAAATTGTGAGGACGTGAGAGTCAGGGACTACATCTCCATGGCATCCCACTGGGCACTGGGGGCTCAGTTACGAGCCAGGAAAATGAGGAGACAGCTGAAGGGATGAGCTGCACGGGTCAAGCTCCTGACTTCACAGGAAGGTGCCAGAACAGGTAGCGAGCTGTTTGCAGCAGGCTGCAGTCAGGCAGCTAAAGAGCAGAAATTTAACTATTTGCATTTGGTTTTTTATTGTTTATTTATAATCATTTAAAAGGTACAGAAGTTCACAAGCAAGTCAGACTCAGCCCCGGCCCCTCACACCCCTCAGGGTTTCCAGCACACCTCAGGCCCCCCCCTCCCAGGAGACCCACCCGTGGAGGTGCTGCAGCTCCAGGAGCCTCAGCAGCAAGCCAGCACCTCCGAGCAGAGCTGAGCCAGACCCAGGGCAGGGCCTCCAGCAGCAATTTCAGCAAGGACACACGGCCAGGGAAAACGAGCACCAGGTCACCAAGTGTAAGGGGACAGGGACACCGAGATCTGCCAGCGTGCAGGGAAGTGCCGCGCGGAGGCGTCACACCGTGAGCAAGCACAGCGGTGCGGCCATAAACCAGTGACGAGACGTGCAGACGATTGCTCTTTACAGTGCCTAAGAACTGCTCTCCCCTCTGGACCTGCGCTGCCTCCAGCTTGGAGGAAATCCAGATTCCATCTCCGCAGATGAGTGCCAGGAAGGGACCCGGCTTCCAGGAACCTCCCTCGGACAGGGTGGGAAGAGGCCCAGCTTCTAGGCAAGGGCTGCTGCCTGGGGATCCCCTCACCAGACCGTGACCGCTCAACCAAACCAGTGGGAAGCAAACGTTCGTTACAAAACCGGGACCAAAGAGCCGGCCCGACAGAGAGTCAAGTGCCAGGTGGTTTCTTCACAGGACGGGCGTCGTGCATCGGACGGGGTGAAGCTGCCGCGAGCTCGTGGAGGAGGGGGGAGCAGTTAGGAGCCAGTGGGGGCACCCGTTGCTTGTGCTACTTCCCGGCTGCACCGAGAGCCGCTGCCAGCTGGCTCCCACGGGGGGCTCCGGAGCATCTGTCCCTGGGGCGACAGGCCGCATCAGTGTCGCAGTTTCTTTTTCTTCTTCCGATTCCGGTCCTCGCTGCTGTCGTCCGCCTCGCTGGCGCTGGGGGTCAGGGCCCTCTGGATGACCTTTTTTTCCACCGTATATTCCTGCTCTCCTACCTTGGGGTCTCCCTTGACCAAGAACTCCCCTTTCCGGTAGGTTATGGAGACGCTGGTCCGTGGGTAGGTGCCATAAACCCTCCGCAGATCATCCTTCACGAATTCCGGGAGCTCTTTCCTCGGCCCAAACACCTTCCCAAGCTTCCCCCACTGAAGCTCCCCTCTCATCGTGAAGCCTTCCGGCCACGTGTCTCGATACTGATCCGCCCTCTGGTAGGCGGCGTAGGGACTGTAGCTTGGATAGGGGTTGTACAGAGGGATGGGGAGCACAGGGGGGAAGTGCCAGGCGTAGTACGGGGGGAAGTAGGGGTGGGAGGCACCGTAGAGGTGATGATACTCCACCTGGCCTCCCGCGTAGTCAGGGTAGCCGTTCCTGTCCACCACGAAGGTGACGGGGCGGCTGTAGAAGTTGTGCATGTGGATGGGGGGGAACATCACGGAGCCGGCGGCCTCTTCCGCTCTCCCCGCCCGTAGGGGCAGGTAGGTGTAGGCGGGCGGCGGGACGACGGCCGGGCAGAACTCCCGCGGCACGAAGGCGGACTGGTACATGGTACGGGAGCCGGGGCCTCACACCGGGGACATCCGTCCGGAGCAGTTGCTGAGCGTCAACAGCTGTGAGGGTGGGAGCAGAAGAGAAGCTGACATCGTTACACGTTCCAGAACCAGGCTGAACAAGCAGGTACGCCTGCGCTGTACGCAGACTGACACCAACAGAAGGAATTCCCAACGTCTGCAGGTCAGCACGCCAAGAACAGAGCTGCACTGCCAGCGGCTGCCGGTTAGCTGCTCAGCAGGAGCCATCACTTAACCCCCCCCCCAGGTCCTGAAGGAAGGCACACGGGTGGGAATAAGCTGGCACAAAACCCACCGCGGGCAGGGGAGACGGCCCCATGTCCTTGTAACAGTCCTGCACAACGCTGGGGGACCCTTCAGCGGGCTGTTAGCTACTTCCAAACACGCTGTCTGCCTTACCCAGCACTACAAAACCCAGAGGGTACCATACATCAGCAGCAGCACGAGGCAGGTAAACAGAATAAATGTCTTTTCTTCAGAGTTTCAGTGCATCTTTCACTCTAGTTCAGTGAAACAACCGGGATCCAGCATTTCCACGGATCCTTTGTGTTTCAGAGCCAGTGATCCACGCAGAGACCACAGGGCCACCCTGCCTGGGCTAAGCGGAGCCAGCACAGCTTGTTCTTTGCACAGGAGCACCTGGCGCTGCCCTGCTCCTGCCTGCCCCAGCACAGATGCAGCCCCGTGCCCCGCGGGGGCTGACAACATGATCGACCCCATCACCGCGCCAGCGTCCGTGGACCCTCAGCTTGCTCTGGTTTCCAAAGGATGGTTTTGGGAGACCACAGCTGGAGCGGAGCCCTGCTAGACTGCACAGGGCTGAGCTAGGGTGCTAAAAAACAAACCTGCGTGGGGACAGCAGGAAAAGGAGAGCCAGCACCAGCCTGCCTGGCCCCATGCCTCGTTCACCGGGAAAGGAGAGCAGGCAGGACTTCAGGAAACACGGTGAGACCATCTGACAGCCAGAAGGCATCAAAAGCCAGCTGCTTAAAATTAAATTACCAACATTACCTAAGCAGCACTCCTTGAGGAAGGGGTCCTGACCCCATCAGTCCCTGCTCACCAACAGGGAGACCACCCAGCACCAGGCTGGTCCTGCTGTGAGTTCAGGGAGCTTTCTGTGCTCTGGAGCACAAAGAGCAGCACGAGCTGTGGAAACGCAAGGAACACAAACATCCAGACCCGTGCCAGGCCGTGCACAGGCTCTAGGAGCGAGGTGAGAGCCTGGCTGCAGCACAGACCGACAGACGAGGGGAGGCACAGCACCCGAGGTGCGCCCTGCAGAGACACCAGGCACGTCTGGGGATTGCTTTCACCAACACAAGTGTGTCGGTGAGGGTCACCAAGTCCTTTGTCCACCCCACACAGCAAAGTTAGCCAAGTTCTTGGGCCCAGCTGGCACATCAAACAGGTTATTTAGCGCTCAGCCTGTTCCCGAGGGAGTACCCTGAAAGCCAAAGCAATTGTAGAGACGCTCGGCCCACCGTAAGAGGCACGGCCGTCTATGGGAGGGCTGGCCTACACATTCCTCACCCACGCCATCACCCTACAACCAGATCCCAAATGAGAACAGGGAGACTCCACTTGCTGCCTTTCTCCTCCACTGTTCCAGCACCCAGCCTCGCAGACTCCTTCCTGGCTTTCTTCCTGCCAGGTTTTTCTCCCCACCCCACAAAAAAAAAAAAAACACACAACAAAATCCAAAACCCACAGATCTGTTGCGACTTCTCTGTAGCAATCCCCAAGGGTACAGGGATGAGTACGGCGAGAGCAACGTTTTCCCTGAACCAGGAGGGATGAAGTCACGAGCTATTTCCAGTTAATCCCCACATTTTTGAGCAGACTCCACAGAACCGTTGCCATCTGGCAAAGCTTTGGCAAAGGCCTCCCTTGGAAAAAGCACAAAGCAAGAAAAGCTTCAAGGACTTCTCTGGAAGTGAGATGTTGTGACCAAGTCTACTCCTTCACGTCACTGTGCCAGCACATTGGGCTAAGGTCTGCCCTCCACAGCCCCGGTGTCAGTCCCGCACGCTTATCCAGCATCCCCATAGCTGGAAATTGTGCGTGGGAGAGGATTGCAGCAAAAACATTTCTTTTTTTTTTTTCCCCCCTTGTCATTTCCTTCCCCCTACTGCCAACGTCAGATTGTGCTCCGGTCAAGGTCTCTGGAAAGAAAATAAAAAACCCTCACCCAGGAGAGGCCTCCCAAGGGCTTCTTTTGGGAGGGAGCAGAGGGAGAGGAGGGGAAGGGGCACAGAAAGCACCCAGCACAGCACCAGGCTCTGCTCCCCCACCACCAGGACTGATTTAAGGCACGGGCTCCCGGCTGCCTTCCTAGGGGGGATGCTCTCGCTCAGCCAGACGTGCCTGGCAGCATCGCAGGAATCTGAGTGAAGCACAGCAGCTCGTTACAGAGCAGGCAAGCTGGGCTCTTCCAGGCCTTAATTTTTATCCAGGGGCACAGATTCCCACACTTGCTTCATCCTGCAAGCACTTCTAGGTTGTGTGGCCTTTTCCCTGGAGGATAAAGCAGCACTGAAGGTTTTTTGCTGCACTCTGCAAGCCAACACGAAACCCGCACGGTCCCGGCAAAGCCCTCCAAGGAGCAGTAAGTGCTTCCACAGGAGGCTCCCCCATCATCCCTGCCACAAGGTGCCACAAGGAGGTACCTTCTGGACGAGACCAGCTCTTGCTGCACGGCAGGTAGCAGCCAAGGCAGGCACCTGAGCTGACACAGCAGCCCTCCAGCTCTGCGCAGCACCCGGGACCAAGCGGGCAGCTCAGGAGGAGCTCCCTGCTTCAGGCTTGCACCCTGGATATCGCCACAGTCACAGATTTCTGCATGCAATCCGCTTCCTACAAAGCCACGGTGCGTGCAGCGGCAATCAGCTTCCTGCAGGCAGCCAGTACGCGCCAGCGCCTCCCGACGCCGATTGTCGTTAGATATTTCTGGACGGAAAGCTTGGCGAGGCAGGAGAACCCAGCCTGCGCTGTTCAGAAGAGGGCTGGGGCTGTTCGACGCACTCCCGTGCGGTGTCCAGCAATGACATGAAAAGGAAGAGGATTGGTACTGACAGCAGCCTGAGAACAGCCCACCAGGAATAAAAGGGCTTTACAGAGACACACGGGTGCTCGGAGCGGTGATTTCCCTAAAGAGCAGTAAAGCTACAAGGCAGAAAGGGTTTGAGAGAGGTTAGATGCGTGACGTTATTCCTAGAACCAGGAGAAACACACCAATGCTGACCGTTTCGGACACTTGTGCTACAGCAGCAGGGGATTTGGGTGGGATCAAGGAGAGCCACAGCCCGGGCAGCAGCAGGGGGACATACGTGGGCCTTCCTGCAGACACGGCTTCGCTGCCCAGGCTCTGCCTGCCGAGACACAGCCGATACCAGCACGCCCTGTGGGGTGGGCAGCCCAGAGCTCCCCAGACACCAAACCCACGCCGGGAAGGAGTGAGCTGCCACCCTGCCCAGCGGGCGTTCACACAAAACCTGCTGCTTTGGGCCTCCCCCAGGCCCCACACACCACAGACACCCCCTTTAAGCTCAGCCACGGGGGAGGATTTCACTCGTGAAGCCAGAAGATCCCTCTGAGCTCCAACACCGCCACAGCAGCCACGCAAAGGGCAGTGAGGATGCGTTCCAGGCAGCCACCCCTCGCACAGGCCTTTCAAGGGGGACTAGATCTGTTTCAGCTATAAGCCGCGTTCCCAGAGAAGACTGAAATCTGGCTTGGGTCTGACGTTTGTTTCCGAGGTCTGCTGCAAAGCCTCTGAACGAGGTCAGAGCACCAGGCAAAAAACATTGCCGAGGGAGCCTTCGCTCGGCTCTGGTGGTACCACAGCCACCCCCCCCCCCAGCTGCTGGACAACACAGCGGGTCCAGGACAGCTGCGCTGCCACAAATAAATGCCCTGCTCTTCCTCGGAGCTTTCTCCTTCTGTGATATATCCTCCTTCCCCCAGGGCTTAACTTCTGAGCAACTGAAGCTCCCACCGTTGTCTTGCCTGCCTAGTAGCCCCTGCAGCCACCCTTCACCAGGGAACTTCCTCACCCGCGGTTCAGATCTCTGCCCCACGAGACCTGGGATGTCAGGAGCCCAGCCTGCCCTGCCAGAAGCCACCACCTTCTTCTGACCCAAGCCCTCTCCCAGAGGGAGCTCTTTATGTAAATGCTGCTTTCTTTGATCAAGCACATTTTTCTCTGCACGCCGTAACACTCACAGCCCCAAGGATCCCCTCCATGTTCCAGCAGAGCCTGCACCCCGTCCGCCCCCCAAAGCTCATCTGATATCCACCTCCTCCATCCACACAGCCCTCTTCTTTAAGCGGAGGATCTCACTATCAGTTGCTCAGGCTTCCAAGCTGGGAGACCCTGGATGAGCCCCTCTCTGTACCTCAGTACCCAGCCCTCCCCCTTCAGATTGCAGCCTGGAGACACCTGACTGGAGAGACCAGCCACTACAGATTAATCACCCCAATAAGTCACCCGAAGAATCAATAACCTCATTAACACACCACTGGTAACTCACGGTTATTTAGATCATTCTGCACACAACTATAAAACTCCTGGTCACGCCTTCCAAACAACACAGCATTGTTGCTGCGTTAGATGTATCACCCTTCCCTCCCGCAGCACCCAGTGCGAGGGTGCTGGTCTGACCCCCCCACGCCAAATCTTTCCAGCCTAGACCTGACGGAGTCCAGCAGCCTGTCCGAGGAGCTTCACCCCAGCAGCTTTGCGTCCCCAGGCTCAGCTACCATCTGCAGGTGTCTGCACTCCTTCGTTCAGCCGGTCCCACCCTCCTTTGTCCTTTCATCTCATTTAATACCTCATTTTTTGTTTCTCTCATTTCAGTACCCACTCTTTTGCCATGCTGATGCCTCCCTTCCTCCGGCCGGTCTCCTCCCAAATAGTCATTCCACTCCTAATTATTTCTTCCTCATTGGTCTCAGTTTTGCTACATCCATAACCGAGTCTGACACTTCTGATACCGTTACCTAGGTGATCTCAGCCTTACATGGCGTTCCTGATACGGTCTGGGCAGCCTTGCACAGTTCTGCCCTGCAAGGGTTGCTTCAGCCTCCCCTACAATTATCTGGTTATACACTGTTGACTTTACACCCTCCAAAACAAACCATTCTGCTGCAGCCTTGGCTCCCCTGCCTAGCTCCAGTTACCTACAGGCACCTCCTTATCAAACAGACAGTTTGCATAGCAGAGCAGCATGTTTTGCACCATCCTGCTCTCTCAGCTGCTTGATTACAAGCCTTACGCCCTTGAAGACTTCTTGGGAGAATCTCCCGGCCTCCTGCAAAGGCCTGAGCTGGTGACACAGCCTGGTTCTCCAGAGGGATTTCATGCTCATAGTGGGTCTCCTCCAACTGTTGTCATACACTGGTGACTAATACCACAACAAAACATTTGCACTTTAATTATGTGTCTTAAGAATACCAGACATCCCATTCCCATGCACCCCACGTTGAGGACATGTTGTTAAAAAAAGAAAGGAAAGCAGAGCTCGTTTGTACTGGATCCTCCGTGGGATCAACAGCCAGCCAGAGCGAGCAGCAAACAGATTATCCAGAGTTTGGGCTTGTATGACATATCATGCCTTTAGTGTATAAAACTAGCTTCTGTTACAACAACTCCACATTTTTGAACACCCACACTGTGTTTCTAGTTTAAGCTCAAGCTTCTGAGCTAAAAATAGCCATGGGAATACTGCTTTTATTGCACCCCTAAGGAAAACAGCTACAGCTTCTGCTGATCTAGGACTCTATATCATGCACTTCCCCCCTTCCAACTACCTTCTGTTATGGCCTTTCAGCAGCACAGAGCATAGCTTACAAGCAACTTTATTGATTTTTTTTCTAATGGGAGTGAAAACGCAACCCTGTGTTTCCACGAACACAATCACTCAGAGAAATCTGTCATTTTTCTAGAACTAAAGTGCTCGAAGCCTACCACCACACAACAATAACAATTTACATTATCTTCCACAATCAGGAGATGCTAGGAAAGTTACAGGCTGGAGCACTCGCATGAATCACTGCCCCAGCTGCACTATTGCACATGCCTCTACCAGAGAAACAGAGGACATGCAGGGGTGAATGAGGCATTGCCTCCAGGGGGATTCAAGCCAAACAAGAGTTAGAAACCCTCACTTACACGCTCATACTGCAAGCATTTAAGCTAGCAGCCATATTGTTTTGCCATCATAACTTTTGAAGCATTACAACATAAGTCTTTAGTCACGATCAGACATTTGTTTGGTGTTTATGTACTCACTTCTTGAGGAAAAACAGCCAAGGGGATGCCTTTGCTTGGATCAGGAGCAGCAAGATAACCCAGCCTCACAAAGGCAGCTTCCTTCTGCAGCCTCCTCTCACCAGCACACCCCCACAACACACCAGGCAGTGAATGCACACAGGTACAGCACCACACCTTGCTGAAGCACGCTGCTGGTAGCCAGGGCCACGGTGCCTGCTGCCCTACAGAGCCACACACTCAGGTGAGGAGCCTGAGGAAGCTTACCTGAGCATAGGTATGGCTGCTAAACCTATCACAAGGTAGATGTTTTAGCAAGGGAAAAGCCTCACAGAGAAAAAAATAGAACACAAGCACTTGGCATAGACAGAATATCAGGCACAGGTGAAGGAATAAAGTCAGTACTTGCAGAACAGCCATCCAGCATGAACATTGCAAAGGCACTCACCAAAACTTCAGGTTCTTCTCAAAGCACCAAAACACTACTAGTAGCCCTCAGAAGAGAGCTATAATTTTTAACAGCAACAAGAACAGGAAAAAGAGACTAACCCTAGGCTAGGTGCCTTGAAAACAAAATTTTTTCTTTACTTTTCCCCCTCCCTAGCCCTTCAGTTGCCCTCAGTCATAGGGATTGAGCTTGTATTTGTAGCCCTGCTCCTTCAGCGGGCTCACCGCCAGCACCTGTGCTGCCACAGGCCTTTAGGGGCTGCAGCAGGGTCAGTGCGGGGTGGGCCAACACCTTCACCTTGCTAATTACACGGCCCACAATTGCATGGCTGTTGTTAACTGCCTGGTTTCCATGAATTTATAAAAATGACCCCTATAGGTGACTACTGTCAATTTTGTAATAGGATGCAAGTGAAGCAGAGTATAAAGTACAAGTACGTAGCATAGTAAGCTGAAAGGATTGCTGAAATTGCTAAATTGTGCTTTTTAAGAAACATAACCATTGGGACTTTGTTTCCCCAGGTGAGATGTGTGGGACCAGAGCAACCGCTGCAGTGAGAGGCGGGGGGGGGGACGACGAACACCGAGAGATCCTTCTTCAGGAGAAAGCATCGAAATGAAGTCTGAAATAGTAAGGGACAACTGCAGCCTTTATTTTATTATTATTTTGGACAACGTAATGTCAAATAAATCTTGGGAGACGAAAGGGTGCCCCTTTCTGCCACCCTGACGGGGTTCAGTGCCGAGGGCCCAGGCCCGGCCCCGCAGGCCCAGGCCTCGCCGTTTCCATGGAAACCGGCGGGTGACCATAGAGAAGCCGGCCTGCCCCGGCTAGAAGGGCCCCAGCAGAATGCGCCCGGAGGGGGCGTGGCCATGCAAATGAAGCGTCGTGCAGGCCACTTCCCCTCCAGCTGCCCTCAAACGAGATGGCGGCGCGGGGGGCGGCTTCACCCTCCAGGACGCAAAATGGCCGCGGGGTGGGGTTGGGGAACGTCTGGACGCGCATGCGCAGACGCTGGTTGGGCAGCGGAGCGGCGGGGCAGCGCCGGCACCGGACGCAGGTAGGAGGTGGCGCCCCCCCCCTCCGCGCAGTGGTAGCGCCCGGCCGCCCGCCTGGCCCCGCTACCCCGGCCGGTCCCACGCGGGGCTGGCGGGGGGGGTTCCCCCCCCGATACCCCCTGGTAGCGCCCTCCCGGGGAGGGGGGGCTGCAGGGCTGGTGGCCGGGCCCTGGAGCTAAGGGGGCTGAGGCGGGGCGTGAGGGAGCGGCCGCTGCCTCGAGGGGGCCGTGGGTGCCCTGAGGAGGAGCTGGGCCGTGGTCACTGGTGCTGGGTGGGGTGTGCCTGGCGGTGCTGCCGCCGGGGGAGGTTTAACCAGAAAGGGTGTCACCACGCTCCTCGTGACACCACGTTATGTGGTGGTTGGATCAGTACGCAGTCCTGGGAGAAGCCCGAAGGGGCTCTTCCAACGGCACGTTTCCCCGTCCGGACCGGTGGCGTTGGGGTTTTGACGGGTTCGCCCCTTCGCCCTTCAGATACCGGGTGCTGGGGGTGAGTTCGCTGGTGGGTGGCGTGGGACGGCGCTTGGCGCTCCGCTGGGGCTGTTAGCGGGTGGGTTAGCTGAGGGAATGGGGGGTAGGGTTTCAGCCCAGCGGAGAAACCGGGAGCCTGGCAGGTGTATCCACCTCCTAGAGGGTGCCCGGGTCACAGTTTGGTCAGAGAAGCCTGAATTTCTGTGGGGCTTTCCTGGGATAGGAATAGGACTCTGAGACTTCTTATTTTAAGCGAAGGTTCCGTCAGTTTGAGCGAAACGGCTTTGTGCAGGGGTTGCCCTTCTCACCCGACAAGGTCCTGCCGGAATAGTAGGCCCGTGGGTGGGCACCGATGGAGGTTTCTGTGCTGCGGAGGCCTCCTGGGCACCACGAGCAGGGCGGGATGGAGCATGAAAGATGTGGTCCCCTCTCCCCAAAGGACTTGTGACTGACCGCTCAGCCTGACCCGTGAGCACGCCCAGCACTGTGCTTCCTCAGGCTGAAAACGTCACCTGTGGGGTCTGGAAGGAATCGGCGTGCCCGGCACCAGGAGCTTTGCTGGCGTGGGTCGCAGAGCAGCAGCGATTTCACAGGCCCGGCTTCTCCAGGAATGGGGCTGGGCCGCCAGCAGCCCCGTCCTGTCCCGTCTGGCCACGAGGAATGTCTGGAAGTAGTCCCCTCTGGGTGGCTTATCCTGCCAGTGGATTTACTGCGTTGTGGCTGTGCAGACGCAGCTGGGATATTTACTGTCCCTCTGCTTTAGCCAGTAAGACACCCGAAGTCCAGAATACACGGCAGAGGCACTGCGGTGACCGCTGGAGCGAGCACAGACGTATTCTGAGGCATTATTTGGGATGTTCCACCCTGCCTTGCCCACATAGTGGGGAACGCACTGGAGAGTCATGCTGTGACTGCGGTCAGGTCTGCAGATGACTACTCCAGGTCCTGAGCAGCAGCTTTGGTACAGAGGAGTCATCTGGCCCCGCTTAACAGACTGCGTTGGGCCAAGGGCGTGCGGCTCCGCTGCCAACTCGGTCCGAGAGGCTTCAGCTTGGCAGGGGGCAGCTCAGGCCCTGGAGCTGGGTCTCGTTCTAAGGCCAAAG
The DNA here is from genome assembly GCF_040182565.1 of Anser cygnoides. Taxonomy (NCBI): domain Eukaryota; kingdom Metazoa; phylum Chordata; class Aves; order Anseriformes; family Anatidae; genus Anser; species Anser cygnoides. The sequence continues at coordinate 13,946,452 of NC_089879.1, read as the reverse complement.
GGTTTCCAAGTCGCTGTGGGACACAATGGCTTGTGGATCCGGCTGTGAGCTGGCTGGGAAGCTAGAACAGATGTAAAAGCCCCGAACTGTGGTCTGTTCCCTGCTGCCCTTTGCCAGCATTCTCAAACAAAGGCAAGGCTTTCCTGGTAGCCAGTACTCAAACATCCTTCTCCAGAAAGATAAGATCTGCAAACGTCACTGGCAGGAGCACCGCCAGATGTCAGATGCGGAGGTGGAAATGTTATGAAATAAAGGCTAGTCGCTTTCTAATTTATGAGCTCGTTGCTTTATGAGTGTGCGTTAGAAGTTCAGTGTGAATGAATGACAGCTATTCCCTCTTGCAGCTCCTTTTCCCCCTAATTTTAAAAAAAAAGCCTCATTTTGAAAAGTTCTGACATAGCCCATGACTAACGCTCTGTCCCAAGGAAAAGGTTATGAAAATACCAGTGTGGCAAGCTTAAATAACAGCGCTTTGGATGTAGATGCAAAATCCACTTTTCATGGGCAACTATAATTTGTTTCTTTTCATCTGTATGCTTGCAGATGAGGGAGGGGGAAAAAAAAAAGACAACTGTGCCAGCAAAGTGTGAGATCACTTTGAAATGTCAGCTGGCTGCAGGGGTTGCCCATCTGTGGGGTGTGATGGGGGGGGAGAAGAGAGGAAGTGGGACTTAACCTTTTGTAAAGAGCTGTAGCACATAAATGACAAAACAAGGTGTCTCTGGAAACCTCATCAGCTGTGGTTTGTGAAACATGTGCTTAGCGAAGCGTCGCTTGGATGGGGCATGCGTGTAAAGTGCAGTGCGAAGTACCGAGCCTAGAGCAGGCTTTGCTTTCGAACAGGCTTTGGGGAGCAAAGGCGAGCCCACCTTCACACGGAGGTAGCGGTTGTGCCATCGGAGCCGCTGCGCTGTGTCTGGTGTACAACTAGCTGTTACCAGCAGTGCTTGAGGCTTTCTAACGTATTTGTCACCCACCCTTTAGCTGTGCCCCTCCGCAGTAATAACCCAGGAGCTAAATCATCCTTACAGAGAGTCACAGTAGAAGGGGTGTTTGTGTGCACCCCAGATAACAATGTCCTGGGAAGGGAACTTCGCCGGGTGGAGCAGCAGTGAGCTCGGGTGTGTGTATTTCCCTGTAATTCCGGTGCTGACGGCATGCAGGTGCTCTGCCATTGCTTCCTGCGTGTCTCCTTTCGGCTGCGCTCGAGGCACCCCCAGCACACGCAGCCCTCAGGTTGGTGATGCTGATTCCCTGGGATCCCCTGCCTGTCCCCTTCAGTGGGTTGTGTACAGCATTCCCTGTCAACTTGTCTAATCCTTTGAATTTGCCACCCACCTCTGCAGCCTCCTTTGACGGCAGATCCCAGGGGTTTGCCACCTGTCAGCACTTCCACGCGTTCTGAACTGATTTCCTGCTCCTTACAGTGGCTCTTGTGTCCTGGCACACCGCGGTTCCACGTTCGCCTTACCTCTTGTCCCTGTCTCCTGTGCCTGAGGAGCCCCAGCTGCTCAGCCTCTCCTCGGAAGGCAGCTGCCTCACTCCCTGGCTCGTTTTAGCCGCCTTCCCTTGATCTGCCCTCCTCTCCCCTTCACGGGAAGCGTGTAGCGGAGTTAGATGTGCAGGCAGTGGCCGAGATCGGGATACACTGAGGTTTCCTACAGCCCGAACTGACGCTGGCTGCCTTGCTGTCTTTCTACCTTCATCTCCATACATCGCAAACTCCTGACTCCTTTTCAGTGCGTGACCGTACGAAATGCAATTTCCCTCCGAGGCTTGTCAGCGTGTCTGTCTTTAATTACACCTACGAACGCTCGTTGTCTGGCTGAGCTCCCCGTGGAGCGGTGTCATCCTTTTATCTGGCCGTGGGTTTTGGCGTGGCGGCTCAGCACCGCCAGGGCTCTGCAGCTGGATCCGAACCGAGGCCTGGTGCTTCAGCCAGGAGTGGGATGTGCCGTTTCAGTCGAGCGATGTAAGTGATTGGAACGAACGCCGCGTGCTCCTGCTGAACCAGTTACGAGGAATTCCTCGGGCTGGGCAGAGCAGACAGTTATTTTTTGCTTTTCTCATCCCGCCTAAAAGTGGTCAGGCTGACGGCTTCTGGGAAGTGCTGAGTGGGACTGGAGTTTCATCAGGTTTCATACCCAGCTGTTTGTTCTTCCCTTGATCTGCTGCTTCTGCTTGGGCTTGCTGCAGCTGGTGGTGCAAGCCGCGAGGGCTGGCTGAGGATGCGGTTTCCTGCTCCCGACACACTCGCTCCTACCCCGCGTTGTGAATTGTCCCCCGATGCGTCTGAATCGGGTGCGGGTGGGCTCTGAGGAGCTGGAATGGGAAAGTCTCTGAGGTCCTTACCTGGCTTTTGGCAGTGTGGAGATAGCGACCCTGTTGTCTTAGGATGGTGTGGGCCAGGGAAGCTGACTGCTGCTGACTTAAGAACCCGTACCACCTCGCCAGACACACAAATGGCCGTGAGCTCAGGTGGGTGCTGGTGTGAGGAGCCCTCTCCTCTCCTCCCCTCGTCCCTCTGGGAACATGCAGTGAGTCACCCTGGACTGAGGCTGCTCTTTCCGCTTGCTTAGTTTCCATGTATACTGCTGCCCAGCTCAAGCATCTTTATTCCAGCCCCCGAATTCAGGCTGTCCCAAGGCAAGCTAGACAGCTGTTAGGTGGCTTTTGGTAGCCTTTGTGGCGTGATGGCGCCGTGTCCGCTGCACGCCGTCGCCGTCTGGTCGTGTCTCTTCATGCCACAAAGCAGCAGCAGCGCTGCTCGCCATAAATAACTCCCGTCTGAGTGAGCCCAGGTGCGCTCAGCTGCGACTGCCTGGGGAAAGCAGCCTGTGTGAGATTACATCAGGGCTGTTGTCACTTTTATTTGGCTAAAAATTAACATCGGCACCTAAAAACGTCAGTGACTGGGGCTGTTTTCTGAGGGCTGCTTTGCTGTTTGCAGCTACGTAGCTGGATTCCTCCTCTGACCTTGCTTTAAAAGAGGTGGAAAGAGCTAATCAGCTGGCTGGCTGACAACATTAAGGTACAAAGGATGGGGCAGCTCACCAGGGGACAGCTGCACCCCTGAGCACACAGCCTGGCCTCCCCTTAATGAAATGGCTTCAGTGCAGCAGGCAGCTTCTGGTCCACATCCCATCCAATCCACTTCTGAACAGCTCCTCAAAGCTATACTAGTTCCGATCTCTGCTGGCAAAGATTTATCAATTAATTAGATTCAATTTTTGTGCATTTAAAAAAAAAAAGACTTAATATTTAAAAATTGACTTATTTTTTTTTCCCTCCTGCAGGAGCAACCATGGATTGGCCCCAGCAGAGGTGCAGCAGGTGTTGGGGGAAGACATCCCATCTGAAATGGAGGTGATCCGGGGAGCTGACCGCCGACCACACCGACATGGGGTTGCGCCTGTTGGCTTGTCTCTTCCGTTTGCCCACCGCAGTGATCTACGGGTCCTTGTCGCTGTTCATTTCCATTTTGCACAACGTGTTTCTCCTCTACTACGTGGACACCTTTGTCTCTGTTTACAAGATTGATAAACTATCCTTTTGGATAGGAGAGGTTAGTCTTTTCCGTGGATTTCTGCCCTTGTAAGAAGAAATTCTGAGACAGGTCCTTGCTAAAAGCGTACGGGACATTAGCTGTAATAGCTGTGTTCCTCTTTGGGAAAGGAGCGCGGGAGCCTTCTGAGTGCTAGTTTGGGTTTTTTAGTTTTTCCCACTTACACAAACAGAAAAGGAGCTGGAATAGAAAACCCAGAGACTTTGTTCTTAAGACAGGCTTTTCCCTGGGGACATGGGGGCGTTTCACAAGCCTGGAAAACCACTGGCCTCGCTGCGTTGGTGCCAGTTGCCCCAGGCAGGGGAACTGTGCCGCGGTGGTGGCGGCGCAGGGAGGGCGCGCTGGGGGTTCCTGCTGGCGGGTCACCCTGCCAGCTCCGCGCTGCCTGATGCAGGAACAAAAGCGAGTCTCTGCAGGAGCTGTGCTGTGGTTTGTTTCACTGTCCTGTTTTCTTTCCTAGACGGTGTTTCTGATCTGGAACAGCCTCAATGACCCTCTGTTTGGCTGGCTGAGCGACCGGGTGTTCCTTAGCACACAGCAGTAAGTTAAGTTCCACTTCCAGCAGACGCTGGGAAGTCGTTGAGTCTCTGGGGGAGGTGGTGTGAAAGTGGTAGCTTTAAAACTGTGGCATTGGAGTGGTTACTGGAGAACGAAACTTTAAAGATCTCCTTTTCCTGCCATCTTAGAAATTCAGTGTTCTTTGCATGTTGTTTCAGTACCTGGCTGGATAGAGGAGGTCACGTATGTACCAAGTAGATGTGACCCTAACCCTTAACAATCACAAGTCATACAGAACGTAAAATATCCGCATCTAAAATCCCAAGCCCTTTACTGGGGTGTTGGAAAGTGTCTGTACGTGGTCTGGGGGACTCGGGGGAAAGGACAATTTTTTTTCCACCTGGAATACATCAAACCAGTTGTTCCCAAAATCCGTGAATCATAGACCACTGACGGTCATTAGCATTTCTCGTGTATTTGCTTTGAGCTTCTAATGAAAATCACGGTGTGGCTTCCTGCACCTACTGAAAACTTCTTAAGCGCTGTTTGAAATAACTTACGTTACGCAAAGCAGACAGTGCAGCACTATCGGGGAGACCCTTGCTCAGGAGAAAAAGGATCCCTTTTCTTTGTGCTTTTTGGCCTTCTTAAGCCCACGTTTTCTGTGGATTCATATATTAGATGAGAATTTATCTTATGTGGGTGTTTGTTACATGAGCAAAAGCTGCGTTGTTGTCTGGGCCACTTACACAACTTCCTTGGAAAGCAAGGGTATGTGGTCATGCAGGGTTTTGTCCAAGTGTCTAAAACTTTTATCTTCTGTTGCAGGCCAGGAGCAGAGATTTCCTCCCCAGAAGTAGTTCTGAAGAGGCTCAGAGCACTAAGCCACAATGGCCCTCTCTTTGCCATCTCTTTCCTGGCTTTCTGGGTCGCCTGGGCTCATCCTGGCGTGCAGTTCCTTCTCTGCCTTTGCATGTACGACAGCTTTCTCACCATGGTCGACCTCCATCACAACGCCTTGCTCGCAGACCTGGCTGTTTCGGCAAAAGACAGGACGAGTCTCAACTTCTACTGCTCTCTCTTCAGTGCCATAGGCTCGCTCTCTGTCTTCATGTCGTACACAGTGTGGAACAAGGAAGACTTCTTTTCCTTTCGCATATTTTGTGTCGTGCTGGCCCTCTGCTCCATCGTTGGTTTTACCCTGTCCACACAGCTGCTCCGCCAGCGATTTGAGGCTGATGGGAAAGCGAAATGGGACCAGGAATCAACCCTAAAACAGTAAGCGTCACCAGTTCTGCAGCAGGGACAAAGGCTTGGCATAGATCTGTAGGGTCCTGTTACATCCCACAGCAAACTAAATGTGTGAGAAGATCCAGGACAAAGAAAACTTTTGTTAATCATCTGTGGTTCTTGTCTGTTGATACAGTTTTCAGAATCACCTCTGCCTGAGGTCACACTGGCTCCTAAGGCCCTCTGAAAATAGGACAAAACTATCTCGTGAAACCCCTGGCCCAAACTGGAGCCCTGACCTGCTGTGTGGCCTTCCCAGTGTTTGGAACGAGAAATGAGTTAGTATCTAGAGCACCCACTGAGGCCTGTGAGTGGCGAAACGTCAGAAGCAGCTTACCATGGAAGTATTCCTGCTTGAGCATGAGACCACCTTGCTGCCCGTTTCCTGTGGAGCAGGACAAGCGAATCCCTTACCTTTTTGCTCGCTTTAGCTGCCTGATGGTGACGGGGCTGCGCGGGCCACGATGCAGCTGGTTTCCCCATTCAGCTCCCTTGCTTTCCCTTGGGCTGCCTCACTTGTCTCTTGTTATACTCACTTGTCTCTTGTTCCAAGCTGCCAGCTTTACGCTGTACTAACACAGCAGGTCCTGACAAGATCTGCCAGGTGAGCTAACCTGGAGTAGGGGCATATATGTAGTGTAATGGCTGACAGGAGAATGCTTTTATGGACAGAAATCTGAACTGTGGGCTCAGGAAACAAATGTTCTTTGGGAGACCTGTAGCCTTTTGTCCTTGCAAACATTGTTGAAGACTCTGCTCTTTTTGGTTTGGTCTAGAGAGAAGGAAGGTCGGAATGGGAGCTGAAAAGGGACAGCTCTGCATCTGCACAGGGGCTTTGCCCTGCTTGTGAAGGAATCACAGTTGTTTTGTTTTTTGTTTGTTTGTTCTTCCTCCTCTCCCTTTAGGCTGTACATCGAGAAACTCTCCGTCCCCCAGGAGAAGAGGATCACCCTGGCAGAATACCTCCAGCAGCTCACGCGGCATCGCAACTTCCTCTGGTTTGTCTGCATGAACCTGGTCCAGGTAGGTGCAGCAGCGACGCGCTGGGATTCAGAGGATGCAGCCTGGCTCTAGCTGCTCGGTGGTTCAGCAGCACGCCAGTTCCCCAGGAAGGGCAGGGGTGTTTCTGGCACCCGCTTGCTCTCGGGGCTTCCTGCACGTACTGGCTGTGATCCAGCAGCTGGTAGGCACTCTCCCTGCTTGTGACCTGAGGAAACTTCCTGAGCATCTGTGGGGTGCTGCCTCCTCTCTGCAGCGCAGGCTGTGGATTACAGGGGCTGGCTGTAATCATCCATCTGGGGTGCAGAAGCACGAGGCCTGGTTTGTGGTGGGAAGGGTTCAGGAGGGCAGTTTGCTGGCTTGGCTGTCAGCACCGTCGTCTCCTGCTTTCCTGAGCCTCATGTCACTGCTCTCACTGTCCAGCTGGATCCACCTCCCAGCTGTTTTTTGCCATTTCTCATCCTCTTCAATTACTACCAAATGCCAGCAGCGTGCCCAACTTCCCTGAGCTTGGTGTGCTGCCGTCACAGCTCTGCCTCCCCTCAGGCTCCCCTCGGTTCCCCTCAGGCAGGCTCTTAATGCCTGCATCGTTGTGTTTGAGCCTTGCTGCCTTGTTGTTATCCTGACAGCTGCTTCCTCCCACCTGCTGTGCCACTGTTTCCTCCTTCAAATCCTGGTGGCCACTGCTGTGGACTCCTTGCCCTGCCCTGTTGTGTGCCCTGTGAGCTCACTAGCGAGGAATGCTTTGGCAGCTGGCACGCGGCACTGGCCCCAGGCATGCAGTGGGCACAGCCGGTGGCATTGCAGCTTCGCAGTCTCAAAGCCTACAGGGTTGTAAGCTCCACAGCCAAGCTCTTGCTATGCTAAGGTACTGGAGGCCTATCCTGCACAATCCCTCGGCACGGGACTCCCAAGTCAAGAGTCCAGGGGGCTGTTAGCTTTTTCTGTTCCCTCTTACTGCTGTTCCTGCTGACCGGCTTGTCTGCATGCTGCTTTCACAGGTTTTTCACTGCCACTTTAACAGCAACTTCTTCCCCCTATTCCTGGAGCACCTGCTGTCAGACCAGATCTCTGTCTCTACTGGATCCTTCCTCCTCGGTGAGTCTCAGACAGGACCAAAGGGAGCAGCTGGGTCAGGGCCTGGCCTGAGTCTGTGTTCTGCCTTCCCAAACCCCAGCTGGGGAGAGGTGCACACGGGTCTCTGGGTTGTCAGATTCACACATGACACACCCTACATGCTTCCCTGGAACCTCCTTCCTGGGCACGAGACAAGTAACTTGGAGCCTTTCCTAGAAGTGAAAAGCACAAAGTGCTGGACTCTGACTCCATGGCTCCACACAGGTATTGCTCTGAGGATGATGTTAGTGTCTGTGGATACGGCTCTAGGATGCAGCTCTTAATTTATTCCCTCTCTGTGCCACACGGACCATGTCCAGGCTGCCCCAGATCTGTGGGCACTGGTCCTGTAGGGCTAGAGCCACCCTGGGAGAGTTGTGCGTGGGCCAGGTCTGGTCACACTGCCCAGTCTCCCTTGCTTCTGCTCCAGGGCTGAGCCCCATCCCCTCTGGAATAATGGGCAAGTCTTTTCTTCCTTCCTGCTCATCAGGTTGAAGTAGAGCACGCACTCTGCCCTCTGTAGGAAGAGCGTGCGCTGTGTCACAAACCCACAAAGTACATCTACTACAGCTACCTTCTCTTGTGTGTATTTGGGGGCTGTTTTTTACCTCCTGCCCTACCCTCCTTGTCCTCTCTGTTGTTATTGGTACTGGGGGAATGGTGGGTACTGAAACCCTCTCAAGCGATTTGTGCCTGTCTTTGCTCAGGTGTTTCCTACATTGCCCCCCACCTCAACAACCTCTACTTCCTGTCCCTCTGCCGCCGCTGTGGGGTTTACGCTGTGGTCCGAGGACTCTTCTTCCTGAAGCTGGCTCTCAGCGTCGTCATGCTCCTGGCAGGACCTGATCAGGTCTATCTGCTCTGCATCTTCATAGCCAGGTATGCAGACAGCACTCACTTCCCCTGCTCTCTGCCAGCTGGGAAGGAAAATGACTCATCCTTGTTTCCCCCAAGGAAGAGTAGCCAGGCTCACAGAGAAGCCACGTGGCTCCCAGCTCTGACAGCACCCGGTTCAGGACAGGTCACTGCAGAATCCACTGGCAGCAGTGCGGGAGGCAGCAATGACTGGTTCCCCTCCAGCAGCCGGGGCTTCTGAAATTCTTATTTTAAGCGTCAGGGAACCTCTCTCATCTCCCTCTCTCCATTTTCTCTGATCTCTCGCCTGTTCCCATCACTTCTCGGTGCCCCTATTCAGTGCTTTGCCTGTTGTCCCGCAGCAACCGCGTGTTCACAGAAGGGACCTGTAAGCTGCTCAACCTGGTGGTCACCGACCTGGTGGACGAGGACCTAATCCTGAACCGCAGGAAGCAGGCGGCCTCGGCGCTGCTCTTTGGGATGGTGGCTCTGGTCACCAAGCCAGGACAGACCTTCGCCCCCCTCATAGGCACCTGGCTGCTCTGTGCCTACACCGGTAAGTCCGCCCCGGGGGACAGCAGTGGGGTGGCAGAGGGAGGACGTGAGTTCAGGCCCCTCCGCAGTGGGCGGATGCAGAGAGCTCTTCCAGAAAAAGCTGTCACTGGTCTCTGTGTCCCCACGCCCAGAGAGAAGAGACGAGTGTCCCCACTGACCCACCTCACGACCTCTTCTCGACACCAGGCTACGACATCTTCCAGCGCAACCCCTTGGGCAACGTGGTGAGCGCCCAGCCGAAGCTGGAGTCTGACGCCGCCTTGGAGCCGACTCTTCGCCAGGGCTGCTTTTACCTCCTCATCTTTGTGCCCATCGTGTGTGCGCTGCTGCAGCTCCTCACCTGGTCGCAGTTCAGCCTGCACGGGAAGCGCCTGCAGCTGGTGAAGGCTCAGCGCCAGGGCCTGATGCAGGGTGAAGCGCCAGAAGTGAAAATGATCTAGGGGTGTCTGAGCCCCTGGGGCCGTCCTGGTTCCAGGCTGGGGCAGGACTGCAGGCAAGGCGAGGGGACTGCTGACTGAGGAAACCCTGCGTTTACGATTCGACTGTGAAATGGTGCAAGGCCAGTGCTCCCTCATTCTGGGAGGGGCTGCTGGGGAAGGCAGAGAAGTGCTCAGCACGCAGCGGGCCGGGGATAACCGGCTTTGACACAGGAGCAAGAGCATTTTAACCTAGCTGGTCCCAGGGGGCTGCTAATCCCAGGGCAGGAGGAGCTGGGGTGCAACATGTGCTGGAGACATACACATCCCTGGTGGGCAGAGCAGGGCAGGGAGCACACAGGGAGCCTTTCCTTGCTCCTGAGGGACCCGGTGACCAAGGAGGGGAGATTTCAGGACAGCAGAAGGGATGGGAGGACCCTGAAGGCCTTGCCAGTAGCTGGTACCACCTCTCCCACACACAGTGCTGTGCAAACCTGCCCTGCTGGCTGGGGCTGCGAGGTGCAGGTCAGGGAAGCATCCTGATACCCAGGGGATTGTCATGCCCCTCTCCCAGGGCTGACCCTGGTGCCTTGCCTTTTTGCAGAGGGGATAGCACAGCCGGGAGGAGACAGCAGCTCTTGCTTTTGTGCCTTTGATTCCACTTGGGAGCCCGTTTGACACAATGCTGGGTAGTCACAGGGGTGAGATTTTACCTCTGGGGGGAAGGACAGACACCACAGCTCCTCTCTGCTTGAAACAGTGCCCCAGAGGTCGATTGTCCAGCTGGCTGCTGAGCCACGGATCCAAGGGGGAAGGACAGGGCAGGTGGTCACCAAAAGTCCCCAGGGTGAGGGAGTGTCTCCTCCAACCCCCCCATGGTGAGTGTGGTGCCAAAGCAGGCGGGGTGGGGGCCAGCAGTGCTCTGCCCTGTGCCCTCCCGCAGGACGAGGTGTGCTCGCTCACATACGTGCTGTTCTTCACTTAGTTGCCTCCCCAGCCTCAGTACCAGGCTCCTTCTGGGGTTGCAGCCCACAGATCTGCCATTTTGCCTCAGGACACAGCTGCCTCCCGTCTCGGACCAAGGTGTTTCTGCCACAGGGCTTCTGTGGTTCTCAGTAGTTCAATCATAACTTATTTGTGCAGATTTTAACAAAGTTTGATTCTTCATTTCATAAATTAAAGATCTTTTCTGTATGGCTGTGGTCCTGGTTGAATTATTTGGCACCCATCTGGCCCTGCATGGGCTCACCTAACCCTGTGAGGCCCCAGGTGCAGCTTCCCTTGATGAGGTGGGAAAGAAGCAGGAGCTTGAGCTGCAATTAGGGTATTTTGGAATGCTGCTTGACCCACTTACAGCTGGCAGAGGCTCAGAAAAGTACCATTAATGAAAACGGAAGTCTCAGGGGTGGCTACAGGTACGTCTTACACCCTGGCCTTAGCTGGATGTAAGGACTTGGTTCAGACTGCAGGGATTGAGAACCAAGTCTGACCAGTCCCTGCTCCTGTTCCTTCACCAGCTTGTTCTGGAGGTGGCACAAAGGCCTGGGCACTGAACCACGTTCCCAGGCCTGCCCTGGGAGGGAAGCTTGCCTGCTGGTTCTCCGCAAGCACCTGGGCCAGCACCAGCAATTCCCATGCCAGCAGCATCACCCCTCTCACCCCTGCTCAGCCAGGGCTGCCCTCACTGCCTGCACCCTCCCCCTCACTCCCTCTTACAGCTTCCCAGCCCCTCAGCTGCTCTGGGGATAATGACTGTCGAGGACAGCAGCTTTGGACACCACCAGGGAGACCTGAACATCCTACCTCAGCACAAAGGCCTGCTCTGAAGGCAGTCTTGGACCGCAGGTGCTGTCTCCACCCAGCAATTAGCCAGCAAGTTCTGTACAGGCAAGAGAAGAACACAAGTTACCTCCTTAAAAAAATGCAAGCGTGGGAAGATGAGGCCAGGAAGCTTGAGGTTTGTATATGAATGACTTTATTTAAGTACGCTGGGCACCACCAGGCAACATGGTTTGGACAGTGTGCGAGGGAACAGTCAGGCAGATCAAACAAATGCTAGATTGGAGACGGCACCTTTCTGTCCGGTCACTGCAGTTTACAAAACGGAGCACTGCTGCTTCTGCAAGGCCAGCAGAGGGGCTGGGGAGGGGAGGAAGAGATCACTGGCACTGCCTGGGGCACGTGGTAGGTGAGCAGAGGGGTTTGCTTCCTCCCCTCTGCACAGTTACAACAGACCAGCAAGAACGCAGCTTATTTTCTGGCAGAAGGAGGCTGAGCAGTGACAGCTCTTCTCTACCCGACGGGTTCTTGCTGAAAACCACGATCTGTTCTGCTAGGGGTAGGAGAACAAGCAACACGGCCTCAGCTGGGAACACACCACCCAACCTGCCTACCTCCAGCCTCCCGGATCCCGGGGAACACTCTTTGTGCTAGGGCAGCGTGCTGCTTGCTTACATTCACGTCAGCTGGGACAACACGCCAGCTCCTGCCCAGCCTCTGCAGCGGGGCCGTTGCAACCCTCCGGCTCCTGCCCCTTCTCAGCTCTGGCGAGGGAGTGACCCCAAGGTGATGCGTGGAAACGAACGGAAAGGAGGGGAACAGGGAGGAAGTGCCACCAAACAACTCCAGGCCCACTGCGAATGCCGGGTAATACAGAAAATCAGCGGTGAAAGAAATGAAGAGCACCAACAGAACCAAGGGGAACAGTGCCACACCCCCACACAAGCCGGCCTCTGGGCCCTCCCAGCGCTGCAGGAGGGAGGAAGGTGTTCTAGAGAAGAACAGCCAGCAGCTGAGCAGAAAGGCCTAAGCAGCACAAGAGTACAGCAGAACACAGCCCCCACGACAGCTTGCTGCTCCCAAACCCGCTGCTCCCACCAACGTACTGATGTGATTTATTGTCCTCTCCTTTAGCGCATCCACAGAGAACAGCGAGGCTCCCTAAAGAACAGTTACCGAGTGGCGATGCAGGGCTGGCTGGTTATTTTGCGAAGCGTGTGTGCTGTAAACAGTGTTAACATCAAACAACAGACAACTGGGCAACAGGTGTTCAAGGAAGACCCAAAGCAAGATTCCCAGGTGCTGCGGTCAGTATTTGAGATATACTCAGACATTTCAATAAATAAAACAATTCTTACATTACAACGCACCTTTCCAACTATTGTTTTGCCCCCAAGTGGATATAGTACACAAGTTATGCCTGGCTGAAAACGCACGCTCCCTTCGCCCTGACGTGGCAGGGAGGAGGAAAACAGCCTCAACTCTTACAGAGAAAGAACGTGAGCGCTCAGTACTGTAAATCTTGGCAGGTTGAGGGGGAACACACAAGTGCCTTCACCCCCACTCTGGGGCACTTGCTTCCAGAGGAGAAAAGTTATTTAAAACAAGGAATGAGAGAGTAACCGTCTAGTATAATGAAAGCTGATTAGAGATTGCTTTGTTCTACTCCATGCAATATGAACTAAGTCCTATCACCGACCTCTCCAGCTGTGGCACCGACCCACACATCAGTCTGAGAAGTTCCACCCAGCCACACACACACACACACCCCATACACACCAAAAACAGTGGGGGCAAACGGGCTTAACTGTTGAGAATGTGCTTTCTCTTAATTAAAAAAATATATTAAAAACAACTTCAAAAACCTACTGATGTTGAAGACGCTGCAGACTAACTAAGAAAGTAGCTACGGGGCCTCAGGTGTGTATTTCCAGACGATCCAGGCATTGCAGTCAGGCTGACTAAAGCCTGCGTGAGCAGTTTGCAGTGGTTGGCTCCCTTCTGGCTTGCTAGGCAGATTCTAAGCTGTTCCCTTTGTTTTCGCTTGCTCATTTTACAGTGGCAAATGTGATCATAACACAGGAACTAAGGGACTGAAATGAAAAAGGAATGGGCCGTTCTGGAGAAATTCAGACTGGTATTTTCTCCTTTCCATTAAAAAAAACAACAAAAATAAAAAAAATATGAAGTTAGTATTAATACAACCCTCCTGCTGCTGTCGTCTTTGCTCAGTGACATCGGGGCATGCTGGCGCACACACACACATACAGGCAGCTCTCAGACACTCGGACTCAGAAAAGCGAGTTTAGAACTGAAGTGAGTCTTCGGAGGAGACTGAGGACAGGTCCCAGGGCTAGAAGGTTTTTCGGTGGATGGCACGAGCTCCGTCTTCTTCATATTCCTTTTTCGAAACCCACATTTTCTTAAAGGTGTCCAGTGAGGCCAGAATAGAGCCACTGGGGAGAGACAGACATGTTATGTATTACAGGAAAACGGGGGCACTCCCACTGCATCTCTGCTGAGAGGAGCTCTTTCTATGGCACAACACTTCCACGCTGGAGAAAGGTGCCAAGGCTCCTGGTTTCCTACAACAGAAATGCTCTCTGAACGGTCACCTCCTCTCCCGTTAGCCTCAAATGTGCTGGCACCACAGAGTCTGGCACCAGCCACCCCCCAAACAACGCAGTGACGCTGCTGCAAACACCAGCCCTCTTCACGTGGGATCTGGTCTCACTGCCTTGGATTCTGGAGCTGAGTTTAGTTCTCCCAATCGGCAGAGATATACATAAGAGGGAAAATGCACCTAGAGCCTCTGCCTGAAGGCATTTACTACCAACGAGCTTGTTCAGCTTTGGCAGAACTGGACTGGCTAAGACAACAAGGAAAATTAACAGGACTTGCAGGAGCCTTAAAGATGCAAAGGGCTAAGGGGCTGGCAGCATGGATGGAGACAGGCTCAGGAACCAGGCTGAGTATCACGTGGCGGAGCAATGACACCCTTCCAAGACACAGCAGCAGGAGGGACAGTGGTATGAGAGCCAACAGACAGCGATTCCCCTGCCCTCATCCCACAGGAAGACCCAGCAGCATGCAGTACGTACCCGATCCACGTGGAATACAATCTCTCCTGAGGAGCTGATATCTAGGAGAAGCAGAGAATCAGTCAGTACTTTTCCATGCTCCAGCCTGCTCCTCCTGGCACACTGCCCTCCCCACAGCTGACACACACAGGTACGACCTCTCCCACCATAAAGGCACCCAGCAGGTCCCCCACAGAACCATGCCCAGGATCCTAGACAGGCATGCTGTCAGAGGAGCTACCTTCTCTGATGAAACCACACAGGTTTTCATCACGATAGCAGATACTGTTGGGCTGTCTCCAGGAAAGCTGTTGCTGGTTTGCACCACGTGGCAGCAGCATTTTTAGCACAGTTCTTTCAAGAAGACAAAGGCCCCAGAACAACACACAGAGCATGTGACAAACACCCAAGAGAATGCTCCTACCCTTATTTTGACGTCCTTCGGAGCTAGTTTCTTCACTTCGCTCAAGAGCCTATCACCAAAGCCTGCACAAGACAAAAACAAAGTAGTGTGAATCCCTCAGCAAAATTCCAAGTTCCATCTACTAACAATGTGGCCATATCCTACACCGTCCTATTTAAACATCCCACTCCAGATCTCACAAAGAAACCACTTCGGAGAAGCACAGAACACAGCCAGAGAAGTACCCGGATCTTGCCTCACTCAGACCTCAAACACTACCACAACAGACTCTGTCCCTCAGTAGCTGCATCCAGCCCCGTTGTAGAGCAGAACAGGGTTTGAATGGGAAAAACAGGATCTATCTGGAGATGTCTACCTGTGGATAAAGGGAGGACAAGTTCTGGCAGAGGATATCTGTAAGTTAATAGGGGCCAGATGCACCCTGGTTCTGAGTAAGACTCAGAAAATTAGAGTGAGAATTTGTGGTCTGCTTGTCACAGTAACTCCCCAGAGAGAACAGAGTTCCCACAGCCCTCATCCCACAGGACAAGCTGGGTGATCTAGGTTATCTTCCCAGTTTCACATGAGAAGGAAAAGGGATCATGTATAGCGCAGCCCACTGAAAGAGAAGCAGGAACCTTTGAAAAGCGTGGAGCCTCCAGACAGCACAATGTTGGAGAACAGCGTTCGCCTCAGGTCCATGTCTGATTTTTGAATGGCAAAAACGAGCACCTCGTGGAGTCCTTCACATTCCTCCCCTATCAGGTCTGGCCGGAACAAGAGCTCCGGGGCTCGAAAACGGGCGGGGCCGATCTGCAAGGGGAGAAAGTCGCACAGAGTGAGAGCGCAGTGCGGCCCAGTTCACTGTCTCAAGTTTGGGTCTTTCTCTCTTAGGCAAAACTTCAGAGAAAGAGTTTCTTGGACACTCGTGCTGCATCGTTAGCTCCCAAGTGACCACCACATTGACCTACTACTTCTGGCAAAGGTGCTATTTCTGTTTTGCAGATGAAAGAGATAAAGAAACCTGCTGTTGCAAATCTTTAAGTTGCTGTTTCAATTGTAGTAAATTCTGCTGAATCGTGGTGTTAAATTGGCTCATGAGTAAGTGCTGTTAAGAAGCACACAATCCAGTCTAGTGATTTGCCATAAAAGTAACAATAAATCCTGTATTGCTGCTAAATCAAAGCTCTATAAAAATAATTTGCAACATTTGCTCAGCTCCATACAGCAGGTCAATGGTGGACAAGGGAGCAGATCCACCCCTGGTGCTTGGGGTAAGACCTGCATTTCTTCTCATTCAACCATTCTACAGAAGGCTCAATCTTTTGAGGAGTATTCCCAAGTCACTCTTCAAACCAATTGTTTCTGCAGCTCTAGGCAGGACAGAAGCCATGTACAAAACCCCAGTGGGATTTACAGTAAGCTGGTACCAACCCACAGTTCATACCTGATCCACATAAAGATTTGATAGATCAGGTATGCACTCAAACAGCTCTCAGTCCCCCTGGCCATGCTTTGTCCTTACCCAGGACTTCCAGAAGAATTAGTGAGGTTTCTAATAACGTTTTCTTCCCCTAAAAACTCCAGTGCCCCAGTCAGCAGCCTGGGATGAGTTCTGCTCTTTTAAAATTACCCTCTCCCACCCAACACTGCATTAAGTTTCCCATCAGTGGGCAGAAGGCTATTCTGGAAAGCCAGTGCATCACAGGAGGAATCTTCTGACAGTGGTCCTCACAAACCTCAATCGTGCTTCCATCTGGCAGGTAGTACTGAGCCTTCTCAGTCTCCAGAGTCTCATCCTTCTGGGGGTTTATTGACAGGTAGCAGGCACGCTGAGAGAGGAAGCAGAGTCAGGGAGGAGATGAGAAGGGTAAATGCAAATACTTTTTATAAACACTTTTCTGACTACAAAAGGTAAGTTCCTTAACTATCAAAATCCAAGCACCCCTTTGGAGAGACCAATTTCAACACTACTTTGTGTTGGGGAAAAGACCTTTTGGGTTCTCATCAGGAAAAATACCTTATCTGCTCTTCATGCTTCGGCTCCATGTAATAAGAGACGTTCAGGCTGCTCACAATCGCTCTAGCTGCTGCTCACCTTTTGTTTTCATCCCTCTCTTACTGCTTAAGAAGTTATCTCCATCTGCTGCAGATGGGATAATTAACGTGAGAGCACTTCCAACCTATTGTACCGCAAAGCAGAACAGGCACCTGAAACACCTTCAGTGACACTAACCATATACAAGGGTGGCTTTAGGTAACTTAGCAACAGATTAGGAGCATGAACAAAATCTGTTATCGCATTTCAGAGGAAATAACTATTAGCCAATAGTAAAAATTTCTTAACATGGTCTACGTGGCTCGCTGCCTGTTGTCCGCTTACATTCTAAGTTATAGGAAACAAAATATTTTGACTCTTCAAACTGCTCCGGCAGCCTTTTTTTTTTTTCTTCTATAGATCAGCTTTGCTTTTCCAAATTGTTATCATTTGGAGATTAAAAACAAACAAACATCTAAACAGAATCACAGAACAGTTGAGGTTGGAAGAGACCTCGAGATCATCCAGTCCGACCCCAATCCTCTAGCAGAGTCAGCTAGAGCAGGCTGCATCCAGTCACGTCTGGAGTTATCCCCACAGACGGAGAACCTACAGCCTCCCCTCTGGGCAACCTGCTCCATTCTTTGGCCACCCTCACAGAAAACCCTTTTTCAGGTAATTTCTTTTATAAACTGTTTAACATCCCACTTTTTTTTTTCCTAATTTTTCCCCTTAAAAAAAAAACCTTGACTCAGACAGACTGCAATAGATCACAAGCAGCTTTTGGGACTGAGAAACTCCCGTGTCTGGGATCTAAGCTTTGCACTTCCCACGGTACATTCAGACTAAATTTCCAAATGTCTCCAGAAGAAAGCAAGCTACAAACACAAGAAGCCAAAAGCAACCCCTCCAATTCGCAAACCAAGTCACAAGCAGCACCAGTATCACAGAAATCTCACTGCAAGTTCCAGGCTCTGACATCCCAGAAATATGCTACGACTTCCCAATTAAAATTTATCTTAAAATAAGGCAAAAGGTGTAGGTTAGAGAGTGAACACCAGACTGCTTCCGCTCCTCTTTAGCAGTCTCACTGGTGAGGGTAGTCAGTAGGCAGAGCAGGCCTTGGCTCACTTTTCCCTGCTTTGTTTCCCTAAGTCCAGAGAAAAGACTGCACGGGTACAAGATGTTGCATCTAACAGCCTGCACGATGTCTTTTAAGAGCTCTGTCACCCAGGATGCAAAGGGAGCCCTGGCCACTTACAAAGGATACAAGCATAATTCTGCAGAGTACCAGCTTCTTGCTCTGTCCCGTAAGGACACTACAATCGCATTGCAACGCATGCTTGGTGTGTCAGAACAGGCTGCTTGTGAGGCACAGCCTTCTCTTGCAGGCGCCTGATCTCTACAACTCCTGGTGCACAGACACTGTCATACCTGCACGTGTTGCTTGCACCTGCAGCAACTGCAGCTTGTGTCGGTGGGGCTCGCAGGATGAGAGTAACTGCCAGACATGGGCGGTACTGAGCTGAGGACTGGCCCTGGGTACCGAAGGCATGAATGGCAGGCAGCCCCTGTCACACAAAGCCTTGCTGAAATCAGAGAGCAACCTGGCTGTGGGAGCACGGCGGTACCACGAAGCCGCTGCGAGCAGAGCAGTCACCAGTTCAGAGCTGCTCTTCGCCGCCCCACCTTTGTCCTCTTCTCTCGAAACACAACAGAAGGCAAGGTAACTGCTTTGCCAGGGATCTTAATCATGCCTTTCCAAACTGCTGCACAGCTTTAAGGCCACCAAACACTGCATTTGCCACTGAAAGGGAAGCCTTTGTAAATAGGAATGCTGCCAAGTGGATTTTTTTCCATGGGAGGGAAAGAAGTAGCAACTTGCAATATCCCACTCGTAATCCCTACCTGTTACGGATTTTCCAGTCTTAGCTTAAAGAGTAATACTAGTGAAATACTGGTGAAAGGTGTCAGACCTGAGAAACTGCAGTGCAGATACATGGAAAATACTCTGAACCGCCAGCTGTCTTCACCTCAGTGTGTACAGCCCCTTGGCAGGGATTGGACACAACCTGGGCTATAAATCTTAGACCACACAATGGCTGAGGTTGGAAGGGACCTCTGGAGGTCATCTTGTCCAGCTGCTCCCATTTCCAGCATGGTCACCTACAGCAGGTTGCCCAGGATCACATCCGGGAGACTCTACAACCCCTCCGGGCAACCTGTGCCACTGCTCGGTCACCCTCACATTAAAACAAATAAATAAATAAAATCCCTTTACATTCAGAAACTGTGTTTCAGTTTGTGCTTTCTGTCCTGTCCCTGAACATCACTGAAATGAAAGTGAGTCTGGCTCTGTCTTCTCTGCTCCCTCCCTTCAGATATTTATACACATTGACAAAACCCTCCCAGCCTTCTCATCTCCAGGCTCAATATTCCCAGCCCTCTCAGTATTTCCTCACATGAGAGTTGCTCCAGTCCCTTAATCATCTTAGAGGCTCTGCTCTCCCTCAGGTAGAAAAAGAAATGAGGTTCAGAGCTAGGTAGGCTGGCACTTCCCGCTGTATTTCAGAGAGTCACAACTTCCCTGGGGCAGAAATCCCTTCCTGGATAACCACAGGAGCAGACAGTACATCACCTCCTTGATGGTCTTGACAATCTCAAACTCTGAGGTTGTGTGGAAGTCGTAGCCTTCCTTCCGGAGATAGAGGCGCAGGAAGCGGGACACATCGCGGCCAGCGATGTCAATCCGCATGATGGAGTGAGGCATGGCAAAGCCTTCGTAAATGGGAACCGCATGGGTAACGCCATCCCCGGAGTCCAGCACCACCCCCGTGGTCCTCCCAGTAGCATACCTAGTGAAGGGACAAACCATCGAGCCAAAAAGAGCAATTAAAGGTGAGCCCCAAGCATGCAGCACAACCAGACCCAACTCTAAGAGCAGAGATGTCACACAAACAGGCTATTAAAAAAAAATAAAAAATCCCCACAGCCAGTTCTCATCAGATTTCATCCAATTCCTGTGAACTCTATTACAGAAATTAAAATTTAAATTCAGTTTATGCTTGAAACAGGAGATAAGTCAAACATTTGTGTGGTCTTCCCTGTTTTTTGTTTGTTTTTGGTTTGGGGAACAAATAAAATAAATTTCAAGAAACATTTCACAAGCGCAAATCAAAGATGAGAGGTACGTACAGGCTGAGCACAGCTTGCATGGAGATGAATAGTGCCGGCACGTTGAAAGTCTCGAAAAACACCTCAGCAGCACGTTCTCTGTTCTTGCGTGGGTTTAGGGGTGCTTCTGTCAGCAGCACAGGATGCTGGTAAAGAAAAAAAGCTGTGCTGTAAATAACCAGGACGCAGCTAGATGCGTGCTCCCCCCAAAAAAAAATCTGCTTATTGTTTCCCTTTTGGAACCAAGAGTAGAACAAGACATGTGGAAGGGAGTAACTTCAGGTAGTGAGCTCTGCTAGACGGTGAATAATCGCTACTAGGTTGGGGGACCAGCAGGGCTCTGGTCTAGTTATGAAGACATCTTAGGAAATCTGCCCTGTGAGTGACCCTTTTTCATTAAGGATGAACAAGGTGACCCTTTGTACCAAAAGTCAGCCAGACTGCCCAAAAAACACAGCCCCTAAGAAAGCGTAAAGGCGTATGGGTCTTGGCATGTGTAAGCAGAAGAAATATTCTTTCTCCACTTACACAACCTCTTACTCTCAGTCATTTAATAATTTTTGGTCAGCTCCTTCCAAACCACACGACTGTGGTTTTCTCCTTCCTCACTTCAAATTATGTCACTGCTGAGTGGGTATGCCTGATGCACAGGCAAAACAGGAAAAGTAAGGAGCACTTGGCATAGAGCAGAATATATTAGAGAGTGTGCGAACAACAAACGTTGAAAGTCAAATTTTCAGTCAGGCCAGAACATGAGATATGGGGAGGAATTCTTCTTGGACATTTCTCGCATCTCCCGAGAGGTGAAAGAGCTTAATTTAACAACAGGTAAGTTTAGAAAGAACAAAGGAAGAGTCCCAAGTTCTTCCTGAAGTTCAAAGCCTCCCGGTGTTATGCACAGCAAGGAGAGACTCTGGTGTCATCACATAACGAGACATCTCACCTCCTCTGAGAACGTCTGAAGCTGGTCTTTTGAATACACATACTGCCAGATGCGCTCCATGTCATTCCAGTCCTTCACTATGCCGTGTTCCATCGGGTATCGGATCGAGAGAAGACCTCTGTGCTCCTGAGCAAACAGAAACGACAATCCAGCATACCTGTCGGCGGCTGAAACAATTCACTTCTGAGCATTACGACTACAAATTCACCTGAGAGACTCGCTTATTTCCGACTCCACTGAAAACCAACACATCTCCAGTGTACAGGGTGAAGACTGAACGTTAATCACAAACATCTCTTCCAGAGAAGCATACTCAAAGATTAAACAAGGCTGTTTTACACAGATCAGGA
The DNA here is from genome assembly GCF_040182565.1 of Anser cygnoides. Lineage (NCBI taxonomy): Eukaryota > Metazoa > Chordata > Aves > Anseriformes > Anatidae > Anser > Anser cygnoides. The sequence continues at coordinate 13,925,391 of NC_089879.1, read as the reverse complement.
ACGCATGGTGTCTGCAGAGCGCATTCCATCCTAACAGGTTTCGAGCCAATGTACAGACACCTATCAAATGCTATTTTTGCTCTACCAGCTCGGCCACGATATAAAACATAACAGGGTGATACTGGAGAATGTAGTTCAGAGGGCTCAGGGGAAACGTGAGACCAGAACGACTGCCTGCTGACAAAGGCACGACTGTGGAAAGCGAGAGCCTCTTGCCCACACCAGGGAGATAAAAGGTAACCCACTAGGGTCCATTTCTAAAGTTCCCAGTCAAGAAGACGGGGATGTAACCATACAGACCACAAAGTAGCCTAGAAAAAAGGAGAGAAACAGAAGGACTTGTGAAAATGAACTGGGACTGAGGAAAAGGTCTGTGGACAGCAGGTTGGCACAAAAATTTCATGAAGGTTCCAACTTCAGACTGGACACACTTAAAAGCGACAATCTGTTCTGCTCTTCAGACCTACCCTGCTCCCAAGGAACCCCAGCTCTTTCAAGTGAGACTGCTGCAGCTCCTACAGCAGCACAGCAAGGCACATGGGGAAGTGCAGTAACACAGGCTTTCTTACCTCTGCCTTCGGACCAATGAAAATGTCCCCTTCTAAAGCACCAGCCATAACACGAACGTGCTTTGGTCTCCCCACACTGCAACAGAGGCAAAAGTATAAATGCTTCAGGAGACAACTCAGGTGTGCCCAACAATTTGCTACCTTTTGTTCCTCTCAGCCCCAGGCAGAGCTTTCTAACAGCAATGACAGTCTGAGGGCACTCCCAGGTGCAGACAGACCCAGGTTGGCTCTGTGTGAGCTAATCCCAGAATCAGAAGCGAAGGGAGCAGACTGTGGACACTTCTGAAGTAACAGGACATGAGCCAGTTGAGTCTGGCCACACTTTACCTGATGATTCAGGATTCCAACAGTGCCTGAGGTAAACACAGCTAGACTGAGCAGCGGCCTGAGCTGACAGACCCCCACGATATTGCTCGACCTCAGGCAGGCTCCTCAGGTCAGACCTTTATAGTCCCATACCCCATTTCACCATACAGCTGAGTCTGCATTGGTCAGAACAAATACATCCGTTAAAAAAACACCCCGTTCCAAATAACAGCCAGTGACTATTCAAAGTTCCTGATCCAGCAGTCCTTCTTCCAGTAAAGCTGTCAGAAAACCTCCAAGGAAGCTTGGCAGGAATGAAGACTTCAGCCCACACACCGAAGGAATGCAGAAGGATTCACACCTCCAGCCCCAACTTCGTCTTTTTGGTGGCGACCTAATGTCTCAAGACTAAAGAATCCTGCAAAGCTGTAGTGGTTTGGGGGCTGAGCCTGAGGAAGTGACAGATCATCCTTCATGTCCCATGTCCCCCCTGCAAACCTGCAAGTGCTTTACAGCAGAGATCTTCTCTCCCTGACGCTTCCGTACAGCAGGCAAAAAGTGCCTAACTCATTTACCCAGTAACACAACCAGACCACTCTTCCCCTCCACATATCAAAGAATTGGTTCACGGTACTGAGAACTGAACAGGAGTACTTACTAGTTTGGGAAGCAGTATTTCGGTATTTGATCGCCTGCAAAACCTGCTTTAATCACACCCGAGCCCTGTGGGAGGAACAGATAAATACATCAGCTTACCACTCAGTCACCTTCCCAACTTTTAAAAGAGCAGCAAAGTACATCAGCGTTGCCAGATCCTCTCCTTTTCACTAGGGATAAAGCTCCCCGTGGATCCTGCGGGCAGGACTGGCACAGGAAGGTGCCAGCAGACCGGCTCGGCCGCTAGAGGGGAGTAACCCGGCACCCTCCTGGCAGGGAGGCGTCGCGCAGGGCACAAGCTCCAGGAGCATCCTGCTGTGGCTCCGGGTGCACGCCCGAACACCGCCCCGTGCAGGTGTTTTTCTAACCAATTCCACTGCTTCTGCAGCGTGTTAGAGGTGCGCGAGGCTGAATCCCAGCTCTGCAGTTTGCTGTCGATCTTAAATGCTCCCTGGGTGGAGGAGAGCTCTTCAGAAAGCCGTGCAACGGCCACCAAACCCTGCCAGCTGTGGGGGCCACTGCTAAACCGGGTAGGATCAAGGTTGTAAGCCTTACAGAGGGAGAGGATCTGGAGAAGATGAAGGGAGAGCAGATGAAGTCAGAGAAGGGAGTAGGCAGTGTGAAACGAGTTGGAGCAGAGAGTAGGAGAAAGAAATTCAGGAGGGGGATAGGCTAGCTAGCGCTCAGGAGGCAGGTCACAGAAATCCGATCAGAAAAGACACTGGGAACTAAAAGGGACTGCGGTCTGGAAACGACAAAGGTGCCAGTCAGCCTGCAAGAGGAAGGGCTGGAGGCAGGAAAAGCAGCTGACAGGATGGGGCTTGTTTAAAAGGGACAAGGGAGATGAGATGAGGGATGGCAGTCGAAAAGGAGCAAATCCCAAAAGCTTCTGTGACGTTCGAGGCAGCCCGAGCAGCCCACTCGGGGTGGGTGAAACACCCACGGGAAGCCCCTGGCAGGGGGCTGGGGCTGGGCGCCTGGCCCCTCCGCTCTGTCCCTGGGTGGGCTCCAGAGGCACCCAGCGTGGGGCCGTGCCGACGCCCCCCACACACACCCCATCCCGCACAAACCAGCGACATCTCGAGGCACTGAGCAGCTCGCAGGAGCGCCCAAGTTTCGCTACGGAGCAGATTTTCCCAAGCTCCCTTTGCCGGCTGTTTCAGACAAGGTGTCGGGCTTTGCACGGTGCACTTGGTGTGCCCTGCATGGGGGCCAGCTGCTCCTGCCTTAAAACTCTTAGAGGCAGGTTTGCCAGGACGCATCTGCGAGAGAAGAATATGGGGGATGCCCTGCCAAGGGGACAAATCTAGTTCTGCAGAAGTGGAAGGGCTGCATCCTACAATTCCTGCCTCCTGGCAAATCTCCCAGCGCCTGCACACACAGGCACAGGTGGGACGAGGCAGCCCGCGAAGTGTTAAGATGCCATCCCCTCGGACGGCCGCTCCCCTGGCCCCTCACTTCAAAGCAAAGCCAGGAATAAAACAAACGCTATTTTGATTTTCCTTATCCAGCTTATAAACTCTGTACCCGGGAAATAACATCATCCTTCGTCAAGCCCTGTAGCAAAAAAAACAACAAAAAAACCCACACCAATAAACAAATAAAAATCCCTGAATCAAATGCAGTAAGGTAACCCCACCAGAATATCCTTCCTACTGAATATTTTGTTCTAGCTAATGACCGATCTTCCTGCCAGGACACTCTGCTGCTGGGGAACGGTTTCAGAACAACGATGTTCCTATTTTAACACGGGGGGGGGAAAACTGCTTTATGCCAGGCCAGAAACTACCCCGCACGTCCTGGTGAGCTTTCCAGCGAGTTGTGCATTTTAAGATTTACATACCGAAGTTCAAAGTTAGCTGAATGTGTCGGCAGCTCAGCGATCTTTGCTGGAGCTACAGACAAAGGTTTGTTTTGAACGCGCCAGCAAGATGGGACTGGAGCAGAGTTGTGCTTCCCAGCGCCTGGGCACAAAGCGAGTTTGCTGTCTCCATACTACCGAGACCTGAGAGCACTTTCTGGCCATTCAAATTGTCTTCAGAACTTCTTACTTCTCTGAAGTTGTGTGTGTACTGAGCAGACCTATTTATTATACCCCATTTTGAGACTCCTATGAGTTTGAGACTCCTATGTCTCATTTTGAGACAGAGGAAAAGGTTTAAGCATTGAAATAATCCTAGACAGTTAAGAAAGTTTAAAATAAAGAGCAGGTTTTTCCTCTTTGTTTCAAACAAACAAAAAAAAGGAAAAACAAGAAAAAAATACCATGCATCCTCCTTCTTTTATAACCTCCGATTTATTAAAACTTAAAAGAATTTCCAAATTAACATCCTTCCACTAGTAGCAATCCTGGCTGGGCTTTCATCCTCCTTGCCAGTTTTCTTTTCTTTTTTTATCTGAGCAAAAAAATAAATACATAAAAGAATAAAGGAACCACATCTTCCTTGGCCTTCATGTGTGAAATAATCTCATGGAAAATTATCATGAATATCTTGAGGTGGCTGAACATACCTCTCCTGCTAGCTCTGTGGCCAAAGTCAGTTATCGATTCACCCACCTCAACGCCTTTCGGACTCAAATTTAAATAGAAATCAAAAAGCCAATCTCCCATGTAATACTTTTTACGGAGAATGCACATCTCATATTTTAAACCTATTTTATTAGATGCACATTTTATAAGATCAAAGCCACACCAAAGACACGGCAGCCCTTACTGACAGCTCTGATGTTTAAAATGCCCCTGCTCAGACAACAAAGCCAAATTTTGTCCTCTTTACATGAAAGAGGAGACAATTCCATGAAGGTCAAGGAACTTGCGCTTGCCTAGGCCACAGCTGAACCACGGTGTCTACGAACACGTGCCTTCTGTCCACCAGGGCTCCCGGGACATTTATTCCACGGAGAACTTGCTGGAGTGCAAGAGGGGGTCACACGTGTTTTAGAAGTGACTTACTGGACAGGGCAGAGTATCGGATCATGCAGGGGTACAACTGCAGCCTCTCACTGTACGCTACAAAACTCCCTGCTGGAATCGGGAAGCTGAGCTTACTGTTTGGCACAGAAAACAAGTCGTGGTTGAGGCTGTGGCCACATACCTGAACATCCTTTTGGAACACACCGGGATACTGGGGCAGGCTGGGACGGGGAGGGTCTGGCTTGTTGACCAGCTCAGTACCTCAGCTCCCCCTCCCCGTCCTCCCGCAGGTGCACATCCATGGGCAGGGCAGCGTTCAGCCTTGCAAAGCTGTCGGCAACTCTGAGGCAGCAGGAGCGGCACCACCTTTCTGTGCAGCTCTGCTTCCCACCCTGCCTGAGCTCACGAGAGCACCAAAAATGCAACGTCACCACAGGGCTCATCAGCTGACAGCCTGCGAGCACTGAAGGCAGATCTCACAACAACTGCTTCATTCCACAGCTCATACAGGGAGGGGACGGAGGGAACTCATTTATCAGAAAGGCAAGAGTAAGAATTAGCTTTTAAAAGCAGCTGTTAAAATGACAAAACAGTCGGTTTCTGACCACGAACCCTTCTTCAGGTCTGAAGCAGGGAGGAACGAGCAATCGTTGTGCTAAGTAACAAAAAGGCTGCTGTTAGGCAGAGGCTGCTATTACGTGACTGTATCACAACAAATTTGTCCTCACAGTGCCTGGGAAGAACTAGCGGCTAGCTAATCACTGCAACACGGCAGGATCAATGTTACTCCAGTCATTTCTAAGAACAATCAACCTAAGCCCTGCCTTTAAGTCCCCAGTAATCTCTCCGCTGTGATTCCAGAGGAAGAAACAACAACAACGTGTATCGGAGAGCTCTGGTTGTAGAGAGGCAACTGGTGCCTATAATAAAGAAAAGGTTGCAAAAACTGACTCGATCTGAGATCTATAAATCGTTCAGATTGTGAAAAAAGCGGTGGGTTGAGATGTGCTCGGCTAGCACACGCACATGGCATATGGTGAAAGGATTCGGCAGAAACTAAGATGACGTACAGAGAAGGCAGCGCGAGCACTGACCCTCTGAAACGGCAGAACTGGATCGCTGACAGGAGAGGCCAGAAGGGAGGGGCGTCAACGCGTGACTCAGCTGAGGAGGCTCCCTCCGAGCCTCCCCATCCCTTCCCTCCTCCCTTTCCTTCGTCTTTTCCCTCAGGAGGCCACCCCAAACTGCTCAGAAGCAGCCCAGGAGCACCACAGGTGACGGCCGGGACCCACCCCAGGCCCAGCCACCACCGCGGGCCTGCTGAGGGGCAGCGCCGCGAGCCGGGCCCAACCGGCCGATAAGGGCCGCCACACCCCACGGCCAACGTGGCCCAGGCCGGGCAGAGCCCTGAGGGGCTGGGGCCGGGCGGGGAATTTGTGACAGGAATTTGAGACGCGTGGGGGTCCCGGTCCCGGCCCGGGGGTCCCGGTGTGAGGGGTCCCGGTGTGAGGGGCGGCGCCCGGTGCACGCCGGGAGCGCGGCCGAGGCCCCGCCGCGGAGCACGCCGGGAGCCGGGCCCCATTGTCCCCCAAGGCACAAAGCGGGCCGGGCGGGGCCGCGGCCCCTCCTGACGGACAGCCCCGCCGGCCAATGAGAGCAGGCGCTCCGCGCAGGAGGCGGGGCGGGCGGAGCCCCGCTCCGGCAGGTGACGGCGCTGACTGACGGCCGCGCCAACCAATGGGAGCGCTCCGTCCCGCCCCGCCAGCACGCACCTCGGCGGCGGTGGGGGCCGCTCCTCACAGGCGAAGGGCAGCGACCCTCCGCCGGGTGACAGGCAGCCGCCTCAGCCAATCGCGGGACGCCGAGCCGCCATAGCCCCGCCCCGCCAGGACGCAGCGCTGGGCGAGGGCCCGAGGCAGCCGGGCCGGGGGGGGGGAGGGGGGGCAGCGGGCGGGGCGCGGCCGCCCCCGATGACAAAGGGATCGCCGCCGGCGGGCCCTCCCCGCTCCCCCCGGCCCCGGGGCGCGCCACCGGCCGCACTCACGTTGTCTATCACGACGGGCTGGTTCGCTATCACGTCGTAGGACTCCATGGCGAGCAGCCGCCGCAGCCACCCGTCAGGGAGCAACAGCCCAGCCGGCGGCGGCGCATGCGCAGAAGGGAAGCGCGCGGCCGGCTGGGTGATGTATTCCTCCGGCCGCGGGGTGTGATGGGAAGTGTAGTCCTGGCCCCGCGGGGTGCGGCGGGAGGGCGTGGCGGGAGCGGGGCATGCTGGGAGTTGTAGTACGGGAAAGTTGTAAATAAGGGGGGGGGTGGGCTGTGGCCGACTGAAAAAGGGGTGGCACAGAGCCACGGGGGGGCACTGCTGGTTGTGGGGTGCAGCGATTCTGGAACAGCTGCTGCCTCCTTCCCTCGTGGATAGGCATCTGGGTGTCTGCTTGCTAGCTGCTTGGTTGGACACGGCCTCAATTTTATTGTGAGTTACTTTATTTTTGCAATAAAAGGCATGTTTAGAGTAAATTCTCAAATATTTAAATAAATGCAACAAGCAGCAGTGCCCATCCTAACCTCTCCGCACTCGGTAGTCCTTGTTTTCTCTACGCTGATGGAAAAGCAGCACGCTCCCCTCGCCAAAGCATGCGGGAGTGCTGAGCATGTGCCGGCTCACGCTTACACACGAGGTCTGCGGGACCGCAGGCGTGCGCATCTTCAGAGCGTGCAGTGTGCAGGTTAAGATCCTCGATCAGACAGCCTTGGGGCTCCCCCTCATTCTGCATCGCTTCTCAGCTGCCTCTGTGCTACCTACAAATACAGAAAGGCGTGCAGCAGACAAAGTCCAACAGAAGCAGCTGCTGAGCTGCAGTTTACAGCCTCAGTTCTTTAGGGAAAATTTGCAGAGGCTTGAGTGGGTGGCAGAGGGCATACGGCAGCCCTCTGCCCAGTATCCCCCCTGCCAGGGCTCCTGCCCCAGCCTCAGGGCTCATCCTGCAGCTGCCCCTTCCTCTTCCCTGAAGCCAGTATCCTGCTGCTCCAAGGGCCTTGTGGGGGCTGCCTTCCCTCACGGCCGCAGGACTTTCCTTGCAGTACACCCCTGTGGCTCCATCCCAGCCTATGGCTCCCCCTACAGCAGCTCGCTTCCCCACAAGCCCCCCAGCTCCCCTCACAGTCCCCGTATCTCCCCCCAGCTCCCCTCAGACCCCATAGTTCCCCTCACAGGACCCCAGCTCCACTCACAACTTCCCCAGAGACCCCATACATACCTCCCCTCACAGACCCCCCAGCCCCCCTCAGACCCCCCGGCCCCTGCCCGCCTCATAGATCCCCTCACAGCCCCCCTAGCTCCTCACAGCCACCCCCAGGCCCCCCCAACTCCCCTCGCAGCCCCCCCAGACCCCATAGATCCCCTCACAGCCACCCCAGCTCCCCTCAGACCCCTCCAGCTCCCCTCACAGCCCCCCCCGCTCTCCCCACAGCCCCCCCAGATCCCCTCACAGCCCCCCCAGACCCTATATCTCTCCTCACAGCCCCTCAGCTCCCCTCACAGCCCCGCCAGACCCCCTATCTCCCCTCACAGCCCCCCAGCTCCCCTCACAGACCCCCCAGACCCTCTAGCTCCCCTCACAGCCCCCCAAGACCCCCTATCTCCCCTCACAGCCCCTCAGCTCCCCTCACAGCCCCCCCAGACCCCATGGATCCCAGCCCCCCAGCTCCCCTCACAGCCCCCCCACCCCCCCCACCAGGGGTCGCGCTCACAGCGCGGCGCGGCGGGGGGGGGAGGGGGGGGGGGGAGAGGCGCGGCCGCCCTCCGCGCCGCGCGCCGCCATTGGCGGAGCCGCGCCGTCAATCACCGTCGCCATGGCAGCCGGGGGCCCGCCCCCCTCCTCCCGCAGCGCCGCGCCGCGCAGCGCCGCTTGGGCCGGGCCGGGCCGGGAAGCGGAGCGGGGCCGGGAAGCGGAGCGGAACCGGAGCGGAACCGGAGCAGCCGGCGCCGCCATGGAGGGCGCGCGGCCTGGCGGGGGTGCCCCCGCGGGAGGGCCGGGCTCCGGGTCGGGCTCGGGCTCGGGCTCGTTCCCGTCGCTCTTCCCGCCGGGGCTGCACGGGATCTACGGCGAGTGCCGCCGCCTGTACCCCGAGCAGCCCAACCCGCTGCAGGTCACCGCCATCCTCAAGTACTGGTGAGCCCCGGGGGGGGGCACTGGGGTCTGGGGGGGGAATACGGGGGTCTGGGGGGGGAATACGGGGGTCTGGGGGGGGATATGGGGGTCTGGGGGGGGATATTGGGGTCTGGGGGGGGATATTGGGGTCTGGGGAGACAATATTGGGGTCTGAGAGGGGAGTGGTGGGGTCTAGGGGGGCAACAGAGGGGTATTGGGGGAGCAGAGGGGCTGGAGGGAGCTGTGGGGTCTGGGGGAGCTGTGGGGTTGTGGAGGGAACAGTGGGGTTTGAGGGGGGAGTTGTGGGGCGAGAGGGGTGTTGAGGAAAGGAGTTGGGCTGCAGGGGCTTGGGGGAGCAGGGAGAGCTTGGGGGGGTTTGGGGGAGCGGTGGGGCAGGAATGGGGTTTGGGGGAGCAGGGGGGCTTTGAGGGGTTTGGGGGAGCAGGGAGAGCTGCAGGGGGTTGCAGCAAGGGGAGAGGCCGGGGGCTGCAGGCTGAGGCCCGGGGAGATGCCCAGGAAGGTCCGGGGGTGCCGTGGGGTGCCACAGGGCCGCGTGCTGGGTGTCAGGGAGGTGTGGGGGCCGGAGGCAGGGCCTAGAGGCAGCTCTGCAGAGCGGGGATGTGGGGGGATGCGTTTTTGGGGTGACCTGGAGTGAGGGATGGGGCTGATGAGGGCCTTGGCTGGGGCAGGGCGTGGGGAAGGGGAGCGCGTTTCCCTCGGTGGGGCAGTTCCTCAGGGGGCTGGAGCTGCTTCTCCTGGGCAGGAGGCTCAGGCTCTGCCTTCTGACCCGGAGTTTGGGGTGCGGGCATGGCTGGGATTAATGGGATTGCACCAGCCTCTGAGCCCGGTGCGTGCTGTGCGCGCCCGTAAACCCGGGGGACCGAACCAGCTTCTCCTGCCCTCATGTAGCCACGTGTTACCACGGGCTGGGAATCTGCTGCCTCTTCCCCTCTCTGCTGACCCGGTGTCTGACACCAGTCGCAGCAGTTGTTTACGTGGGAGAGTGGCACGAAGGAAGCACTTGGATGTTTGGCTGTCGGGATAAGTGTCTAGCCCCGTGGGAAGAGGAGTCCCTTCTGCTTCTTGCCCTTGCCGTGCTGCTCAGCCCTCTCTTCTGGACCGAAGGAACACGGTCAGGTCTGCCTGGAGTGTCTGGTGGGCCTGACGTTGACCAGTCCCTAGTCCGGCACCGTGAAAAAGTTTAGTAAAAGCTTAATAACTGTAAAATAAATTTACAGCTCATTTTAACATGTCTCTATCTAGCTGAGTCCTGGGCGGCAGCAGAATAATATCCGTCCTGTGCTCTGCTCTGACTGAGCTATTGCTGTTGCCTCCCAAAGTGCTGTCTTTAATGAGCTTCTAGCAAGAAATATGCCTGCTAGTTGTTGTTGCTTAGATTTTTTGGGTAAATCACTTAAACTGGCACGGTGGGCTGAGATAATTTCCTAATCAGCCGCGTGGGGCAGTCCTGCGGTACTTCAGCGCTGGTCTGATCAGATTTTTACACCTGTTTGTACCCAGGTTTGTAAGGAAGGGTGGCAGAGACCCTCGTTTGGGAAGGAACCTGGCTTCTCGTTTGCTCGAGGGGTTGGTCGGGGCTTCCCTGCAGCTGGGGCTCGGACGCAGGAGGAGGTGGTGGCGGTGGGTCCCACGGGCGGCGCTGCCAAGGCCTGTTTGCGCTGGCACTTCGGGCTTTTTTTGAAACTGCCGAGCAAAGTTCCCCGCCTTAGGAGAAATATTGTAACGCTAATCAGCTTGTAATTATACACAGCAGCTCCTCCGTGGTTAGCAGGAGTTTTGTTGTTCGGGGAGCCGAAGGGCTCGCCCAGCGGAGCAGGGATTTCCTTCGTGGCGCTGGGGGATCTGCGGAGCCGCTTACCTGTGAGATTTGGGGTTCGGATGTGCGGCGTTTTCGTGGAACGAGCCTTTTTTTTTTTTGTCTTTTCAACACGATTTGCATGTCTTGGGAGAAGGTTCGTGATTGCAATCGGGACTTCTTGGAAGAGCTCCTGGCTATATTTGTAGCGGCTGTGCGCTGAGCTCGCTTTTGGTTTTAAAACACGGCTGGGTGTTTCCATGCCTTGAGGCCTAAGGCTGCTGGTGAAAAAGCAAATTTGCAGCCTCCTTGTTCTGTGATAGACTTTGAGGAGGGCAGAACCGAGGCTGGCCTGCTGGTTTTCCGTCGCCTGTCCTGAACCGAGGCCCAGAGCTGGAGAACCGGAGCGCTGACCTGTGGTCTGCGGCCGCTGGGAGCGTTGTCGGAGGGTAGCTGTGAGAAGCCCGCCTGCCTCTGAGCAACCCCCTAAAGACTTCTCAGGGGAAACGCACGGGGAATTTTCCGTCTTTTTTCTCGCAGTGGAGCTGTTTCCTCTCTGCCCGCTTTGGGTTCCTTGGCCAGAAACTTCGGCGCGCGCTTACCACCAGGCAGGGAGAGGTGCTGCGCGGACGCGAACCCCGTTTTTCCCCCCGAGGCCACGCTTCTTGCTCCTGAATGAGCTCCGCGAGTAGAGAACGCAACAGATTTGTACCTGTAGCTTTGAAGTTGGGCTCTTCCTAACAAACTCCTCCGACGCTGACAGGGGGATGGCGGTGCGAGGTCGAACTGTGCAGCAGCGGCCGTGGGCAGGAGGATCGCCCGAGCCGAGCGGCGAGAGCTGTCCCCAAAACTGGGTCAGCGCCCGTGTCAGCAGCCCTGGCGGAGCTCTTCTGTCCCGTGTGCGTTCCTCCAGGCTCAGAGCTGGTGCTGGGTGCTCCTGCGCTTGCGGGGGCTTCAAGGCTTTGCATGTAGGGCGGAGGGCGAGGTGCTTAAGGGTTTGTCCTTTTGTCAAAGCACCCATGCTCCCATGTGAGTCGTTTGACATCTGCGGTGGTGTTAAACCCAGCTTGGGAGCAGGTTTTGTGTGTGTGGGACACGCTTGTTGCTTCGTCTTTTCTTTCTGCTGCAAACCCCCCACGGCAGCTCAGAGCTGTGCGGGTTGGTGCGCCGAGCTCTGCCTCCGGAGCCTTCCCGGCCAGGTGACTTGGTGCTGCTGCTGATTTTCTGAATTGACAGTTTTTCCTCCGCTGTTTTCCTCCACTTCCGTGGCTACGCTCAGAGCTCTGGGTTGCTTTCCTCACAGCGTGGATGTTCGGAGTTGCGCTTTGAGGAACAGCGATGCTCTTTTCAGTGAGGTATGTGCCTCTGGCCCGAATTAGGAGCTTGCAGAGCAGGTACAGCTATCGCTCCTTTACTCGGAGAGTTTTCTGGTTTTCTTTGTTTTGTGGAAGTTTTAATACGATTTTCCAGACGTCTTCATGCTTTAATGTTAAAAACATTGCAGTATTTTGCACACATGCACGTTGCCTTCCTGTGCTCCATGCTTTCTGGACTTAACCCAACCTTCCTCCTCATTTTTTCAGAGGTAACTAGGCCATGCTAATCTTATCGCTAGCTGTGATTTAAGGCAGGTCCATCTACAGCCCCTTGTAGAATCTGCGGAGACTTCCCACTTGTCTTGAATAAGCTGATTTACCTGAGAATCTTTTTTGTTTTTAATGCAGGCTGGGGGGACCTGATCCTCTGGACTACGTTAGCATGTACAGAAACGTGGGAAACCCAGCGCTGAACGTTCCTGAGCACTGGCACTACGTCAGCTTCGGGCTGAGCGACTTGTACGGAGACAACAGAGTGCACGAGTAAGCATCACCCACGTCCCGGTGCTGTGCGTTGTGTTTTGTGTCACGTTTGGGGGAGTGGAAGTAGAACCCCGTCCTGCTGTTCGTGTTATTTGAACAGCTGCTTTTCTGCTGAGAGTACCGTAGCCCTGGTCTTCTGGGGGGTGACGTGTGCCTGGGTTGGGATGCAGAAGAATTACTGTGTTCCCCTCTTCAAGCGCTGCGTGCAATATATGTCCTTGTTAGTGTTGTAAGTTGAGTGATTTGTGTTTTTTTTTTTCTTTTTTAACTACCAGGGAAACTTTTTTTAGCTGAATGTCTTGTGTTTTTCCCTCTTGATAGTCTGCTGTGCTCATATGCTTCAATCCCGACTCCTCCCTGTGCATGTTACATGCCTTCCTCTGGAAAACTGCTGTCAGGGCATTTTTCCTGTTGCTGGCACGGCAGCGTTACTGTCAGCAAGTGGACTGCCACCCAAGTGCCTGCTGCATGAAGTGTGAGTCTCTGGTAACAGAAGTATAAAACAATTGACTGACTTTCTTCTCTGCGGTAATGATTACCTTAGATCGCTGGTACAGACGGTCTTCAGGAGGTGTTTTGTGTTAGGTGGGGCAAGTAGCATGATCTAATCTTGTTATTGTCTTGCTTTCACCGACTTTGCTCCTTAACTCCAGGTAAAATAAGCAGTCACCAAGCTTTCAGAGTCTTGGGGCTCTGAACGTGGATCCCTTAACCAGGCAGAAATGGCAGGTTTCTGCTGTTGCTGTTCAGCGAAACTCCTGTGCTGTTTCATCGTTGCGGGCTAAATATCCGTGATGAATGGCGCAGCAGAAGCCCTGATTTGTTCATCCAAGCTTTTCCTCTTCTGTTTGTCTTGGTTGAGTTTCAGCCAGCAGTCTTTACGGGTTTTGTTTTACCCAGGTGCTTCTCTTGCAACAGCGGCAGCTGAGCAGTTTCTTTAACCTTACCCATGTCCTCAAGGCAGTTTCTTCTGTTTGTGGATACAGAGCTGTTTTTCAGAGGTCTCTTTTAAGAGCGGTGTTTACACAGAAACCCAGTGTCACTGAGACCTGCCTGGGGCGTTTTGACCAACGCATCTGGCAACAAACACCATTCATTAGGTGCTGGGGCAGAGACAGGGTAGGGCAAATAAAAGGTGAAAGAAACGAAAAGAAGCTTAAAGGTTTCCTTCCCTTGCTTTCACAAGAGACCCAGCCATGGACATGCAGGCCTTCACACGATGTCTTTGTTCTCAAATCATGAGATTTCATCTTTGCCACTGAAAATCTGAGGTTGCCAAGATTAGGCAACCTGTGTTTTCCAGCCTCGTTCTACTGGAAGTTAATTTTGGAGGGAGTAAGTGCTGTGCTGGCTTCCTCTTCTTGGTGGCTTGCCAGCCTGAGGCTTTCTCGTGGTGAGAGTATTCTTCAGTCAGACTCACTGCTGGTGGGTTTGGGAGAGAGCAGCGGGAGGATGTGGGGGTCTCAGCTGAAGACGTGAAGGGTGAGGAATGGCTTAATGTGTGGCTTGAGTGAAGAAGCAAACTGTGTACGGACACCACCACCTCTTGTGCCCAGAGTGTGGCGTGTGGTCTGGTTTCTCAGCCCCCGACTGCTCTCAGCTAAATCAAAGCCTGTTTGTTCTGTAGTGGGAAGCCTGGGGGAGGAGGAGAGAAACTATCACACAGGTACGTCACAGCCTTAAGGAGCATTTCCACTCTTGTCTGTGTGGGCTGCCGCAGCGTTCCTGGGCTCTGGAGCAGGTCATCCGTGTGTCACTCGTCCTGTGAGGTTCATCCGACTGCAGTTTGTCGCCTTTATTTTAGCCTCACTCTTGGAGCTGCAACGCTTAGGATTGCCTGGGCTGTCAAGAGGGCTTTATCACAAATAGTCTTAATACACAGCGCGTGTGGTAAAGCTGTCAGAGCCTCAGCATCTCTCAGACGGTAAGCGTGAAGTGATCAGCAGGTAGGTGAGCACTGGGGACGGGCAGAGGAAAGGAGCTCAGCCCCACCAGCAGTTCTGTTCCCTGCTCCTGAAACACCACTGCCACGTGGACTGCACGGCTCCGGACTGGCGCTGTGCGTGCTCAAGAAGCTCTCAGTCTCCAGGAGGGAATGAGAAAGCCCCTGTTTACGGCCTCTGCTGCTCAAAGGGCTTGGAAATTCTGCTGTCCCAAAGCATCCTGCGGGACGGCTGGCAGGAGAGTGGGGTGACAGGGGCGCTGTTTAAATCTTTGGAAGATTTCCTTTAAAGCTGGCGTGGCACTGAACTCTGCTGGCCAGCGGAGACAGCTGCTGGTCTGTGGCTTCTGGTTTGTTTTCCAACTCTCCCTGCAAGGAGCGCAGAGCTGGACCTGCCCGTGACAGACAGCGAGGTTGCAGTGATAGAGGCGTGTGTCCCTGAGCTCGCTGCCTTTCATCCTTTGGAGGATAGATAGCGCTGCTGAGGACCCTTTTAATCTCCCCACTTGACTTTGGGTAACACGTGGCTTGTTTCTGGTGGACCTCTTCTGGTGATACAGGATGATGTAGACCAATTATAATGCAGTACTAAACGAGAAGGACTTTTTGATGATTTTTTCAGTGATCCAGGGCTGAGTTGAAGGCCCCTATATTTTTATTTATAATGGGATAGCAAACAGATGTAGCGTGTAACACGAAAATGTTGACTTTAATTTATATTTTTTAATAAGAACCTGAAAAGCCTGAAGTGGAGCTCTCCCTGTGCCTCCTTGTTGACAGATTTATTTTCAGTTAAAACAGCACTATTTCCTGCCCTGCTTACATATCAGCTCCGCTCCGCTTATACAACCAGCCTGTTTCTGAGAGTCCACGGAATAACGGGGAAGAAATCTCAGAATTTCAAACGGGGGAGCCCTATTTCATTTAAAAACACTCAGTGCTTCATGGCATAGTGGCAACCACGACACCAGCTGTGCGGGGCTGATGGCTCTCCAAATCCTAAACCCTGATGTCAGGGCGGCATTAGGGAACCGCCGGCCTTGCAGGGGGATTGCCAAGCCCCTCGCCTGGCAGTAAGTCTCTCCAGTCAAGCGTGCTGCACAACTCGAGTGGCAGCAGAAGACCTTCCGGGACGTTTTAGCAAGTTAATTGCCATTTCCAACTTTTTCTGTCTACTTTAAAATGAAAACGGATGGGTAACTGCTTGAACTTAGTGAGCGGGGTTAGAGTACAGCCTCGTGTTTCATTTTTTGACTGCTCTTGCTGTCAGAAAGAGACGTGTTGTTCGCTGCAGCGATGACTAGGTGCACAGGTTGTGAGTACGGGGCCGTGGGACACATCCGGCTCTCTTTTCCACCCCACAGGGGACCCGTCCCTGTGCATCAGGGCATAGCACGGTGCTGCAGGCACCTGCTCCTTCCCTGGCTCCCAGCCCTGATGGTGACTTCTGGCTACACAGACAGCAGCCATCAGAGAAGCTGTTCCTGTAGTTCCCCAAGTGCTCACCCTTTTTTTTTGGTTCGGAAGTGCCTGTAAAATGAGGCTCGTGGTGCGATAGGATTCCTGAAAGCCTGGAAGAGTCTTATGTGTACTCAGATGGCAAGGCTGTCATTCAGAGCCACGGTAGGAAGCAAAAGTTAAATTACGGCTCGGTTAGGAGATAAGGTTTGTACGCGGGGCCTTCCCACATCCCAAGAAGAAACACACCAACCGCGTTTTGCTGTTTAGCCTTTTATGCGAATGCCAATAATTGGGTTTCCCGACCTACACAAACTTCACGTCGACGAGGGTTTGTTTTTTTTTTCTTTTCCTCTCTCTTTTTGCCTGGCAGCTTGCCAGGGGGCTGAGCGCAGCATCCCTCCCATCTGCGTGAAGCCGCCCAGATTTCAGCTGCCTCGGTCTCTCCTACAGCCGCGCGGTGCCACCCGCCGAGGGGACGGGTCCCCGTGCCTGCCGGGATAACGGGGTGGCTCTGTGGGTGGTGCCTCCCCATTAAAGGTGAGGGTAAGCATGAGCCTTTCACGATCTCCCCGTCCAGCTTGTGTTCTGCTGCCTCGTATAGCTCCTCTGAATGACCCGGGCTTGTAAGAGGGCAGGGATGCTTGTTAGAGCTGGGAGGAAGAAAAAGGAGCGCAAAACTGGATCAGGTAACAAATGCGAGGCTTGCAGAGGGGTGGATGTTTTCTGGAAGGCTTTTTCCGAGTGTGAAAGGAGTTTGAAAAGAGTATTTAGAAAATAGCCTGGAAGTTGGAACGAGCGCTCTCTTTCTTTTGAGTGCACGCTGGCTTCTCTTTTGAGCCCGCATGAATGTAGGATGGAGTGGTGCTGACAGCTGTCACTTTAGTGGCCTCTTAGTTCTGTAGCCTTTCGTAAATTTAAAAGCTCGCTGCCCTCAGCTTGCCAGCCTTTAGCCTTAAATTTTGGTATTTAATGGGTCCCTAAGTGCTTTCTAAACCACAAGTCTAAAGCACCACTGAAATATTACACCAAACTCCAAGGTGACAGTGAGCTCTTTCTAAATGGCGCGGACGACTCTGCCCTTCTTTGTCTTCACCAAGATGCAATAAAACAAAGGGCCTTTTAGGAGACAGTAAATTAGAGGTGGATGGCGGTGGTTGTTACAGATCAATATTTCAGAGAAGGTTTTGAAACAGCATTGATAGAATACAGGGTACAAGTGGAGAAATGAAAGATCAAACCAGTTTGGGAGCCGAGCATGAAATTCCAGGAAAATTACTAAAACCCCAAAGTTTTCTTCCATCTTCTGTGGTGTCCAGTTTCTTGCAAGTGTGGGATTGAAGCATGCTTGACGCAGAAGACCCTCGGGACAACTTCTTTTGAAATAGCAGCACAGAGGTGCCAGCCCCTCCTCATCCTCACCTTGCTTCACTTGGCTGCTAGCTCTGAAGCCAGGCGACACCTGCTGCGTAAGGGCTGACTACTTGGTAGCCAATCTGGGACTTGGTAGCCACTTCGGGGTATGGAATAGCGAAGCCAGGTTGAGTTTGGGGACAGATCTTCAAGTTGAGGACCTTCTGGGCACTGTTGCTGGAGAATAGAGCATCTGCCCCTGCTAAAGGGAGTGACATGGGAACGGACATCGGCAAGCCTCGGTTTAGGAAGGAGGTGCCAGAGCTAAGATGGGAGGGAGGAGAGTCTGAGATGAACGCTGAACCCTCCTTTTCTTACTGGTTTTGTTCCGCTAGCAGAGGCTGACCCCAAATGTAGTGCTTATTTTTCTGATCAGGCTTCTTTCTGAGGCAGAGGGGAGAGGAAATGTTGTGGCAGAGTGGGAAGGCAGAGGGTACAGGATTAGGGAGCTCTGTGACCAGGAAAAAGTGTTTCCTTTTGGTAACAGCTTATATGAGGCTCCATCAGAGTTGAAATGAGTAGTTTGAGATGCAGGGGTCAACAAGATCCATTTTTGATGAATTTGTGCCTGGATTTTTTTCATGCCTACCGAGATATGAGCTAGCCTGAGGTTTTTTTTCCAAACTTAGGGTACTTGTACCAGCTCTCTCCCACATGGATTCCCTGGTGTCTAGAAACACAGCTGTGCTTCCACGATGCCTGCTGGGAGCACCTGTAGGTCCATCGGTCCATCTCTTCTGCCTGTTTGTGTCTGCTTGGTAGGAATGTGGTGGTCTGGGGACTTCTCTTCCTTTGCAGAGCTTTGAATTGCCCAACAAGTTCAAAAATGGGGACGTTTTAAAGACCCACGAGTGTGATGTAACATTCAATTCCACGTTTCCCCAGCAGAAACCAGCTCAACCAAGCATCGTGCCCACTTACGCACCCCGTCGGTGGTGTCCCCCGGTGGCTGGGGCAGCGCACCGGGACTGGGACTTGTGTTCCTCTGCTGGAGGCAGACCTCCCTTGAAGCTACGGGCACCATGGGGAAACCTTTTTTTTCCCCCTCCTCCCAGGCAGAGAGTGCACTTGGCTTCCAAATGTCATTTGCTGGAGGTAGTTAGCACCATTAATAACGTGGAAGATGGAGGCCACCTACGGAGAGGTCTGCTCCGTGCTGCGGTCTGTCTGTGTGCCTGCGGAGCTCGGGGGACCAGAGCACGCCTGAGCTGTGCTAGATTTGGAAATTTTTTTTTTTTTTTGAAGCATCTAAGGAAATTCGTTTAACGTTTGCTGTAAAGTAGTTGAATTTACAAGAAGGCCTGTTTTCAATAAAAAAGGAAAAGATTGGATGTAAGTTTACAGCTGAGCGTTCCCGAAAGCAAGGCCGGCTTCCTGCTCAGTAGCGCATCTGCGCGTGCATCCTGGTAAGAGGAGCCTCTGCTGCCATGCGGGGCCGGGGCACGGTGTTCAAAGCAGGCAATTTCGGTTCTGTCAGCAGAAATGCATCTGTGAGCTCGGCGTACGGGAGGGGAGTTGGCCCCAGACAGGGCTCCCTTGCTGTCGTCCCCCGGCTGGGCTGGCGCGGGACGAGCTCACACGCTCCGCTCTCCCAGCGGGTTCAGCCTGCCGGGAGCAGGAGCGACTGGGGATCAAACCTGGGTCTTCCTCTGAAAGATTGCTTAATTTGATGAAGATCAGCTTAGGATGTTCTAAAAAGCAGTAATTAAAAGATAGAGTTGTTTTTTTGTCTTGGTGGGACATGAAGGTAAAAGCATTTCTTCGTCTGTGTGGCCACTCCAGCTGTGAGATCAAAGGAACGTTGACTTTTTTTTTATCCTTCTGGTTGCTGGAATAACGATACTAACAAAATGAACCTTTGAAGAGATGCATCTGAATGCTGTTACTCGGACCTAATCCCTTTTTCTCCTCAATGCTAGGAGCATGCCTTGCTAGCTGGTGCAGTGCTAGGGTAGTGTGTGTGCATCGTGGTGGGACGGTGGTTGCCAATTAGCAGATTTATTTTAAAATTTGAGCTGTCAGCATTTTCCCCCCCCCTTAAGCTGCAAACCCCACGGTGATTACTAAACTCGTCTGCCTTTCTACTGTCATCTCAATTTTGAATCGAGGCCCAATAGGCAGTGACACCGGGCTAACAAAGGAGGGCTGTAAATCTTTGGTGGTCTCCCATTCACATGGTATTCCCTCCCCTGGACAAAGGGGTGGCTAGGGCTCCGGGTGCCACGCTGCCTCCAGGGATGGTAAACAAGGGATGGATGGCTTGGGGGAGGCATTTGTGATCAGTTGACAAAGCTGATTTGGGTAGCTGGGATGCCACCTGACAAAGAGGCCTGAGGTTTAAAGAGGGATTCTGCTAGGGCTCTTAAGAACAAAAAGGAGAGGGGGGGAAAAAAAAGACCAGAAAAGTATTTTTTGTAGGATGTAACCAGGGTGGGAGGAGGTGAAGAGGTACTCGGCCATTCTTGGGGAGCTCTGATTTAAGCCCAGAGGGTAGAAACAAGGGAAGGAGGGAGGGAAGGGTGCACAGATGGCTCATTGTTTTGTCTAGCTCGGCATTCTTGCACTGCCGAAGCGAAGGGCGATTGTTTTAAAATCCCTTTTGCAAAGGGAGCTGTTTGCTTTTCAGCTATCGCTCGTCCCTGAAGATGCAAACTGTAAACCAGAGGGGCTGGGCTTTTACCACCCCTGTGTTTCGGAGGGTCAGGGCTGGAGCCGAGGGCACGGGGCGCTTGTGGGGCGGCGAGGCGTCACCCGTAGGGGAACGGGGAAAGAGCCGCAGCAGTGGGAAGGGGATGCACACGGGGAAGGGGATGCACACGGAGGGGCTGATGTAAAGCAGCATCCACCCTGGGGAGCTGTACCAGGGGGCGAAGCATGGCATAAACCTGGCACGCACCTGACCTGCCAAGGTACCTGATGCGCAACGCAGGTTTCTTGCAGCGTTTAATTTTTTCGTAGCCGATGGTTCATTAGTCCAGAGAACCGTGCGGCCGTTCCCATACTGTTATTCTTTCTACCGGTGCAGCTCCTTCCCCCGCCTCCCCTGTGGATTGTTGTGGCCTTTCTGGAGCGGGGGCCTTTTTTGGCATGGTCGACAAAAATAAACCATAAAGGCTGCTGTTGTTATGAACGAGGCTCAACAGGGGAATTTTACCAGTAGAAGTACAGCAATATAATTATACTGGTAGACTAGTTACAGTAAATTTCCTCATGAAGACAAGCCTTAAGTTGACATTTCCTAGCTAAGTTGAATCCATATGTATAACCTTATTACGCAGAAATAATGTGTCTCTGGGCCTTGAATTCTTTTTTACCCAGAAGAGTAGCATTGAGCAGAAAAGCAAAGAAGTCGATATTCGAAGATGGATGGGGGATTTTCGGTAACAGAGCGGCTGTGAGGAGTTGTATGCTGAACTGTTTTACAGAGTAGGTTATTTCTCAGAGAGCGATCAGGAGCTTTCTTTTCCCTGGAATTACGGCTCAGCCCCCAAGGGTCTTTCCCTACCTGTTGAGTTGGCGAAGACTTCTTGAGGTGCTCATCAGTATATTTTTGAATGCACCCTTTGCGATGAAAAAAAGACTAGATAACAGCTCAGCAAGTAAAGAGACATTGTCTCGATTTCTGCAGCTAATGAAGTGAAAGATCAGGGATTGCATCCCAGATCCAGCAGGACACACAGGTGTCCAAACTCTGGTTGAAATCTGGAGTGCAGGCTCCTCAAAGCTCCTGAATGCCTATTGTTCCTTGAGCTCATTTATCGTGCAGCTGAGAACTTAATTGTGCCAGCGTCCTAAAAATGTGGTAAAGGGTCTGCTGAAGTTCTTTCCTGCCTTTTTCTTTTTACTTGTGCTCTTTAGCCAGCAGGAAGGTAATGGGAGACACCAGTGTTTATGTTCTAAGTAAGCCGTTAGAGCCTGAAACTTTTAGGCAATACTGAAAACAACTAGCTGTAGCTGTCAGCATAGCTTCTAACTTGGGGTTTTTCTCTTATTCTTTCCACTCTCGCATACTGCTTTTGAAAGCCGCTTTTGTTATGCGAATGGATTCCTCCCAGCAGCTGCAGAACTTTCCGCAGTAGGAGCTAGGAAGGAGCCAGCAGACACCGCGAGGAAAGTTGGTGCCCTTTCCTCAGGGGCTCACCAAGCACAGCAACGCTGCCCTTCCAGCCACGCTGGCCCCAACGGGCCCTTTGCTTACGTCCTTTTGGCTGGCAGGATTGCAGCCGAGCCCTTAGGTGAAGTTTGGGATGTTTGAAGCTTTTTTTATTTTGAAGACCAGGGATGGGAGGTGGGAGGCCTGGGTGGCTCGGCGGGGAGCCCTCGAGCTAAAAAGCATGGCCAGTCCTCTAGTCACTCGATTTCAAATAAATTTTTTTTTTTTGAATATGTGTTTTGGAAAATGTAAGGATGAAACGGTTTGGTCTTGTCAGTTTGATCATGACCATAGCAGGAGATCAAACCATCGCCAACTGATGTAGCTACATCTTTATACCATAAAACAAAATAAAACGAAAACTGCCCTCATGCGGACATCTTTTTGCTGGGGTAAAGGGTGACGTATTCCATGCAGCCTCCTGTTTCATATTTTGGTGCCTTACTCATTTCCCACTTTCAGCTTTTGTCCATGCTGTGCAGAATGTGGAGTTAATTTCCCAGCTCTTCTGTGACCTTTACAGCTAGAATATACAGGCATTTGCTGTATGATATGTGTCACATTACCATCTGAAGTGGGGAAACAGCGTTACTTTCCGTCTGAGAATCAAATTCCTAAGTAACTCGTTGAGGATGGCAGGATGTTTGCAGTAGGCAGGGGATTCAAACCTAGATCACCCGGATGCTGTTTTACGACTGTGAGGGTATTTATTCTGCAGCTTCTTGACGTAGTGTCAGTAACGAAGCAGATCTCTTTGGCACAGACAGGGCCATTTGCCCTTAATCTGCATGCATACATTCATACACGTACAACGCTGCTGGCACTCTCCAGAACGGGAGGATAATGCTTCCAAGCCTCTCAAGCTCGAAGGGATTAACCTCCAGCAGCTAAGCAGGATCCTATCCTTCCTCCACATACCGCTACTTTCATGGCACGGACAGCTGAACCTCAAAGCAGCAACCCCTAAATTGCCTTAATTTGCAGCCCAGCACATTAAAGTGCCCTGAAAGCTGATGGTGGTTTACTTTGACACGCAGGGCTGGAGGCAGCATGGTTCTGGAGCTGGTTCACACATGGGTGGGCAGGAGCCGAGCACAGGAACCGCTTCTCTCAAAGCGAGTTTAACTTGTGTGTTTGTGAATTATCAGCTGCGAGTGCTGTCAGCTCGGGTTTGGACTCGGCACCAGTAGTAAAAGTTCATACCTGTGCTCTTGGCCATAACGCTCTGGGACTGCTGGCGGTCTCTGGTTAATGCCTGCACAGAGGGCGGCTTCCCCCGCCTCTCTGGATCCTCTGCCAGGGTCTAACAGCTATCATGGTGGGGAGAAAGAAAACCACGCAACTTCCTGATGCGTATAATGAGAATTTCCAATTACTTTTGCTATTTTGCTGTGCTTCTCAGAAGGGTCTGGCTCTGTCCGTGCTACGTTTTAAAGTCACTTGTGCTTCTGGTGCTTCTCTCACGCCTGAATGATTTAGGGGTCTCAAAATTGGCCTGTCTGTCAGCTCGACAAAACGTACACAATTTCTGTGCCGCAGGTATCTAAACCACTGGAAAACTGTGCCACTGCCACGTGAGGCAGTTTGACTGCAGGATTAGGTGTAGTGTGGACTTGACACTGTGGTCTGGAGGGTTAGAGGAAAAATCTGGAAATCTGGTGTATCAGTATTCATTGTTTGCAGAAACTGGTTTTAAAAAAAAATCTTCAGCCTTCAGGGACAAGATTGTTACCAGCTGAGTTTTGAAATAAGCTGAATGGTAAAATGTGTGGAATCAGTGTTGTGGATGTGTGAGTGAAACTTCGAGTGAAGTATTTTCTTTCCCTTCTTCTCCATAGTATCATTGCTGCATGGGAGGTCAGTGAAGCAGAGCTCCGTTTTCGTGCTGGCCGGTAGCACAAATTCACGAATTTCACTCGGGTCCATCTGAATGGGGGTTTTCTGAGGGGATCCTACGTGAGCGTTTCAGCGAGCTGAGAAACCTGCCTCCACAGAGCTCTCCGCAGAGCTGCGGAGGAAGTGCCTCTGCATCTGTTTGGATTTAGATGTTGGACTAATTCTCTAAAAACAATTTCTGTTGCTGTTTCTAGAAAGGTTTTCCATTTGGTTGATGGCAAACACATTTGATGCGACGTACTGCAGGAGCGAGCTCTCGGGAACAGTTTCGGGCCCAGCCATAGGCGGGTGTCTCGAGCGCTGCGTGTCACTGTCACCCCGATTTTACTTTGTCAGAAATCTTTAAGCATGTGTTCTTTTTACATTAGTAATTTTCCCTGCTTGTTTATGAAGCGCTTTTTTTAAAATAAACCACGGTAGAAATGAGTCCGGTAAGACTTTCTGTGTGCGGGTTCGGGGCAGTGAGAGCTCGTGGAATTTCCTGCCGGGCGCTCTGAGGAGATAACCATCTGACGGCCAGATAACCGCTCCCTGCTCTGTCAGATGTTTTTATGTTTTTCCTCAAAATTGATGCTTTTCTCAATGCCAAGAGACAATCCAGGAGATCATGCGAGTAAGCAGGTGCGTTTTAGCTGAAACAACTTTTCTGGAGAGCTTTTAAGCCTTTCGTGAAGGGGGGCTGCTGCGCTTATTTTCATACGAAATTTCTATAGCGGAGCGTCTCAGCGTGCCGTCAGGGCTCTCAAATGAGCCTTCTACATTGTTTGACAGCTGCACTAAAAACAACCATTTCCTGTTGGGCAAGATGCTGGAAGTACGAGGTAGGGTCACTTTAATTTATTTTTTTTTCCATTAACTTCTGGAATCTGCGAATGATTTGCTTGTAGGGGTAGGACATGGTGTCTGGAGTCTGAACGCAGAAGACTGGCTCGGAGTAAACTTGTTTGGGGCACATCGGCTCTTGCCCAATATCCTGCCCTGGAGATGGAGACAGGGAGGTGTTGAACTCAGACGGCCCTGCCAGCCTGCTCAGGGCTTTTCCTTGGTTTTTAGCCAGGAGACCACCTTTTGTGTGACTTGTTTGCAACCAGATGGGAGCAGCGAGAGGGAAATGGCGCACATCTCGAGTTTTCTGAGGGAGGACCGGTGAAGTCTGTCAGGTCAGCTCGCCTGTCAGTTAAGTGCCCCAATGCTTTTTGCTACAGCAGTCCTCCGTGTTGCTAATAGTAGTATCCTTGCTAGCTGATAGCCCCCTGGGATGGTTACTAGCTGCGCAGTCTTCAAACCGGAGCGAAACCTGGGCCTTGCAGTACTTCGGTCTTGCCAAGCGGAGTTGTGGCTCTGCCCGTCAGCTCGGCTTTAATTGACTTCTCGAACTAATCAGGAGTCCCGGTACTGCTGCTGGGAGCTATGGATTAACAATTACTGGCACTTCTTTTTTTGAGGCAGAATTAAGAGTGCCTTATGATGGAAATAACAGCAGCTCTTACTGCTGCCAGAGCTGGAAATGTAGCGATGCTGTATTTTGCAGCCTTCAAAACAACATCAGAGTGGCTCACAAACAGCAGAGCAGGAAGCTTTGTCTTTGTGGAAGACACGAAGAAATGTAATTAAGGAGTCAAAGCAAAAGGCAGCGTAAGCAATTTCACAAAAGTAGCAGTGCCGGAGCTGAAAGCTGGAGCTGGGGTAAGTCAGCGTGGTGCTCTGCGAGCCTGCCCTCGCTTTGCTTCCAGAAGAAACCCATTTCACCTCACTGTGGTTGCTGGTAGTGGAGCTGTAACTCCTGAAAGTGCACTCCTAACTATTCTCCAATACCCTGACAGAGCGTTCTTGTTGTTCCCTGGCTGAAATAAATGTAGTGACTGAAGGGCCAGCATTTCCCTACGTAAACTCCCATTTTCGGGGATTGGTACATCTAATATATTTATATACACATACTCTTCAACTCTCAAAAAATAAACACCTAATACACTCTGCTCCTTGTCCAGTGCTGCGGAGCTTTTAACAGCAGACATTGAGAAATACTGCCATTTTGCACGGCAACAAAGCAAATCTTTTCTTGTTCCATGCAAAAGTTTGAAAGAAAATGCTTTGGCAAATTGCTTTGATTTAAACTGAAAAGCCTCTGGTTTTTAGAGCTGCTTTTAAAGCAAGAGGCTAGTTTGGCTTTTGATCCTCTTAAGCTGGGTTATTTGATGTGAAAAACGCCCTTGGTACTCTGCTGCAGAGGGGAGCAGCCTTTCAGCTCTCTGTGTGTGGCTTCAGGAGAGGGCTGGCAGCGCGCGGGGTGGTGGGGGGCTCGCGGAGCCTGCCTGCACGGCTCTGTAAATAAAGGGGCCTCTATTTCTTTGGATTCTTTTGCTGGAACTAAATATCACGATCGGTGAAACTCTTACCTCATTAAAGGAACAAGCCAGACGTCTTCAGCCTATGTGCAGTGCTGCAATGTGGTCTGTCCTGCTGAGCTGATTTGATGAGCAGATAAAGAGTTTTAAGCCGAAGAATGGCGTGTAATATATGACCTTAGCTTTCAAACGGTTTGTTTTTGTTCATGCGACAAAATAAGGTTTTGATATTAAATATAGGGTTGGATTTGACTTGGCAGATACCAGAGCCTTCCATTACTGCTGTAGCCATAATATAAAACTATCTGATGTGTGCCAGTGGGCATGCAGCAAGCCAAGAATTTCTCCATCGATGTTTGTTTTTGTGAAAACTTACCCGGCTGCTTCAGAAATGGGTTGGCTGCAAAGGTGATGCCCTCTCTTGTCAGAGGGGGCAAAGAATTGGCAGGCAGAACACCCTCCGTGCTGCCTCTTTGTAGTTAGTATCTCGAGTGCTTGGGCAAAATGAGGATTTTTTTTTTCTTAGTGTTTTGGGGGTGTTCAAAGAAAAATCACTCAATCAGAAGTGCAGAGTTCAGCAGAAACAAGGCATAAACCAAACTATGTGAAATATTCAGATCTGTTAGTACAGAAACCTAATGCTGTGTTGCAACTTTCAGTTTATGTACCTGGGGCTATGTGTGGATACAAAACGTGCATTTTGAGGGCTCCTTCTCGCGCACACGCTGTCAGCACGTTGGTTGGGTTGGCGCTGTCGTCTTCCTGTCGAGCTGAGACACTCCTGGACTATTGTAACTGTGTTGAACGATAACTTAAAAAAAAATAAAAAAGGAAAAGCCATGCAAACTAAGAAACGAACACCAAAGAGCTGAAATCGTGCCTCTGTGGAACAAAAAGCATGTAATAAAGGTATTACCTTGACAGTTTACACAGGAGCCAGGGTCAGGCCAACCCACAAACAGCATGGGTGCTTTGCAGTCCTGGTGCAGGCAGCACGGAGCTTCAGCGCTGGGTATGGGAAGGGCCCTGAGCACAGCTCCCCACAGCTACCTCGGGTGTGCTTAGCAGGACTCCTGGAGAGTGCTTGATTTGCAGGACTGTGTGTTCAAAGCCACCATGCACATCAGGTAGGAGGAGGCAGAATTGCTTTTTGGGTTATCCTCACCGCTCTCCACCCTGTTTTCTGTGGCTATGAGGCTTATTCAAGTCTGTACCTTTCGGAACGTTATTCTTTGTAGCTTGTTGGTTGATGGAGGCCAGCTTGAGGATGCTCCAGTGATTGATTTTCCCGGAAGCTTTTCGAAACGTGGGAGCCTGGAGGAAGGAGTTTGAAGGTGTGAAGGTGCTCTGCAAGGCGTGATACCCTTTTGGCTGGTTCCTTAGCAGCCTGCGTGTCACTGAGACACCC
Source organism: Anser cygnoides (assembly GCF_040182565.1). NCBI lineage: Eukaryota > Metazoa > Chordata > Aves > Anseriformes > Anatidae > Anser > Anser cygnoides. Next base: position 13,898,501 of record NC_089879.1, on the reverse strand, counting down.
TGCAAACGGCAGCGACATGCCGTGCGAGGAGGAGGCTGCCCTGGGAATCCCGTGTTATGGAACGTCTTACTATTCATTAACTCATTTTTGGGGAGTCGCTCATGATTAATTCCCCGATTGTGGGTGGGCTGCTTCTCTGGGATAAGTGCATCTTTTGTATTGTTGGTAAGGTTTGAACCAAAATGAAAACAGGTGGTTTGGGGGGAATGAGTGGCTGCTCACTGCCCAGATACAAAGAATAGTCTCTTTACCTTTGTGTGGGATCAAAACCATTTACTTGGTCTTCCGCTCCTACATGGAGGAGCAGTTGACGTGTCTAGCAGCCTTGAGCTTCTTATGGGGCAAACTGAGACCTGAGGCTGGTAGAAAATCCACGATTCTGAATTCCTGCCATAGTCTTGTCTCAACTTCTAGTGATTTCAGGATTTATTCCTGGCCACTTGCTGATTGAAATGAGCGTCTGTGAGGAAAGGCAACCTGAGAGTCAGTGGTTGAGCATAAAATTCACTTCATACATCGTGTAGCTGGATCCCGGGATTGAAGGATTTATGGGCGGTTGTTCATTGAGAGAAATTTTATGGCAGCTGTTGAAACTACTTTTGACTTATTTTCAAATACAAGACTTTCTTGGAAGAACAAAAGCAAAAGCTTTGGCAAAAATGCTGACTGAAAATGGCTATCCTAATTACATTCTGAAGATTAATAATTCTTTCCTTCTGTGGAAGACCTGTCTGAATTAAACAAATGTTTTGGTAAACCGTCAAGCTTTTAAAGTCATGTGTCGCAATTTCTTCAAAAACAAACAACCAATCTAAAATTAAGTGAGCTCAGATCAAAGACCTTATCAGCCGAAACCTTTGAACAGCTGTACAGTACAGGTGAATTGCATGTATTTAAAGTTTTGCTCTCACAAAGCAGCGTCTTTTCAGCAATCTGTGTCCATTAACTATTCTAAAACATCTTAAATATAATCTTTAAATATTTAAATCTTACAAAATAGGATTTTTCTGAAAATTCACTGCTACCTTAAAAAGTTGAGAATTATAAGCATTGCACGCTATTGTATTTTTGAGTGTTTTTTGGTGGTTATGCATTTTCTGGTACTCTAGAGATTTTTTTAACATCTTAGAAGGGAAGTAACTTGCTTTATTCCTTTATTTATCTTTTATTCTATATATTTTCTATCAATTCTCTGAGAAGTTCCTTTATTACCGTACAAAAAAAATAACGTGAGTAACATTGCCTGTCAGTTTTTACCACTTTGCAACCACTGGCGTGTTGCAGGCCAGCGTTGTTCTTCTAACTGCTCATCTTGCTTTAAATTTGTTGGAAACCCACCTGAACACTTCTGTTACTCGGTAACCTGCTTACGGATCAATAGAAAGCACGTGTGGTCTTCTGTTAAACAGTTATTTCTGTTTATCCCCTGAAGCATGGAGATCTGTGAAGTTCAGTTAAAAAAAAAAAAAAAGATACAACCCACAACCTAAACTCTAGCTTAATGCATATTAAAAATAAGTGTTGCTTCAGAACCTGCCTTGAAAGGAGGAAATTCAATAGGGAGCCATCTTACTTTCCAAAAATTTTAACTGTGTAAGCTCAGCTTGAAGGCTTCTTGTTAACTTTGATCCTTTTTAAAATTGACCCGTTCGTAATGCGTCTCAGTTTCTGGTGAATGCTTTTTCCTGGAATCAGTCCTTGAAAACTACCCACTTTGAAGCATTTTTGTTTCTCCCTCTAAGAAATACTTCTGTTTTTCCTTTGCTAACTGATACGTGAAACTAATAAAACACTACAGGGGTGCCGAATGTCCAAAGTACAGCTTTGAATTTATGAGCCTACCGCCATCCTGTACCAATCTTTTTGGTAGACCCGCATGCATGATCGCAGAAGACGGGTCTCACTGCACATCCAAACTCCACTCTGTGATCACGGGCTCTCTGGTTATTCAGTAAGCTCTTGCTTTGTTGAAGAACCAAGTGTAATTATTTGGTTTGTTGCTTAAAGGTACGTTTGTTTCCTGGAAGAGGCTTTATACGTACCGGCTGACCGCTATGAAATGCATTGTCTGCTGCATTCATGGAGCGTTTGCTTCTGTAGTACATAATGCTCAAATTCTTTGTTGAGGATGACATGGAGAGAAAAGGAAACGTACACTTATATTTTTAACCAAATGAGTTAAGTATTTGTTTGCTGTATTGTTTGCTCACCTTTCTATCGCAGATGTCTGACTTTCGCTACCTGTCCTCTTGTTTTCGGTCAGAGCTGTTCGTAGTGTGGCTTTGTCCTTGGGTTCATTTCTTAACTATTTTCCTTATGTTATCTGCAAGTCCATCACAAACTCCTTGAAGAATCCTCAAATAAAAGTTACATTAAATCTGGAAGGAGTTGCACTGATGCTTAAATTTGATCAATTTTAGCACTTTACGTTAGTCAGGATTGCTGAAAAGCATGTCTGCTTCAAACAAGCTCCTTACTGTTGGAACAGTCCACCCAGCACTTGGAACTGGTCACGGCACTGCTAGCGATCTGTGTTTTTCAAATGGAAAGTGCTCTCATCACTTTTCTGACAGCCCCGCTTGGCTCTTTTTAGTAGAAGCTCAATGTTAACACTTTGTGCATTATATCTTTCACGTGTGTCAGCAGGGCACCAGCATCCAAAACATGCACAAAGTTTCTCCAGAGAATTTGCCAATGGCTGGAGGAGGAGATTTGAGTTTGCAGAATCATGGAAGCTTTCGTAAACCAGAATCAAGTGTCTTTATGCTCAGTATAAATCCTTTTTTTTTTTTTCTTACGTTTGCCTTCTTGCAACAGCTACAACAAATGAGTGAGGGATGTGATGGCAGTGGTAGAAAGGAAACTGGTGTCCCCAACTTGCTTTCAAGTTTGTGAGCCTAAATATTTGTTCATGAGGTTTTTCAGAGATTAAATGTGACAGTTTCAGCTACTGGGGACTTGGAACAGGAGCTTTACTGTATGGGGATGTGTAAAATGCAGGATTCCTATGGACTAGTTTTGTTGAAGTGGAGTAGTATGGGGCACCCTTTATTTGTTCCTTTTTGTAACATCCCTGATGCTTCTAATATGACTTTATTCTCCTAGGTAGACCTTATTAGACCAAACTAAATAAAATAAGTTAACACCTATCTCTGTCAAACTGGGGAAATGGTCAAACATCCTGAGTCATGAGCTGTAGTTGTCATATTCGATGTTCTTCCTCTGTGTGTATGAGGATAGCCTCATAAATTCAAAGCTGTACTTTGTGCATTCATGCATTTTGTATGTTACATACAAAGCTGTACTTTGTACATACGTTTTTTTTGTCCCATATATATTGGTGCAAAATAAGAATTTCTGTGTTGTGTGAAAGATGACTAAATTTCTCCCTGCATCCTCTCCATTCCTTCCCTGTTGTCCATCAGCAGCACAGAAACTGTGTGCCATACATCAAAACAAGCTAGTGTTTCAACCCAGAAGCCTACTACACAGTACTTAAGGTTATATTCCACTTTTGAATGTACAGAAATTTGAGTCCGCTAGAGTTGAATAACATTTCCTGTTGGGTACTTTCTTTGGTGTTGCCATTTAAGCAAATATAGTTAGGGCAGCTATCACTGCAAAACTTGCAAGTTTATTTTGAAAACAAACTCAGGCTGCTGAAGATCACATTGGTGCCCCAGAAGAAGTCGTGATTCCAAGACTGCATTATTCTGACTGAGAACTGTACTATGATGGTTATCTTTGAAATTGTCTTACATCAGTTAACATAACGATGTTATGCCATTTGAGCTAGTGTAGACCAAAGCAAGAGAATTTCTAAACTTATATTTTCTGTGAGAAGTGTTCTGTGAGAACACTTTGCTTTTCTCTGTAGTGCTGATTCTGAAGGTACTGAAGCCTGTTCTCTTTACAAGAAGCATGTTGTGACTTTTCCTTTTTCATTCCCTCCAGGTTTACGGGAACAGATGGACCAAGTGGTTTTGGATTTGAGTTGACATTTCGACTAAAGAGAGAAACGGGAGAGTCGGCACCACCTACCTGGCCAGCAGAGTTAATGCAAGGCTTAGCCAGATACGTCTTCCAGTCAGGTACTGCAGGGTTAGATACGTTACCTCGCTTTTTGCTGCTTTCATTCCACATCTGTTACATGGTGTTACACTTGAGTCATAGGTGCTCAATCGTATCTTAGGACTTTTCTCCGCGTGAGAACATTTGACCAAAAAAGTGGGTATCTTCCACCAACTCCGCTGCTGGGGACAAAACCCAGCTGCTGTTTACATAACTCCAAATCACGAGTATCAAGAAGCTGAAGGTACAGAACGGTCAGCAACTATAGGAAGCCTGCCAGTGCCTATTTGTTGCTTTCTCACGTTGTTGGTTTCAGCTCTTTCTGGGTGAGAGGAGATGATGAGATGTAAGAATCTCATTTGCTTATCCTGAAATGGCTGAGGAGCACGCGTCTGATAAGGCCTCGCTTCTCAGCAGAAGGGCTGTAACTTCCAAAACGGTTGCAGTTCCTTCGCAAGTAAATTTCTTCCAGTCGTCTGTGTAATTCAGCAGCAGCAGTGTGTGTAAACAAACAGATGAAAAAGACATAAGTTGTAAGAGATGCCAAGGCTGGGAGGGCTAAAGAATTGACAGTTGGGAATCATCAGTGCTTGTGGAGACTTACCAGAAAGTTGAGAACCATCCAACTTTTTTGCACTACTCTTCCTGGATTTCATTGTACTAGTAGATTGAATATTAGCTTGTTTTGTGAGCACGTGAAGATCTGTGGAGTGACTGAGTGCATTGCATAATTGAAAAACACCCTTTACCATCACAAGATCTGAATGAGAGTAATTGAAGAACTTTTTTTTTTTTTTTTTTAAACTAGTTTGGGATCCTTTACAGGTAAAGTACCTTCCAAATCAATGATTATTGAATTTGTAACGTTTGGTACTTGCTCTGCTAGTTAATAAATTGCTCAGTAACTTCTGAGTCTACTGCTGGTTTTCAGTCAGATTGGCTGACTGTCAAAAGGGAAAGGTCCACGTGAAAATAGGATTGCTCTGGTAATTTGACACAAATCATTGAGGCAGTGGTAACTCAGAGTATTTTTCCTAAGTATTGACGGACAGAGACCAATGCCAGCATAGATTATTGCTTGTCTTCATATTGGAAGTGTATCTGGTTGCAGTTTGAAATGGCATAAGCATATTTGTAACCTTTGCTGTGCAGCTGTCTGCCCCAGTTGCCATCCAAATTTGGGTTCAACTGTAATCTTTTCAATCTTGATTCTTTGGTACTCTTAGGCATCTGAATCCACATGACTTTCACAGTTTTTGTAACCATTTGAGGTTCCCATCCTGCTTGAATTGTACAGTACAGCAGCTTTTTAGTACTAACTATGCAGTGGTGAATTCGTACTCACATATTTCTGTGTATTGCAGGGTATGCAAAAAAGCATCTGGCTCTAATGGCTCCCTCTTAGGTATAACATACAACATGTTATATGTTAAATTATATTACATTTAAGACCCTTTTTGTAGCCTTTCACATTTTCTAGTCTGGTGTAGTCTCTTTGCAACAGCAGTTTCAGTGCCTTGTGTTTGCATGTTCAGCAACCTCTCCTAGAGCAGTTGCTTGTCTGACCCTTTCCATGAGTAAGGGGATGAATGCAGAGTGAAATGTGGTTTGGTAGGACAAAATTCAGGACAGAATTCTCAGACTCAGCTGGTACTGAGGGCAGAGACTCCCCTTGCTCGTACAGCAGCCCAAGAATGGGTCTTCCTGGCACTTTCTGTTTCATAATATTACCAAGCCATTGATTGCGTGCAAGTGTCAATGAGCTGTTTAGAAGAGTTTTGCTAACCAAAGGATTGTTCTGCTGGAAGATTTCTCAAGTTTCCTGCAGTAATGCAGTCTCGTCTGTCTGACCTCAAAGTAAACAAGCTGTTTTTAGACTGGAAAGAGCAGTTGTGCCCATGCATATCAGTCTCTGACGTGAACTTCTGAGGGCCTTCAGTATTATCTACTGCTTATCCGTGCTGGTTTTGACTTTCTATCTACCATGACTTTTTAAAGGCACTGCTCAAATATGCTTTAATGGATTGTAGCCTCTGGGTGTTTAGTTCTCAATTTACATTATTAAAAAATCCAGTGGATGAATCATAAATCGACTTCTTTGAATATGAAATTGAATATGAGCCAAGAGCATACAACAGGCAAACCACATAGTGGGTTACATTAAGAAGAGCATGACCAGCAGATTGAGGGAAGTTATTGCCTCTTCTACTTGGCACTGGGAAAGCCTCACTTAAAAAGCTGTGTCTGGCTTTGGGCCCCTCAGTTTGAGGGACTGAGAAACCAGATAGGGTCCAGTAGGCCCAATGCTGTCGGGGCAAGAAGAGCACATGAACTAGGAGGAGAGTTGGAGGAAGAAGGGCTGTGTTGTCTATGCGGAGAAGGTGAAGGGCGATCTAACAGGAGCTGACAGCTGTTGGAGGGGTAGTTTGAAGATTGAGGGGTCAAGACTGAGGAGTCAAGCCCTAGAAAATACAACGATGAGGCTACAGCTCTGTGTTGTAGTATGGGAAGTTCTGCGATAGCTCCTCTTCGAGAGGAGGCTTAGTGAGAGACCTCCAGAGGCCCCCTAACCCAACTCTTCTGTGACTTTTTTCATACAGCTTCATGCCCTTCAGCAAGCAGCTGTGTGCTCTTGCCAAACATTACCAGCCATTCCTTCCCCTGTGTAAAAGGAAATTGCATGCTGTTGAGGCAAGTGATCAGGCTCTAGTTTTATTTTAGTAGAAATTTGTTTACTATTTGCCTCTTTTGAATAAGGACTTTCTCACTTAGGCTTAAATCTTCTAGCTAGTCACAGATGTCAGGTTAATCCTGGCAAGATGATGAATTTAAAAGCAAGACCTGGGATGCAGCAGACTATTCATGTTCCTTCCGAAACCCATTCGGCGTTGGGCAGGGTGTGGCACTCCGGCATTGTTTTATGTGCTGAAAGGTTCCTTTTTGCTCAAGTTCTTCTGACTGTGCAATTTGGAGCATTTGTCAGATGCAACAATACCTTATTGTTGCCCTGCTCAGTCGTTTAAAAATCTGCGGTGTCTCTCTAATACTTTAAAATAGCTTTAAAAATGTTTGATGAATCAAGACAACTTGAGTAATGCTTCTTAATCCACTCCAAACAAGAAGCAAGGAAAAAAAAATAAAACTGGCAGAAACTTTCTGGGTAGGCTCCAGGCACTTTGGCATGTCAAAGAATTGTTTACTTTGAAAGCTATGCTAAGAGCTAAATTCTTATCTCTTGAGCAACAAGCCAACTTCTTGGTTATCATAGATGTGCTTTGCTGGGTCCAGTTGAAGCTGTTGGGAGAGTAAGATGTAGTTGTGCTCCTGCTGAGCCTGAGCATTTTCAGATGGTGGTGACTGAGTTGAAGAGTCATCTAGCAGCTACTGCTGTCCTAAATATTACTTCTGTGTATTGGAATTTCAAAACACATCTCGTTGCAGGTGATGTATTTTTGTAACAAATGCTTTTAGGCAAATGTAGGTTGTTTGGTTGTTTCCGTCTCTCCTGCACTGTGGCTGTAGTTTAGAAAAGCTGTCTTCCACGTTGAATTTCAAATCTCTTTGGCTTCCCTGTTCACTGTAACAAACACTTGATGCTTTGTGCTTTTGATTAAATAGCACTATTTCCCCTCTTTCAAGAAAACTAGGTTTACAAGTCTTAAAAAGTTGTATTTGTGGCTTTATCTGTTCTTAATTTTATCACTGTTTGACCATGACCACAAATTCCAACTCTGTTATTTTTAGTTTGGGGAAAAAAAAAATCACACACCAATCCCCCTAACCTTGAAAATGAAACCGCACAATTCAGTGACCTTAACTTGTCGTGGTTCATGAGTATGCTGGGAATATCTGGTGGTAGAACAAATGTATACTTGAATTCAAACAGAGGAAGAAACGCTCTTCCTATGGAAAGTTTATTCAGGACTTGTTACGATTAACTCTTTACGTATTGCAGTATTACTCTGCTTGGTTAATATAGGGTGGCTGTGGGTTGTGTTTTCCTGAAATTAAAACCTGCAATTTTTTTTTTCTCTCTACAGTGAAGTTAGGTTGTTTTCAAGGGCCTACCTGATATGCTTCATGAGGGCAGTATGTTCATGTAGATGGAAACAAACGCATTGTTTTTGCTGCTTCTGTGTTGCTTGGCCTGAAGGAGAAACCTCCAGCTGTAAGGTACAGATTTGGAGAAATTGTTAGAAAAACTTGTCATACATAGTGCCTAACGATAACAATATAACGTATATTATGGTTGCATTCTCCACAATGGATGTCTGTAGTACGGAACCATCTAGTGAAACTAGCTTTAAAAATACTGAGATAGCCCTCCGTGAATTTGTCCAAGGATTGCAGGTTGGCTGAGCTTGATAACTTTTACCCCAGAACACATCAATGTGTGCAGTCTGAGCCTCTGCAATTACCGGGGATGCAACTCTCCAGCAGGCTGGAAAATGGCAAATGCTGTCCTTTACATTGTCCTTAAAAAAAAAAAAAAAAAAAGCATGAGGTTTATAATCAGTTGATGTTTGGCACCTAAGCAACTATTAGCAAACTAGCAAACCATCTAGAAGGTGTCCAGGGAATAATGGAAGTTCCAGCATGGATTTATCAAGAGTAAAACAGAACAAACTAGTTTAATTCTATGACAAAGTAATAGGCACTATAGAAAGCAGTGACTTTGTTATCTTGATACTAGTGAGACTCTGGACATTGTCTCATATAACAGGTATGTGAGCAAGCTGAGGAAATATGATCTTGATAAAAACTGAAGAAAGGGATGCAATACTGATTGGATATCTCGACTTGAATAGTTGTCAATGTGTTGTCATCAGCCGCAGAAGATGGGTAGAACTGAGATTCCTCTGAAATGTGTCCTAGGGCTGATGCAATTTGGGATTGACTGGGATGATGAAATGCAGAGTATCCTGACAAAACTTGCAGACTCAGCAAAGCACTGTGGCACATCGGGCTGGAGTTCAGAACAGCCTTTTGCAAATTGCGGAGATGGTCTGAAATGCCTGTGTGTGCAGGAAGGGTCAGTATGGGGCAAGAAGTGCAGGTTCCTGTGCTTATTCAGGAGTAATCCAATGCACAAGTACTGGCTGGAGAAAGGCAGGCAAAGGCAGCAGTCCTGAAAGGAAAAGGAAAAGATTTAGAGTTGGTTTCACCAGTGAGCTACGCCTAAACCAACACTCTTAGCTCTGAGAGGGAAGCAGGATTGTTCTGGTGTGTGTGTGTGTGTGTATATATATGTATATATATATATGTGTATATGGAACTGTTCTGTGTGTTGTATGTGGTGCAGCCATATGCTGCTGGCAACAACTTGAGGGGAAAGAGAGAGCACTGTGTCCAGTTTTGGGCAAAAGACTTCAAGTCAGTTGGAAAAAGTCTGGAGGAGAGCAGTAAGAATGACCCAAAGGTCCAGAAAATATGACCTGTGGAGGAATGATTGAAAGAATTATGTTTGTTTAGTCTAGGGAGGAGAAGATGAAGGGAAGATGTGAGAACGGTCTTCAAATAGGCAAAAGGTTGCTATAGGGGATAAAGTAATATGAGAGGCCCATCACTACTTAAATTTCTGTAAGGTAAGCCTAGAGTTTGTCATTAGGTGAAACTTTCTAATAACAAGTGCAGTGAAGCACTGAAGTAATTGTGAATTCCACATTGCTCCATGCCTTTGAGAGTTAAGTTGAACTATTCTTCATGTATGTTTGTCAGGAAGAGTTGATTCTTCCTTTTGGTGGGAGCAGAGGGGGAACCTTCTGAGTCCCCTTTATTATGAGTGTCTTAACAATTAGATGTCCTCTTCAAGTCTTTTATACGTGATCTTGTTCCATAAACACATAACTTACCTTTTTTCTTAGTTTCCTGATTACTAGTGCACTAAAAGATTTAAATGTGAGTTTTGAAGTCTCAGCCAATTTAAAAGTCAAATCCTAACATTTAACCTTTGACAAGTCAGTAGTAGGAAGTTGCTTGTGTTTCGGTGACTGCAAAGCAGTAGCAACAAAACCTACAAGCAAAGGAAGTAAGCACGCAAGATGCAGTTTCTGGGCGGTGCTTTAATGTAGCTTTCGGCTGATTGCTTCAGGAGAAAGTTGCTTGTGTGCCACAGAGACAGTTTTCAGATCTTGGATAACCCTGACTAAATCATTCCCTAGCAAAGTGTGTTACACCTGTGAAAAGTGTATTGGACAGAACTGATTCCAGCAGGTACGTGATGAGTTACACGCGTTGATAGCAGTGTGTCAACACAGCACCAAATTAGCAATATTCTGTTTTTTATCCCACAGTCACCTCCGTTGGCATGTCTAGCGCCTTTGCGCTGTCACTGGGAGGGGTTCCCTTTCCAAAGGATTACGCATGGAATGTTTTGTCCTCTGTTTATGCAAAACGTATAGGAACTCAGTATTTCCTGCCCGTGTCATTATAGGGCTGAATCAGTTTGAGAGAGTTACACCAGCTCTGTGTGGCTCAGTTTCTCCTCTGGTAAGTGAAGATGATGCTAGGAGTTGTAAGGACTGCAGGTGAAGAAGATGCTTTCTTCTTATTCAGCAATTTTCGTCTGATTAGTTTAGTTAGTTTAATCCGGGCCGCAGAGGCCCAGTGCGGTTGACAGGCAGTATAACTTCTGCACTGAAAATGAGACTCAGTGGGATTAAGTGATTTGGCTGAGGTTGCAGACCTGAGGCCATTAAGCTAGCGAACGCTTTGACACCTGTTGCCCTTGCTTAACCACTAGACCTCATCTTCAGATCCTCTGGAGTTTAGAAAGCCTCAATGTGGTAGCCTCAATGACTCTTTCCTTGCTGACATGTTTTCAAACACTCTTGACACTGGCCAATTTCTGTGTGTAAAAAGAAAAGAAAACAAAACAAACGCCCAGCTTCCTTGAATACAAATGAGGCTTGTCCAGCTTGTTGGTAAAACAGTGTTTATTTCTCCCTAATAGGGTGACTAAAGCCAAATAAAATCTTCCAGTATTTCATAGACTTTTTCTTTTTCCCCTGACTGTGCCTTTATTTTTATTTTTTTTAATCCCAGGCTGATTTATTGTTCTCTTCTGGTTGCTATGGCTCTGTAAAATATATATTTTTCTATCATCTGTTTGTAATATTGACCGGTTTCCAGTATAGAGCTGCCCTGGCTCCTCTCTAGTATTCCAGGATTTTAGATTAAAAATGGGGGGAGATTAACTGTGTTTTTGAGCTCCACAAAGAAGTATAAATCAAACTTAATTTCAACAGAACCTGTGGTGTAGTGAACTCGGTGCAAACACTGGAAGTGTGGCTCGGTGCAGTTTGTAAGGCAGCACCGGGCCCGTCCTTTGCCGTAGGTGAGTAGGATTCGACCGAGCGCGCGGGCTGCGTGCTTCGAGCCCGTAAAGGGGTATGGAAACATGAAGTCACTGGTTCCAATTTAACCCAAGCTTGTCGTGGCCAAAAGCTCTCATCATCTGATAGTTATTCAGTGGTCCATGAGAAATCGGTTGGGTTTTAGCCTAATTCCTCTTCGACGTTTCCCATAAAACAAGCTCTTTCTGCGAGCACCAGCGCGCACCAAGCCTGGTCCTTTACGTCTGCGCGTCCCTGCACTGCCGCAATAAATCCGCCTCTCCCTGCTCGTGAGCTCACCTCCCCGATATTTCTCATTCCCCCATCTCCTAAGGCGGCCGTGTCACGTCCCCTAGCTTCCAGCTGGGAAGTACGTGCCGTGGCTGGTACGGAGCCCCGTGCTGGCTGCTGAAACCAGCCGGCTCCTCGTGCGCGGGGCGGTCAGCGGACGTGCCGGGCATGACAGGCAGTTGCCGAGCTCGTGCTGCGGCTGTGCTCGGTGCGGTGCAGGCTGCCCAGCTCCCGGAGCTGGCTGCGGGCTCCGAACCTGCTGGGAGGGAACTGCCAAGCAATACTGATGTAAATTGCCTCCCTCCTGGTAGGGGTGGTGGCAAAGCGCTGGTCACGGATGGACCCGGCTCTTCTTTTCTGCTCTAGACACAAGTAAAGCTTATGCAGTAGTCCGGAGAAGCGGCTGTCTCCAAAGCTGCTGATCAGCCGCTAAATGCTGAAGAGAGCTCCTGGAAAATGGTTTCATCAACAGACACGGTGATTCTAAGAGGAGACGTTCTGTAGGACTACAAAAGCACATCTCTTGGAACGCTGTCCCAGGGTTGCACAAATACCAAAGCTGGGACTGCGTTTGTTCTTCCCTTCCTGTTGCTGTTGGTGCTCGGGATGCTCAAGGGCTGAACCTTGTGGCTGGCACTGGCCGGTGGCCCTGCCCTGCCAGTAGTCAAACCACCCGACCTACAGGTCCGCTGGCTTTGCAGTGAGCACACAGGGCAGTGCTGCTTGCACGAAGCCCTTCCTTTGGCAGCCTTCTGGCCTCAGCCTCTGCTGGTAAGCCACGAAAGCTTGGGTTTGTGTCCGAGCTCTTGGAGGAAAGTAAGAGTCATGGCGTTTTTTCTTCGAGTGCACGTGAGGTATGGGGCAGCTGGATGCCAATCTGCTTTCCTGACATAGCAGTTCTCTGACACGTCTTGAGAAGCCTTCTCACTTTTAAGTCTTTGGACTTTTTTCTCTAATCTGCTTTGTTTTCATGTGACTGTTCTGGGTTTGGTGCAGCAGGACCCACTGAAAGTCGTTAGTATTGCTCTTCTTTTCCCCTCTCAAAGAAACTGTAAGCTTCTAGCACCTTTCTGTGTTTGTTTTCTTTTAATGTCAAGGTGTTTTTGCCATCTAGCAGACTCTAGAGGAGTGTAGCAATACTGACTGCCCATGCCGTGCAGCACAGGGAGCCCTTCCCTTGGAGAGGAACAAGAGGACAGACCCCAGCACCGTGCCGGTAGCGCTGAGCACAGGTCAGCATGCATCCTGCTGCCTTCTCTAGACGAGCTTAATGCAGTTCCTTCTCTGCGCACTTGCAGAGCTTAGTGTTGTTTGTCTGTTCGTGTGTCTGTAATTCCGGGGACCTTTGAGGTCTGGTGCTTTCATTCAGGCAGGGAAATGCTCCCAGCTCTGCTTGCAGCTGGGTGCCGAGGCACAGAGGGAGGTTGGAGGCTTGCCAGTCAGTAGAAAAAAGCTGTGCAGTGGTCGAGGCTGTGGCCGAGGCTTCCCAGGCTGTGCACTAGCACACAGCTGGCGGTCTGTCCTTCCTCTGCACGAGTCCTGTCTAGGCTGGAGAGGTGCTTTCAGATCCCAGTGGAAAACTGGCTGAGGGCACGGAGTTGTAAAGCAGAGCCCCAGGTGTGAATGCTGCCGAGTGCGTCCCCAGGCAGGTGGTGCGCTCGTCCTGCCCGTCCTCATTCATCCTGGCAGCATAAGTGGAATTCCCTGACCTTAGACTTTTGGCTGATTAAATTTACTCGGCCTCTCCTTCTGCTCAGAGCAGGCAGGGTGCTGCCCCCCACAGTGCTGCAGGCGCCTCAGCACCAGGCTCCATCCTGCTCGCTGCCCCAGGGCACGGCTACTCCTTCAGCTGCTGATGTAGCACCTGGTGGGTAGCATCTCCCTGTCCTTTGCTCGAGAGTTGCTGGGATCTGTTCTCCACCAAACTGCTTTTGCTGCGCTGACGGGAAAGCCCCAGCAACACTCTAGCCAAGTTGGAAAAACGCTGGGCGCTTTGTCAAGAACTTGAAAGGAGGGGACCGGCACCGCTGCTGTGTGACACTGCCTTTGGCTTTGTCAGCAGTGGTGACGTGAGCCTGGAGTGGGCAGGAGGCTCACCCAGCTTCCTCCTCAGCTCCAGTTAGCGGTCGGAAAGCATGACCAGGAACCTAAAACTTTCTGAGGACACCTGTACTCTCCTTTGGCTCAGGGGAGGAAAAGTCCATGGCTTATGTTGTCAGTGAGCAAGCTGTGTAATATAAATTAAAGCCTTTTCGTCTCTCCCTCCCTAACCTTGATGGAGTTTGGGCTTTATTCTCTCCTGCAGTCTGTCTGGGCTCGTGGATCAGGCTGGGCGGTTCCTGGGCCTTGTCATGGAAGTCACTATTGTCTCTGGACTTCTGGCTCTCTGCTGAGAACAGACCTGACCTTCCTGGGCCCCAAAGGCTAGGCTGACACTGAAGCACGGAGAGACTTTGTGCCAGGAGCAGAGGCACAGAAAGTCTTTGTTCCTTATAAAAGACCTGGCTGAAATAGAAGGAAAGCTGTCTTCCCTGGGCTGCTTTGCTGGTTGCATAGTATTTCTAGGCAGTAAGCGAGGGATCTGAGTGCTGCCTGAAAGAAGCAGCTTGTTTGCAGCCACTCCTGCAATTTCGATAAAGCAGGTTTAGGCCCGGTTTGAGTTGGCTAGGTTTCAGCTGGTACTGTCCCTTTTAATTCTGTCAGCCCGTGTCCTGTCCCTGCCTGGGAACTGAACTTGGCTTGTTGCTTTTCAGCTCTTAAATACAGTTCTTTCAGCTGGCTTATTAAAAAAAAAAAAATCATCTGTCTTCTGTTTGTGCTCTGCATCAGCCCAGGTGCCCTTACGCTGCTCTCAAATGCCGTGGATGGACAGAGCAGCAGCACATGTAAATCCGATGTATGTTGCATTTATAAATGCACAGTCATCGTAGCCTGTGTGCTGCATGTGGGCTCCCCCTGGAAGAGGGAGGAAACAAACAGGCGTGGAGACGCAGAGAAAGCTGTGACACATCTCCCTGCAAGGCTGCTGCAAGAGCCGGAGCGATGCAAGGACAGCCGGCGGGCTCCCTGCCCTGGGGTGCTGGCTCCTGGCAGGTGGTTATCGTGGAATAAATCGGTTATCAGAACGGATCTAGCTTGTTTTCTGCCCCAAGTGGAGGGGAGCTGAGCTCTCTGCTGGAAGCCTTTTCTCCACCCTACCAGGAGCATCCCTGCTGCAGGAGGGTGAGGAGCACATGTGCTGGGGACCCGAGGAGCACCTCTGGCTGCTCGGGCAGGGAAGCGGGCAGAAGCTGCACGTGGTCAGCCCAGCCTGGACAAAGGCTCTGTCCCCTGTGCTGCGGGAGGAATGCAAGACAAAGGAAACGGCTCAGGGGAAGGCAGAAACTCCCCCTCCTGCTGGTGTGAGGTCCTTTGGCCTCTTGTTTGTGAGTCTTTGTCCCTCCCGGCCTTTTCTGGGAAGCGGAAGCAGCCACTCTAATAGCGAAAGGCTTCTGCATCGAATAGTGCTGCCTCCTCCTATCGAGGAGCTGAAAGCCACAAAGCAAGAATTGTTCTGCGGTCACAGGAGCATCTTCTCCTTCTGCCTGCGCGCGATTGTTTGGGATGCACAGAGGAGTGTGTGAAGGTTGCACACATACTGAGTAGCCCCGTAAAAAGGACTGGTTTTTCCCTTGACAGCTGCCAGCCCGCGTTAGATGATACCGCAGAGCAGAGCAGACTGAGCTGGAAGTTGGGTTCACTGTTACACGTCCACCTTCTTACGCTTCCTATTGAAGATCTGCGCAGCAAGTAGTGCTCAAACTGTGCTTTCTGACTAACCCCCTCTGCTTGCGAGTACGGCAGCACGCTGAGCTCATTACAGACCATCGTCTGACAGCCTTACACGCAAAGATCCTTTGCAGCCGCCTGCTCAGCCAGGAGGCAGCAAATGGGCACAGCAGGGGAAGCGTTTTGTTCTTGGTGGGGAAGAGAAACTGGGAGAGTGCATTCGGGGGCTGCAGACAGCCCAGAGCCTGTGGAAAGCCGCCTCTCCTGCTTTTTCTTTTAAAGCCAGAGCCTTAAAGGAGTCATCTCAGAACGCTTGGGATGGAGTTTCCAAAGGTACTCCACAAACAGACTGATCGTTTTGCATTCGATCCATAAATACAGCTCTTGGACAAACTTCGTGTTTCCCTTGCACTACTGTAACGAGCTGATAGAGCTCAGCTAATATTTTACACAAATACATTTGAATACAAAGTTCCTCTGTTTCCTACCCTTCAGCTTCCTGCTTTTGCCAGAAGTAAAACTCAAGTTTGGCCCATGCGAGCTTTAAATTCCTGAAAACTTAAAATAACCACTGAGAAATACGCTTCGGTGTTCTCTAACACCTCCCATCCCTTCCCATTATAAGCCCCAGAACTAGTGGCAGGGTAACTAGATTACTTTTTTTAAGAGGTTATGATGTGATAAATGTACAGGTGTTTTGTCCCAGTCCAACTGCCCTTTCTGTCGAGTAACTTTTGCTTAGAGAGATCCCAGTGCAGTCTTGCAGTCTGCCTCTCAAGACTTGGGACTCGTGGGCTGTGAAGGCTGAGCGTTAAAGCTGTGTTTGACATCCCGGAGCCCGTTCAGAGGAGGATAGTCCCGTAGTTTCACTTCCAAGTTCCTTAAGAGCTCTTGAATAGAAGTCTCGTAGATATTTAGGGGTGGCAAAAGCTGGCGGCAGCACGGCTGGCTGGGGGTGGCAGGGTCTGGCTCCTGATAAAACAGTGCATACGAGAGGCTGGGCTCCAGGAGGGTACTGCCACGGTGCCTCTTGGCTGCTCCTCACCGGCAGGAGTTGCTGCAGAAACGCTGCAAGGTGTCTGCTCGGAGATCCAAATTGTGCGGCCGAGGGGGAGGCTTCGTCCGTGGGCTGGGACTCTCTTGCCTGGCCTAAAGCTCAGCGCTTGGCAAGTGCAGTCCTGCTCTCTGGGGGTTGCTTGGACGGGGGGACGCAGGGAGTTAAGGCGGAGGTCGTCCTGCTTGCCTGCTGGAGAGTGTGAAAGCAGACCCGCTGCACAGCACCTAGGGAAGGTGGACCTGCGTGGGAAGGTGTAGAGGAGCGAGAGCTTGGAGAGGGGACAGTTTTGTGGGGCTGTGAAAGAGCAGCTTGCGCCCACGTTCGTTTTCTCTCTCTGCCATGCTCAGCGTCGCCAGGTAAGTCCTCTCGTGCTGCCGTGCCTTCCTCCAGGTCTCCTCCCCTGTAGGTGGGTGTTGTGCAGGTAAAGGAGCAGGCGGGTGAGAACCGCTGGTGGAAAAGCAACGCCGGAGAGGCATCCTGCCCTCTGCAGAGGAGGCGCTGGGGGTGCCAGCTCCTGCCTCTGCTGCTGCGTGGGGCTGGAAGGAGCAGGGGCAGCGCGGGGCTGGGTGAAACCGTGGGGAAGAGAGGAGACGGGGAAGGAGGTGGCTGGCGGAGAAGGCTGGAAGGAGTCAGGGAGAGGACAGGGGGCCCACGGCTGCCGGAGGGTGGGAGCGTGCCCTGGGCACGGGAGTCACTTGCTGGGAGCCTGCGTGAGAAATTCCCGGAGGCTGCAGTAATGGAAACTGCGTGCGCGCGTAGAGGTGGGCAGGGAGAGGGAGCGAGCCAGGCACGCAGATGTGCGAGGGCTGGGAAGAAACATCCTGGGAAACGCAGGGGGCAGGGGAGGCCCGGAGCCACGCTGCCTGTTGCATGATAGCACTTGGGCTAACACAGCGTGCTCCCCTGCGTCACACAAGGCATCCAGGTGTCCGCGTCCTGATACGAAACCCGGTATTTGTAACTCGGTCGGTGGAAGCTGCAATACGACAAGAGGCGTTTTCCCCCAGCCCTGCTGGGCTGAAGGCAGACAGTTGGGAGCGGTGCGTGGCGAGCGAGGAGTCCTCTTTGTTCCGCTGGGGCGGGAGGCAGGGGACGTCCCGTCTCTGGCCCCTTCGTCGGGCTTTCACTCCGGGGGACTTGAAAGATCAAATAAGTTTACATTCACTTGCATAAATTGATGGGATTCTTTTGAGAGGCTCGTTGATTTTCCAGGGTTAACACAAAGTTTTTATTTTCAACCTGCTGATCAATTTAAAAAAAGATCTGCATCACTCCTGTATTTTCTAAATCGCGTCTTCAAACCTCAGAGGTCAAGGAGTCCTTACAGTGCTGATAATCTGTTTTTCTCCACACTACTTTTTTTTTTTTCTTTTAAAGAACCTTTTGCCTAGGCCCCTTGTTTGTAAAAGCCCAATTTGAATCCCTGCAGTGGAGCTATTGTTTAATTGTACTCCGGGGATTTAATTCTTCCTCGGGCACCTTGTCCGTGCTGCATGCCTGCAGCAGGCAGCAGCCCTGTGCGAACCTGCTCCTCCTTAGGGAGCCCGGGCTGGGGCAGTTCCTGTCTCCCAGACGGGAGATACGGGGCAGCAAATCTGAACTGCTTAAGAAAACCATGGGGGAAAAGCTTTTTTTTTTTTTTTTTTTTTTTAATGTAATGCAAATACGTCATGGCTCGGATTCTCCTCTTTTCTCCTATGTTCTTAAAAGGCTCAGCTTGAGCTAAAAATGAAGTTAAAAGCTAACGCTGCCAACAGGTCCCACAGATTACATCAGCGTTGTTTTCCTGCTTTACCAGTCCATTTGTGTAGTCCTTTGTAGGTTGGGAAAGGAAGCAGACAGACTGAATTTAGCATTAATTTGATTATCCCTAGATTATCTTAATTTAATGTGTCTGGCAAATGAGTCAGAATAAAGTCTTTTACTTTATAGCCTGTTTTTTTGTTTAAACTTCCGTCTGGATGATGAGTTGCCATAACAGTATTGCTTTGAGATCTTTAGATAATCTTCATATTTAGTTTCTGTATTGGTTTATTATAGCTGCATCCTTGCATGCATGGTCATAGACATTAGTAAGCTGATTAGAAATGTATTAAGTAGCTCTGGTGAGAAGTGGAGCTAATAGGTTTCAGTGTTGGACTCTGCGTCTGCCCCTCGTTTCTCTTAATTAATTCTAGCTGTTCAGTCTGCAAAATGGTACCGAAACACAGCACCAAAACTTACTCGTGACAGATTGCCAGACTACCTTTTTTTTATAAAACAAAGCCAGACCGAATATTAAAAATGTGTTGGGGAAAATGCACTTCTATAATAAATCATACAGACCGCGCATGTGGTAATAACAGTGCAATAAATTACATTGTTTCTGCAACTATCGGCTAAGCTGCGTTCAATTTAAGCGTCTGGCTGCATCACTGTCGTGCTGCTCAGGAGCTCACAGGGGGCCTTTTAAACATTCCTGCACCCGTAAGTCCGGGGCTCGAAATCCTTCCCTGCTTTGCCGTCAGATACAGAATTCCTCTGAGTTATGCTGGCTGATGTCTGTTTCTCGCTGCTTCCATTTTAGCCGAGATCTCGCGGTCGGATCCAAGCTCCTGCCCCTCGGAGCAGCAAGTTTTCCAGCCGCCGAGCGCCGCAGATAACGTAGGGCTGGCTTGCGTAAGGGATGCGGTCATCGTGTTCGCCTGCCAGCATCCCCGGTGCCGTGCGCTGTCGCGAATTTCAGATGTATTTTTTCAGACCAAGCTAGCAGAGGGGAGTGCCAAGTGCTCGCAGGGCAGGGATCCAGGTAGCCCCTGCTGTCACGGGGGGGGCACGCAGGGTGGTTTCTTTCAGCAGCATCGCATACGTCTCGGAATAAAGTGACCGTGTAACGATGGGCTGGCTTTCTGCAGAAACAGGAGGAACACAGAAACTCGCTTTTGAAGGGTATGAGTGCAGCAGAGCAGCCGTTTTCCCCAAATTGAGCATGTTTAGTAGTTAATGTGCTTGGGGCTTCTCCCCCTCTGCTCAGCGTCAGCTCAGAACCACCACGGATTTATCAAACTCGTTGGTTTAGTGGGAAAAACGTAACGCCTCCTTTGAAGGTTTTAGCTGGTGTTTTGAAGGAGGAGGTGTCTTGAAAGTGACACACAAGACTGGTCAGGTTACAAACCTATTTCCCTAAATAGAAAAGCTATCCAAAGAAGTGTTGGCGTGACCATGTCAGAAGGGGGGAGTTTTCTGGCCTTTGCTGGAATCAGGCTGATGTGATCTTAACTGCCCGAGGCCAGACTCAGGTTGGAGACTGTGTGCTAGGCAGGAGGGATGCTTTGAGTTCCCGTGCTGTCTCCTTGCTGGTGGAACAGCATCAGCGCTGTCTTTTCCCCCATACTGTCCCCTATGCACATGCAAGAGAAGATATTTGACTCGCAGGTGCTCAGACAGGGATTTACCTGCTCCTGGGGAAATGTTCGTGGGGCCAGCCTTTGGATGGAGCTCTCAGCTCCCACCGCTTGTCTCCGTTTGTTGTCCTTTTCTCCCTGCTCCCTGTGGTTATTCGAGGGAGTTAGGGCTCCTAGCAGGATTGTTCCGTAGATGTAAAAATGACAGGTTTAAAAAAGAAATGGAAAATACAGTGGGAAACAGTTTGTGTCTCTCTCTAGAGCTAGCTAACACCTCTTGAGCATAGATTGCATGCGCCACACTGTTTATAAAACATCTTGAGGCCAAGAATATGACTTGAATTTATTTCTCTAGGCATTAGCTATATTTAGGCAAATTAAAGGCGAGGGGAATGCGCTCCAAGAAAATACATGAGCAACGTTACACAAAGAAAATTTACTAGTCCACCGTGGAACGGTTGCCTCTGAGTTATTTCCCCAGCTCTCGTTATTGAGCAGTTGGATAGTAAAGTTAGGAGAGATTGCACAGCTGAATTATGACCATTGCTGCGTGAAGGAGCCTCACCTGCTTTATGTGGGCTGTAAAAGAAAATGGATAATGACATTTTAAAGACTTCAAAATATGGGAGGCTTAACAGAGAAGTCTGGTGTAGCTGTGGTATAGATGCTGCCTTTGCATAATGGAGCGATGCGAGAGCCGGTCTGGGGGAAATTTAGAGACTTCTCATCGCTGTGGAGCTAGAGGGAGCTTCAGATTTGCTGTTATAAATTATGAAATGAAATAATAAGTTTGAAATGAAATGTTGTAACGATTTCCTTGTTCAGTTCTTATGAAATCGATACCTCCCTATGAAGCATTTCAGTTCTGTGGAGTCAGCGTTCCCTAACAGAGCAGAATAATTCAGTAGGTTTTGTTAAAACGCACACTTGCAGGAAAAAAAAACAACAAAGTCGGGAATTCACGAGGACAGATCATGCTGCTGCACGCGCTGGGTTTAAGTCCTGGAAATTCAACAAGGCAGAAGGCTTTGCAGCAGCAAATGCCACCTTAGTCCTGGCGTTTGCTGCTCACAGGCTGATCATTGCCCTCTTTGAATGGCAGAGGAGGTGCTTTGCCATGGTTTTTCACAGCTCTCACTGAGAGCTCTCTTACCCTTTCCTGGATTCTGGGCCCAAATGCGTTTTGTCTCGTTAAGAAATACAGCACAAAGACTTGCGTCGGATCTGTTGTGCTCGGTCTTTGTACAGAGGAACTTGAATCCCTCCTCAAAACTGATAAGAAACTGCCTCAGCATGGCAATCTGCACAGCGTTCCGGTAGATCAAAAGGGCTGTCGGAGCAGAGCTTGTTGGGAGTGGAAAAAGTTGGGTCAGTGGATGCTGTGAGCGGGCTCGGATAAAGCAGAGTCTGTTCCCAAATCTCCAAGGGCATGGCAGAGCATCGGTGGTGTAATGGGATCACCGCAGAAGCAGCTTTGCTGACGAGGCTGTAAACTTGGAGGCTTCCTACAACCAAGATAATTTGCAAAGGAACATTCTGCGTTTATCAGAAAGGAGAGATGTGTTTTGTCCTAGCACTAAGCACTAGGAACTGCCTTGGGATGCAGATGGCATTGTAGGCATCAGTGCTTTGACTGAGTCAGTTCCTCATGAGCATGAGCTATTTCCTACCTTTTTTTTTTTTACATGAAACAATTATTTCAGATGTGCATTAATTCCTATTTTCACGTCTGTATTTTCACGTATTTCAGATATAAGTCGCTTCCAGTTGTGACTGTAGGTGTCTCTTTCAATAAATCCAGTAGACTTCGAACCACGTACAGAAGGTATGGCTGTAGACCCCTACTGGCATCGCTGTAGGTCCTGGTCACGTCCTGGTTCACAGCAGTGCACAGAAACGAGCAGGGAGATGGCAGGCTGCTTCTCTGGTTAGTCCGCGTGGTACAGGAGAAATCAGGATGCTTTTTGGGGAATCGACCACGTCTGCTTGAAGTGAGTTGCTCCTCATAAGGTGTTTGTGCTTCTGCCATACCTGAGATGAGCGCCCGCATCCTGTGCCGACTCGTCTCTTGTTTTTATGGAAATAAATATCTATGTGCAGGAAATATTAGCACATTGTACGTGTGCGGATGAAGGGAAGTTTGCATTGCTGACAGCACTGCAAATAATAGGAAGGGACAAAAACCGCAGGAGGTTTTTCCTGTCCATCTGTGCTGTGATGTCTGAGGATCTATCTGGCTGATGCATGTTCCAGTTCAACATTCACAAAAACCACAAATTGAGACGTAAATTTAGATTTACGAAAACTTCAGCATCTTTTGGTTAAAACATTCTTTGAAGCTGAAAGATTTTGATCATCTTATTTTACAAGTCGGGTGTAAGAGGTGGGAAGGGAGGATGCACGTCCCCGTTTCCAGCACGAGGCGAGTGCAAGTGGTTATCTCGTCCTTTGTTCCTGTAGCTCCTCGGTTTCTGTGCCTACAGGTCCTGCAGTTCAGGCTCTCCTCGGTACTACAGAGGTCTCTGTACAGGAGCTGATCTTACATTCTGCATGGGTTACAGTGCAGCAAGCGCAGGGCTGAGTTTTGGGCTGTAATTCCGAACTTTTTGCACTCTTACAACTTTTAATTGGGCTTCGGGTTATTTGCAGAATGGTGTTTTTTTTTTGTGATTGAATTGAGTAGTCAGTGTGAATTTTTTGCTGTTCGGGTGCATGTGAGAGAGAGAGGGAGATTTTCTAAGTGTTCAGTGTTCGCATGGACATAAACAGGTGGATTTCCAGCAGAGCCATTTGCATTTGAAAACCTGCTCTAAACGGGCTGGGATTTCCCAGGAGAAGCAGCAGCAGCAGTGAAACGCAGCGATCGATCAGCATAGAATTGTGTGAGCGTTTGATGGGCAAAATGTTGTGGTATAGAGACAGGGCCCAAGAATAAGTTCTTTGTGGTTTTGTTTCATTCCTGAAAGCTGTGACTGAGAGGCTTTTATCATTTAAAAAATAAAATTAATCAGCCACGTTTTGCCTAACCTGGAAAAACATCGGCAAGATTCTTTGCAACTGTGCCGGTTTTGTCTGTTTGTTTAATCCAATTTTGATTTAAGAAAAACTTTGAAATCATATTTTTCATTTCTGCCTGCTTATACGTCCCAACCTTAAAAGTGAAGTAATGCTCTGAGCCACTCCTTTCAGCTGCAGAGCTGAAAGCGTGTAATTTATTGTACAGAAAGATAAACTCCTTTCTTTCTTTGAAGCGGCTCGCGTTTGCTATGTTTTCTTTCTTTTTTACGAAGGAAAGCACTCCCTTACTTATCTCAACACTTCTGTCCCATGCCTCCTTTTTCAGGCCGAGTTCCTTATGGCATTTTATTTTAATTTTAAAGTTTATTTTAACTCTTTCTTAATCTGTTGAGCTGTCCAAGAAATCCGTCTGAAAAGCCGTATAGCGTAAAAAGCCCAAATAAACGCCAATGGGGACATCTGGTGGAGGACCTGGGAGTTGCCTGCGACACCCTGAATTAAACCCCTGGCCGTGTAAGCGTGAGTTAGCTCCCTGGCGGAGCGTTTTGGAGCACAGCAGCTGCAAGGTGCCTCTCGTCAGCTCACCTGCCTGCTCCCTGGCAGCATCCTGCACCGCTGCAAGGCAGAGAGGAGGATCGGCAGCAGGCAGCACTCCTGAACCGGACCGGCTCCACATCACGGGAGGTTCTCCGGTGTCATTGGACAGCAATGCGAGTAATTGGTGATGTTTTCCAGCCTGCAGCAGAAGCCCTAGTCGTCCTTCAGTGGGCAAGGGCTGCCTTGCCTCTGTCCTGAGAGCACAGCCTGGGAGAGGCCATGGGAGGAGGGCAGCAGGCCAGCCTGGTTTGGTAAATGAGCTCGTGCAGGGAGGAAGCATGAGCTTGCAGGTGGTTTTAGAAGCATGCAGGCAATACTCGGTTCATCCCTGGGGTGCTACGCCTATGTTAGAGGGCATAATGAGGCTTCCAAGCTGCTCATTTCTATGTACAGTGAAAACTATCCGGGGGGACACTGCAAGACCCCCGTTCGAGGCAGTCGGCTGGGCAGCACGCTTGCACATGCACTTCTCCAACTGTGTGCAGGTGCACCGTGCTTTAAATGCAGTGACAATGGTCGTGGCTGGTGGTTTTACTTCTAGTTCCTCCAGAAAGCAGGCATTAGCCTCTCCTCGTTCGAGGCAGCAACATACACTCAGGGGTTCCGGTGTGCCTTTGGCTTGCACCAGCTGTAGGGCGTGGGATTATCTGGCTTTTTTATTTCTGAGGAGGAGAGGAGGAAAAGAAAGGAATTCTTACAGTTGTGAAGAGGGGAGAATAATTTCTGGCCCTTTGTTTTGACGCAGACTATTCTGACATAGAGTGAAATTTATAGCCTATTGGTTTTCTCATTGTTTGGGAAAGAAGGAACATATTAATTATAATTCTGCACCAGAGCCGCCAGACAATTAGAAGAGAAAGTGTCTTTGACTTAGACTGTCACAAGTTGGGCAGCAGACTGTGCTTTATTAGGTATAGCAGGGCATTATTTGTGTCTAATTCACATTTCAGAATCAGTTCTCTGTGGCAAATCGGAGTTGCAAATCAAGAATTGCTGTCCCGTAGGCATCCTGTATGGCCCTCTGACTGTCTGTACCCTGTCACAAAATTAGGCAAACAGTAAATTAGAGAGAGACTAATTTTATTTTGAGGGTGTTCCTGTGTTAGGATTAATTTATAAACTTAATTTATAACTTTTTTTTTTTTTTTGCCATAGGTTTAACTCAGGATTGGGCCATTTTAAAGTCAGTGCTTGAATCCAGGTGGCTCAGGGAGATCCCTTTCCTGGTTCAGGTGCTTCAGCTGACTTGGGGATGCAGCAGAGCCAGCTGGGGGCAGTCGCTGTGAATAGCAGCCAGGGACTGTCCTGGTCCTCAGAAGGAATATTCCAGCAGAATTTAGGGACTAAATGTTCCTTGTTTCTCTTCCTCGTAGAAAACACCTTCTGCAGCGGTGACCATGTGTCGTGGCACAGCCCTTTGGACAACAGTGAATCAAGAATCCAGCACATGTTACTGACAGAAGACCCTCAGATGCAGCCGGTGCAGACTCCTTTTGGGGTCGTTACTTTCCTACAGGTATGACACACAGCAGTGGTGGCTCTATCACTTCCTGGGCGTGGAATGCAGCTAACACTACATTTTATTTAGCTTTGATAAGTCAGATGCTTATTCACTTGTCTTCCGCCTTGCTTCCGTATTTGATTACTATGACTCTCATCTTTGAGTTGTTGCCCTGGAGGTGTTCAGTAAGGATTTTACTGGGATTGAGCAAGGGCACACTCAGTTCTCAGGATAGAGGCCTGTCTTATGCAGAAAGGGTTTACACCCTGAAACACACCTGGAGTTGAACATTACTGCTCTGAAATTTCAAACACGAGTTGGGGGAAAAAAGCTGAGATAAACACTTGTAAAAAAAAAAATATATATATATATATATAGGGCTAAATTCACATTAATGTTATGGCAGTATCAGTGGATGATCCGTTGGTTTCAGTTCTAGAAGAGATGTTTTTAGTAGGACTGGCAAATTATTAAAATTATTTAATGGCTGAAATGCAGCCTGCCACATAGACACAAGGATTGTTTGGAGGCTATGTGAGTTTGCCTGTACTGATCTACTGCTTAAGAAAGGTTCAGGATTGCTTTGCAAAAGAAACAGCCCTTGCATGTTAACACTACTGTTCAGAGAGGGGAGTTCCTTGGCCAAACAGGTTTGCTTGCTGTCCCAGGCTCCATTTTCTCAGTGGTGTCCAAGCTTCTCTTGGACAAGGGCTGCTTTGAACTTTTAAAAATTACATGTGGACTTACTAACCTTAGCGAACGAGCTAGCATAGTTGACACCAACTGGTGATTTTTCCCTGCTCTGTGGAGAAGCTTCAGCCATGTGGGAGAATGCAAGTGTCTGTATTTTACAGTTTAAGCTTCTGTTTGCTTCCATTTGTGCTTGGCTGTAGTTGCAGCGCATAAAGGGAAGCTCCATTATCACAGACCTGCACAAGGCAACTGCTGAGCAAGGGCAAAGGCTTTCCTGAAACTTCCATTTTGCCCAAAAGTCTGTGTTGTATCAACGGGAAAGAGATGGGTGTGGGGTTAATCAGTAAAAGGTGAACTGTAGGATCTGGAAGCAGAAGTAGAGAGTCAAGCTAAGCAGGGTGATTCCTGGCTGACTCCCCAGTTAGTGTTGCATTGGTCTGCATCCCTTCTTTAGTGCCCAGCTGTTCAGGATCAAAGGAGAGTCAGCTTGTTGCATCCTGAGGCTCTTGGCCTCCAGTCTTCTGCAGCACATACAGTTGACTTGTTTTTCCCCTTTGTTTGTTTGATGCTCGTTGTTATGGATTTCGTTTGACCCATGAGGATAAATGATTGCAAGAAGAAAAGAATGAACACAAAATAATTTCCTGTTTAGAGTCTTGCTGTTTGCATGTAATTAGTGAGTAAAGGCCCAGGGAGGGGTGTGCTGAAGGGAGGGTGATTCAGGCTGTTCACGGAGGAAGCCTGGGAGGTGGGTGGGGATGAAGTGAGTTCCCAAGGGCTGGGTCCTGAGAAAGTGAGCTCTGCAAGGGGCAGAGGAGGTAGGGTGCAGAAGTGTGCGTACATGCTGACAGGTTTCCACGCAGATCTCGGTCAGTGCAGGTACTCGCTGGCAGTAAAGGCACATCGTGTACTCCTGCTTACTGCTCTACAGGACTTAAGTTTTCAATTTTCCTGTTCTCTGATAAAGCACCACTTGAACAGATTCTGACCAAAAATTCAATGTCATTAAGAAAGAAGTCTTGAGAGACAAAGCAGAAGTCCATGGCTAAAATCTTTTCTCATCCCAGGGGGTGAATCACTGTGCTCCAAAGCACAAGCCAGTGGTTGATGGATCAAGGAAAAAATAAAAAACAACTGCCTTTCTCTGTCAAGTGAAGAATATTTCACCCCTTAATTTGAAGCGTCTGATCTCAGCTGCTGTGAGAGGGATGTCTGGTATTGTTCAGTGTGGTAGATCCCATCCTGAAGAGCAAACACATCCTGCCTTACGCAGGAAGGCAGAAGTCTGCAGTTGACTGCAGTGCAGAGTGGATTATGCGTTATGTTAGCAGCTTTACTTTATGGTGGTAGGTGAGATTTAACCGGTCAGCAAATGGAGTCGGTCAAGGATTCATGAGCACCAAAGCCTTCCTTCGTGGCAGTGAGTTTCCTGCCTGATAGAAATTGCTGGTTTGTTATCGCTTTTGCTCCTAGCAATTGGCCAACAGCACGGTGTTCTGCATGTACTCAGACCCTAACCTGTCCTGGCTTGGTTTCTCTTGTGTGGACTAGATTGAAGTCTGACAACAGACCAGTAAGCTCTGATTTTTCACCAGGCCCTCCTCTTATTTAATTCACACACTCACACACTCCATGCGACGTTAAACGCTACATGCCAGGGCACTTCACATGATACTGAGGGGGCATAAGGAATTGCAGAATCTCTCTGTTGTCTCAGGCTCCATTTGTCCTCACTTGTCTCATTAGGTCAAAGGAATGGTGCTTCTCTCTATCTATACAATTTGATCCAGCACCATGTTCTTTACAGTTTTCACACAATTCCCATCTCTGTTTTTATTTATTCCAGATTGTTGGGGTTTGCACTGAGGAACTGCATGCAGCTCAACAATGGAACGGGCAAGGGATCTTGGAGCTGCTTCGGACTGTGCCAGTGTAAGTGCTCGTGTAGCCCCATCCAGAGGAGCGTACTGACAGAGAACAATTCAGTTGTTTGTTTTTATCAACAATCTTTAACTGGTTGACGGAACTTATTTAATCCCATGCTGTAGCTAGAGATGGGAATTCATTGCAAATCTGTTCACACACAGATGCTTAGATGGCAAATTAATGCATGTGGAAGCCCACATGTTCAGGGTGGAACACAATGAGCTTTTAAAAGCTAAATTTCCTGTCTTTTACACCTGCAGCATTTTCCCTTTGGTTCTTCCTGAAGGAGCCAGAACAACTGTTACTGGTGACCTCTCTGAGTAGTTCAAAAGAAAGGGAAGTGAGGGTCTGACTTAGAGTGCCTAGCAAAAGCTTGGGTGCTGTCTGAAAGTGAGAAAATCACTCTGTCTTGAAGGGTCAATTTGCAGCAGAAAGAGTGTTCATGGAAGTGAAGTTCATTCTGTTATTTCTTCCTTGGCAAAACAAAGATATTGTTGGGTCAAGGAGGAGATGGATTTTAAATGTTACATGCTATGTTGATGCTTTATTTGTTGCCAGGTTGCAACCAAACTTTTGACTTGCAGGCATTTGCTTTAAATGTTTTCCTCTTATATTTTGAGATTATTGCAGTGTGGTAGTAGCTCAAAACATTTTAAACAAAATAGCTTTGAATATGTGCTCCTGGGCACAATAGTACACTCTATAGTGCCACAGCGGGCTTTAATTGATTGATTATTTGGAAGAGTATAGCCTTTGCTGCTGAATTTCTTAAACTTGAACTTTTTCCATTTAGGCACAAGTGCAAATAATTCATGTGATTGCCCTAGAGAAGAGGGAATTTGTCCATCTGCAAGCTTTGTTTCTGGGACCCCAAGACAATAAACACTGTCTGCAGCTCCCTTGACTCCTCTAAACCAATGCAGATGTAGCACCCCTCTCCCCAGTCTGTTTTCATGTTAGTTTTTGGCTTTTGTGCTGTGGCACAAGCACCTTTCCAAAGATAAAATGAAATCCAGAAATGTGTCTGATTCAAAGGCAAAGCTGCAAACTTCTGGGCTGCTGATACGGAGTTAGGGTAAAAGGCTCTTGCATCCCAGTGAGGAGCTGAAGCAGATGGCACTTCTGCAGTTACAAATTAACAGCTTCCAAAGTGATGTGAAGAAAGAGTAGCTACCGATGCCTTCGAAAACCTATAAAATATTAACCTTTATTGGTCTGACTGCAAGTGCTTTGGGAGCCTAACACAGGCAGAGCCAGAGGAGGGGGCTTTTGACTGCAATAACAAAGTATCTCATGAAAAAAAGAAAAAAAAAGAAAAACAACTCTGTGGTGATTTCACAAGACTTCAGTTTTTATTTCAAATGAAAAGCTTGTTCTGAGGCGGATTTCTACGGCCTGGGTGCACTGTGACCCAAAGTCAAGTCCCCAAGTAGTTCATCTTCACAGTAATCTGCTTTCTATCACCTTTGTTGTGGTACATCCTGACCCTTCCAACTTTCATTGCTAGCGAAAACAGGGATTGCACTGAACCATCTGAGTACTCAGCCATTAAGTACCATCTGGGCAAAATGTCTATTGTGAGGATATTCATCAGAGCAATAAGCTTTTTATGGTGCTGAACATGACTGCTGATCTCAGCAAAAAGGGAAGTCCCATTGGGACCCGGCTGCATCTTCAGATACTTAGGAGAGGTATAAATCTTGACCCCATGCCTTGCTGATCTCTCATATGCCTATATCTCATATACCAGGTTACGCTGGACTTCTCAGTCCCAGTTGTTACCTGTAAAACACAGCTCAGTCTTGTATGAGTAAGTGGGTCCACACAGGGGATAGCCTGCATCAGTCTGGACTGCCCTGCAAGACTTGGTGGTGCCAGACACTAGGCAGGTAACGGTTAGGTCCTGGAGGGCTTTCGTCACTAGCTAAACCATGTTTGCTTCATTGCCTTTCTTTCTTTGTAGAGCTGGAGGACCCTGGCTGATAACAGATATGCGAAGAGGAGAAACGATATTTGAAATTGACCCACATCTGCAAGTATGTCTTTAGTTAATAAAACATCATGTCTTTTGTAGTAGCCATTAAAACATCATGTATTTTATAGTAGCCAGGGAGAATTGGTTTAATGGCATAAACCAGTTTTATTATTTTCTGTAAAGGTGCTGTGATCTTCTAAATTTTTGCAATAATCTCAGAACAGTCTTAGAGACTCTGTTTGCCGGCTCAGAAGTGGTTCAAGAGTGCTCGTATTCTGCCCCCAGTGGATGGTGGCTTTAGGAAGAAATTTAGAGAAGCTAGGCCAAGAAAACACGGTCTAGTGCATGAGACCAATTAGTAAGATTTGTAGCATGTTTTAGACAGGAGGAAAACAGACGATGAAGAGTATAGAACGGTACCCAATTTAGAGATGGTAGAGCAGGAACTTCCTCCTTCGTTTTATATGGAAACATGAGGAGAAATAAGATGCAGAAAAATCAAAACTAGTAGTTTTTATTTCATAGCAAATGCGACAGTGTAGCTCATTCCTGTAGGATGTCACTTGAGGCCAAGTAGTTTGTATGATCTGAAAAATTATGGCGAGCCAAAAGCATCTCATGCCATTATTAATAATACGTGCAGGAAGGTATATTAAACCTTCTGCTTCAGAGCTGAAGTTGGGAATTTCTCAAGTTTAAAGATAAGATCAGGACCTCTATGGAGGGATTACCATCCCGTGGCCTACCGCCGATTCGTGTGTTTGGGAAGCAGTTCTGTGTCCCTTCAGCAGAGCTGTGGTACTGGAGAGCAGGGGTCCAAGGCAAATCCAGCGTGGTGCTGACCTCGTTTCAGCGAATCACGGAGTATTTCCCTTTAACAGAGAACTTATGGCGTAGCCTGGGAAGGCACGTGCGTACGTGCACGTTCTGTACGAGCTCTTGCGTTTGCTTGTGGGCTGTGTGTCTGTATCTGATTACCCCCAGTTGCCTCACAGCATCTTTTAATTTGAAAGCTTAAGAAGGAAACCAAATTCTACTTTTACTGTTCTTAAGAGTTTGTTCATCCAAAATAACAGCCCCAGTCTGAGAGAGAAAAAAATGTTCCGCAAACGTCCCGCAGTGTGGGAGCAAATACGACTGCAAGTCCGACAGAGTTTTCAGGCTCTTCAGAATTTTGCCTGTGTGCCCTCTCCCCTCCTGGAGGGTGTTGTCTGTTCTCTGCAACAGCGGTGATTCCTCACGATAACAGGGTTTTCTTCAATTTACTGTAAATGAGAAGTGGCTCAGCTTACTGGAATCTGAGTCAGCCAAGGCAAGTTAAGGCAAATAAAGAGTACTTCTGCCTCACCAGTGTGTCCTGCCACTGACAGCTGCTCTGTCTGTGGTCTTTCCGGACTTCCTCACATCAAAACATTCCTGTTTCTGTTCTCTCTTGCTCTTTCAACAATGAGTGTGCGCAGGTGTGCGCACTGCTCCTTCCTGCCGTGCTCCTACAGACTGCGGGGAGACACGGAGCAAAATCTGCAGGGACAAGTCCCGAAAAGAGCCCAAAACCTGACCGTGGGCAGGGCTGGGCCAGCCCTCCTGCCCACAATTAGTGGGCAAAGGATAAAGTGTCATTCCCCTGGCATTTTTAGTGGTGTTACACAGCACGTGGGAGCTGAAGGGCACAACCAGCAGATAGGTGGAGGCGAGGGGGGAGAGAAAATGACTTCCCAGGGCGCGGGCAGAGCTTGTTGTGAGGCTGCTTTGTCTCTTGTGGGAATTGGTTGAGGCCTAAACCCAGCCCTGGCAGCTGCAGCTGTACTTTCTGTTCGAAGTCGCTGAGAATGGATCCCAACTAAGATGTCATCCCAGGATGTCAGCAATTAACACTGTGGCAGCGCTGGCTGCTTTCTGTGCAGCCAGGCTTCCCTGTAGGCCGTTCAGATTTCCCTGGCAGCGCTGTCAAACAGTCCCTGTTGGTCCCCAGCTCTGTGCTGATTCTCTGTCTTAGCAGATATCTCAGAAGAGAATAAAGCTGATTTGAATTTCCTGAGTTGTGGTTGCTGCTCTGCGGGTCACGCTGCAGTGCTCTGGCTCCTTTAGAAAGGGATCAATGGCTTAGAAGAGCCTCAGAGCATCCCTCCCACATGCTGAGAGGAAAATGGGACAGAAACAGCCTTTCTTTGAGGAAGGAAAAAGCTGAACCTCCTTTGCCCTGGGCTCCTCCAACCTCCTGCTCAGGCTGCCCTTTCATGGGAGGAAGAACAGCCCCTCAGCCCAGGCACATCTTCACTGGCTAGGAAGGGGGGAAAGCACTGCTTTCCCCAAACCAAGAGCCTGTGTTGGTTATTTCATTTTATTTCTCCCTCTTTGACATCAGTGCTTACAAACACAGGCCGCCTTAGGCCAGCTCGTTTCCATCAGCTCCCCTTGATCTCCAAGGGATGCCAGCAGAGCAGCACTTCTTTCCCCCGAGGAAGTGCTCTGCAAACCAGCTGAGATGCAGACAGGGGCTGCAGAACATCCCTCTCCCCCTCCCTGAGGCTGCATGCTGTGAGCGGGGCCTCTGGCTGAGGGGATGGAGCAGCACATCGCAGAGACGTCCAGCTCGAGTCCTCAGGGCCCTTCCACCCTGCTCAAGGGCAAGTTTGGTGGCCCTCCTTCACTTCCCAATCTCTGGAATGAAAAATAACCATGCTGACAAAATCCCCAGCTGATTTGGATCCTTCCAGAGCACTGTGGAGGGCTCCCCAAAGAGCCACGTGGTAAATCTCACTTAGAGCATCGCTAGCATATGTAGCATCAGATGCAGGGTTTTTTGTTTTTTTTTTTTTTCACAACTTCTATTTCTGGGCTAAACAACTAATTTTGTGTTTAGCATATAACAAAAGAAAATTCCAGCAGCTGTATTATTTCTCAGATTTTCCCATTACTTTTTCATAGAAGCCAGTTTCCCCTGACGCCAGAGGAAGATCCCAGCGAGTAGCCTTCTTCCAGGGAGAGAGACGGAAGGAAGGCAGTCTCTTGAACACTTAAACCTAAGCCAGGACTGCTGTGGTCTTAACCCCCGCTACAAGCCTCTGCCTCCCTTCTTGGGCCAGAGAGCCGGTTCAGGAAGGTGAAAAAGCTGGAAAAAAAAAGTCAGTTGGCTCAGGGGAAGGGGTAGGAGCACATGGAGGAGGGTGGGACTGCAGCCGCTGTGAATTACATCATCTTCAAATGCTGTGCAACCACACCCGGAGCGCTCGTGCTTATCTCTGAGCTGCTCAAATCCCCTCTTGGATGGTCACAAGAACAAGCAATGCTCTTTATAGGGTACAGTGGCTACAGCTGGGCAGGGGGAGGAGTGTATGAGGGTTTTAGCATGGAAACTGCTTCTTGGGGAACAGATCTTGCAAAGCACTGAATGCTCCCACGGTCTCTTGACTCCAGTGGCAAGGTCAGACCCGAGGCTAGGAATAACGAGCAGCAAGGTCTGTTCCTGTGGTGTGTGACACAGCTCTGCTCTTCCCTCAAATCTTCAAAGTTTCTGCCCTGTGAGCAGTGGGACTTACCGCGTATTTTGAGGTGACCCAGCTGTATGTAGTGAGATGCAGATCGCTGAGTGGTGTGAGAACTGACAGCCCTACAGAGCAGAGGAAAAACGAGCCGGATTTATTTGGTGCCAGTAGAGGTACCAGCGTTATGAGCAGCCCTTCCTCGGTGTAACCCAGCCCTAAGTCTGTTCAGCTCAACATTACCCCCTTGTGGGAAATGGGTGGAAATTCAGAGTAACGACCGTTCCCATTAGCAGGTGGGTGTCTGCTGGAAGTTTTGGGTGCAGCTTAGGGGACAGTCTTGCTGGCAACAGATACACGTGTCCTTGAAAAAATGCATGGTGTCCAGGAGCATCCAGCTGCTTGGTGGTGGTGTGTGACACCAAACGGTGGTTACATGCTTGGAAAGTCCACCTTGCAAGGGAGGGAGCTTGCGTGTTTTGACTTTGACACTTGCGTGTAGACCGATGTCTCCTCGCACATCTGTCCTTAACTGAACAGGCCAGCACAGTAAAAAGCAGTTGTTGTATGGGCAGTTTGCAAATGGTGAACTCCTGGGAACGATGGGTCTCTGTGCCAACTTTTTGTTGTGGGACTCTTTGGTAAGTTTGGAAAGGGATCTCAGTTATTCGTGCGGTTGTTATCAGTAGCATGTAACAGGTAGAGTGAGAAGTTGTGCTTCATATAGGAGTATATAAATACTTTGGGTGTCAACTTGAGCTAACGTAGAAGCAACCCCAGAACCCATACCCCAGAACTCTCATTTCCACTTCTGTGGAGCAGGGAGGAAAGGCTACGGGTTCAGCTCAGCCTGCCATGAAGAAGGTTGTTCCAGTTCACATCAGCTGCCAGATTTGGCTCAATGTCCGGTCATCCTTAGCTGATATATCAAAGCACAGGTACTGGAGAGCGGAGGGGGAGATGTAGGAGCTGCTGATGGCAGCCGTGCTCACACTGCACGGAGCCAGGGTGGGTTCCAGCTCAGGGTCAAGTCACACCCAAAAAAGTCGTGGGGTTTTGGATCTTTTCAAGCAGGAGAGAGTCGATAAAGGGATTGAGACAGATGGCTCAAACCTGAGTGGAGTGAGTGCCAAATGTGCCTGGGACGATCTCAGCCGGCCCCCCGAGGATGATGAAGACAGCAGGAGCATTTGCATTGGGACCCAGCCGCGGCGGCTCTCCGGGAAAGGTAAGAGGACCTGGTCTGAGTTGCTGTCATGGGTTTTTGGCCTGTTCTCTGACTGGTCTGGGCAGCGTTGTGTGGTTCATTTAAAAAAAAAAAAAAATCACCACTCATGCTGGAAGGCTCAGTGTATCTCAGGAACAAAACGAATTTTGGTGTGGCCTCTTTGAGGAAGACAGGAGATAGAGAAAGAGATCTTTGCATTGTTTTCTCTAAATGCATCTTTCAGGTTTTAGGCTATTTGTAATCTAAATCTGCGAAGTTAAACTGCGAACTGGGTGAAACCAGGACTGTTAGCACCTGCAGGGTGATACAACTGCATTTTCCCAGGCTGTGTTTCCTTTTTAACTTTGTCTTTTGCTTCTTGGGTGGCACATTGGACTGACACTGCATGTTGCTGTAGCTGAACTCAAGTGGATCTTGCAAATACGGAACTTTAGAAAGAAAAAAAATTGAATACATTGGAGTTCCCCTTTGCAGTGAGATGCTGTGTCAGGGTACAGATGTTGTGGCCATTAAGCATGCTTGAAATTGCTATCTTTCAAATGGGCAAAGTAACATAAAATTTGAGGGCTTGAGATTTCTTGGACTTAATGATGTTTTCCTTAAGAATATCTTAAGTCTATGATATCCGGTTTTTAAGTCCATGTTTTAAAACAAACAACCCTATATGCATATACGGATCTGTCTGGCTTCTGTGCATGTATTTTGAACCGCATTGGATCTAAAAAGAATAGACAGTATTCTTCCTCAGCTGTGCAAATGAAAAGCCTGGGACAGGCATAGATGATGTTTGTATGTCATATCCTTCGAAAGATTTTGAAATCATTTGGATATTTTTTCCTCCACCTAATTATCAGAAAAGATCAGGAAACTTCTATGCAAGTTAAGAAAGCATCCTGTTAAAGTATTTGGCCAATCAACATCATAGGAAAATGAAAAAGCAAGAACACTGCCTCTGAGCTGCGTATTTTGCATTTTATTTTCACACGTGAGCTTGAGGTTGAAGTTTACCCTGCATAAAATGACTTTCTTCTTGTGAATCTGGTTGTAAATGAATCATCAGATTTACGAAGCCATTTGTAAAAACTGTAGGATCTCCTCGAACTCATTTGGTAAAGGAACAAGCTCCTATTATGCCTAATGAGAAAAGTGACTTCCAGCACGAAGGCTGGCTGTGTCAAGAGGTTCTGCAAGAGCTTCAGGTACAGCAAACACCTCCTTTATGAAAGGGTACAAAACTACCCAGAATTTCCTCGTTGGGAAAAGCTTTCAGTTCTCCTTGCTTGACATAACCTTGCGGCCCAAAACATGAGAATTCAAGCTGACTTTTTATAAAGTGAAATAACTGCTAAGGTGCAGGAAGGGCCGTTAAGAATTCACCCGTAGTATTTCTTTATTTCGTTCTGAAGGGGAAGAGTTTAGATGAAATACACCGTAGAGACAGGCCTTTTAAGAAAAGCTGGTGTCTCCTTGTGTTATATGATGTTTCTTGGGACTCTGAGTCACACTAAAAAAATTCTCTTTGCAGATACAGAACAAATCAGGGAGACTTTGCGGAGAGGGCTTGAGATTAACAGCAAACCTGTTCTACCTCCAATAAATGCACAAAGACAGAATGGGTTGAACCATGACCGAGCACCGTAAGTTTCGTCATGCATTCTCAGGTGATGGGAGTAGGAATACTCAGAGCTCAGACTGTAAAACTCACAGCTGGGTGGGAAAAGGCTTGGCAGGCAGAGAAGAAAGATGATAGCAAACACTTGCAAAGGGCAAAGACAAAGGAAGAATCAGGATGGTTTGGGTTGGAAGGGACCTTAAAGACCATCTAATTCCAGACCCTTGCCGTTGGCTGGACTGAGCCCTATAAAATGTACTGTCAAACAGTGCTGAGGTGGCATAGATGAGCATTTGCTGATATTTTTGCCTGCACGTTTTGATTGCAAGCTCATAATTAGAAACCTTTTGATTAAAACATTGATATTTTTAAAGTGACTTTGGTCTTGCCTAAGCAGGCAGGTACTGTCAGTAATCACCTGCCAATTATCACCCTCCTATCTAATGGTCTGTACACTAACAGGTGAGTAAAGTGGGACTAGGTGGGCCTGGAGATCTGTCCTCATTTGTAAATTTTGGCTTCAGCAAATCTATAGGAAATTACCTGTGGTTTCAAGCCATCTGCAGTATCTTCACTTCAGCCTTTTTGTGTTTCTTCCCGTTCCATTTTAGGCTGGTAACTAGTTTAATCTCTTCCATCAATCATAATGTTTTCATCTAAGTGATGCAGAAGGCATGTATCTTTGCGGTACTCTTTTTGTCTTGGTATTTCCTAGTCTCCCATGCACATTTGTGCTTTCTCACTTCAAGAATAAAGATCATCATGAAATCAGCTCTTTCCTGTAGTGCCAGGCAGGAGCAGCACCCTGCTCTGTTTCCATTCCAATTTCATTCTTGATCAAGCATTTCACAGGAAAAATATTACTCCTACTTAATTAGGATTCTGATGTCCTTTCTTGTTCCATTTTCTGGGTGACCTCTGATTTAGTTTGCATATAAATATTTCCGGGTACTTTGGGAAAGTATTATGTCAATTGCTGATACTGTGTACTAATAAGTAAGACGAGATACTGGTGCTTACAAAAAAAATAGTATCAGGTGGTTTTAGTATTGTTTTAGGAATAATGTTATTTTTGATATGTAGTAATTATATGGAGCCAGATTCTTACCTGACTCTGATTCTGAGTAGTACTTCTCTGCCTGAAGGTTGGTCCCATTGGCCCCACTGAAAAAATCAGATGATATCATCTCATTTGCAAGAATCAATCACTGCCAGCCTTAAAAGTACTGAGCAGGATTTCTCGCTGATGCCAGGCTCCTGCATAAATCTGCATGGCAGTAAAAGCTTTCTGTTTGCAGCAGCTGGGAGAGACCAGAAACATTTTGGGTGTTCATCAGGACAGGGAGGCAGCCGATGGGTAAGCCACAATGCTGGGAGGCAGTTGTTGCTTAGATAAGAAAGCTGTGTGCCATTCAGGGTATGATAAACAGAGATGTGCTCAAGACAGAGTGCTGAAACATTAGTAGAGGTCTGTGATGGAGCACACAAATATTTACCTGAGCTTTTAGCTGTTCTGAGACAGAGAGGAAGGCAGGTCAAATTCAGAGCTTCATATCCATGATAGTACCCTTTGTAGCAAAGCTCTCTTACCTGTAGCAGCTGCACGCCCGTCCTCCCTGAAGCATGAATGGTAGGAATGGCTGGTTCCCAGTGTTTGTCTCCTGGAAGATCAATACATTGCTCTGAGGTCTGTGGTTGCTGCTGTGGAAGCTGATAGCTAGCCTGGTTCTCCATAATAGCAATGCAGTTAAAGAAAGAGAGCTATCAGGCTGCTCTGTGTCTTACTGGTGGTCACTCTGGTTTACATCTGATCTCCTCAACTTAAACAGCGGTGTGTCCTAATACCTCCTTTCTGTCTCCTCCCTGACTACTTTTAGAGGAGTTTGGAAAAGGTCTTTTTCGATTTGTGCAGTGGTTTTTCTTCTCCAGTTCGTGTAACAGATACAATGGGACTTGTTTGATGCGTTGTCTTCATGAAATTGGTGATTTGTACCGTCAAGCAGTCTTTACTCATAACTTCTAACTAACTTGTAGTTAAATCAGACCTGATGATTACCCTTATTTTAGTGAAAACTTACTAGTCAACATTTTTTCCAGCATGGTGTGGTACAGATGAAGCAGCAGAGGAAGATCTTACTAGCTCTTGGCCTTTCTCAATATACTGTCTCTGCATGAGCATTTGAGCAAGGTTCACAACCTGCTCTTAACCACGTGTACATGGTCTGGAGTCTCTTATCTCCCACTGTTGCAGGGGGATGTAGCTTAGGAGTTCAGTTTTTGCATGGAGTAGTATACCTCCATCCAAATCCCCAAGGGGAACTGCCGGTGTTAAACCACGACACTACTGCAAAGGCTGAGGCATGCAAGACAAAACCCAGTGCAGATACAGTAACGTCACAGGACTTAGAGGCACCTGAGAAGGACAGCCCTGCACATAGATCTAGTCCTGCTGGTACAATCCTGCTTGGGCCTGGTAGAGCTGGGTCTCAGTTCTGGCCTTCCCTATGAATCTTGTGTAATGAAAGGCAAGTCATCCAGCTATTGAGCTTCAGTTCTAAATCTATAAAATGGGACTAATAACAATGTCATCTTCTTGAGGCACCACAAGGATAAATATGTTAACGATTACGAGGTGCTGGCTGATGGGAACCAGGCTTGAGTGTAATCATATCCTGCACTGTACACACCAGACCATAAAATATCAAACCCATGGTTCGTTGCAAGGGTCCTGCGAATAACTGGTGCACTCGGGGCTCCTCAGGAACCTGACAGAAGCACTCTGTTGGGGCATGGCAGATTGTTCCAAATGTATTTTCCATAGGGAGCACCACAGAACCCCGTGGCTGTCAAATTTGCACCCAGCTGACATTAGGATGTTAAAGGCTGACATAGACTCTAATGGCTTCGTGCAGAAGAGGAATGTGCTGTTTATTTATCATAGATTTGCAGCCACTGGCTGCTTTCATAGTAGCTTTCTTCCCTTTCTTTTATCGTAACCCTACCACCCACACGCAATAATCTGTCAGGGTTTAAAGCAGACAACCTGTTCTGCATTCAGTGTCACTAAATAGCGTCAGAAACACTCAAACTTTTGAATATTTATTTGTATAAAATTTTGGAGATCCAGATTCCACGTGAATTTCCCCATCTTTGTGGTGTTACAGTTTTTGGTGCTTATGCAAAATCCTCACATTGTTTGGTTCCAGATAGGGCTTGATTCAGCAAGACACATACTTACATGTTAAGCATTCATATTAGCAGTTGTTCACTGTCCCAGAATCCTAAAAAAAAAAGTTCCTTTGAGAAAAAAGCTGGTTTCTGTCAAAACCCTGTTGGGCAGCTGTAGCACTTTGATTCATTAGTGTTATTACTGTAGACTATGTAGCCATTTTTTCTCCTAAGGATATGAATAAAGGCACTCTTAATGCTTAAAACTGCATTGGACATCTGTTTCTCCAAATGACTGTTAGCTCAGTTCATAAGCAGCCATTAAATCAGTTTGTATGCATTTAAAAAAAAAAAAAGGAAAATTAATCTTTGGAAACATGACTAATCATTTTGACCATAGGTAACATAATATTCCTGATTACACCTTGGAAAAATGAGGCGTGTATGAATCTGAATCTACTTGCCAGTGCCTTGTTATTTATTTCTTAGGACCCCTCAGCTTGGTAGGTGCTGTTGAGACACAAAAAGGCGATGCTCCCAGGCTCTTGGTGTGCACATTCACTGTCGCTGGATGCTGCGAGCTGTTCCCAACAGGGAGCGTTGAGATGTCAGACTAAACACTGGTGCTGCTAAGACCTCGGTGGGCTGGAGGCTCCAGATGTCAGAGATCAGTGACACTTGCAAAGCCTTGCTCCGTTCGCTGTTTAATTTCTCAATGTAGGAGATTCCACGGCTGAGTCTGTAATAGTTCCTGGCAACTGGTTCAGTGCTGTCCTGTGAGGTAGGGGAGTAGTATCCCCGTTTTACACGTGGGGACAGAGGAGTTAATTTGCCACAGTTGCGGTGAGAGCCAGGGTTGGGATAGGGGAATTCTTGACCTTTTCCACCCCTCAAGGGTCCCCTTTATCACGCAGCATTGCTGAAAGTGATGTTTTTCTGCCCCTTGGCTGACTCAGTTCTACTGCTCCTGTCAGCGGAGGCATGGAATAGAAACCTAGAGCTAGCAAGCTGCATTGCTGCATAAGTTGAGGCTAAAATTATCAGTAATTGCTACACTTCATTGTTCCAGGATTCAGGTAGTGCCCACGCACATCCCTGGTGTCTCAAGGTGAGGTTTGAGTAGTGGAAAAAGGTCTCCCAAGGCTGCATCAATTTGACAAAACACAAGGTTTATCCAGCGTCTCCTTACAGTTTATCACTCTCCCTCTTGTCGAGGAGGATGAAGCAATGTGGTTCAACAGGCCGCTCACGCATGGTTCCCATATTTCTGTCTGGGATTTCCCAGGCAGCAACGTGCTCTGGTCCCCCCCGGGCCACTCATGCACAGTGGTCATTTGTCCAGGAGCCCACAGCAGATGCCCCAAAGACCTCAAATCCCATCTGCGTTCAATTTCCCGGCAGAAAAAAACAGGCTGAGTCTAGGGATCCCTTAACATATGGTAGCTCTGTGCCAGTGTGCTAATTCCATCCAGCCCTGAACAGTTTCCAGCTGCGCAGGGAAATGAAGGCAGGTTCCTGGCAAACAGAGCGGGGAGTGAGCCTCTGGCAGGTGGGGCTGGCAGGACCGTCCTGGCCGTGACCTCCCGGAGCAGGGCACCCTGAGCATCTCAGGTTGGTGCCCTTCCCTTGTGGGAAGAGGGAGTTGTTGTGTCACTCCAGAAGTCCTCCGAGATCACGGTGTGATGCAGTGCCAGGTTCGGAGCGTGTGAATAAGAGTGCAGCCGCTTGCAAGACCGGAGGCCGCTCTCCGTGCAGTCCCTTTGACTCGGGAAGTAGGGCGTGCTGACCCCTCCTTCCAGTAAACGCTGTGCGTAGCATTGGGTTAATGCAAATTAACGAGCTCCATCTGAGCAGCGTTTCTGAGGAAGCTCTTAAGGTGATATCAAGATGTAGAATTTGCTTTGAGGCAAGTCTGCACTTTGCTTCTTCCAGTCGCGCTAGGTTTTGCTTGCTGCTTTACTTGGGCGGAGGGGAGCTGTTGTCTGTGTAGCTGGTTTCCTGTCTTCAGTTCTTGGAGGCAACGTTTTACATAAAGG
Organism: Anser cygnoides; assembly: GCF_040182565.1. Classification (NCBI taxonomy): domain Eukaryota; kingdom Metazoa; phylum Chordata; class Aves; order Anseriformes; family Anatidae; genus Anser; species Anser cygnoides. Next base: position 13,857,361 of record NC_089879.1, on the reverse strand, counting down.
GGAGCATTTCAGCATTCTCTGAAACTGTCTAGTTCTGGCTAGACTTTCTGATTCTGCAACCACTAAGCTGTAAGTTTCCAAGCCAGTCCTGCTTATTTAGGCATGCTCTCTCATCGAGACACCATTCAGTGGTGTCTTGCTTGAGTAAGGAATGCTGAAGGGGGGGAGGCAATGTGCTTTAGGGAGTGTCTCTCAGCATGAGCCTGAGTGCTGGGTGACAAGTCTGCGAACTAGAAAAGCGAATGGCTGGAAAACCAGTGTCAGGAGAAGTGCAGAATGGTCACCATGCTAGTAATTTGCACTTCTGCATAGTTTTCCCCATCTGAGAATCCAAAAGTGCTCTGCAAACATTGACTTAATCCTTGCAACACCCCTTCGTGGAAAAATGTCTCGGTTTTACAGGCAGGGAACCTGATGCACACAAGAGTTGTTTGAGCCTGCAGGGTGCCGGTGGCACAGCCTGAATCTCTCAGTCCTAGTTCAGCTGTAGGTCTGGAACAGCCTGGCCCCTGCAAGCACTGACAGCAGTTATTATGCAGCTTTCCAAAGGGATATGTGAGCGGCAAGAAGATTGTTGCTGCTGGCGTTGTCCTTGGAGCCCTTCTGCGCCAGGGAACGCACACAGAGCATCTTTACCGTCCGGTTGAACCAGGATGGTGAGCACCCAGATCTGAGCGCCTCAGCGAGCCTTGGCTCCGTGCGACCACAGCAGGAGCTGTGCAGCAGCGTCCTCCCCACTTCGGCACTTGCCTCCGTGCCTCTGTGACGTGTCCCTAACTCTGTGTGCCAAGATGCTCGGGGCTCTTTCCCACAACTGCTGGTTTGCCCTTCAGGGGAAGCTGTGGGAAAGACACTGGAAGATTGCCGACGCTTAAGTGATCTTTGACCATATCTTCATTAGGGAGTGAGGAAGTTTGAAATAGCCCCAGTTGGGAAGGGAGAAAGGAAGAAAAAAAGCAGGCCAGACTTTCTTTCCCAGCTGCTGTAAGCTTGCTCTGTGTCTGCTAACTCGTGGTGCTGGGGTTTGTACTTAGGAAGCGAGGAGCGGTGACTGCAGGTTGGGTTAGCGATGCGGTGGGCACCCACTCGTACAGAGTCACTGCCGTGGACAGCTTCCAAGAGTCTGGCCTTTGTGAGTTCAGTACCCAGGGTGGTGACTTGGAAACGCCGAGGAATTACGCTCCGTGTCAGTGACAGAGCTTGGAAGGGAATTGAGACCTCCTTCAGTGACAGATCCCTGAGATCAAACGCTCTGATCATCAAGCGGAATGCAAATGCAAGAATAAATAAACCTTTCTTAATCCGATCTGGTTATTCTTGAATCCCATAAAATAACTGCCATGGGGACTGCTCGAGAGGAGCCTGCCGTAAACATGACTTATAAGGAGGGGACATCCAAACTTTGCGCAACCCACTGATTGCATTGGCCATTCTCCAGGATCCCCAAGGGCTGCTGCTAATTGGCAGAAAATTAAGCAGATTGCAGCCACCCTCGTCTTTAATACAAGGAGAGGGCCCCCAGGAGGCTGCAGGTTGCAGCGTGTGGCTGCTCCCATCGAGAAGGAGTGCAGCACGCTGGGACCTGTAGTCTCCTCGGGCCCTTTCTCCCTGTGGGCAGAGGTCTGGGAAGGCTGCAGTCCATGTTGGACCCCTTTGCAACAGCTTGACCACCCCTCTCCCTAAAACTTTGCTTTAAAAATCAAGTACGACTTTGGTTAAGTTCATGAAGTGTTAATCAGCATTCACAAAATTAAAAAACAAAACAAAAACAAACATAATTTCCTCCCTCCCTCTCTCCTCCACCGAGAAGCAGACTACTGGTAGAAACCGAAGCTGGAAAAAATAGTTGAAAGTCAGCTAAAGTCACCTTGGTAACTGCAGCAATACACTTGCCCAGAACAGGAGACATCAAACCCAACTACAAACAGCTTTAAAGAAACAAAAAGAATGTAATCATCTAAAGAATTAATCTGACAACTGCCCACGTTTACACCTCCCACAAGCTCCCAATCAGTGGGAAATGCGCTTTAATCTCCTCCAACTCCCCTCCAGTTTCACAAAACACTAGATGTGCAGTCCTTAAACTGGGGCATTTCCGGCATGCTGCTTCCATTTAAATCTCCTGCTTTCCCTAATGCAGCAGCCCTGGCTTTTGCAGACTTGTTTTTTCTGGACACTGAGAAACATGATTTTTTTTTGTGTGGGTTGGATGAAGTATTAAATCTGGAATAGACAAAGTTTGCAACATTTTACGTGATAGTCAGCTAGATCTTAGTCATAACAAATAAAACTCCATCAAATTCTGCTGCTGATTTATTTGGTGATGGGGCGGAGGAAGCAAAGGCTTACGGGTAACTGACAGTCGTAAAACCAGGGATGTTAGTGTTAGAAAGCAAACTTTTTCTAAATTTTCTTCTACGGCTGAAACGTACAAGCTGTGGATGGCAGTGTGTGTTACAATGTGAACTCTAATCTTATTAATAACACCCTACAAGTCCTGCTGACCCTCCATCTGGGCTATCACCCTTTGGAAGAATCAGCACAAGGATTTCCGTTCCCAGTGGGAGAATTTTAATGCGTCTTGCAGAGTCCCTGCACATGCTCGGAGTCTGAGAGGCAGACTTGTGGTCTTCCTCAAGCACCTTTCTTTCACTTGAGCACCTCCATTTTACAAACTGTAAGCCTGTAAATACCCTTCAAATCGTGCTTTTGTCTGTTTTATTTTCATTAAGTTGCATATCCCGGGATATAATAACTGCGGAGGCAGCGGTGGGTCGTGCGGGCCTACTTCCTCGCCTCAGCCACCGCGTGGGTCTGACCACTGGTCCACAGACTGGATGTAGGCCATGGGATGCCCGTGTCCCCCCCACCACCTTTCCAGCGTGTTTGCAGGACGCTCACAAAAGCACAGCAGGGCCCCAGCTGGGTCGGCGAGCTTTGGGGTCCCTTGCTGGGGAGGTGGGACCGATCACCTCTCGGCCCTGAGGTGGCGATTTCTGCTGAGGCGGAAAGTAGGTGCTGCAACCCCATGCCAAGTGGGGTGCAACGTCACCTCTCGACGTGTTATGCTTCTTCCACAACACGTCCAGAAATGCTCCCCCCCCCCAAACTCTCTTTAAAAACATGTAGTTTAGCTAGAAGGGTGGTTTACTTTCTGCTCCTGTGGTTTCACCCCTAACTTTGAATAGCTGAGGCTGTGTGAGCTCCACTAAAGGGAAAAAAGAAACACGGAGACCGTGACTATTTTGGAAAAGTTTTGTGGAAAGGATTAATAATTTCATGTCATTCAAAGAATTAACTACCATTTTGCTTCACTCCTTCACCTTTTTGACAGAAGGGCTGGTTACTTATTAATGTGAAGTCATAATTATTGACAGCCTTAAAGTCATGACAGTTCCGTTTGATAGTTATACATTAGTCAACATCTTCTCTTGAGTGTGTAATGACAAACAGCGTTTGCTGTTTTTAATAAGATTTAGAAAGCTTTGCCCCTTGCCTGCAGAATATTGTCGTCATTCCTATTATTGCATTAACAACCGGAGGCTGTTTCCCCTCAGGACTGCAGCCCCATTGTGCTGGCAGCTGCACTGGCTCGCGTGGTGGAAACTGAAAAACCCACCTTCAGCTCCAGGAGTTTGGAGCCGGGGGTTTTGGGGAACTGTCCTCCGGCAGTCTGTCCTGCTGCAACACGAACCTACAGCACCTATTGCCTGCGATGCAGTGGTAGGAAACGTGCCCAGAGCACTTAGGCAATCCAGGTGAGGAGGGCACCGTCTCTTTCCGTAGCAGAAGCGTTGCTGTGTAACTCCTGATCTGCTCCAGGGTGCATAAACTCTGCAACTGCATTTAAGTGCGAGCTTATGGCTTGAAAGCTATGTGTTGCTAATGGCTGACCCTTTTAGTAGGGATTGATAAATGAATGATTGGAAGCGGTAGACCACAGGCTGACTTTCCCACAGCTTGCTGTGTATATAAGATCTGATAAGGAAGTTCAGGCAAAGCTTAGCTTAAGGTCAACTGATCATTAATCAACCGTGCACTTCTCAGGTAATCAGCCTGTGAAATGCTGGCCCACTCCGCTCTTTGAAGACCCCACCTACAAAGAGCTGTAAAATGTTTGCTGAAGTAGATTAAACACAGCTTTAAGTGCCACCTATAGACTACAAAGCATGTTGTGTCTCTGCCTCAGGGTTGACCCACCAGCCTGACACTTGGCTGACTGACAGCCCAGAGCCCACCCCGTGCATAAACTGGGTCCTGACCTCCTGTGTCCTTGAGTCCATTACAGTTTGTGTGTGGCAAAGGCAGAACACAGGACACGTTTCACAGTTTTTATCTTGCAGGGAGATGAGATGAGATGAGCTGCCCTGTGTTTGTTTGTTTGTTTGTTTTCTGCACGTTTGTTTCTTTGCAGGAAGGCGTGGTGAGATAGAAGAGTTGAGCTGGTACCCTCCTTTTAGAGGGAGCAGCTCAGCAGTCTGGGTGGAAGGCTCACCTGGGACTAGGTGACTGGGCAGAGTGTGGAGGTTGATCTGCTTTGGAAGCCGTTCTGAACTATATTACTATGTGTGTGGTGGATGGGAGTAATTTTGTGACAACACCCAAATGTAAAGTCAAGTAGAGGTGTGATCTAAGTCAGCTCACGAAGTTCAAGCTGTTTCTTTACAGTTTTTCCAGATGTACGTTCAAGATGGCTCAGCTTGGGTGGAGGAGGGATCTGGGCGTGTTTTAACAGTGTTCCCAAGTGCAGCTGCAGCCTGGTAGCCTTGTTTGGTTTTTGGTCTGTCTGGCAAGATAGAACCACACTGCTATGTGGCATCTTTCAGCTCTCTCCTGCCTTCCCTGTTCCCCTCCTCTGGTGATTCTCTTGTATGGAAACAATCTTCACAAAGTCTTACTTCTACTAAGTGAACATGGAACATTGGGTCACAAAAATATAAGCCAGTTTTCAGGCACATTGCATCAATACGTGTCATCCTTAGAAACTGTAAATCCTGCGTTCTGCCTTCTTCGTTCTGGGCTATCAAGTAACTGCTCTTTGAACATATAAAGTGTTTATGGTCAAGTATTTTGAGATACACCTGCTTGATTATGTGGAGGGTTCTGTCTGGCAAAGTTCCTAATCATGTAACAACATAACCTTTAGTCATAGCTCCATGACATGCTGCTGGCCTTGCAGAGATGAATAAATAGGAAGCAAAGCTGCGTTGTCTTAAAGCAGCCCCGCTTCAAGGGGAAAGCAGTCTGCAGGTGTCCTACTCATCACGTGCAGAATCCATCTTGTGGCTGATTTGATGCTGGTGGAAACAGAGTTCTCAAAACCTTTTGGGTGAACTGTGGAAAGAAACGATTTGGAGAGAATTGTAGGCATGCCTCAGACCTTAAAGGTACTCAGCAAGGGCACAAGAGACTTTTTGACCCTTTCCCACAGGCCACTGCCTAAAATAACCTGAAGATAGAGCAAAAGGGGGAGGGACGGCATACCTGCTAATTCTTCCAAGCTATTTTGTAGTGGTTTGGGCTTTGGAGAGTGTAGTTTTGCCCCAGTTCTTCACAGATATTTTTTTCTTATATGCTAGGAAGGGATGAGGCTCCAATTCATATCCTAGGTTGTCTAATGAGGGTGAAGAGCTGCATGCTGGGGCTGGTAGTCTGCGGGAGGCTGTGTCTCTGTGGGGGTGATGAAAACACAGATGCGTCTTCCTAACAGGTTGCTCCTGTGTCCTTCAGCATTCGCACAGTCGATCTGAATCACAGCAGCGATGGCACACAGCGCTGGGACCCTAACTATGCATGTTTTGTCTCTCCTCCCAGAAGCCGGAAGGACAGTTTAGAAAGCGAGAGCTCAGCAGCTATCATTCCTCACGAGCTAATCCGCACGAGACAGCTGGAGAGTGTACACCTGAAGTTCAACCAGGAGTCCGGAGCGCTGATTCCCCTCTGTCTAAGGTGAGTGAGGTCGTCCTCCTCCTCAGCTTTTACTAACACGCAGCTTTTGCCTTGTGGCATTGTTTCGCCATACAGGCATGCATGCAATGAGTCTTTAAAGGCCAGAGTTGAGATAATTTTGCCAAAACACATTAAAAACAGATGGTTCTTTGCATGTGTGTTCATCGTGGTAAGACTGTTTCTCATTCTTTTTTTGTCCTCCAGTGTATTTTGAGTGCTGAAACAGGACGGGATTAGTATGCTTTTATTATTATTAGTCTAATGCTGGCAACTGTGATAAAGAAGAGATGTCTTATCATATTCTGTCAAAGAAATCCCTTGAGTTGTTAACTATGGCTTATGGACTCAGACACAAGTATTTGTGCAAAGCCCGTTTGCAGTCAGTTTATGCATGCAAGTATGTTTTTAGTCAAATTCTGGCACTTAGGTGAATGAAAGGACAAAACATTGTGTGTACGCCCTATGCCTTATCTTTCGAAGGTTCAGGCTGTGCATACCACTGTAAGTGACTTTTCTAGATGTCCACAGTTTCAATCGGCACTATTTTTAAAAATACCTGTGGCAAATGTTGTAGTCATTAGCATAAGACAAACGGTTGCAGGTGATTGAGTTACTTTGGCTTAATGAGTTACGTGCCTGTGGTATCAGAGTTATCAGCAGCAGGTGCACGGTTGCCTATGCCTGTTGAGAAACCAATGGGACAGTTAATGCAAACATATTTTATTTTACATTACAAATGTGTGAACAGTCTGTCCTGATCACTTACCACAGCTCAGCTGACCAGCAGTAACTCATCAGGCAGCTGTGACTGTTCTTAGGTGCCATATATCTTACCTGAACGTTTCCCAGTTGCATGTTGGAGGCATGCTTGTATGCAGAGTCTCTGAGCCTAAATACCAGAGGCATCGTTTTCCCCATGGAAAGCACTGAATGAAAAAATGGGAATTGATTCTGTAGATGATCACGTATGTGTATCTTCTAGCCATTTCATTGAAATGCATAAGTAACACAGGTTACATTTGTCAAGCGTCAGGGCAGTGGATTACTAGGCATTGTCACCGTAGATAAGTTTGGTCCCACTGATGAGCCTGCTTAGACCCTACCACATGATGTGGAGTCTGGATTCTCTCCTGCAGCTTTCATCTCTCTGAAAGGCTGGCAGTGCCCTGCCCATGCATGCATCAGTGCCTCGTTGTGGGGATAGGCGTGCAAGGGGACCGAGGTGAGCTAATACAGCTCTGAAACAAGGCCCTGAGTTCAAGGGGGGAGGTAAGAGAGCTCCCTGCCTCAGAAGGAGACTTGTGACGGGCTTTGTGAAGCAAATCAGTCATATATTCCTAAAAAAAATTAATAGTCGCTGCCTTCAAATGGCTTCCATGCTGATGGCAGAAGCTATAGTGCTATATTACAGTGATATATCTTCATCAGTCTGTTGAATGCTGCTCACAGCCTTTCAATTCACACGCATGTTTTATTCCCCAGGGGAAGGCTCTTACATGGACGGCACTTTACATATAAAAGTATTACAGGGGACACAGCAATCACGTTTGTATCAACGGGAGTAGAAGGAGCATTTGCAACAGAAGAGCACCCCTATGCAGCACATGGACCTTGGTTACAAGTGAGAGAGCCTTCTTCCTTTTTCTCTCCTTTCCTCCTTTACAGTGTCATAAAAGTGATCCTGCTAAGGGCTTATGTGGGTTAAAAGTGTAACAAACCTGTCCATTCGTGCTGCAACGTTTCTTATAGTTCTTGTGTAATATTTTCAGTGACTATGGACTCAAAAAATAATGGTGAACTGTTACAATTTATGTTAACGGAGCTCAAATCGATAAGCAGTGGCTGGAAAGTTCTAAAATCATCTGTGAATACAGTAGTATCCATTTCCTGGAGTCAGCAAACACTTTGCAGGCTGTATTTACACTTGATTTCTTCCAGAAAGGAATTTGGGGAGGCAGAGTGGAATGACCTAAACAAGAATGGAGCCAGGGCAGAAGAGTAGCAAGCTGATCTCAAGAGAAGGCTGTGGGACTTTGATCCTACAGAGCCAGGATCTCGGTTTTACATTGTCCTTTACAGGAGAGCAGCACGGATAGTGCAGCCTCTTTCAGTTATACCTCTTTCCTATTGATTCTTTGACAAAAGTCTGTGGTTTCTTGAAGCACCCACACGTTTTCTGCACCAGATTTTTTCTGTATCACAGATTTCCCTTGGAAGTTCCCCATCTGCTTGGTGTTGAGGGTCAGCCCTGCGGAGCCAGTGATGCACTAATGATATGGTGGCACAGCGCTATTCTAACCTTGAATTTCTTCACGGTTATAAACATATTGCAAACATAAAAAAAAGCTTTAGGGAACGTGTTTGTGCAGAAAAGCCCGTCTCTGAGGGACTGTATACATGCAGTGCATCTCTGCCTTCATTGTTACTGTGGCATTCCTGCCTCCCCTTCTGCTTTTAAGGCAGAGGTTTGTTTTAGCGTTGCAGTGTTGCATTTAACCTTCCACTGACTTGTTTTCAAGGCATTCCACTGCCTCTGTTCATACGTCTGGAGGACATCATACCTTGAAATCTGTACGACTTGTGAAGGAGCTGATCTTGGCTGAAATCATCTCGTGTAGGGATTTTCAAAGAACTCGCGTGCTTTGATTGTACTGGCTGGAAAGTGCAACGCTCCTGTAATGATTAACAGCAAACGGTCAGGTTTAAGGGTGGGTCATTTGCTGTTGGTTCCTGTGCTTGCCAACACATGATACACGGGATCTTGTGACTGTGTTAACTCCAAACATAAGAGTGTTTGTTTGCATTTACATCACATCTTGAAATGTATTGATGTGTGGAGTAGTCAGGTAACCTCTAAGAGTGAAGAATGGCAATAATTAGGTCACCATTCAGACAAGCAGCTAGTATTAACCCTTATGAGCCTGGTTGCTTCTGTGCCTGTTACTTGGGTGCCGAAAATTATGTATTTTTTTGGAGTAGGTGGGAGGGAAAGGTGGAGAGTTTCCGGCTCCTGCAGGGTAGGGAGAAGCAAGTTCCTTCGCTTGTCTCCTACACAAGGTCAGTGCATTGGATCTTCTCTTCTGATGTGACTGCCTTTGTGCTGGCTCTTGCCCCATCCTGTGATGGGAATGAAGGAGGACAGACCGGGTGGGGGAGGAAGGGAGGCCAGAAGCAGCCTGGGACAAGAGGAGGAGCACCCGGCTCTGTGAGATACATGTGGGAGTGTCTGAGGCTCTTGGCTTAATATGCAACGGGAGGCTTCATCTGCGCTCTGCAGTCCCTTGTGGTGTTGGGAGTGGAGGAGGGAGGTTCGTGTGGCTTTGCTTCAGAAGTAAAAGAAATTGTGGTGCGCAAAATTTCCGAGGAGGCGAGCTGTGTTGGGTTCAGTCCCTCGCAGCCTGGGCTGGCCGAGTTGGCAGGCCCCGCCAAGCTTTCGCAGCGAGGCCCGGAGGGGCTCTGCCTCCTCCCTCGCTTGGGACCCCAGGCACGGCGACGAGCTCCAAGGAGAGCTAGCGCCTGAAACACAGCACTGCAATGCAGGGGCTTGCTGCAAAGGCTTGTAAACGGAGGGACCGTGGAGGGGAAGAGAGACGGCAGGCCTCTCTCCTCCTGGGGAGGAGGCACGAAAAACCCCGGCCTCCACTCTGTGCGGCAGCCAGCGACTGACTCCTCTTGGGCCCGAGCGTTGGTGCGGTGGGAGCCCAAACGTGCAGACTAAACACAGTACCTCCTGTTTACATCTCGTGGGCTCGTGTGGCGCGTGTCCAAGGTGGGTCAGTCGATCAGCCCGGGCTGAGCGATGATCTGAGAGTCGCTGGCTCTGATGGACGGTTAGCGGGTGACAGGAGTTTGGCAGGTCCCGGCGCCGTTCCTACCAGGCAGGTGTCCGAATCGCCGCCGCAGCTGGCGCTCGGCAGGAGCCGTTTTAGCAGTCTCAGCAGAAAAGTCATTAGACCACGGTGATTGTACGCCCCGTTTCTGTCAACAGCCTTTCCAGGTCACGTTCGAGGTATGTTACTAGGGGAAGCCTGTCCTGCTGCTGCCCGTGCTCTGGGGGTGATTAGATTATTTCATTCTCCAGAGCTGTCAAATTGGCACCTTTCCCAAGTACTTGGAATTTTTTTTTTCATTTAAGTAACATTTAATTAGTTCTAAGAAGCTAAATTCTATTAAAGGTCTAAGCATGTCAGGCTGGTTTATTTCTGAACTTCTTCCACTGTGTCATGTATTGTTGAATAGGGAAATTGCTTTGACTCAGAAACATACAAACATATTCAAGAAGCCCTCCTTGTTAACACTAGACTCCTGTTTATATGCTAGTTACTGTGGCAGAGCCTCTGATGTGTAACACTTGCATTAACATCACACATGATCAAAGGCTTCCGCCCTTCTTTCTTCCATTCCCCCTTCCCCCAGTGCTGTGGCAGCAGTGTGTCCCCACACTGCCTCCTAAGCACCCCTTGCCTCCTCTCCTCTCCTTTCCGAGGGGTAGATGTCCCAGATGCACAGTGAAAGGCTGTGCAGGAGCTGTCTGGCCCAGTGTCGGGGGTTAAGGACGTTGATCTTGCACACAGACTCTGACAATAACTGCCCCACAGACACATTTGTATTCGTGGCAGAGTGTCCGAGGTCCTTGGTCTGAGCTGTGCCAAGCATGCAGTTCATCGCAGATCAACCTTGTTTGTCTGTAAACCTACCCGAAGCAAGGTGAGGTTGTGCGTGTGTTCTCCTTCCCTCCCTCACTTATGTTCAGGCAGATGATAGAGACGCTCTGTTGAAATGTGTTACTGATCAAGCCCGACCCAATAAAGTTGCCTGAGCCTTTAATACATATTAATATTATCCTGGGGTAGTTTGTGTCAAAGCCTGTCAGCATGCATCATCCTTTGGGAATTACCATCATTAAGTCTCCAGTGATGGGAGTCAGGACATGCTTCTGCAAAGCTCCCCTGCTTTTATGTGGAGCTCTCTGCCCGTCTAGCACAAAGCAGACTGTTCTCCCCTCCTACCTTGCTCACCTGGACTGCTTACTCTCCCCAGAGGGGAGAAGGAGGTTTGTTTAACACTACCTTCAGATAATTTCTGCTCCTGCTGCTTTAGGCAGTCATTGTTCTAGGGAAGAAGATGACAGTCGAGTCTTTGATCATGTGCAACGTGCATGTTACGCATCAGATATTGCTGCAAACTCTGACATACAAGCCAATACAGTGCAGTAAAAACAAACCTATAGTTAAAGAGTCCTCGTTAACTGCAAAATCAAGCATACAGAATTTAAGAAGTATTTGAACAACAGTCTTGCCCCTGCTACGTATGTCTATTTCAGTGCCATATCTAATTGAATGATTAGATTTATTTTTTTTTACAAGGTATGCCTCATTCAGTGCACAAGCATACAGCGTGTTTTGGGAATGAATCAGGAGTATGGAGTAAGGTAGACTCTCGCCTATAGGACTTCCACTTGGTTTGTTTGTCAGAATTAGAAGGTGTGTAGTGAATGAGGCAGGTAATTGCAAAAAATCACAATAGTCCCATGGTGAAGCCTGTTAAATGTTACCCTGGAGAACTGGATCCTGTCCCTGCCTCTATTACTCTGTTCTTTCTCAATGTTATTCTAGATTCTTAAGCTAAAATATTCACAGGTGGCAAATGAGTTTGTGTTCCTTATTTTCTGAATGGTCAGCTTGAGACCCGAGGTCTGATCCATGTTGCCAGCAGCACCCGAGGCCAGGAGGAATTCTGCTGCAGATCCCCTGTGCCCCACAGTGCTGAGTGGGCTGGAAAACAGGGACCTGCGAGTCTTGAGGCAGGCACCTGCAAGAAGTGGACGTTCAGACTCAATTTCCTCTTCGCTTGTTTTCCCCTGTCTGTTAAGGAAAACCTTCCAGTCATCCTGTGAAGATTAATTCAGTGCTTGCCAAGCATTCCAGCACCACAGATGAACACCAGAAGCAATTTCAGGAAGATATTAAAATTCATTCTTACAGGTCAGGAGAGAGAAAGGGAACTCTATGGGGTGTAGGGTTCAGCCTGGGAGTCGACGACTCATGTTCAACCCCCTGCTCTTACAGGTTTTCTCGGAGACTTTGTCAGGTCTCAGCTTCTTTTAGCTCCCTCCCCCATCTGCTGCAGGGAGAGGAGCGCTCCCTGCCTCGCAGAAATGTGAGGCTGAGCACGTCAGAGACTGTGCGAGCAGTAAGGACGGTAAGATTAGGTGCTTCCAGTGTAATCCATGCTGGCAGTAGTCGGATGGAGCATACTAAATAAAGGGGAAGAGAGTAGGAGGGAACGGGCAAACAACTTGAATGATAATGAAAAGAAATGATGACTAATGCTGCATTCAGTGAGCAGAACCATCCCGAGGACTGAGCAGGGCAGAGGTCTTGTGGGAGAAAAACTGCAGGCGATCTTGTGATTACAGATTTGTTTCGTGATGCAGACGTACGCTGGGGCCAAATTAGCATTGCGCAGGCAATCTCTATTCAGCCATTTCCAAAGTTTTGTGTGCCCGATATTGCTGGTCTCTGAATGTAGAGGGTGGTTGTTTTTTTGTTTTTTTTTCCAGGTAATTTACTCTGTTTCAAAACAAATGCTGTTAGGCAGATGGAGGCTATGGTTCATTTGCAGTTGGCGCCCTCCAATTCTCAGCACAAGGTCTGTCTCCACGTGAGCTGAGCTGCGGTGGGGTGTTATCCTCTGGCACCAGCCCCTGCCGGAGGACGCTTTGCTCGCCTCCTGTGCCAGTGGCTTTGCAGCGTCCAGCAGTCACTGTGTGGATGCTGAGGCTGTGGAAACGGGGTTCTGCTCCCGGCTCCCTACCCTTTGTGTCGCCTCCGGCTTTGGCCTCTGGTCTGCCCTCCATCCTGTTTTTGTGTCTTTGTCTTCCCCTCATCCTGGCCCGTCTCTGCTTTTCTCTCCTCCCCTTCATTCAAGTTGGCAAATTCCTTCTCCTCCTCCACATTGCCTGACTTCCAGCAGAAATGCTGAGAGCGCTGGAGAGTTTCCCTGCCTTTCGTCCTGATGTGCGTGGTGCCATAGCAATTCCTCATCGCTTGGAGGAATGATCGGAAGGGAAAGTCCTACTTAGCTGCCTCTGCCCCATGTTTGGGGAAAAGCTGTCTTGGGCAAGGACGTGCTCAATGAAGAAGGGCTCTTCAGTTCATTATTCTGCCCTTCCCTGAAAGACTGTGGGCAAACAGTCACTTCCAGAGGCTTCTGTCTTGGCAAAGCGTTCTCATGATGGAGAGAAGGGCTCCTTTGACCTCTAGAACATTTTTTGCTAATCTTTGTAGCCCTCCTCGTGAGGGGTACTTCCAGTTGTTTGCAACAAAATGATTATCCACATTTGTTAGCACTGTCAAAAGATACGTTTTCCAAAACACCTCTTTGAGATAACTTGATTCCTTTTCCCCTAAAAACCCTTAAAAAAATCAAAACCAAGACATCCAGCATGGAAAAATAAGTTGAGGTTTAGGACAGCAAGGTCAAATGTCTCATAGAAAATGTTAAACAAGCAAGTTTATAGGCAGGATAGGTACCTGGAACCTGTGGGAAGCACCCAGCATTCAGGAGCTATCAACATGTGCTATCTGTGCTGGCACTTGTAGGGTGGGGGGAGATTGCAGTGAGCAGGGTCATAGGGGACGATCCATTCTTTTGGTTTGGCAACCTAAGTGAAAAATCTGGGAAAGAAGATCAGACCAAGCTCAATCTTTAAATATTTTTCAGTTTTTCTTGCTGAAACAAAAGCCTTAAAGAAACCAAAAGGAGAAAAAAAATCCCTTTGTGTTGAATGAAACCAGAAATAGAAGGTTTTCTTCAATAAAAACAGCCCCAAAAAAATCTAGTTTTACAGAATGGAACTGGAGTTGTTAGAAGTTTTGCCTTCTCTAATCAGTGTTTGGGGGATAAACCACTCACCCAGGATATGAGAAACTCATGTTCTATTCCCTTGCTTTTATTTCAGCCCCTATTTCTACTTCTTAGCTTTATGGGCACCACAGCTATAGGGTATTTTGGTTCTTCCTCAGCTCATCCAATTGGAGTCGTTCCACATCATATAAAACACTGAATTAGTCACAGAGACAGCACAAGAGAATGACTCTGTTCCGGTAGCGTTAGGACATTCCCCTGGAAATGAGCACATCTGGTTCTTCTCTCTGCTATACCACATGTTAAATCATTTATGCACATTGGCATAATGGCAGCAGCAGAGGTTCAAAGTAACATTTGGAAGAGCTACTCTGGTACTTGAGATGCTCGCCTGTAAGTGGCAGCTATGGGCCAAGTCCTCTTTTGAAGTGGTAGGGGATGGGTTTTGGTCTCCCCAGCTTGAATAGATGTGCCCAGAACCAAACTAGATGTGCTGTGCCTAGCCTGGTGAGTTTAAGGACAATGCCCGCAAACTGGCTTCAGTCACGTACAACTACAACCTGCTCTTACCCAAAACAGTTTTATGTATCTGTCCCAAGAAAAACATTTTCTAAATCTGTTAGGTTGCTTTCCCCAAATTCTTGGCCGGGCCTAGGACAACCTAAGCTAACGCTTTCCAGTAAGTTTATCATCATCCCCCCAGCACTGCACAAAACCTCATAGCTTTATATCGCCTTTTGTTCTTCTTTCTCACTGTCTGAATTCACGAGACACCAGGAAAAGCTTGCTTTAGAGGTTAAAACGTCCCGTTAGGTCATCACGATCCTTCCCATATCAACCCTTCTGCAGCGTGTTCCCTAGTGCTTTGTCCAGGCTAGTTTTAGATGAGTCAAGTTCTTCCATCCTTCTTAAGCTGGCTGACTATCCGACAGCCTAATGCCTCTCCCTTGCTACTCAAAGTACATTTTGGCTACTGTGTGTAGGTCTTCTCTCATCTGCTCGGAGCATTCCCTGAAATGCCCGTTCTTCTGTAGCATTTTCACTCTGAAAGAATGGGTATTGCCTGTCCTCTTGGCTCCCTTGCCAGCCCTCTCCAGCTGAACCAGACTTTGTGTGCTCACTGCAGGCAGCCCTGTCTGCAAGATGGGTCTTGTCAGGCTGGGCTACGAGGAGCCCCCGGGACTAGCCTTGTAGCTGGGAATGTCATGGAGAGATCCCACAAGGTCAAAATCTTCTGGCGTCATCCTGTACTTCCTCTTCTGGGATTGTAACATCACGGTGTGAAGCAATAGGGTCCCTAAGGCATCTGCGAGTGGATGTTTTCCTTGACACGGAGGGTTATGAATCTCCTGGAAGAGCAAGAATGGAATTTCCCATCGAAGGTGTTTGTTGCAGTACTGGTACCTCTGGAGCCAGTGCCAGGGCTGGGCATGACAGAAAAAGATGTGGTGACAAGGCCCTGAACCACTTGCAACCAAAGCAAGGCAGCACAAATAAGGCCAAGCCAGGGGGACAGCGGAGAGATGTTGGGGAGAGATCAGCTGGGAGAGATCGGGGGGTGCTAGTGGCACAAATTCGTTGAGGGGGTTTGCGGGTAACGTTTAAGTTCAGGGGGGAATGCTGACACGCCTTAGCTGCATTTTTTGTTGGGCTGTCGACAGGAATTAGTCTGAAACGATTTTAGGGCAAAGGGCTCCTAAAAGCTGCTGGGTATTTGCAGAGGTAACAGATGACATGCGGCTTAGGGTACAGCTGCTCCACCCATTCCAGGCACAGCATCTGTATGGATGGGCAGTGTCTGAGGAGGGTTGGGATTTACACAGGGGTTTATTGCGACGTGTCCCCACCTTCTCTGGCTGAGCCATGCAAGCCAGCTCTGTGCTAAGTCCAGATCTAATAAAACACGTTTTCTTTTCTTTGACAAACCTGTTAGAAAAGCTAGTGGCAATGTTTAATGCAAACAAAGCACTAGGGCAAAGTGTGGGATCGTTTTCTTTTGTTTTGAGGTAGGCAAGAAAAATGGGTATTATCAGTTAAAGCATCTCTGCATAATTGTCCCTGGGTCAGTCTCTTCTTGCCTGGGACAAAGCGTGTTCCCTGAAGCTGGACAGAGCTGCAACTCAGCTCCTAGCTCAGCTTCCGAGGGTCGTCTTTGATCAGAGGCTTGCCAGATGTGCCGGGCTATCAGCATCGGCGTGACCTGTGGTCACAGAATGTCAAGTCCTCGTGGTAGGGTTGAACCCTAAAGCGAGAGGTGGGGTGCTAGGTGTGTATGGTACCTATAAGCTGACTATAAAGTCTTTAATGTTTTACTAAGCACAGGTTGCTTTCAAAGTCAGATGAACTGTTCCAGAGCCCCATGACCTTGTGTACATCTTCAGATCTCACCTGTTTTCCTGCATTCGCAGCTGCCTACCTGTAAGGAGTCACGATACAGGTTTCTCAACTATCTGCGGGCATGGAAGCTTCAACAATGAAAGCTTCAACAGTCTCCTTCACTTGACCTGTAGCAGAGTCCTGTAGGTAAGAAGCAGGTTTGAGCAGGCTCAGGTGGGACTTGCCACGAGAGGGAGACATCATGCTCGCAGCCAGCGCGTTCCCTGAACGCATCCACCTGAACGAGGCTGCCTGGCGTGGTATTTCGTAACGCGTCTGGACACATGCGGCTATTAGAACCAAAATTTTGGGCTTTGGTTGCGTGGAAGGTACCTGTGATAGAAAACTGGGACTTATCTTTAGGGTAGCCATCCTCTTCCAAGCACCTGCAGCATTACCAACGTTCACAGAGACGCAAAGCGCGTGGGGAATGGAGTAGGGATCTGCTAGCAATGGGATGGCGTCTGCCTGGGCCTCTCCGGGTCAGGTCACGGAGATCCTGGTGCAAGCAGGACTGTGCAGCACCAAAGGGAATGTCCCAGATATTCCCAGCTGGTTGGCGAGGCCATTCCCTTGTACATACTGCAAACAGGCATCACAAAGGCCGAGCTACACCCTGCAACCAGCTTCAGCAGGCCGGGCAGGCAAGAATGTTTGCACAGAGCTGTGAAAACACAGAGCTGCGAGCACCAAGCTGCTGCGAGCACCAAGCTGCTGCAGCGCTGGGGGACACCCGCCGCTGCTCGGGAGAGCTCCGTCACTTCAGCAATGGCCAAGGGATTTCATGGGGGAAAAAGGCTGTCTCTGCATTTAGGGACTGTTTCATTTGCCTACCAGCTCGCAGAGACTTTTCCCCTGGCTGCAGCTCTGTTCTCCTTTGTGGAGCGAAAAAGCTGCTTCATCATTATGATCTCTGTGCAGTGTCCTGTTGATAAGATCGGCTAACAGCATCAGAGGAAAACTCTAGATTCAGGTCTGAAATATAAAGTGAACAGGGCCTATTTGTTTAATTTGAGCTTCTAAGGTTTAAATCCCAAAGGAAATTAAATTAGGTGCCTAGAGCAATGGCAGTCTGTCATGTTTATTTGCTGGGAATGTCACCTTTAATATCATGCACATATAACGTGTGTGTGTTAATGTAATGGGGTATCATACTGTGCAGGAGCAGGCATGCTGCAAGAACTGGAAACCTGAAATATTGTGAGTGAGAGAAGCTGAGATGGGATCGGATTTATTCTCATCCTCCTCCATAGGAGCAAGGACTCGCTCACCAGCACAAAGCTGGTTTTGCTGATCGCAGGTGTGGGTGTCAGCCTGATCTATGGCCAGACCTTAATGCTCTTGGGCTGTTTAAATTGGGCTGCTTCTAAGAGGAGAAGTCTTGTCTGGCTGCGAATCCAGGATCGCTGTGCTTCTTGCTTCAAAGCTTTCTCCAGCAGCTGGTGTGCTGAGAGCGCCTGCCTTCCCCTGCATCCTCCAGAGAGTTCAAGAGTGCTGCCGAGGGACCAGCTCGCGTGCACCTCTGGTTACACCCGTGTTTCGGAGACTCCCTTCTGCTCCAGGAATTAGGGCAGGTTTCCCCAGCTGCGCGGGGTAGTCGGGTTTGGGGTATATTTTTTCTGACGCAGGCTGCGGCTGGCTCTTTAGGACAGGCTCCGAGTGACGCGCTGCGTGAATGTCACTGCAGCGGTTTGTCACTGCAGCCGTAGACGCTTGCCCTCCACCAAAGTTAAGTGTCTGTGCAGGGCTGGCAGCACGGCGCTGCGATCTTTTCTCAGCCTGCTCCGTGGCGCTGCACAGCGTAGGCTGCCGTCGCTGAGATCCCACAAACACGGTCCCTGAGACAGCTGAGCTGCAGACGGCTGTCCCACTCCACTTGTCAGGCCCTTCAGGGAGCCAGTTCGGCTCGCTAAATCAGTGGAATTTGGTTTTTGTTCAGCTAGATCAACAAATTCTGCTGAGAGGGTGGCAGCGAGCTGCAGATGGGCTCAGGCAGCTCTGGGGATCGCTCCCCAGGTCGGTGCTAGCCACAGTGCTCCGCGTGGGCTTGTCCCTGCTCTGCGAGCCTGTGGCTTAGCCAAGAGCTGACCTGTCCCCCCTTCGCTCTCTCTACCCTTTGCTGCTTACCCCTGCACACCCTGCCTTGTTTTCCACCAGGCTAAGAGCAGCTGGCTGCCTTGCACACGTGGTTCCCATTTCTCCCCTGCCTCTGGCACCTTGGGAGCGCCCAGGGGTCTTCCTGCTCTGCTCCTCGCCTAGTTCCCCTGCCAAAGCCGTGGCTCCTCATTCCTGCTCCCTCACCCATCCCAGCCTCTGGCATTTTTGCTCATCCGTGGAGGGCTGAATATTCATTTCCTCCTTGCCTGATTGCTGTGAATACCAATTCCTCCTCCTTTTTCCGGCTGCTCTCTGCGTTTCGATGCCTGCCAAATTGTTTTCATTCCCTCGCCCCGTTGCAGGCTGCACCTCCGCAGAAAGCGATCTGCTCCGCGCCGGAGCCCCGGCTCCCCACCCAGCTCTTCCTCCGGAGCTGAGCGGTCGGGTCGCCCTCCTGCCTCCAGCCCGGCCAGCCGGCTTCCTCGTTCTGCAGGCAGCCAACAAACGAGTGTCTCCAGTCCGACAGGCAGAGCGGTTACGGCCTCCTGCAAGGAGACTGCAGCAGTTTGCGGTGGCACTGCGTGTTTCAGCGCGATGTTTCTCGGCTTGCCAGTCTGCGGAGTGGTGCCAGGTTGCAGAGTCATGTCCAAAGCAGCGAGATCCTGGCTCCTGGCTGCAGCAGGGTTGTGTTTTTTTTTTTTTTTTCCAGGTTCGAGGTATGAGCAGAGAGGCCTGGTGGAGCTGCCTGCGTCCACGCTGAGCAGCTCAGTCGTAAACCCTGGCCTGAAGCCTGCTGCAGGTCGAAGCTAGGCAAGGAGGGAAATGTGATGGAGAGGGGAGGTTGTAGCTCCCTCATCCCCAGGGAAATCAGTGCGCGGTGGTGGCAAGGTAGAAGGGAAGAGAAGTTCAGAAGCATCATAGCTCTCAGATCTGGATTTAGTGTTTTCGACTCTCCGGGGCCAGGGGAGGGTGAGGAAGGGGCCAGGGGACGGTGCTCGCTTCGGGATGGAAAGCGGTGCCAGGGACAGAGGAAAGGGTGGAGTGAAGGAAGGAAAGGAGGAGCGGTGGGGAAGAACCAGACCTGTAGGCTCAGCTGGGGATAAGCCACCGGGCACTGCTGCAACCCAGCTCCCAGGAACGCAGCTGCGACGCCCCAACGCTGCGTGGGGACCTTGGCCTCGTCCCGCACGGCCGTCACGGCTCCCATGCCAAACCCGCTGGGTGCCTGCAGCTCTGGCCTTCGTGGCTGTTGCACGGAGAGGCAGGACGTGGTTGCTTTTGGCTCGTGCGTGCTTTTTTTTAAAGAGGGTGGTGGTTTCTCCCCTTGAACTCCTGGGGCTGGTTCCCCTCGGTGCCTCTGCTCTGCGTGACTTGGGGGGCTTTGTGGAGCCGTGGCCCTCAGCTGGGGATTTCGGCCTGTCAGCAGCCCCTTTCATGGGCTACTTTGTGTTTGCTGTCCTGGCAAGGAGTGGGAAGGGTCCCCAGGAGCCACAGCCAGGGTCCTGGGACCTCAGCTCCCACCACGGGCACCTCCCTTGCCAAGCGCTCAGTTTGTCTAAACAACACAGTGTGTCAGACACAGCCCTCCGCCTGCCCAGAGCTCTGGCTCTGCACAGGTTTCGGGCTCTCACTGCACCGCTGTTCTCTAATTCAGCTGTGAGCTTCACTTCAAGGAATCAGATGAAAGCAGCTCTGTCTCCCACTGCCTCTCCGGCAGTTGTTATCTTGACCCCTTTTCCTCCTTCCCCACTCCGTCTGTCTAAAGCCGAGCCTCTAATTTTAGACTTAGGAAGATAATTGAGGGTCAAAAAAGATTGCCATATAATTTTAACATTTTTTGCAGCGGTTGAGGCGAGAGGCAAAGTTAGGAGCTCCTGCCCTCAAACCTTTGTGTTGCAGGAAAGAAGGACGTGGGGAAGGAGTGAGCTGGTCCGGCCTGCTCAAGTGCAGAAGTTGTTCTGCTGCTCGGCAATTAGCTAAAACTGGGAGTGCAGAGGCATAAACTGCTGTCTTTCCTTTGCAGATCCTATTGACCGAAGAGTTCGTAGAGAGAATGCTGGAAGATTTAGAAGATCTGAATTCTCCGGAGAAGGTAAGGCTGCCTTGTTCCCGCATCCCCCAGGTACTGCCCCAGAGAGCAACGCCGCAGCTCGCCCCGTCCCGCAGCTTGCTTTGACCCAGCCCTGCCCTGTAGGCTCGAGGCTTTGCTAGACCTTCACATCACATCTGCTGTGGGCTAAGGCACTGAGAGAAGGGATTGCAAGAAATGCAGGGCAGCGGTGGGTGTTACAGGAGGTGCTGCGCATCCTTTCCACCAGCATTGTTCCCAACTCAGTATCTGAGCACCCCGAGTCGAAGCGGTGCCGCCCCTGGGCCGGGTATCAGGGTTTGTCTCCGTGCTGTGGGTAACACCATCCTCAAGAGCAGCCCCCAGCACACCTCCTCTCCCCCTCTCAGAAAGGCTGAAAGCGGTGGCAGCACATTTGCTGCCGAACAATCTGTCCTAGGGGCCTCCTTTTTCCACTTCGGGGAGCAGACGGGGGGTTTTTCACGTCTGCTGCTTGGCCTTCACCTGCCACCCCTGTAAGCCGGTGCACAATGTGCAAAAGACCATCACCAGCCTAGAAGCGTTGCAGCAGCAGCCGAGGGAGCTTTAGAAAGCTTTGCTGTGCGGTGCTAAACTTCCCCTTGCCATGTGATCTCTTCCTGGGGAACATTTAACACCCTGTCTCCCATGCATGCCATATAAATATTCTGCCTGACTTCAAAGAGCAGTGGCAGAAATGACATGTAATATTTTTAATCCCATTTTTTACAGCTCCCTGCAGACTCTAAAGAAACTTTCCTTGGCTTGCAGAGCAGCCCTCCCATCCCTCGCCCCGCTCCCCTCCCCCCAGGAAAAATCTCAGGGCTCTAATTATTTAATCCGGAGCTGATTTAATGCCAGGGTGTTCTTCGCTGCGTGAGCGAGGGGAGCACGCTGCTGGCTGGGCAGGGACTTTCAGGCCAGCTTTTATCCAGTTAAACCTAATCCAAAGCTCATTTTTGCCGGTGACATGGGAGCCCGGGAGCTCTTGGTCTGCAGGCCCTGCAGTTAAGGCTTCGCACGGCTCACGTTGCTCTCCGCCGAGAGGCGAAGGCACTGGGCATGGCAGCTCGCCTCCGAGCTGCTGGGACTTTGCTAAATTAAAAAGCGAAAAACAAACAAACGCAAAGGATGGCTTCTCCGAGAGGAGCGCTTTGGAACCGCTGCTGTTTACGAAAAGGAAAAATGCTTGAGATGAAATGTGATCTTTCAGCATCTAGATCCCTCCAAGGATTTGTAAGTTGCAGGATCCCAGTTTGGGCCAACTTCACGCATTCCTCAGCAGCCCTGGCTGGTTCCTGATGATATTCATGTGGTTGAATGAAGCCCCGTCGGCGCTGCAAGGAAAGCCTTTCCCTCGCTACATAACGAGCTGCCCCTGTTAAGTGAAATTAGCTGTTTCAGTAGCTTCAGCTTATTTTTTACATACCCTAGACCTTGAACTCAGAAGGATCCCCTGGGCTGTATGGGACTACTAGATTATATGGTGCAAGCTATACACAGAGCTTGAGTTTAAAAAAAAACCAGCCCTAAGTGGGACTGGGACTGTTGATGTTTCCTAGAGGAGAAAAAGTAGGAGTTTGTGGTAGGCAGTATCCTGAAGGATCCTGCTGTGCCCCCGGATCGCGGTCAGCCCCTGACCCACCGGCCTGGCGTATTAGGGTCGATGGGCACCGAGTGCAAGTCACCCTGGTGCGCGGGCTGCAGGCAGAGCAAGGTCAGGAGCAAAGTCGTAACCTGCTAGAGCCGTCCTTGCTCTGGAGCAGGCAGCTGGAGGGGAACTTCTCCAGCAGCAACCTGCCACTGAGCCTGTTAATGTCCTTCAGAGTGGGGCTCTTACGGGAAGAAAGACAACTAATGGGATAAAGGCGGACTGTTTGCAGGTCACTTTTCTCTTGCACCAGCTCTCTGATGTACGTAGCCCCGTGTAGCTTCCAGCACTGTTGGCCTTGGTCAGAGGACTCTTGCAGGAGGGGATCGCTGTGTCTGTAGTGGTCCTGGAGCAGCTGCCTCCAGGTCCGTTTGTTGCTGGTGGTGTGGGATCCCAGCGAGATTCCTCCCTGGGAGAGCCGTAGGGGTGTCAGGGACTGTTGCTGCATCAGGCAGTGCTACGCCATGGGTGCAGCAGGGTTTTAGGCAAAATCATCCTGCAAACTGGCTTCCAGAGCTGTCCCCGATGTGTTCTGGACCCTGAGGCCAGGCAGCGGGGTTGCCTGCAATGCAGGCCCAGAAGTGGTTGTCAGCCAGCCATGGCCGGGGCAGATCTGTAGCCTGAAAGATCCTCAAAGAGAACAGCATAAATCCAGCTGCCGTGTTGCCACGTAAGGATTTGAAGCCTTTGCTAGCTCTACATCTAGCGTGTTTGCATTTTTTTGGACTGCTTGCACTCTTAGGCATGTCCTTGCCAGCTCAGCAGTGAGAACAAAATTGAAGTGACACTGAGGGGGAGCTTTTCTTGCTCCGGGACTGCACTTGTCAACCCCACGGATGCCTCCCAAGCTGCCCCTGCTCCATCCTTTTGTGCCTGCCCTTTGCGGTGGGAGGGCCTGGTCCATGTTAACCCCTGCGGGGATGTTAATGCCTGGGAATGGCCGGTGTCCTTCCTCCCTGTGATGGTTCGGTTCCAGGCTCCCTCCCGCACCCCCTCGCTGTCTTTGAGAGCTCTGTGTGAATGCACGTGGTTGCGACAGGGGCTCCTTGGACCTCTGTCCCAGGCGGTCATGTTTGGGGGCAGAGATGTGGGGGTGACATCGTAGCCTTGGGCGGGGTGTCCTGGAGCAGCGTTGGGACGAGTGGGACAGGAGGCTTGCTCTGTTTGGGAAACATTGGCCAGAGACACTGCTGTGTAAACCAGACCGGGGCAAAAATCTCCATTCCCCGCGCTTCAATCTGTGTTTGCAAAACAGCCCGAGCAGCTGAGTGCCTGTGCGAATGCAAAGCCTTTGTACCGGCTGGGTTGGGCTGGAGCAGAAGTGCTGCTCAGGCACCCTGCCCCTCCCCGGGGCACAGGTTGCCCTCCCGGTTGCCCTCCCGGAGCCCCTTGCAAGCCCTCTTGATCCTGTCCCCCAGCAGAGCCTCGCTAGCTCGCGTACACCCCGCCCTGCGTGCCAAAATTCTCCCTCTGAAGCAAACGGGGGGCTCCGGCGGCCAGGTGGAGGGAAAGGGACACGGTCGGGTGGGAGGGGAGAGACTTGGGAATTTTTGGTGTGATCAGGGAGGGGAGATGGTGATGGGAGCAGAAACCCTCCGGAATCCATCTGATGAAATAAATAATGCGCGGGCTGAAATCTCCTAACTTTACTTTGGCAGCTGAGGCACAGGCCACATTATCTAATGTCCACTGCTGTCCAAAACATACTGATGGGGAAATGTTTTCCTAGTGGCCTCTTGTTTTAAATAATAATAATAACGGGGGGCTGCCTGCCTTTGTAACGAGTTTGGTTTTTTTCCTGTGGATGAGGTTGCAGAGATATATGTTAACTGGTTCTCTGTGTTGCCTTACAGTTTAAACTTCCAAAGGAGTACAGCTGGCCCGAAAAGAAACTGAAAGTCTCCATCTTGCCAGATGCTGTGTTCGACAACCCGCTGCATTAGAGCTGAATTACACCCTCCTAACGACTGGGAGAGCCAAGTTACTGTCCATTACCCAGTGACTCACAGGATAATTAATGCAGTAAAAACTCTGCCTGCAAATAAAAGAGTTTGCTGCACAACCACTGCAAACAGAAGAGGAGCTCCTCAGCACCAGCCCAGACCGAACTGAGCCCTTTCCTTTCTCCTTCCCAAGGCTGAGCTCTCTGGGAACAGCCTGCGTATGTGTGAGTGCGAGTGAGAAATATTTAACTATGAAAATCAGTAGTAAGAACCCTTTCTCTCTCCTAGCTACAGAACTCCCCTCTGCCTTAGCCCAGGGTGTAGACGCTCTGCACGCCTGTATTTACACATGCATTCTGCCAGGTGCGAGCCTATAATCCATGGATTAAATGTTCTTTACGTGACTCTGGAGTCCTTTTGTTAGCCAAACTTTTACTGACTGCAGAACTGTTCTTCCATGTGCTATTTTTTTTTTTCTTTTCAGAAACGGAATGGTATTTCCCCTGTTTAAAGGAGGCCAAAAGCTCACATGCTTGAAGCTGAACAGATTTAAAGATGAACTTTCTAGTTCAGTCAAGAAAAACAAACCCAGATCCTCCCTGCCCTCAAATTAGGCATGTTTTAAGTGTTGGTCTTGGTGCTATTAGCTATGGTATCACTGCAAACAGAGGCAACTTTATTCTCGCGCATCCTGTCCTTGTGCCTGAACCCCAGGGAAGGTCGCAACCTCTGGTTTTGCACAAGCAGGAGGAAGAAAGCTACCGGGGCGGGGGAGATCTCCTGTTTACAGTGTGTTTATCTTTAAAGAGATACTGTCAAGTATTTTTTCCTTGCTATTGTACAGAATTTGAGAAGCTAGAAAGAACCGTTTGTTCACAGGGATAAGTTAGGCAGCTCTGCAGGACCCAGAGGGCTGCTTGAAAGCGTATGAAACGGAGATCTCCGCTGCCCTGGCATAGCAGAGGGGAGACTCAGCCTCAATAAATCCGACTATTCTTGTTCCAGCAGGATTGGGCTCTAGCACAGCTCCATTTTCCCCTTCAGCCTTGCTGCGGTGGCTGTTGTTGCGGCTGGTGTCTCTCCTTTCGCTTGGATTTGGACTGTAGAGCATCAAAATCAGTTTGAAAAGCCTCTGTCCTCTAGCTCCCTGTGGCCTCCTCCTCGGAGCACAACGTGGTGTGCAGAGGATGCAGTCTTTGCACGGTCACGTTGCGTCTCCTCCGCATTGCAAGGCTGGCCACTGTGGATATGCTGAAGCAAACCACTGCGGCTTTGCCCCCCGCTGCTGTTGCAGGTTGTCCCTGACGTATTCCCCCAGCCCTTCTCTACCCATTGTCTTTCGGTGGCAACTCTTCACTCCTCGGCAGGGGAGGTGCAGCTTTCTCTTCCACCCCTTTCTGCTGACAAGCTGACTTGGCCATTCCTTCTTCCCGATTTATGCGCAACTGTCGTGTGATCTTAATACAAGTATAACAAAAGCTTTTAACACTTAACTCCCCTGATCAAACAGCAAAGTCCAGGAGGCCTCTCAGTACCCCAGGGTTGGTTTTCTGTTTGTTTTCTGAGTTAATTTCTTCCTGGCACAGTCAGCTTTGATGTCTTTTTGCATATATTTGAGGCTGGTTAACGCCGGTCAAGAAGCAGAGCTAGGAGCCACAAAGCTTTCCTTGGACTTGCTACAGAATTCCTCTGTGGCCTCAGGCAAGTCACTCAATGTCTCTCTGTGCGGAGAGGGTGATTATTGACTAGAGGGCTGTAGGACCTACCGAAGCATGCCAGGGTTTGCAGGGGAGGGCGTGCTTTGTGTACAAAGTAGCATTTGTATTATTATAATTGTTGTTATATTATAATTTAAGGCAGGCCAAATGCAGGGTCCAACACCGCTCGGCAGAACCTTCCCTTCTGCAAAGCTACGAAAGCAATTTACATGTAAATGAGTTTGTCGTTTTGTCTGAACTCAGCGGATCATCTTAAAATCCTGCCGCGAAAGAACAAACTTTCAGATATCTGCGTGTGCCAGCCAGAGTGGTTTCTGTGCCGTGGCAGCCTGCGTTCGTCCCTGGGATCTCTTGGCCAGTTTTCCTTGTCCCGCTTCGCACTAAGCCGATACGAGCCTCCTGCACTCGATGCCTATCCAGGGGACACCGTGGGCTAGGGAGCAGCATGAAAATTGACGGGTCCAGCTTCCAGAGCAATGCACACGAGTGTCCCGCCGCCAGATGATGAACAAACAGACCATTGTGGCGGTCAGGAGCGGAGCAAGGGCAGCGACTACAATATTGTCCCTGAGCCATCCGCCAGCAGTAGCCCGCGGACCGCGCCGGGACGGGTTTGCTGGGGGTGCCTGCAGCAGAGCTGGCTCGCTGCCACGCTGCTGGCTGCTCTTCCTCGTTTCCAGATGCTAGCCCTCATTAAAAGGAGCTTCCAATCCACGTCGTAGCGGAGAAGGGACGTTCGGAAGGTCAATCGCTGCTGCTCCCGCAGAGATCATCACGGGGCAGAGAGAAGCCCATCGGACCCTCGCTGGGCTCCAACACGCATCGGGAAGGCTGGGGACCTTCTGCCCTGTGTCCTCCGGGAGCCTCGCAGCAGGGCCGTGGTGCTCAGCGCAGGGAGAGCAGCTCCTCGGGGCTGCCTCGTGCTCCGGTTCTGCCTGGCTTATGTGTATGTTTTCCTCGTCGTATTTACTCTCCTCAGACGCTCTGGGTTGGGTTTTCATTGACTTCAGAGGGAGCACACTGAAAGCGTTCGAAAACCCACCCGGTATCCTTGTGTGTGTGTATTTTTGTTCCGTGTCATGTATTTATATATAGTTCTGTGTATTTGAGTTAGGAACAGGTGGCATGCCAGAAATCCCTATTTCTGAGACGCTTTCTCACAGAGCTTTGCCGGTAGCCAGATAACAATTGAGGGGAAGGTTTGAGGGGAAGGAAGTGGAAATCTTCCTACTTATCTAAGGGGAAAACTCTTAGACAAATAACTGCTAAAATAGAAGTCTCTGTCTTATCGTCAGGCCAACTGTAAGAGGGAAACTGGTGAAAGTCAACCCTGAAGCTCCAAGGTCACGCTGCTGCCTCTCGACAGTCATCAGGAATAAGAAAGTCGCGTGGTGTTCAGTGTTGTGAAGAGCTGCGCGCCCACAGGACATCCCCTCCCCTGATCTGCTTCAGGTTTGCAACCGTGCCAAAGCCTTACTCATTGGCAAGTAAACGAGATCTCGAGGTTGGATGTTTTCATCTCGGGGCAAGAGGACGTGTCTGTGTGTGAAGGAAATGGAAAAGAAACCTCTGTATTTTAGTAAGCAAATAGTTTTTAAAAGGGAAATGCAGCAGTGCTAATAAATGCCGTGGTATTTTCTAGCCCAAACCTGCTGAGATCTACTGTAGGTCTGCTTGGTGCTGATTTTGTTCTAGATTGTGTAGAAGGCTTGAAGCAGGATTATAGAAAGCCAAAACCCGCGAGGCGTCTGTTGTCTAGAGATAGCGATCTGGATCTAAATGACAGTTTGAAATAAGTGGGTCCAGGTTTTCTCTCTCCTGGAGAAGTCTCATGACGCAGACAGGCAGGGGTATTTCCAGCGACGAGGAGCCTTATGGCAGGCCCGCAGTGCCTTGAAAATCCGACATGTGACCGCAATTCTGAAACGAGAGAAGTCCCGAAAGCCAGGGCTACTTTCCTTCTCAGCTCATGATTAAAAACAGAAGAAATACCGTACAGTTTCAATATTAAAGCATGCGGGATGTGACCTGAGCGGAGCAGTCAGTCTTGTAGCTGGAGTGACCTGCAGTGATATTTTCAGTGGCTTAGATAGGTGCTGCCTGCTGTGCCTGGTGTCTTTGAGGATGGTGATGTATTGGTTTTCCTGCACGTAGGTTTGCCAGCAGTGGTTTGAAATGATATTCTGGAGCTCTTCACTTCAAAAATGCAGTTGCTCTTGGATGGCTTTTGAAATGACACCGTCGGGTCATGAAATGGGCTTTGAAGAAGTGGGGGTTTTGTTTTTCATCCGCGACCGGTGGAAATAGTTCGGGGGTGTAGCCTCAAAAACAAATAGCTGAGAGCAGCGCTTGGCTTGGAGGGGACGCATTGCCGGGGAGAGGTTTCGTGCTGGGGGTCGGGCTGGCAGCCCCCCTGCACCCGCAGCCGGGGCTCGGTCAGGGCCCTTGCGGCGTCTCGAGGCTGTGAGAGGAGCTGAGGGGGGCGCAGGGTGCTTCACCGAAAAACCCTTGGCTGGTTGCGTGCTTCGCAGGACTGGTGTTTGGAGGACGGGGCTGCTCGGGGGCTTGGCTGCTCGGGTGTTTGTCTGTCCCGGCGAGCGTCCCCTCCTCTGTAGGCGTCCGGAGTCGCAGGCTCGTGTCTGGCCGGGGCAAGGCAGCGTCACTTGAGGTGGGGACAAGACCTTCAGGCTGGAGGCCACCCTTACATGTCCCGTTTTCCCCTAGCCAGGGCATGGCCTTGCACCCTGCAGCGCTGCTGGATGAAATCGGGGACCCCGAGCGAGGTGGGGGCCCCCTGCCAGCACCGAGAGCCCCTCCGCACCCCAGAGGCTTGATCATTTTCGTGGCTGCCCTCCCTTTCGAGCGTATGTTGTGCCTTAATTCTCCCTGTGAGCGACGCTGCAAGGGCAGACGAGCTGTCGAGCAACCGGGAGTCCCTTTCCGTGCGTCTGCCCCCATCGATAAAAGCGGGCTTGCCCAGGAGCCAGCCGGCATCCAAGACAAGCTCCGAATGCACGTTTGCCGGGGGAGTTCACGTCCCGAGATTTTAAAGCCAAATTTCGGTCTCTGGGACCGTTGTGGTTTTTAACGAGCTCTGTAGCGACCTACTGTTTTTGTAACGTTTTTTTTTTCTGTTGTGCAGTGCCTGCTTGTTCTCTTTCCTTTTTTTTTTTTTTTTTAAAAAAAAAAAGAGCCTTGTGTTCGACATGAGTCCAAAATTTCAAACGGAGAATAAGCCGGAGGGTTGCAGACGTGTCTCGAGCTCGGCCCCGCGCTGACCTGCGCCTCCCGGGCAGCCACCCTGCCTCGTGACGGGCTTCGCAGTTCCCCTAAAACTGCTGCCGGGCCCTAAAACCCCGGCGAGCGGCGCGTCGGCCCGCGGGCATCGCTTCTCTGCGCCGCTCCCAGCGCTGCCATCTCCCCTCTCGTAGAAGGGGAAGCGAGAGGAGCAGAAAGGACCTCTGAGAGCCGGAGGGAAATTTCCTGCCCCTTGTTGTGTTCTGCGAACACTGCTCTTTTTCTCTCTCGCCCTCTCCCTCCTCTCCCAGCGAGGCTGGAGATCAAAATGGCTCCTTTGTTCCTGTCCCCGGGGCCCAACTGCAAGGAGAGAGCGGCTCCGGAAACACCGCGCTGCACGCGCGGTGCGGGTGGGAGGGACCCGCGCTGTCGCCGTGCGGTAGGTCCTACATAAACACAACGCAGGGTGCCTGCGGGAGCTCCGGGCGGGTTCCTCGGGCAGGCCGCAGGTGGGGCTCGGTGCCCCCTTTGCCCTCCCCTCCTGGCTGCCCCGGGGTGGCGGGGGGCATCAGCCCCGCTCCAAACCGAGCGTGGGGTTTTAGCCCTTCAAATCCCTTCTCCTTCCAGCCCAGGCTCTTCCGTACATCCGTGCGGGATGCGGGTTGTGCTGCTCGCAGGGGTCGGTTTGCGTTTTTGGGGGGGTTTCCTGCAGAATTTTGTGAAGGCAAAACTTGTCGGGGGGATCCGGGGCCACCGCGGCTCGTCCTGACCCCGGGGCAGCCCCCAGCTCGGCGGCAAAGCTCCCCGCAGCTCCTGGTGTGCGTGTGCGATTGTCCCCCCACCCCCTTTTTTTTTTTTTATATATAAAAGACAAATGGAAAGCTAAACTAGCAGAGGTTTTTAAATATTTTATATTAGTTTCTAATGTAAATTCCTACGTTGTTATTGCGGTGCTGGGTGTGTTTCGCCTGCACGTGACTTTTGTAATATTTTTGTGAATCACTAAACCTTTTTTTCCTCCCGTGTATCCTAAGTGCATTAAAGGTATTTGCATACTTGTCGGTGTCCTTCTGTGCGGGCGGCCCGGCGGAGATCGGTGGCCGAGGGACGGTCCCGCGGCCTTTTTGTGCTCCTCGACAATAAATTCCTTCAAGGCCGGAGAGGGGAAGGGTGGAATACGTAGGGGGGTGGAGGGAAGGGATGTGCGAGGAGCCGAGAGCCAGCATGGTTTTGCTCTTGCTCCTTTGGGGACGTTGTCTCGGCCTTCCTACGTCGAAGGGGAAGCCCGGGTGCGGGGTTAGGGGAGCAAGGCGCAGCCTGCAGCGGGTTCCCTCGCCCGAAACCCCGCATGGTGTCAGCTTCCCAGGCCTCGAAGCGTCTGCAAGCGAAGGGCTGCCCCTTTGGGACATCCCGGCAAGGACGGCGGGGCCGGTCGGTGCTGGGAAGCCTCCCGCCGGCGCCCAGTTAATCATTCAAACGCATCAAGGCTGCGCGGGGAGATAAGCAGCCGCTCGGGCAGCGGGGACGTGCCGGGCCCCGCAGCGAGGGCAGACCCAGAACGTAAATCCGGGGACAGGGAGAGCCAGCAGAGGCCCAGCACGGCCCCAGATCCGCAGGGGACCCCGGCCAGCACCCCTCGCCCCAGCCCTGTGCCTGGCCTCGCCGCGCTGCCTCCGCCCCAGCCGAACGCACCTTCGGGCGGTGAATTTAATTAAGGTTTCTGAAAAGCGGTGTCTGGGAGCCCCTCCTGGATCTGCGGCTCTGAACTTCATTAGGAGCGGTTTGTTGCTAATAACGCCGGCAGCTCCTCTAATTAATAATGGAAGGGCTGCGAGCAGATGCCAAGCCAGGAGAGGGAAGGGATTTGTTTGTTTATTTCTCTCTCACTCTTTTTTTTTTTTTTCTTTTTACAGTGCGGAGGGAGGGCCGGGGCTCGTTTCCCATCCAAAAAGTGAACAGCAGCACCTGGGGACCTTGGCTGGCAAGAGGATGGGGAATGGGGAAAGGGGCCCCCGTGGCAAGGGGCTCACGCTCCCGGTGGTGCTCCCTGCTCACCAGCGCCGCTTGTGCAGCTCTCGGGCACCCAGCGTTGTCCCCGTGTCACGGCCGGGCCATATCAGAGAGGGTCCTGAGGGGATGGGCACAGCTGGTCCGGTCCCACAGCCGGTGATTTCAGGGGGGTTTTCCCTGGAGAGACACTGGGGTCATGCAGCAAGTCCCCAGGAATCGCCACGTGGGAGACGGAGTTCATCCTGCAGCCCCTGCTCGAAGCCTCGGCGTGGGCACGTCAGGAGCGCGCTGCCAGTCCGGGTGTCGCTGGGACGTTCGCCTGGGAGAGCACCGATGGCTTTGGAAGAGAGAAATTGAACCAGAGCCGCTTCTTCCCCCCTGCATTCTTCCCCCTAGCGCCCTCAGACTGCCCCTGTGCCGAGAGAGAGCATCTCAGGGATGCTCCGTGCTCTGGGAGGAGGCGTCGGGAGCTCTGCGGCAGCGCCAAAGCGCTGGCACCCCAGGAAGGAGGCTGCCACGCAGAGACCGTGCGCGGCCGTCCCGGCGGGCACCTTCCAGGCAGCAGCCGCTTATTGCTGCAGCAGCTTCCCAAAAAACGTGGCGAGGTTTTGGTTTTTTGTCCGAGGGGAAAAGTATTTTTAATGCACTTTCCCATCATCCGCATTTCCTCAGACTTTCCACACCGGCCACAAATGACTCGCCGGGGGCAGGCAGCAAGGCAGCACGGCGGGGACGGTGCTGGAGGTGCCGCTGGTGCCCCGGGGAGCAGAATCAGGCTCAGATATTTGGGATCGTTCCCAGCAAGGAGGGCTACCCAGGTGGTAAAGGCTCAGGTAAGGGCGATTCCTCAGCCTCACCTGCGTGCCCGAGACCTGAGGAGCGAGCAGGGGAAGCCTCGTGGAAGCCCCGCAGCCGCGAGGCTGGGATGCGTGCTTTGGTTAGGTCTGTTTGCAAACAGCGATGTGTTGGAGACAAGCCGGGCACGCCGTTCACCGCGGGTTCCCCGTGGGCCCGCAGGCGGATGCTTTTTGGTGACGGGTAAGGCAGGTGCGAGCCAGAGCCGGGGAAGCGCTCCGGAGGGACCGGGCTGGCACCCGGCGAGCTTGGCGTGCCCCTGGAAATCCACGCGTGCTCCTAACCACCCAGCCTGGAGGAAAACGCACAAAGAGGGTATTAAAAAAAAAAGCTCTGAGGTCAACCTGAGGAGGGAAGCACAGCTCCCCGTGCCGGGTGGGATATTCCCCATCACTTAAATGCGCGAATCCGGCTGCTAAAAACCACCGGAGCAAACAGCACACTCCTGGAGCAGGTGAGGGAGGGCTGGAATTAACCCCAAAATGATCCGAAACATCCAGCAAAAGGGGAACCAGCAGGGAAAATTAAAAAAAGGGGGGCTCGCAGGCATGGGGGACGGGAAGCGCAGTGGGGGCTCGTCCCCGGGGGCTGCGGGGCGGCGTGGCAGCCTGCCTGCAGCGGCGGCGGCGGCCCCACAATGCTGCGAGGCGTCAGGAGCACGATCAGCGGTGGGAATCCCAGTCATTGCCTTAAAAGGAGATTTCGGGGACGCTTTTATTTGAAATTGTTTCCTTGTTATTCAGCTTATTGAGGGCTTTATTTCGTTCCTGGCGATGTGACGTGAGGGGGGCTTTAGATGCGCTACCCGCAGAATTAGCAGCTACGGCCAAGGATGTTTCTGTGGATTTTCAGGCCAGAAGAGACCACTAAATCATCCCGTTTGACCTCCTGTATTCGCAGGCCAGAGAATTTCACCCAATTACTCTTGCATTGAGCCCAATAACTTGTGTTTTTGATTCGAGCACGCGTTCCAGCAAGACATCCTGTCTTCATTTGGGGACTTCAAGCGATGAAGAATCCACCACTTACTTCCCTTAATTGTTTGTCCTAGTGGCAAAAAAACGCACACACGAGGGAAAAAAAAAAAAAACCCACTGCTGACTTATTTAGGATTCGGATGTGTCTGGCTCGCTCCGAACCGGGGGGCCTGTCCCCACCACCATCCCCACTGCCCCTTTTGTTGGCACGATGTGACGGGGACAAGGGGGGACCTGGGCACTCGTGTTGCTCTCGGTGGCCCGCGAGCCGGGGCTGGTGCTGGGCTGGACACCAGCACCCCTATTAGGCTGCCATTAGCGAGCAGCTCAAGAGTTAACAAACTTCGAACAGATGTGACCAACATGTCAAGACACGAGAAGTACGTGGTATGGATGTTTATAAGAACATCGACAGAAGGCATTCATAAAAGGTTATAAACCGTGGTAATAAGCAACCCATCAACTTGTTTGGACTCTAACACTTGATTAACCATTTATTAAAACATGCAGTAATCATTTATAAGCCGTAAGTGGAACCGAACGTAACGTATGACTCTTTTTTACGTTAATGGATGCCTCAAGACTTCCCTTTCCCCCTGCACCGGGTGCTCGCGGTTAAAGGCTAACCGTGGCCGCGGGGCGCCCCATCCCCTCCGCGCGGGCGCTGGCTCACGCCGGGAGCCTCCCGAATTTCCCGTGCCTCGTTGGGCGCAGGGGGGTCCCCTGGGAACGGGAGGAGGACCTGAGGGGGCCAAGACCCTGCCCTGAGCCCCGGGGAAAGGAGCAGAGCGAGGGTAGAGCAGGACTGGAAGCAAGCCCCGGGCGGCCGAAGCACGGGGCTGGGAAGGAAACGCCTCCGACGCCACGGCAGCTTCATCCTTCTGTCAACAGGACCCTCCTTTTTGTTTGCCATCGCACTCCTACTACCCTCAGACAGACCCTGTTTTCCTTCCTGGTGTCCTAACGAGACCTAAACCCATAATTGCTCCCATTACACAACCGGGATTGACATTTTATTAGCAATGCTTCCTGACCTAATTTACGCCACTGATACCGTGGTGCTCTTCCCATGGCAAGCAAACCCCTTTGGCTTTCGAGCCTGGAGATGCACCGGCTGTGGGCAGGCACCAGCCCCGTCCCCTGCCTCAGTTTCCCCGGCCGTGCCGAGCAGGGGCCGTGGGTTTGCCGGCGGCACGGCGGATGCTGCCCCGCGGTCACAGCCCTAGGAACACTCCTCCGTTCAAAGCGAGCTCGGTAGCTGCCCGGCGGGGGGCTTTTTAGCATGCGTGTGATGCTGGGTCATTTGGCTGCAGCCTGCTTTAATTGCACGGAGCATGCAGAAAAGGAAGAGGGAGGCTGGGAATCGCTGCAAAGGGTTCGCCTCGACCCGGGCAGGATCCGTCCCACCCCACTCCTGCCGTCCTCCTCCCCTGGCCAGCTCCAGGCCCTAGGGCTCCGTGTCCCCACGCAGGGCAGGACGCGGCCGTGTCCCACCCAGGGGACCGAGCCAGCGCTCTCCGAAAATCCCTGCGTTTGTGGGGTCGAGCCCCGAGGCATCCCAACAGACGCACCCCGCTGGCAGCCCGGCTGTGGCAGCACCTGTCCCGCTTGCAGCAGGGCGTAAAATTAGGCAGAGCCGCGGTTATTTTCCCTCTGCCCCCCGGTGGATTTCTGCAGCTTTCTGTCCCGTCCCGGGGAAGCGAGGAGGAGCCCGTGTGGCTGCCAGACTCCCTCGCTCTCAAAGAAGAAGAAAAAAAAAAAAAAGAAAGAAAATTGTCTTGTTTTTCTTTTTGTTGTTGTTTGGCTTTATTTATTTTTTTATTTTTTTTTGGGGGGGGGAGGTTTGTGGCTTTGACGCAGTTTCCTGAAAATCCTGCCTCATCCTGCCAGGGGCTGAGCGAATGCACATCCCAGCCCTCTGCGGTGGGGGAAGAGAAGGAGAAAAAAAGCCAGCGAGGGAAGAGAAAGAAAAAAAAAAAAAAAGAAAAAAAAAAAGAAAAAAGGCCTTTGCCAAACTGGCCTGACCAGAATGTGACACAAGAGCAGGAAATGAGTCACTCGGCAGGGCAGCTGCTCGCAGGCATTTGCATAGAAAGAAACCCCACCAGGCAGGGGAGCAGCACCGGCCCCGCTCGCCCGCTCCCCACCGGCCCCGGTGGCACCAGAGCCTGGCCAAGGCGCCCAGCATCGCCCTGGCACCGCTGCCGGCGGGGTGGTGGCAGCGACACTTCTGGCTGGGCTGCCCCACGTCTGGCTGGGCAAACAGGGCTTCGCCCCCAGGTTTGGTTGTTCCACCCGGAGTTGGCCGTTTTGCCCTGAATTTGCCCCAGGATGAGGCTACGTGCTGTGACCCGCCCTTATGGTAGGGAAGAAATGGAAGAAGCCCAGCTCCGCTGCCACATAAGGGGCCCCCATCGTGCATCCATCGAACAGGGAGGATTTCTCCCCCCATTAGGGGGGACGAGGACATCCCCCCACCCTGTCCCCAGCAGCCATCCAGCTCCCCTCTGATCCCGGCCCCAGGGAAGCCATCACGTTTCCAGCCCATCACGTTTCCATCGCTGCAAATCCCTGCAAACAGCCTCATTCCCCAGTCAGATCTGCTCAGTCCACAGCCCTAAAGAGCAAACGTAGCTCCTGTAAATCTCCGCTCCCCCTCCGACACCCCATGGGGCGACCTCGGTCGCCTCCAACCTTTTGCTCCTAAAGCCTTTTATTTATTTTGCTGATAAACTGCAACCCCTGCAGGATCGCTCTGTGGGAACAGCCTGGCCAGGCTGCGAGCCTTGGGGTTTCCGTCCTGTCCCAGCACATTTTTCTTCCTCCCACCTTCCCCTCACCTCGCTCCATGGTGCCCGGGGCAGGGGCTGTGTCCGGACTTAACTCCGCGACAGCACAGAAATCCCGATCAGCCCCCTGAACTGGGCTGCTTTCGTCGTTCGCAGCAGAGATCCCCAAACTGGCTTTATCGTGGCAAAGAGGCTGCAGGAATCTCACCCAGGAACTAGAGGCGAACGAGGCGTCCCGAGCCAGCCCCGGTGCTGCCACCGACTGCAGCCCTGTTAGCAGCACGGGGCG
The DNA here is from genome assembly GCF_040182565.1 of Anser cygnoides. Classification (NCBI taxonomy): domain Eukaryota; kingdom Metazoa; phylum Chordata; class Aves; order Anseriformes; family Anatidae; genus Anser; species Anser cygnoides. The sequence continues at coordinate 13,821,515 of NC_089879.1, read as the reverse complement.
TGCAGGGACACCAACGCTGCAATTATTTGCCATTATTTGCCCCGCGGTGGCATTTGGGAGCAGCGTGCAGATGCGAACTGCAGGTAGGGACCTTCCCCGCCCCAAAACGTTGCCCATAAAGCATAAAGCGAGAGGGGAAAAGCGGAGGGACAGAAATGGGAACGCCGAACCTAAAACCAAGCTGAAGGGAGCCGGTACCCATCACTGCAGGCTGCTCACCCCGCTGCGGGCAGCCCGGGGTCTGCAGCACTGGGGCTACAGGGATATGGGGTCTCCAGACAGTTTGGTCTGTGGATAAATTTTGGCTAAATCCCTGCCCGTCAGCACACCGGGCAGGTGAGAACAAAGGAGTCGGGGGCTGGATGCTGAAGCTGCTCTCTGAGCCTTTACCCCCTCGTTGCCCCACTGCGAATGCAGCTGGGCAGCTTTTGGTCCAAACTCTCCGTTTTGAGGCCATTTGTGACCTCCTCGTCGGTGGGAAGCGGCCTTACACCAGCAGTGTGCTTTCTTCCCGGCACATTTGGCAGGGGCTGGATCCGCAGCGTCCCGTGAAACAGCTGTGGGGACATTTGGTGGGAGAGCTGCTAACAGAGACACCTCTGTGCCCGGCGGAGGGGCTGGGGCAGCTGGCTTCGGGACAGCCCCGTGGGACAAACGGACACTGCTCTGCACAGGGAGGGAACGTGCCTGGTCCCGTGTGAAATTATAGCGTGTCTCGTGGGAGCCGAGAAGGTGCTGGAGGGCACTTTTGGTACCCAGGGATGGCCCAGGTGTGAGCTGGTTCCTGGGGGATTCCCCTCCCCTCTATGGCACCCTGAGTGACAGACCCCTCCCTGGGGTGTGGGGGGGTGCTGGCGGCCGGGCCCCACTGCCCACGGGGGCACTCCCCAGCGGGGCACACGTCGCAGCTGGGGACAGGCCTAGGCACCTCGGAGGTGACGGGGACAGCGATGGCCGGTGGGGCCGCAGTCAGGTGAGGGTGTCCCGCACGTTATCAGGAGTGTCTCTGGTGTGAGCGTGGTGCTGAGGGCGCGCAGCTCAGGGCAGCAGAGGTAGGAGCTCCAGGTGCCGCACAGTGGTGGCCTTCACCTTAGAAAGCACAAGGACAGGCCCTGAGGAGCTTTCCTCCTGTGGGTCAGCTGCTGTCCATGTCTGTATCCCCATCCTCATCCCACCTGCATCCCTACCCTTGCCCCATCTGCATTCCCATCCCCGTCTCCCTTCCTGTCCCCATTCCATCCCCATCCCCATTCCATCTGCATCCCCTTCCCACCCCACCCCATCGCATCTGTATCTCCATCCCCGTTCCCATCCCACCTGTATCCCCATCCCCTCGCCATCCCATCCCATCCCACCCGTATCCCTGCCTCCATCCCCATCCCACCCTACCCCATCCCGCCCGTATCCTATCCCATCCCACCTGCATTCCCATCCCCACCTCCATTCCTGTCTCCATCCCATCCCCATCCTCACCCCACCCTGCCCCATCTGTATCTCCATCCCCATCCCCACCTCACCCTACCCCACCTGTACCCCCATCCCACCCTGCCCCACACAAACCCTATCCCCACCCCACCCCACCTGTATCCCTGCCTCCATCCCCACCCCCACCCCCATCCCATCCCATCCCACCCCACCCGCATCCCCGTCCCCATCTGCACCCCTGTCCCCATCCCATCCCACCCCATCCTGCTCCACCTGTATCCCCATCCCCATCCCCATCCCATCCCACCCCATCCCATCGCCATCCCCAACCCACCCCGTCTCACCCTACCCCATCCCATCTGTATCCCCGTCCCCATTCCCCCCCGCCCTCCCCGCTCCCCGCCGGTCCCCACCGCCGCGTGGCCGCTTGAAGCCCTCTCCCCGGCAGCGGGGCGGAGCCGGGTGACGCCTGCCCGGGAAGGGGGGGGGGGGGGGCGGCGCCGGTGCCGATCCGGACCCGCTCCCGCTCCGCTCCCGGTGCTGGTCCCGCGGTGCCGGTCCCGCAGCGCCGCTCCCCCCCCCCCCCCCCATGGGCGCCCCCCGCCGCCGGGGCTGAGCCTCAGCCGCCTCCTCCGCGGCGCCGCCCCGCGCCCGCCCCGCTCCCCCCCCCCCTCCCGGGGGCTCCGCGCCCCCCCCCCGCCGCTCGCTGCTCCCCCCCCACCCCGAGCCCCGAGCCCCGAGCCCCGAGCCCCGGCCCCGGCCGCGGCCGCCTCCCGGGGGCGGCGGAGGGAGGCCGGGCGTGGGGCCCGGCGGGCGGCGCCCGGGGCGAGCCCAAGATGGCCGGAGGCGGCGGGGGCGGGGGGCGCTGAGCGGCCCCCACCGGGCACCGGCACCGGCAGCGGGCACCGGGGGGCAGCGGGGCCGGGCCGCCCCCCCCCCCACCCCTCAGCGCCCCCCGCTCGGCTGCGGGAGGAGGAGGAGGAGGAGGAGGAGGCGGCGGCGAGGCTGCGTGCTGCCGCGGGTGGGTTTGGGGTTGGGGCTTTATTTTTTTTATTATTGATTTTTTTAATACCTTTTTTTTGTTTTTTTTTTCTCTCCCCCGGTAGGGCAGCTCAAAATGGCTGAGGGCTGACTCGGCTCGCCCCGAGCTGCGCCGCCCGTGCCCGGTTCCCGGAGCCCCCCCCCCCGGTAGCGGCTGGGCAGCCCCGGCCCGCCCCGGCCCCTTTGTTGGCTCCCTCCGGGGGCGGCTCTGGCGCTCCGGGGGCTGGAATGAGAGCGGGCTAGGCTGGAGCCCCCCCCCAGCCTGCTTCCTCCCCCCAACCCTTCTCCTTTTTTTTTTTTTTTTTTTTTTTTTTTTAAATATTTTATTTTCCTCCCCCGAAGAGGACCCAGCCCCTCGTGAGAATTCCGAGCAGGTTGATTTTGGGTCCGCGGCGCTCGGGCTCTCCCCCTCCCTCCCCTCCCTCCTTCCTCCCTCCCTCCCTCCCTTTGCGAAACCCATTTTCTTTTTTCATTCCTATTTATGAACGGAGGCAGAGGCTGGGAGGGTTGCTTTGGGCTCGGGGCTGGAATCTCGTCTGAATGATTGGCCTGTCTTCCCTCTGAGCTCTCCCATTCAAGACCTCACAATTTTGAAGCAGGCGAGAGGGGTTTTTTTTTTCTTCTCTTTTTTTTTTTTTCTTGTCTTTTTTTTCCTCTTCCTTTTTTTTTTTCGCCGCTCTGCCGGGTTAGAAGCAAACCTTTGGGGCCGCGGAGAGAAGTCGTTTTTTTTTTCACCGTCGTCATCATTGCTGTTATTTTTTTTTTTTTAATTATTTTTAATCTTCCTCCTTTTCCCGTTTTGGATCTTAACCCTTTGATCTGTTTCCTTTAAAAGACTCCGATTCCGAACTCCCATCAGGGAGAGAGGGAGGAGGAATACAGGAAAAAAAAAAAATCTGAGCGAGTCTGGGCTCTCAGCTGCTAGCCAGGTTGGTGGGGGACAAAAGTCCCTTTAAAATATTGAATGTCGGTTGCAAACCTAAGAAAAGAAAAATCAAATCCGGAGCGCTAAATTTAGGAGGTTTATATGGCACTTGGACCCTGCTGCTGGATTTTGTATGGATTTTTTTCAACCTTCGGTAAGTTTCGATTCGCCCTCGGGGATAAAAAGAGACAAATTGCTTTTGGGGGTTGTTAAGACTTCGGGTTGTAAATCCTACAGTATCACGCCTTTTTTTTTTTTTTTTTTAACCGTTTGCCTTGCTTTTTTAATGAAACGACACAGATACCGTGTTTTCGTGCTTGAGATTCCTAGAGTGCTGCCCCGTGGCTCATTTTTATTCCCGATTTTAGGGATCTGTTGAGGTTTTTTATTTACCGTGCGTGCCGGGGAGGAGGGGGGGAGCCCAGCGATTCACCCCGAGACTTCCTGTTGCAGGGAGAAGAGACCCCGGCGTCCATCTGTAGACCAAACTGAGAGATTCAGCGGGGGGAGAGTCGCCAGATACCGCCGGTAGAGATGGCCGAGAACTGGAAGAACTGTTTCGAAGAGGAGCTCATCTGCCCCATCTGCCTGCACGTCTTCGTGGAGCCCGTCCAGCTTCCCTGCAAGCACAACTTCTGCCGGGGCTGCATCGGGGAGGCGTGGGCCAAGGAGTCGGGCTTGGTGCGGTGTCCGGAGTGCAACCAGGCGTACAACCAGAAACCCAACCTGGAGAAGAACCTGAAGCTCACCAACATCGTGGAGAAGTTCAACTCCCTCAACCTGGAGAAGCCCCCCTCCGTCTTGCACTGCGTCTTCTGCCGCCGGGGCCCGCCGCTGCCCGCCCAGAAGATCTGCTTGAGGTGCGAGGCCCCGTGCTGCCAGTCCCACGTCCAGACCCACCTGCAGCAGCCCTCCACGGCCCGTGGGCACCTCCTGGTGGAGGCGGACGACGTGCGGGCCTGGAGCTGCCCCCAGCACAACGCCTACCGCCTGTACCACTGCGAAGCCGAGCAGGTGGCCGTCTGCCAGTTCTGCTGCTACTACAGCGGGGCCCACCAGGGACACTCGGTCTGCGACGTGGAGATCCGTCGCAATGAGATCAGGGTAAGTCCGTCCTCGACCAGCCCACGCGCGCCTCGGCCTCCGTCCACCCTCGGGACGGAGGTGGCCTCTGCCCCGCGTGGGGATGCCGTGGGTGGGATGCACGTGGCGGGAGGTTGGCCGCCGCGTTCGAGGACTGGCTCCTGAGGAGGTGCCGCTGTGCTGGTCCTTCTTCCAAGCACGTCCCACCGTGAGACCCTCCTGGGGATGGGTCAAGGAGGCTCCCTGCCACCGTCGAGGCTGGTGAGGGAAGGAGCCTCCAGCAGGTCCCTGCTGAGGACGCATCCCGCAGCAGCAGCAGCCTGCCTCTTTTTCTCCATCCGCCTCCTGAATCCGCTGCTCTGTGGCGTGCCCTATTTGTTTCCCAACGGGCCTGTGTTTGCGTAGGGCCTACCCAAACCCCGTCCTGCTGCCCGGCGCTGCGGCCCCGGCCCTTTGACGTAGCGCCTCGCCGGTGCCCTCCGCGGCGCTGGGGCAGCCAGGAGGAAGTCGGCAGGAGCAGACATGTTAGATTGCGGCTACGCCGGGGCGCGGCGGGGAGGGCCGCCCCTGCCCGAGCAGCGAGGGGACGGGGCCGTCCATGGGGGTCTGCGCCGCCGTTGGGTGGCCCCTCGGCGTGTGGGGCAGGGTGGAGGTCATGGTGCTGAGAAGAGGGCGTTTCGGGGAGGAATCTCCCCGTTTTGGCCCCGCTGTGGTTCAGGGTCAGCTGGCGGCCGTTCGGTGAAACCCGTTAAAATCTGGCGGTGGATGGAGCCGTGCGACAGTGCCGGGGGAGCGGGGCTGAGGTGGGCTCCATCCCGGGTCTGAGGTGCCCTGAAATGGGGTTCAGACCGTCGGCTCCCGGGGTGACAAAGCCGCCGCGCGGCGGGGACGCAGGCCCTGTTCATTGTAAGGCTCGTGAATGTCAAAGCCCGGCTCTTCCCACCTTCCCCCTCGTCTCCCCCTGAGGCCATGTCGGCCTTCCCCTCCCTCTCCGTAAGGCCGGAGCTGGGAGAGCTTCGTGTCAGCGACTGGGGGGAGATGCGGCTTCTTGCTCCTGTCGGGGTTCGGGGCTGGGTTTGGGCCAAACGCTGCGTCGTTGCCGGCCCCTGGCCCTCCAGCAGCGCGGGGCGTAGCGCTGGATCTGGGGGAAAGTGAGTCTGCCTCGCTCGCGGCCGGGCCATCTGGCAGGAGCTTTCACCCTGGCTCCGGACCCTGGCGTTGCCGGCGGGCATTGCAGGGCCCCGGGGGCGACCCCGCTGCCACCCCCCCGTGCCTCCCCGCCGCGCTGCCCACCCGCCCGCCTCGACCCTTCCAGAGAGGCCCGGCGCTCGTCTGCCGAATAAATATTTAACAATGAATTGAATGGTGATTACTGTAAAATGGGGACGATTTCCTGTGTATTTTAATGTTGCCAAAATGAGTCACCATTTAGCAATAAAAAAAAAAGGAGTCATAAATAAAAATTGCAGTATAATTACTTTCCAATTGGATGGCCAGGCCTGCGAGGGGGGGAGGCGGCTCTGTGCGGAGAGCAGCCAGCGTGAGCTAACAGGAAGGTTATTTTCCTCTCCAGGTTTTTTGGGGGAAAACCAGAGACCTCCACAGAGGTGCCAGCAGCTCCACCACACGCGCTGGAAGGGGAAAGACCCAGCCAGGCTTTTTGAGAAGCACTTTTCTGCTTCTATTTATAGGAAGTCATTTTTGTCTCCCTCTGCCAGGGTGGAGGAGCCACCCTGGGAGGGCTGCGTGGGGCTGGGACGGGGCTGCTCGTGCGTGTGTTTCCCGGGAGTGTTAGTCAGGGACCCAGAGTGTTTTTCCAGGTCCTTTTCCAGGACACTTTGATCTCATCTATTCCCACTCTCTCTGCGTTTTTTTTTTGTTGTTGTTGTGGCTGTTGTTACGGCTGGATGCTCGCTGCTCCTTGCAGATTCATGCTCCTAATGACCTGGCGCAACGCTGCCACTGGCTAGGCTGAATTTTGGCCCTGGTGTGAAATCTTAGGATGGATGGCCAGGCGCTGAAGGTGCCCGTATAGCAGGGCCGCAGGCTTATTGTGTGACCTTGGCAAAATCCCTTAGTACCTCCATCGCCGCGTTATCTTAATTTCCCGTCCCCGCGATGATAAGCTTGTCTCTTCGCACTGGGCGTGCCGTTGGGTGCTCAGAGGCTGGGGCAGCCCGAAGCTGGGGGACGGGGTAGCCAAAGGGTCTTGTAGGTCAAGCAGCATCCCTGCGAGCCCCTGGACAAACAGCAGGCGAGCTCCTGGCTCTTCCCTGCTCTCACTGTGTGGCCCTGGGCAGGTCTCTGATGGAAATCCTCGGCGAGCCACGTGAGCTGGTCCCGGCCAGGAATGCGGCTGCGTCGGCTCCCGAATTAGGCCACTTGCGTGTCCCATCCTGCGTGCACTCAGCCGGTGACGGCTTCCCACATGCTGGGGTCGGGCACGGGATTCCCAGCTGCTGGCTCGCCCCACGCCGGTGGATGCGGTCCCCGAGCACCCCAGGGATGAGCGCAGTGGGGACGTGCGAGCGAGGCAGGGCTGGAAAGATCAGGGGAGGCCCTGGGACCGAGCGGCCGTGAGAGATTTGTTCCGTGCGTGCCTCTGTAGCTCTCCTCTGGGAAGATCTTAATTGAGAAATGAGTCAAAGTTTGGAGGCTCGGAGCATCGTCCTCCGCCCGGTGTCTGGCGTGGGGACCGGGAGCGTTACGGGGCGTGAGGTCGACCCGGTGGCGGAGGCGGCCCCGAGAGCCAGGAGCCTGCAAGAGCTCTTCAGATAAACTGCCCTCTTCTGCCGTGTGTTACTCCAGCCCACCTCGGAGGGTGTCGTGGCAGGGGAAGAGAGGCCTCAAACCCTCCGGGGGCAGAACCGGTGCTTTCTCAGCTGGTGATTTGGGCCACTGAGCAGTTGCTGGGCAAAAGCTTGGAGGCAGGTCGGCGTGGGAGGAAGGAGGAGGCTGGCTGTGGAGCAGGGAGCTCCACGTCCTGAAGCAGAGGCTGGTGCTGGGGTCGTTTTTGGGGGAGAGGGACTTCTCAGTATTGGATTCTCTGCGCAAACCCGCAGAGCCCTGGCTCACAGTTGGGTGAACTCGAAGGTGCAACCATAATACAAACAGTAAATAAAATATGTGGTTAATCTTTCTTTCGTGGGCGTATAAAACGCTTACCTCCCCTTCCCCCCTGTGAGATGTTTTCTCCTTTGTTTCCTGTTTTTGTAGCGCTTAAAGAGGAGAGGAAAAAAAAAAAAGCCAACAACCCACCCTCTTTTTTTTGCTTCTTGACGTTTTGTTTCATGTCAAGGTCTCAAAACGAAACATTTTCTCCTTCCATCTCTGCCTTTGCTGTCAGAGCCGGGTGCCTCCCACCTGCTATTCCCATGCATGGGGAAACCCACTTCCAGGGTTAAAAACGAAAGTTCGTCCAGGCTGAAGTAGTTAGCGTTGCCTAATTTTTATTTGTTCACCGCAGAATGGGGAAAAAATACCTTCCTGGGGTTGAAGCAGAGGTGAGAAGGCAGCAGCCAAAGAACGATGGGAGCAAGGGGCTCGCCCAAACCTTCGCTGAGCACTGCCACGTTCACCCCAGCCTTGTATGGGACGTGGTTGTTTGAAGCTGGGGGCATCAGAGCTTGCTCGAGGGTGTCCCAGCAGAATGCATCGAGCTGAAGGTGCCACCGGTGGAAAAGGGGTTAAGTAGAGGCTCTGCCCCTGCTTCGGTCTTGTTTCAGGGAACAGGGACGGCTTTCTCCCTGACCTTGCTTACAGCACCGTGTGGAAGTCATGAGAAAATTCCTCTGCCTTCTGAAAATCCCCAGCATTTTTGAATGAAGAGGGAGAGAGCGCGCTGTGGTGCTGCGACCTGCGGGAAGACATTCGGGAGCCTCCTGCAGGCGGGTGGGAGCAGGGCTGGCCCTGGAGCCGCAGCAGTCCTGCAGACAGCGGGGACGGGGACCGGGCTCCTGGGTGCCTCCGTTCCTCAGCGGGTTGGGCTTCCCTTTCTTACCCCATGGATAAGCTCTGCTTAGGTGTTTTATGAAGAATAGGGGAAAGGAGAGGTGAGCGCTTGGTGTCCACCAAAACACCGCCGGCTTTCCCTTGGTGGATGGCTCAGACACCAGAGGCACCTTCCTGCTTGAGGACGGTGCCATGCCACGTCCCCATCCCCGTCCCCATGCTGCTCTCGGTGCCGGAGGTGCTAAGCTGGGACCTGGGGAGCCCCGGTGCTGGGGTCGGCCCCGCCGGCAGGCTCCTGGCTCGAGCTGCTGGAGGTTGTTTTACTCTGAAACAGGTTTGGTAACTCGCGATGGGCTGGATTTTTACAGGCTTACTTATTTTCCAGATGACTTGTTTAGGAGGAGCGCGGCACGCAGCTCACTGGAGGCATCGTGAGCGCGAGTGCCCAAGTTCTCAGGCATTAATTTCGCTCTCGTGACTGTAGATGGTGTGGGCTGGTGCCTGGCAGGCGTTCCCCATGGAGCTCTTTAACATACCTGGTCCCTGTATTGCTCTGGCGGTAGGTCCTGGGAAGCTGGAGCAGCGCGGACGCTCCCTGCGCCCTCCACCTGAGCCTCCGCAGGCACCCCAGGGCCAAACCTCCAGCCCCGGCCTCCTTCCCTGTCAGCTCAGCCCCCGTCTCTGCCTCCCGATGTCCCCAGCTCCTGCCCAGGGGCCTCGTCCCAGCGCCAGGCTCCTAAACGTGACTGATGGTTGTGCGCAGGGACGCCGTCGCTTGGTCAAGCTGCCCTGATGAGCAGTGACTTCTCGGGCCTTGGGCGGTGGTGGAGATCCCAGCACCCACCTAGCCCGGCTTCCCAGCAGCGTGCCGTTGATCCGTCAAGCTTCGCTGTGCTTTGTTGTCGGGGCAGCAGGGAATTTAAGTCGAGCCGACAGCAACCTGTGCTGCCCCAGAGACCCCGGGGTGCCCAGCCGCCCCGGTGGGAACCCATCTGGCCGTGCAGCGGTGGGGTCCTCGTGGTCCCAGCCCTTCGGCTGAGCTGGAACAGCTGCCTCCTTCCCCACGGTCTGGATTAAGGGCTTTTCCCTGCTGCTTTCCTGCTGGGCTTGAGCATTTTCCATGCCCGTAGCCCATCAGGTTGCTCTAGACCCGCAGCCACAAGTCTGCGTAGAGCCATCGAGAAGTGACAGCAGAGGTGGAGGACGCGGGCAGCCCGGTGGCTGGGGTCTGGTCTCCCAGCCAGCAGGTACAGACCCAGCTTTGGCTGGCCGTGAGCATCGCACGCTCAGCCCAGACCCCGGTTTAGCCTAAATCTAACCCGTGATATTCGCGTCGGTGCCACGTGCCCGCAGGCGTGGAGCGCGCCGCTCTCCTCGCGCCCACCGCCATGGTGGAGAGGGGGAAGGCAAAAAGACCTCAGCGTGACGTCCCGGCTCCGTTCCTTAGCCCCATAGGAGCCCGGGCGAGTCCTCCAAGCAACACGCGAGCCCCGGGGCCTTCCTCCCTTCTCCTCCCCTCCCGTGGCTCCCCAGGAGCCGCTGGGCCCCTGCCCCTTTCCGAGCAGGGCAGAGCTGCGGGGTGGCGGAGGGGCGGGAGGAGGAGGCACGTTTCCATGGCTCACAAAGGGCACAAGCGATCAGATTCGTGCAACTGCCCAAGAATAAAGAGGCTCTTACATTGCTGCCTGCCCTGACCTCTCTCCGCTCTGTTCGGGAGGACAGCGTGTGACCACACAGGGATTTCTGAGCCGTGCTTCGGAGGAAGGCAGTGGGTTTTCTGTCCCCAGGTCCGCCTGCAGCTCGCCTTGCAGCACGCTGGCCTATTTTTGCTTGTTACCTGTCTGTTTGCTGGAAATCTTGCTACGCGGGGGTAATTTTTTCTTGCCTTCTCTTTAATTTCACGTAATTTTTTTTTCTTCTTTTTTTTTTTTTTTTAATCTGACACTGAAATGGGGCTGAGAGCAGCAGTGCTTCCAGAGCAGGGACAAAAGTAACCAGGAAACACGGGGCAAGAGAGGAGGGATCGACACCGAAACAATGAAATAGCCAAGCAAGGAAAGACTGAATGCTCAATAGCACAAGCCTTTGCAGAAATGCCTGGCTAGTGCAGCATTTTATAATCAGCTTCTGTGCTGGGCTGGCCTGCAACAGTAGTGTGATGGGGGAGGAATGCTTTGAATTAGCTGGATGCCAGAATTAATTCTGTCAGAATTCAGATGTACATGTATGTACAGCTTTATAAATAAACACTTGGAGCAAGATTCTGCTTTGCCACGCAGGCTCTGGGGCAGAATCTGGTCCGGCCTTGCTTTTTTTTTTTATTTTAACGAGATAAAATGCTGCGGATCTGTCCGAGCCTCTGGTGACTTCGTCAGCTCGGGGCGTTTAGCAGCAGCCTGTGGGCGCGGGAGGCGCTGCCTTGGTGGGAGGCAGGGGACGATGGCTCGATGGGGTCAGGGCTGCGGGGCTGAGAGGACGGATGGTGTGGGGTGTCCTCCTCTTCCCTTTCCTCCACGGGAGGAAGACCAGGGGCAGCCAACCCTGCTTCGCCCAGCAGGGCTGAAGGCAGCGAGGTTGGGAGCTGGAGGAGAAGCCTGGTCCCAGATCCGGAGGGCTGGGTGGTGATGTGCAAGCACGAGACGCGGGATGCACGCGAGAGATTTGTACATGTGTCCTCCAGATGAACTCCGGGAAGCGGTTCCCAGTGCTGGATCCTTCCCGATAAGGACGGCTTTGGCCCCTTCTCGCCAGGGGATCGTGCTCGTCCACTTGCTGTCTTGTGATTTGCTTGTGACGGTAACATGAGCAAAGCTGCTCGGAGCAGCGCCCTGCCGCCCTGCAGCGGTGGCTTCTACCTACCACGCTCACAGCCCGATCTGCTACGGCGCACCAACCTAGAGGATAGAAAAAAAAAAAACACAAAAAAACACAAATTGATTTAATTTCTCTGCCTTTTCTCCCCCTTTCTGTGTTTTTTTGTTTGTTTGTTTCTCTCCCCCTACCTTTCCTGTCTCGGTTCCTCGGTCTGTGGCTGTTCTGGGGGGGGCCCGTCTCCGGCGTGGGTTGGAAAGGAGCGAGCTGGGGATGGCTCCAGATGAGGCAGTTGGCAGGGAGTGACGTTCCGGATGGCTGTGTCTCTCTGAAATATGAGTAAACGTTGTCAGGCCGGCCGACTGGAGGACGCGGGGCTCGGGGAGGGCTGAGCTGCCCTCTCCTCCCTCCACCCATCCCTGCGTGCAGCATCCCCTGCTCGCTCGGCGTCCCCCCCGCTCCCGAATGCCCGTCTGGGTGACCTCGAAGCTCCGTCCTAGAGCTTGGGGAAAAGGGGCAGAAAATCCCCCGGAGCCTAATGGAGGCGGCAGCTTCCCTCGCCCTACGACAACTTAATCCAAACCCTGGCTCGAGCCGGTTATTGTGCGGCTCTGAAGCCCCGTCCCCAGGAAAGAAAGCTCCGACCCCCTCCCCTGGCCGTCGCTCCTGGGGTTTTGGTGGCGGGGGAGCTGAGCCCCGGGCTGTGGGGTGCTCGGCCACACGCTCAGTTATTTTTCTGGCAGCGTTTTGGGCTCCTGGACCCAGCGGTGACGCTCATTGGGAAGCACGGGGGGGGGGGGTGGCTGCCGTGGGCTCGCTCGGTGCTCCTTGTCCTCCCGCGGGCAGGGGGCTGCGTCCCTCTCCCCGTCGGATCCGCCGGCTCTTTGGGGTGGGAGCCGGCTTTCCCCGCAGGTGAAACTCCTCTGCGCTCAGACAAAGGGATGGGGGTGCGGGTGCCTCCCTTTGTTCTCGGGTCCTGGTGCACCAGGCTCCGCCGGCAAAAGCCCCTTGACGCGCGGCTCTCGGGTGGATGGAGCGGAATAAATGCGCCGCGAGGTCTCCGAGGTCCCCGTCCCCGGCGCGGTCCCTCTTTGGGGAGGGAGGGGGGGGGGGGGACACAAAGTGCCTCCCCACTTCCCCGCCTTCCCTCGGGTGTTGTGGCAGGCCCCTCGGTGAGGGGGGTGGCTGGATCCGGGAGGGAATTCCTGCAGCCCCCCCTGCGCCAGGTGGCTGAGGTCGGTGAGCCCTGCTTGTGTCGGAGCTGGCTTGGTCGTAGGGTGGGGGGCAGGATCTGCCCCAGCAGGGAAATCGGGGCGCCTTTTGGGGTTATTTTCTGCCCCCGCCTGCTGGCAGCCTGCGGGGCAAGGGGCTGGAAATGATGCCGTGTGTGCCCTGCAAAGACCACTCCTCTCCAAGCCCGTCACCCATCAAGGACGTGAGCCCAGCGGGCAAAGCCACGGCTCGTCCTCCAGCCTGGGGTTTTGTGGCATTTTATTTACGCTGGGGGAGGAAAAGGTCACTCTAACCTCTGCGGCGACCTGGCATCTGGGTAGAGGAATGGGGGTGCAACCTGGGGGAGAGAAACTGAGCTGGGGGGCTCTCCTGAGGGCCAGCAGCAGAAACTCAGGCAGGTTTTGCCGATGGCTGGTCCTACTGGGGATGCTGCGGCGTCCCCGGCAAGCTGCCCCCACCCAAACGCTCCTGCCCTTGGTCCTCCCCAAGGTTGGCTCGTGGCTACTGCTATCTGTCAGCACGCGCGGCGCTGATCTCCATCTATCAAGGTGCTTTTGCAGTAACCTAATAAATAATACGGAGGCGACAAGCGAAAGCAAAGCCCTTGTCTGCGCGGTGCAGCCGCCCGCCGGAGCGTTCCTCGGGAAATGTCCCTTCTTCCCAAAAGGCAAGGCCTGGCTCTGCTGGAGAGAGAGAAAAGAAGCGTCCGAGAAGACAACCTTCGCGCTGCCCCCGGTAACGTGTCAGAAATTTGAGGGAAACACTGCTTTTCCTGACAGGTGGGGGCTGGGGCCTCCTGCCAGCCTGGGCGGATGACGGAGGAAGCAGGGGGTGCGAGCCGTGCGGGCAGGTGAGGAGGAGCCCCCACGTAGCCCAGGCAGCAGGTAATTTCTCTGTGGGGACGAGGAGCTGGTCCTGCTGCCTTAGAAAATGGCAGCGCGGTCACGGCTGCAAATGGCTCCTCTGTACCCTGCGCTGCCCCGTCCCGCGTGGCCCTCGGCACGTCCTTAACCTTTGTGCTGCGCCGCGTCCCCCCTCTAAAAGAGGATAATGGAACCGAAAGGGGGAAGCGGCGGGCGCTGGAGGCACCTTGGGCTGCCAAGCTCGATAAAGCGCTGCTGAGCTGCCGGGGACCCGAGGAGCTGGAGTTTTGAGTCGGGAGATCAAATGCCAGGTCCGGCCGCCCTCCGACTTCCCCGAGGCAGCTCTGCTGTGCGCTGAGCCCTGCTCTGCTGGGCTCTGCTGGGCTCTGCTGGGCTCTGGCTGCCCGCTGCACCCAATTCTGCAGCATTTACGTGGAGAAAGAGCAGCTAGCAAAATCCGTCTTGTTCGGGGATGGAAACAGAGCTTCCAACGTGGCTCGCGCGGATCGGCAGCGCCGAGGAGCTGAGCGGGTCCTCGCTCCCTGGAAGGATGGAGTCGGCCGGGTTCCGAGCTGCTGGGCTCCCATGTGCCATCAGATCTGGAAGATAAATGGCACCTCAGGGGCCGGGGATCAATAATGTCAAAGGCTGGCCCGTAATCAGGCGAGATTAAAAACCAATGACAGGCGCCCTCCTAGGAGCACAAGTCAGCACGTTAAAGGACCGCGGCGGGGTCCTCAGCTCTCCTCAGCTGTCCCCACGCCATCAGCGATGTCCCCCTGGCGTGGAGCGGGTCCTGCAGGTCTCCCGCACCGCCCCATCACCTTCCCCACGCAGCTGGGGATGCGGGGCAGACAAAAGAAAGCCCCCTGGGGGCTGGCACGCCGGGGGCTGTTGCTGCCGGGGGTGGATTTGGGGCCGCGGCGGCTGTGGCGAAGCAGGAGGCTGCTCTGGTGCTGTGGGTACCGCCTGGTTCTGGGGAGGGGATTGGAGAGAGCAATTTGGGAAGCTCGTCATTATTGAACGACTTCTCAAATGCATTGTTTTACCTGTTTTTATCTGTTAACCGGTACCACAAGCGCGTCGCCACCCGTGGGCAGGCGATGGGCAGCCGGGGCGCGCGGTTGCGCCGGTTTTCGGGCGCTGGCGTTGGGGCCATTCCCGTGGGAGCCGGAGCCGGGCACCTTCCCACGGCGAGCGGCAGCCACAACCACAGATGGAGAAGGTGGAATTGATTTATTTGCAAGAGCGAATTCAAATAAACTCCAGCCCCCTTTTTTTTTTTTCCCTCCCGTGCATCCTGCGAGGGGTACGCGCTCCATCGCGGCTCGGGGAGGCGGGCGAGGAAATAGGATGTTTCCTTCCTGAGCGCAAGGGCGATGAGAGGAGAAGGGGCCGTGCCCACCTCCTGGCTGGGAGCTGGAGGTGCCGCCTGCCTTTGCCCCGGGCTCCTCTTCCCCTTCCTCCCCGCCAGGAAGCCCGGCCGTGGCGAGAAGTAATAATGCCTGCTGACACCGCGCTGCCGGCGAGCACGGGGGGCACCGCGCCGCGCCAGGGCCGAAACGAAGCCCCGGGAGCAGGAGCAGAGGGGCTCACACCTCCTGGGGCTCCCATTGCGCCATCTGCAAAGGGTTTGCGGGGTGCAGGCGCCCTGCTCCCCGTGGAAAGGGGCTCGTGCATCGCATGGGAGCGCGCCGAGCGCCTGCCGGCGAGGAGCCGCCGCTGGCGTCGCGCCACGAGCTGGGGGCCTCGCGTCTGTTTGATTCCAGACGTGTTTACGGCGCGCGGGGCTCGGCAGCCGGCTGGCTGCGAACTACAGGTCCCAGCATGCTCCCTCGTGGCTCCTGGGCTCCGGCGGGAGCAGGGGGCTGTGGGACTCGTAGTTCCCACCTGGGTTTTGCTGCCACAGAGCTGGGATCGGGTCTGGCGCTGCCAAAGCACCGGGTCCTGGCCTCCTGCGCCCTCATCCTCCAGCCACCGGCTTGCCTGGTGCAAGAGCAGATCGGCCTTTCTGTGTCACCGAGCCGGGGAGGGGATTTGGTCCCATTCTTACTCGTTTGCAACGTAAATATTTTGATCGCGAGGACGTTGCCGGGAGCTGGGTGTCACGTCGAGGAGCGTGATTCATTCATGCTGCTGCTGCTGGGAGCACAATGAGGCGATGCTGGGACCGATCCCAAGGATTTCCTGCGACCGTGGCTGGTGGGGGATACGGGACGTCACGTTTGGCTAAGCCAGAGCCCTCAGCTCCGTTCCTTCGAGCCGCGAGTACCGTGCCGTGCCCAGCCTGCGCAGGACTCGCCCCCTCCGAAACCCGGTGGCTGTGCGTGGCCGGCGCATCCAAAGGGCAGAGGATGGGACGGCGAGGCTGAGCCCCTGGCTCCGGCTCTGTCGCAGGGCGTAACGCCTTGTGCCTGCTCCTAGGAGCTGCTCCTGCTCCAGAAGCCAGCCGGGCTCTGGGTTTGTCCCCCCAAAGTGTTCTGGGCAGGGCCGATGGCCGGCGAGGCAGGAGCGGGGCCGGCTCCCTCCGTCCCTCGCGCCGCTCGGGGCCAGGTGCGGGCTCCGCAGCGCCCAGATTCGTTCTGGCACCCTCCGTCAGACGGTGTTTGTTCATGCTGCATTTTTCTTTTTACTGGCGTGTTTGGACACGCACTGGTACATTCACGGCACTCAAGCAGTAACGTGAGGCTCTTTCCCATTAGGAAAGGGGCCAGGATTTGGGGGGGGGGCTGGGAGGGCAGCTTAAGCAGTAGTTTCTGAGATATTTCCTTCTGTTGCCACACCCTGCAAGAAAGAGCAATATCCGCGGCTTCAGCTGCTATCGCATGGCTCCGAACGTCTCTCTTTTAATATAGATTGGTATCATTTTGCATTTTAAAGTAAAAACACGCTGCAAGCTGCAGACAGCTGTCGGTTGGCAGCTTTGTTTGAACATCTGGTGTTGCTGGGCTGCTGTTCAGCACGCTCTAACTATGGGATTCATAAAGATTATAATCCGGGCTTTCAGATTCTCAACAGCCGCCTCGCAAAGGAAAAAAAATAAATAAATTAAAAAATAAAATGGGCGAGGGAGAAAACCCAGCGGCTTTCCTGCGAGGAGGCGGTGGAGGGGTCCTCGGCGCGCGGTTGCGGCGCCGGCTCCCTGAGCATCCTCGAGCATCCTTGGTGCCAAACCACGAGGGGCTCGCTGCGCATTGCCCTCACCGCGGGCAGGGGCAGAGGGGCTGCTCCCCGCCTGGAGAGCCCCACGGAGATTTGGGATGCCGCAGGAGTTCACCGTTCGCTTTCTCTCCTTTTTTCCCCCCCCAGTTTTGCGCTGAATCCTGCAGAGTCTCGTGTTCCTCTGGGCGGTTTCTGTCGCCGGTTAGCTGAAGCAGCAGGTTCTGCTGCGGCTTTGGGGTAAGCGTTCGTAAGGGCTGCCGGCAGCGGCAGGACTTTGTTTCTTTCTCCGTAGAGTAAGCGATGGAGGAGCCGGGGCTTTGAGTAAACGTCTCGCGTCAAACCGTGGTTTCCAGGAGAAACTGAATCCCTTCCCTTGAAGCAACCTAAAGGTTGAGCTAGCCACCTCCCTAAGTCCTACCCATTCCTGTGCAAGTCAGGCGCTTTCATTGGCACCTTGGAGAATTAAGCGGCCTCTAAGCCCCTAACAGGTTTTATAAATCTTGTTAGTTGATCTGCATTTTTGCAAAGCTCTTTGAATCCAGCCTGTTGGCGCATAAGTCACCTTGACTTGCTGGAAGGCGTTGACTCCCAAGTCACTTTCAGGCTCCATTTGTCAGTCGGAGGTGCACAAGAAAGGCCCCCCCTTATCTTTATTAGGAAAAAAAAAAAGCTGCCTAGAGAAATCGAGCTGTGCTAGCCGGTAATAGAGGTGCGTGTAAACCTGTTCTGCCCTTGTTTGTGTTGATTTAACTTACCAGTACAAATTAAAATAGCCTTGAGCAGTTGGAAGTTTAACCAGATCAGATGGGAGGGGGGAAAAAAAAATCGCTGCCTTTAAATCAAAGTGGGGATTTCTTGCCCGCACGGCAGCGGGTTGTCACCTCTGCACATTGGTGGCATTGGGGCGCCCTCGATGACCTTCTCGAGGGTCCGTGTCCCCAGGGCTGGCTCCCGGGGAGCAGAGCTCAGCCCCTGCCCACCCCGCTGAGCTGGTGGGACATGAGGAAGGGCAGGGGGCTGCCGCTGGGAGCTGGGGTCTCGCCGTGGCAGGGCTGAGCCCCGAGCAGAGGTCTCTGGGCAGGGCAGAGGCAGCTCAGCCTTCGGCGAGAGGGTGGGAGAGGCTGGCTGCGTTTCACCCCTGCGGGGGGAAGGCTCTGAGATCACCCAGGCCAGCTGGATCTTGAATCCAAGATGTTTATTTGGAAGAGGGAGCGAGGGTTTCTCAGCCGTGCAGGGGCTGCAGATGGGGGCAGGTTGGCTGCCAGGCGGTGGGAGTGGGTTTTTAGGGGGGTGGCTGCTCTGGGAGGCGAGGCGTCCCGCCTGCCGCAGCCTGGGGACCGCTGGCCGGGACCAAACGCAGCAGGTTTGGGAGATTTTGGGATCCAGCAGCTGGGAGCGACCGGGACGCCGGCAGATCGAGGCAGGACTGGGGGTGCTGCCAAAGGCTGTTTATTTTTTCATGGGGATTATGGAAGGAACGACTCATAGATGGTGGAGCAGCGTGGAAGAGGGCTCGTGCGAGGAGCAGGGTGTTGCGATGTGTCCGAGTTACGGTGCTGACCCACCGCCCCTTGGTGCCCGGGCTGCCACCGGGTGCTCCTGGAGCTGCAGGAGCGCGGTTCGGGGAGGTGATCCGGCTGAAAGCAGGCTGCTTTTTTTCCTGAGTTAATTTTTCAGCTGGGTCCATGATGAGGAAGGGGCAGATCTATAAGACTAGGGACTGAGGAAGGAGAAAAGAAGGTTAAGGAGGGCTCCTGTAGCTCACACATAAATTGAGAGAAGCTTTCAAGGAGCAACTAGCGCAGAGCAGGAGGAAGGGGCAGGACTTCTTATGTGATTTCTTAGGCTCTGAAAAAACATGAAGCCTGCTGAATGTGGTCCTCCCCATCCCCACAGCCCTCCTCGGGGCTGGGGGCTGCAGCCCAGCAGGATGAAGGGCTTTGCCTGGGGCAGCGCAGCAAGCAGGAGACCTTCCCCCATCACCTTCCAGGGGTACAAACCCATCTCTCCGCAGGGTCCCTGTGCTCTGGAGCACCTTAACCTGGGATTTCGAGGCCGGCAGCGTAGCTGCAAGGCCCAACTTTTATTTTTGGCGTGGAGGGGAGGAAGCACGCGAGGGCTCGATGGTGGATGTTTGTCAGCAGGGCCCAGATGTCCTCCAGGTGTTGATGTCAGGCTGAGGTCTCAAGGGGCTGGAAACACTTGCTGAGAGCGCTGGGGTTCGGCTCTGAGTCCTGAAACTTTGCAGGATATCTCAAAGCCCTGCGCTTTCCTGGTGCCAAGGTGCTGCTGAGATGGCAGTGAGGTCCCAAGAGCTTCTGTCCCATCCCTGTCCCCGAAAGGACGGGGAAAAAGCTCCTCCTGCACGCCCCTGATGGCAGAGAAGACCCGGACCTCGTCCTTCGTGCAGAGCCAAGCCCTGGGGCTGCTCCTGGCTCCCTCTGCTCCCAGGCGAGGCAGCCTGTGCTGTCCTCCCTCCCCAGCGCTGGCTGGGAGCGCTGCGGGCTGGAACGGCGGCAGGCTGGCGTCCGCGCCCGGGCCTGGGTGGGGATCTCCTCTTCCTCCCTTCCCAGCAGCGAGGAAAAAGGTTCCCGGGGCTGCTCTCTGCCCCGGGGGCCTGGCCCCTGCAGGCACCGAGCGATTCGCCCCGATCCTTGCGAGCCCCATCCCCGCCAGCTCCCGTGCGCCGCGTTTGCTCCTGCTGCCCCGTGGAGCTGGGGATTGGGTTTGTGTGGGTCCAAAAAATGGATTTGGACCCCACCCCATGCTGTCAGGAGTGGCTGTTCCCCGTGCCTGCAGGCTGCTGGGAGGATGCCGCCGCAGGCAAACAGCGCCAGCCTTCCTGGGCATCGCTGTGTGAGGAAATCGGGGTCTAAAGGAGAGGAAGCAGGAGCTGAAGGCCGCGCTGCCTGCCGCTGGAGCTGGGCTCGTCCCCGCCTCGCACCCGGCCGGCACCACCTTGCCGAGGAATCGGGAGGAGCGGGCAGCGAGGGGGTGTGGGGGCGCTTCCCCCCGGCCGGACGCCGCCTCCCCGGGCTCCTCTCGGGCACAGGGTCATGGCTGAGGCTGCTCTGAAAGGAGCCCAAGTCTGTCCTGCAGAGCCGGGACTTGCCGTGTCCTTCAGGCAGACATCTCCTCTGGCCCCGCGTGCGTCTTGGCGGGGTGCTCCCAGCCCCTCTCCTCCCGTGCTGGGAGCGAGGCTGCCGTGTTTCGGGCCTGCTGGTTTTGGGCCGCTCCGCGGGTCCGTGTGCCACGAGGGAAGGTGTCCGCTGGCTCTCACCTTGTGTGGTGGTTTAGGAACGGCTGGGAAGAGCCAGGCCACCCCGGGCAAGCAGATGCTCAGCCCCAGCACCCCTTTTCGGGCTCCCCGGGGAGCAATGGGGCCTGCTGCAGCCTGGTTTCTGCCTGGGGAGAACCCACGAGAAAAGCAAAACCCGGGGCCGGGGGGAAGGCCTCGTGCCCCGTCCTGAGCCCCCCCCCCCCGCCCGGCGGTTACTGTAAAGGCGTGCAAGATGAAACCCCGACCAGAAAACATTTCCTTCCTGTCTCTGCAAGCCGATCGGCCTCCTGCAAGTGTAGCGGGGGGGGTTCAAGAGCTGCTCCTGCCTGGCCCTGGGCAGCAGGAGCCACACGGGGTGCGAGGGCTGGTGGTCCCGGGGGTGTGTGGGGTCTGTGGGGTTCCCCCGGTGTCCCCGTCACGGTATGGTGTTGTTGCATCCGTGGGGCGCTGTGAGCTTGGGAGGTTTCCCTCCTGCCCCAGTTCCAGTCCCACCGGGTGTTTTCCATGCTGGGTTTGGGGGTTCCCCTGTTTTTGGGGGCTCTGCCCTGCGGTGACAAGAGCAGCGTTGGGTCTGGCGGTGGGGGACGTTCTCGGGACGGATCAGAATAGCTCCGCGTGTGGGTTTTTCTCAGAAAACCGTCTAGCTGCCGGCAGAGCGGGGCCGAGGAGCAGCAAATCGGCCAGGGGAGGCGAAAGTTCGCTCTTGCGTCTCCACCCCGGGCTTCTCGGCGCATTAGCATTCAGCGGCTGTGACTCGGGGCCCGTCTCCAGCCCCCCGCTCCCTCCCCAAGGCGGCTCCGTGCCGGGATGCTCGCCTCAATGAGCGCCCTTGATGGCAGGGCCCTGGGCCCAGCTGCAGGTGTCTGGAGCCGTTCCCGAGAAAGGCATCTGCCCTTCAGGGCTCCTCCGCTGCCGTCCCACCTTCCTCCTCCTCGCCCTTCCTCCCCTGCCGCCCCGCTCCCTCCGTCCTGTCTTTCCGGCCGCGGCAGACAATGTCCTCATTCACGCCGCGGTTTGGCGGCCGGGGGGAAGGCGCGAGGCAGCGGGGAGGAGGGATGAGGGGAGCCCAGCGCCCGGCCCCGGCCAGCTCCCCAGCTGCAGGGGCTGCCTCGGGCCAGCCGGGCTTCTCCTCCGCAGTGTGGGGCTTTTTGAGGGCATTTGTTAAAGCCCCGGCGGAATTGGGGTGGGAATTCGAGTCCTGTAAGCATCCTCAGTCAGCGTGCGGAGACGAGGTTGCTGCTCCCGCTCTCATTAGGCGAGAGAGAAGCTGCAGAGACCTCGCTTTCCCCACCAGCGCTGCAAGCGCCTCTGGCTTCTTGTTGGTCCCAGTCTCATCTAAAGCAAGAGCTGCTCGGGGGGTTGTGGCCTGGGTGAAACAAGCCCCCTGGGAAGCGCAGGGGGGTGCAGGTGAAGCCTTGGGTCTGTTGTGGGGTTTTGCTGCCCGGCTGGGTTTGCTGCTGGTGTTTTGCTTTCACTGCCCCGCTGCCAGCACCGGGACAGGGCTGTAATGTGCTGCAGCAGTGACCGCAAACTTAGCACCGTCCTTCAGGAGGGGATGGAGGGAGACCAGCACTGAACAAGCGGGCAGACATCTTGCCTGCAGATTTCTCCTCCGTCCTTCTCCCCAGCACGATCCTGCTGGGACCCGGTTGTGCACCTCCCCGCAGTGAGGTCTCGCAGTGCTGGCCTTTGGTCCCGCCGAGGGGTGCCTCCCAGCACGTCCCTCTCCCAGTGCTCGGCCTCCGTGCCCCAACCAGCCCCACGTGAGTGAGATCTCCCCAGGGCTCACCCTGCTCCACCTGGGTGGGGGAGGATCATCTCACTTCATTTCTGCTGCCTGCGTGGGGTTCATGCCCGTCGCTTGCTCCCAGAGCAACCCTCTGCCCTCCTCTCGGGTCCCAGCTGGCTTTCCTCTCTGTATTTCTCCATGAGAGCGGGGCGATTACATTTAATTCCAGCAGGATAAGCTGGTGTCCAGCAATTAGCTCTGTCTCGCTGGGACCTGGCGGGCTGGGGTAGAAGAGCCAATTACCCCGGGCGCAGATTAATATATTAATGATTTGTCAGATCAGCTCGCGTAAACTCTGCTGACACCGCAATACAATACTCCCCCGTGCTGGGGGACCCCGTCTACAACTGCGGTGGGAGATAACTGCGGATTTGGGACCGGAGGGGGCTAATTCTTCTGGGGACTGAGGTTCTCCTCCAAAACCTGCAGCTGGAAGGTCTCCGGCCACCCTCCCGTGCTCGCATCTACTGCAGCTTTACTCCTGCTCTTCGATGCAGGGCGTTTGGGGGCCCGATCTGTGTAGTCCCAGCACCGCTGCGTGCCTCAGAAGGCGAACTCCGACCACGGAGCCTGGGAAGGGCTCGTGCGAAGAGCGTGCGCGGAGAGAGCTGCAGCTATCCCAGCACCAAGGTCATGCATGAAATATGAGAAATTACCCTGAGAAATTCTGATCTGGAGGAGGAGGAGGAGTTCATGACTTCAGAAATACCAGATTTGGGAGGGGATGGAAGGGAAAGGGATATATTTTCCTTTTCAAAATACCTAAGGAATTCAGCCTGTGCTGCAGAGACAATGAGATTTCGCTCCTCGGAGCCAGGAGGGGCAGCTCGTACCCAAGTGTCTTGTTAAGGTTTCAGTTGCCGTGGGTGAGAATCCCATCCCACTGCAATCTCAGGCACGTATGGTTTTAAATCACCCTAAAATCAAGAGAGTGGTTCAAATGTGAGATTGAAAAAAAAAAAAACAAAAACCAACACGCTGCATGTCCTCTATTACAAACCTCTTAGGTTTCTACGGCTTTAGGTTGGATTTCGGTCACTTTTTCCAGCTGCGAGAGGCCATTAAGTTAACTTTAGGTATAAAGTTGTGTATATATTTGTGATTTTGAGTAATTGCGCGGTTCCAGGAGGGCAGTACCGTGAGGCCTGTTACAAAAGGCAGCGGCTGGCAGCCCCGCCACGGGACGGGGACGGGGACGGTGCGTGGCCAGGGCTGTTCAGTCTGTCCCTGGGGGAATCCTCAACAGCAGCGGGGCTGGCAGCCTCCTCTGCAGCTGCGGGCACGTCGGAGCGATGGCAAAGGCTGCTGTCCCCGGCAAGGGCAGCGTCGGGGCCCTGCTCTCGGGTGCCGTTTTGGGCAGGGGATCTGGTGCTGCTGGGGGCTGCTGTAGGGTGGTTCTGGCTGTGGGCGTGGAGGCGGCGAGGCTCTCTCAGCAGGGAGGGAGGCGTAGAGGACGGCTCGGTGCAGAGGATGGTGCCCTGCAGGGCTTGGCTTGGGCAGGGCAGAGCAGAGCAGAGGGGCTGTGCTGGCCACCAGGATCGGGGACCCACCACCCACGGCTCCTGCTGGAGCTCCTGGAGCTGGGCAGCCTGGTGGGAATTCCCTGTGCCAGCCATATTTCACCGTATTTAACCTTCTATTGAACCCATAAGAGCTGCTCTCCGGGCAGCTCTTCGAGCAGGATCCCTCTTTGGGGTGCAGATCTGCAGCATCTCCCGCTCCGGGGGCCACGATGCAGGTTGGGGACCTTGAAAACGCCACCCGCGGGGGGGAGCCTGGAGGCAGCAGGATGCTGCGGCTGCAGCCTCCCTGTGCTGCGGCAGCGCAGGCAGCAGTGAGCGAAGGGAGACTTCTGTAGATGCGCCACATCTCCCTCCACACCGCCGCTCAAAATTTAGCTGGTCCCAAAATCTGTGCGCCCTTCAGTGCCGTGCTTGCAGCCCTATTTTTTTTTTTTGGCACAAGCGTGCACACGCTTAGGGGCTGCGGCGCCGGCGCTGCCTCTCGGGCCCCGTTTTGTCGGGTGTGTGCTGTCTGCGCGTCCTCTGTGCGTGTGTGGGCGCACACGTGGGCACTGTGCACGCATGTGGAGCGCGGCTGTGAGTGGGAAGATGCTTTTTTTTTTTTTTTTTTTTTTTTTTTTTAGCTCCTCGTTATTATTAGTGGTGGGAGCCGCTTTTAGGGCGATTGCTCTGTGCCAGGTGGCGGGGCTGACCCGGCTGCTGAGCGCGGCGGCGCCGGGGCTGGAGGTGCCCGAGACCTTAAGAAAAACAACAGGAGGGAGAAGGCTTCAAATTCCTGCTCCCGAGCGGAGTCGGAGGTGACAGCCTTTCCCTGCGATGCAATTAATCCCAGCAGTGCTTCTGCCACCCTCCCCCTCCCGCCTAGTCCAGGAATTAATTACTTGATTATAAATCCCCGAGCGGCGGTTTATAATAGCAATAATCCCCTCGAAATTCATCCTCGCTGCCTGTTTCTTCCCGTCTCGCCCCCGCCGTCGAGAGCCTCTCACGCCGCGTCTCAGTGCCGGGCGGTCGGTGCCGGCGAGCCCTGCCCTGCGCCGGGAACTTATCGGGGTCGGGATTTATCCCGCGGCCGCGCACCGGCGAGGGGTGGCATTTCGTCCCAGTTCTTAGGCTGATTGCCCGGCCCTGGGGGCAGCGCGGGCTCGCTGCCTCCCCTCTCCGTCCCTCCCGATTACGCTGACGCTGGCTCCGAGGCTCGTCACGCCGGCAAGGACAGGGGAAGGGACCTGGCGTGGCATCGGGCGGTGCGGGAGGGACGGCGGCTGGCTGGCGGCGGCCCCGCGGGCGTCCAAGTGGCAGGGGACGAGCCCCTCTGCGCGTCCCCCGAGGCGCCCAGGGCTTGGCTGCGGCCAAGCTGCAGGGACCGGGTGGTGAAACGGGCAGAGCTGGCACAATCGGCCCCGCGGGCTGTGCGTGGCCGCCGGGTTCGCCTCTGACGGCTGCCGCCCTCTCCCTCCCCTGCAGAAGATGCTGATGAAGCAGCAGGACCGCCTGGAGGAGCGGGAGCAGGACATCGAGGAGCAGCTCTACAAGCTCGAGTCGGACAAGCGGCTGGTGGAGGTAAGGGGAGCCTCACCACGCCGCCGCTCGCCCTGGGGAACGCCGCCCCCTGCTCCTGGGGCTTCGGGGTTTTGGGGTGGGCAGTGGGCCTGCAGCTGGATGGGCACGGAGGAACCTGTCCTGCTCTACCCGCTGTCTCCATTTCGGCCCTGGCAGGCACACTTTTTGGGGGACAAAACGTGTTTGGGGCTGCCCTACAGCCCCCTGGGTGTTGGGGGCGAGGGCGGAGGCTGTCCTTACGTACCAGACGTTGCACCCTGAGCTCAACACAGCCTTCCCCGGGCTACTAGCTTCATCCCAAGTGGGAGGGAAGGGTCTGGAGGTGCAGATCCCTGTAAGTCCCTGACATACCCGGGAGGTGAGAACTGCAAGTGGGCGTTTTGCTGGGACACAGATAAAACAAGATGGGCTCTTGGTCCTTGAGGCCCCATTCGGTCTCCCGGGGAGTGGAGGGAAGGGTTCTGGAGCATGCTGTGTCCCCAGCCTGGGGCTCGGACGGCTCTGGGGTGGGGATGG
The DNA here is from genome assembly GCF_040182565.1 of Anser cygnoides. Classification (NCBI taxonomy): domain Eukaryota; kingdom Metazoa; phylum Chordata; class Aves; order Anseriformes; family Anatidae; genus Anser; species Anser cygnoides. The sequence continues at coordinate 13,796,350 of NC_089879.1, read as the reverse complement.
GAACAGGGAGGGTTTCTGCAGCTTGTGGCAGCCGCCCTGGCAGCTGGGGAAGGAGCCGGGTGTCCCGGGGCATCACGGAGAGGGCTGGGGGGTGCCAAGGGGCTGAGCCTGCTGCCGCCCCCCAGGAGAAGGTGAGCCAGCTGAAGGACGAGGTGCGCCTGCAGTACGAGAAGATGCACCAGATCTTGGACGAGGACTTGCGGAAGACCATGGAGATCCTGGACAAGGCCCAGGCCAAGTTCTGCAACGAGAACGCGGCCCAGGTCCTTCACCTCAACGAGCGCATGCAGGAGGCCAAGAAGCTCCTCAGCTCCGTCCAGGTCATGTTTGACAAAACCGAGGACATCAACTTCATGAAGGTGGGCACTGCTGCTGCCGCCGGGCGGGTTTGGTGCTGCGGGGCAGCGGGGACGGCGTGGGGCACGGTGAGGAGCAGGGGACAGCACCGCGTCGGGTCTGCTGCTGGCTCCAGAGGGCTCCCGTCAGGGGTCAGGGCGAGGAGGGGTGGACAAGGACGTGCTGCAGATGGGCTGGGGCAGCCCGGGCTGTGGGGACAGAGGGGTTTGGGGCTCGGTGCCCTGCTGAATTTTGGGCTCGTCAGGACAGGGAGGGCGGCGGGAGGAATGAGGACTGGGGAGTGCGGGGTGGTCCGGGGCAGCCTGGGGGGTGCTGCCCCATCCTGGCACCCACGGTGTTTGGAGGCACACACAGCCCTGGGCACGGTGGGGGGGGGAACCCAGAAGGTGACACTGAAGGGGAGGTGGCTGCTGGGGCAGGGCCTGTCCTCACTGACCAGGGCTTCTCCTTCCCCTCCTAGAACACCAAGTCTGTGAAAATCTTAATGGACAGGTAAGCGCAGGGGGCAAGCGCGTTTTGGGGGGAAGGGGGCTGTTGCGGGGCGCAGCAGCACCACCGATGGAGGTGGAGGAGGGCTGGGGATGCTGGAGCTGCCGGAGGGCTGTGGGGCTGCCCCGAGCCACTGGGGAAGGGCTCGGGCGGTGGCTGGGAGCAGGTCCCTGCTGCCTCCCTGGGGAAGGGATTTGGCCCTTGGGTGTGCGGGAAGGAGCCCGGGGGGGAGCCAGACCCTCCCCTGCGTGTGTTCTGTCCCTCACCTCTCCTCTCCATCCCCGGTCCCCAACAGGACCCAGAACTGTACAGGTGGCAGCCTGCCTCCGCCCAAAATCGGGCACCTCAACTCCAAGCTCTTCCTGAACGAGATCGCCAAGAAGGAGAAGCAGCTCAGGAAGTTGCTGGAAGGTGGGTGAAGCCGGGGGCGTGGGGGGGACAGGGGACAGGCCCTCGCTGCCTCCTGCGTGGGTCCCAGTGCGAGAGGGTGGGGAGGGCCGTCGGGGTGCAGGGACCCCCGGGAGCCGCTCTGCGGTCAGGGTTAGGACACGGAGATGCTGTGAAATGGATGTGTTTGGGGGTGACACGGCAAAAGCTGGCCACGGGCAGAAAGATCTGTAGGAAGACACAGGGGACAAACAGGGACCGACGTGGTCCCACAGCCCCTGTCCTGTGCCTGGGACTGCCTGGGAGCTGATCACGTCCCGCGGAGGCTTCGTGGTCCTGTGTTCTCGGGGGATTTGGGGTTCTGCTGATCCTGGGACAGGGACCGAGCTGCGCATGGGGCTCAGCCTGTGCACGTGCTTAGAGAGCGGCGCTTGGGGCCAGCCCAAACCCGCCGGCGAGGTCCCCAAATTCACCTGCACGTGGGTGAGTGCCCTGTTTGCCAGCAGCAGGGCAGCCCAGGGGGCCTTCAGCTCGTGCAGGGCCAGGGCACGGGTCTCAGGACTTCGATGCAGCTTTGGGCTGGTGGCTGGGGCACCCCGTGTCCGCCCCGCACCTGGCAAGGAGCCGAGCTGTGCCGTACACCTCGCCCGATGCACAGGGCTGGGACATGCAGCAGATCGGCCCCGGGGCCATCGGGATGAAACCTGACGCGGTCCTGCTCTCCTGTTCCCCCCGCAGGTCCCCTGAGCACCCCCGTCCCCTTCCTGCAGAGCATCCCCATGTACCCCTGCACTGTCAGCAACTCCGGCGCGGAGAAGCGCAAGCACTCCACCGCCTTCCCCGAGGGCAGCTTCCTCGAGCCATCGTCCGGGACTGTGGCGAGCCAGTACATGAGCCAGGGCGCTTCGGCCGGCGAGGGGCAGTCCGCACAAGCCATGGTGCCTTGTAGCTCCACGCAGCACATTGTTGGACTTCCCAGCGGCCCGCAGCCGGTGCACTCGGGCTCCGTCTTCAACCCATCTCACTACCCCAACACCACGTCATCTCAGCAGTCCGTGCTCTCCCAGTACGGCGGGCGCAAAATCCTCGTCTGCTCAGTGGACAACTGTTACTGTTCCTCGGTGTCCAACCACAGCGGGCACCAGCCCTACCCGCGGTCGGGGCACTTCCCCTGGACGGTCTCCTCGCAGGAGTACTCGCACCCGCTGCCGCCCGCGCCCGCCGTCCCCCAGTCGCTCCCGGGACTTGCCGTGCGGGAATGGATTGACGCATCCCAGCAGCACGGGCGGCAGGATTTCTATAGGGTCTACGGCCAGCCGTCGGCCAAACACTACGTCACCAGTTAACCGTCACACTCTCCGGAGAGTCCTGGTTGATGGCGCGTTCGGAGAGAGAAGTCTGCTCTGTTTTGGCTTTTCTGTTTTGTTTTGTTTTGTTTTCTTTCAAATCAAACCCGGTTTCCTTCCCGCCTCGTGCCTCTCCAGGATTTTGGGGAGGGTTGTTCTCTCATCTCTTTTTTTTTTTTTTTCTTTCCGTTTTAAAACAAAATAATATTTTGTGTTTTTTTTTTCCTTTTAATTCTTTTTTTTTTTAATTTAATTTTGGAAAGTCCTTCCTGTCCCTCGCTGGGAAAAGACGAGGGAGAAATTACACGGAAGAAATCGATGGGGATTTCAGTCGGGCGTCTGGTTCTGTGCATCACGCTCTTGCTTGCTACTCTCTGGCTTCGGAAAACTTCAGAAGGGACAATTGCACCTTCTCCGTTTCAATTTCTCTGAGTTCATTTTTTTGGTTTGGTTCAGTTTTCCCCTTCCCCACCCCTCTCTTCCCCTTTTTAAAAAGAAAAAAAAAAAATCTATCATTGATTCAGTATGAAATGATACGTGTAGATTTTGGGTTTGTTACTTTTTTTTTTTAAAGGCTGATTTTTTTTTTGTGTTAAAAGGCCACTTCTCATGCATATTGGCATTTTTTTTTCCTTCTTTCAGAGATTTGTAAATACACAATGGCAGGAAATTTAATGCACAAAAAAAAAAGGGAAAAGAAACTTTAAAAAAAAAAACGAATAAATAAATAAATAAAAAAAATCTGTTCTAGTTTTCAGGAGGGGAAGCGTTGCCGAAATGCACCCCCCCGCAACGTATCGCTGATGCAACTTCCTGTAACAAGCACTTTGTATAAAAAAAAAGTGGACTTCCTGCTATAAGGCACAGGTATTTATTCTGTAACCAATTTTAGAACACACACAGAAAAAAAAAAGAAAAAAAAATATTCAAATAAATGTGATCACTTAGTGCAAACGCCTCGCTCTGCTGCGGCTCTTCCCCGGGAACGGGCGCTCTGGCAGGAGGCTGCCGCCCGCTTCCCCCAGCAGCCCGGAGGGGCATGGACGGCCCTGGGCTTCTTCGGGGGGAGCAGTTCGGGGACGGGGCGGACGAGGGGGGACACGTATGCCGTGGTGCAGAGCCGGCTGCCTCCTCCGCTCTCGGGTGTGGCTTGTTTCGGGCCGAGACCCTCCGCTAAGGAACCCCGAAGGCAGCGTGGGGGCACGCGGCCCCCTCCGGGACGCGGAGGCGGTGATTTACGCCGCGGGCTCGGCGACGCCAGGCTCCTTCCTGCCCAAACCTTTCCACCGAGCTCGGCGGAGGCCCCGGGGCTTGGCTGGCTGTGGGGGACGTGTGGGAGGCCGGCCGGGGCTGCCAGCAGCATCCGCGGCTTCGGCTTCCTCGTGCCCTCATGGGTTGACCTGGAGAAGCAGGGACCCCAGCCCAGACCCCAAAAAGCCCCCGGGGTGGCTGCCAGCAGCGCCGGTGCCGCGTCCCAGCCCGCGCGGGGCACGCCGGGGTTGGTGTCCCCTGGGGGATGCCGGAGAGGTGACTCCATGGGCTCCCTCCCAGCCCGCGAGGATGTGAGTCAGGCGTGGGGCCGGCCGGGCCGCATCCTGCCCACGGCCTCCAGAACAATCCCCATTGTGGCGGGACGGGGACGGGGACGGGGATGGCGGCTTCGTGCCCGAACCCAGCGCGGGCAGCAATGCGGCCCTGGCCCCTGAGGCCTTGTCCCCGCTGGCAGCGCCCCAGGCCGGGGCGGGGAAGGGCGAGGAGGAAGCCTTCAGCCGGGGCCACAAGGGGCAAGCTCCTTATCTGGGGAAAAATGGTAAAAGAGCAGCTTTGGGGAACCATTAGGGATTTTTCTGTCATTCTCTTCAGGTTTGGGCTCATTTGTGTGTTGTTTTTTTTTTTTTTTGGTTGCCGAATGTCCTCGTTTTTGCTCTGGTTTGGATCCCCTCCATGCTGCTTCCCCCTCACCGCTCAGCGGCGAACGGGGAGGCGGTCACAGAAAGCCAAAAACGGAGGAGAAGCGGGGCTGAGAGAGACGAGAGAGCCCCGGCTCTCCTGGTAAGGGCCCAGCTCCCCGTCCCCTCTGGTACCGAGCCCATTTCCACCGGACACGTCCCCACCTTGCCCTGTGCCTCGTCATGGGGAGCGCCCCACAACCGAGGGTGCCCATTGTGGAGCCCCGGTGCTGTCCCCCGGCCCCGAGGGGGACACGAGCACCCAGCCCCGCAGCATCGCACCGGTGGCACACGAGGACACGATGGCCTGGCCGGGGTGGGCTAAGGAGTTGTAGGGCTGGCGGGAGGGGAAGCCCGAAGCTTTTCGGGGTTTTGTTGATGGATGGCTCGGTCCGAGGGGGAGAGGAGGGGAGGAGGAGGAGGGGGCGAGCGGGGGCCCATCAATAAACAGCTCGAGTTGTGAATGGAAGGGGACGGATTAGGAGCCGGGTGAAAACATGTCACACGGCGGAAAGAAAAACGAGCAGCTGGGCCGGACCAAATTGGTGCCTGATGAAGGACATGGGGCCTGGTGGAAAAAGGATCTCGGGGCCCGGCGGTGCGGGTGGGGGCAGGCTGATGGGGAACAGCTGGGGCCGGACACGCACATCTGGCGGCGCGGGGCGAGCGGCGCCGATAACCATCGATAACCATCGCGCCCTGGCCACCGCTGTCTGGTGCTTGGGCCGCTCGTCCCCTGCACCAGCACGTCACGGGGGCGGATGCTTCATTTTCAGCGTGATCCCAGAGAGGGGGTGGCAGTCCTGGGCAGCCACAGGGCCGGGGTCCTGGTCCTCCGGCATTTTAGGGACTTACCCGGCAGGGTCGGGGCTCCACTGAGCCAAAGGGTCCCCAGGTGGAGGAGCCGCTGCTTCTTCCACCATTTGCATACACGTAAATAAGCAATCAGCATAATGAGGGAGAATGCAAACCAGGCTTCCACTTCGCGACCAGGTCCTATTTTTAACCCTGCAGAAGGATTTCAGCGCGACCCCGCGCTCCCTGCTCCGGCACCTGCACCACCCACCGGTCGGGGACCTCAGACCCCAAATATCCACCAGATCCGCTGCCATTAAACAGGGAAATCTCCCAGCACTGCAGAAGGACATGGCGGTGTCACACCCCAGCCCGTGGGAGCCTTTTTGGGCTGACAGCCCCCCCCCGGGGTCCCGCTTGGAGCCGGGGCGCGTGCCCCAGGATCCCCCCTCCCCGGGAACGCAGCCCCATGCTTAAACATGAGGAGTATATTTAGCTGCCGTCAATTGAAGTTTGCACATCAACCTTATAAATATGAAAGCCCATCTCGGAGAGATGTTTAAGATACCTCATCAGCCCTTGGAAAATATGCAGGAATATTAATTAGCCAGATTTGGGTATTATCTCGTAATGAATAAATGAAGAGACTCGCTGCATAAGATGAAGCACCGTCGGCTCGTCGTTGTTTTTTTTTTTAAGGAAAGTGAATTTCTGAGGTCGCCCTCTCCCCTCACACCACGGAGGGGCTGCGGCGGGGCCGGGGCTGGGCAGAGGGGGCTCCATGGGGGGGTCCCTGTGTGGTGGCCCCCGCAGTGCTCCCGGCTGCTCCTCAAGCCATGTGAGGGCCCCGTGCTGCTCTTGGTGCTGGCCACGGAGCCCCATTTTGTGGCAGGTCCCAATGGATGATGTTTTATGTCCCCAGACTTCCCCCCCCCGCTGCCCACATCACATCTGGTGATGGAGGGATGGGGACGGGCTCAGAGCCCTGCCCCAGCTGCAGTGACCCCGCGGCCTCCCCGTGCCCAGGACAGAGCCGTACAGTGCGGCCTTCTGTCCCTAAAAACCTATTTCTGGCTCCCCCTGCCCTCTCCCCGTCCTCCCCTCTCCTCTCCCCCTCGGCTGCTTCGTCCCCTCCATCCAGGCCAGGACGTGAACTTCCCGGTTGCTGTAGAAACGGGGATGAAGGACACACACTTCAAACGGAAAAGCCAAACAAAAAATGGCTTTGTGCGCTCCTGGCCCGCTGCTCCTCCGCGCCGGGACGCGGCCGCTTCGGGGCCCTTCTCCGGGGGCTGTGGGGTGGCTGCTGCCGGCCCCAAAACCCCACAATGAGCGGCGAGCAGAGGCAGGGACCCCCCAGGGAACGGGACGGGAAGGTCCCCATCACCCTTGGGGTGCTCAGAGCATCGCAGGGGACACGCAGCCCCCAGCTGGGGCACCCACGTCCCCCCCAGGAGCGTCCCCACAGGGGAATCACCTTATTTTGCGAGATTTTGGGCCCAAGCAGGGGATGTCCCAGAGGTGGCAGGGGACGGGGAGGCCAGCACGGGGGGTCGGTGGGCACGGGGAAGGGACGGGGCGGGAGGCACCGGCCACCCCGGGGAGCGTCCCCGGAGCCGTCCCTCGGGCCCGCAGCCGTCGCGTGGCGGCTGCCGGGCGGCGCGTGGGTGCGGGGCGCTGCCGGCTGCCGGAGCTGCCATTGTTTGCCTTCAATCAAGATGTTTCAGGCGGAATCAAAAGCACCAACTGGGGAAATCATCATCACAAAAAATCTTGCGCCTGCAAAATAGGTCAAGTAAGACTCCAAAGAGAGAGAGCGTCTGATCTGCATTGCAAGGAAGAATAGCAACAGCTGTGATCTCCAGTATATATGGATGGGCTGGGGGGGGGGGATAAATATATATATCCATGCATATGTATAACCGCTTACAGCTGTTGGGCCGTATGTTCATTAGGGCCAACTGTTTTGGAGGCAGAGGGATCAGCGCTAATCGGGAAAGGGAGTTTATCATCACATTCAGAGGCAAAAGTGTCAGGAGCAACTGCGGCCCCCCCTTCCCCCCCGCCCGCACCAGCTGTGCCGCGCTCAATGCGCCTGATTCAGCAGCTCTCCCGGCCCGAGGACGGGGCGATCCGTGCACGAGCGACCCAGCCTGCCCTCCCCGGGGACCGAAACAGCCCCTGCCCCTCGCGGGGTGCCCGGCCCCCAGTCGGGGACACAAGCACCGCCGCCCCCCGGTGCCTCAGTTTCCCCAGGCCAAGAGCTGGCCAGCCCGGACCCCGCAGCTTGGGCCCCCTCGGACATCCCTGCCCGGCGCTGGCCTCACAGGTGCCGGCTATAAAAACGGACTCGAAACACGCGTAAATCCTCGCGTCTGGCACAGGGGGGAAGGAGCCGGGCTGGGACAGCTGGCTCGGCCACCCCGAGCCACCCGGCCCCGCAGCACGGAGGCCGAAAGCGTGGGTCGGGGCCCAGCTGTCGCACACGGGGGTCCCCAGCCCGCGGGACATGCTCTGGGCACAGGGGCCCTGCTGTCCCCCAGCTGCAGGCCCTAAATTCATCCCCCTCAGCACCCAGAGGAGGCAGGGGCTCGGCTCCGACGGTAGCACGAAATAAAGGTTGGGAAGCCGAGCAGCAAGGACAACTTGTATTTAAAAATACCTCTCATCCGGATGATTTATCTGCAGGGCGTTCCTGCCAGCTCCTAATGTAGATCAGACTCAGGGCCTAACCTACCTGACAGCTTCCCTTCCTTTTAGGATTATTTATTCGGGGCTGCACGTCGCTGTCCCGTGGTGCGGTCACGGCACGTCGCGGACGAGCTCTCCTTCCAGCCCGTCCTCCTCGGACAGGGATTGTCTTTTTTTTTTTTATTTTTTCCCCCATTAAAGAGGATACAGATACTCATCTCGTTCAACCAGCTAAATGGGAACCGTGTGCACACGCAGACACACATGTGCACACACTTGTGCCGGTCCCACAAAGCCGTCCCCCAGCCCGGCTGCAGATTTACGGGAGTTTTGCTTCCAATCACCACTGGAAAGGGAAATAAGTGAACAGATTGCAATAAAAAATACAACAAGCCCCAGTTCAGCCAACTGAGCCCGGAGCTGCAATTTAGCCAGGAGCCAATCGCGAGGCTCCGGTATGAGCTCGTTTCCACTTAGACAGAATAAAATAAAATTAAAAAAAATCCCCTTAATTGAGGGTGGGCGCCCCAGGGTCCTGGCGGAGGGGACAGGAGGACGATGCCCCCGCAGAGGCTGAACCCTCCAGCCCGGCCATCCCAGAGGCCGTCTGGCCTCTGCTGGCGGCGCTCCTCCGGGGTGCACAAGGCCGTGAACAACTGGGCGACACCGACCAAAGAGGAACAAAAATCTCACTGTTTGTCTCTCCTCCAGGCGGTGGATTATTATTATTATTCCATCCCCCCCCCCCCCCCTTCCCCGCATCCAATCCACTCGGCTCCGCGTCCTTTCGGGAGCACTAAATTCATCATGTAAATGTGAAGCGGGGCTTGTGCGGGGAAGGGAGCTACGGCTCGCTCCAGCAGATGCATGCAAGGTCACACACAGCCTCGCCATAAATTACGGCGTGTCCCACTGTAAACAGCAACAGGAGAGGGGAAACGCGGAGGCTTCGGGGGCAGGGGGCCGCGGGGGCCAATATATAACGTCGTGACAAGTCAAACAACTCTCAGGGTGTTCACTTGCCAGAGAAATATTTTTCACATCCAATCCATTAGGCAAACAAGATGAAAAAGTATTTCCTACTTTGCTGAAAAAAATAGCAGGAATCGGTATAAAGCATGCCTTAAAAAAAAAAAAAAAAAAAAAAAAAGAGAAAGAGAAAAGAAATTAAGTGTGACCATCTATAATGTTTTTTTTTCCAATCGCTCCGACAGCCTTCCAGGCATCCTGGCTGTGCAGGGAAGGAGCTGATGTTTTAAAGAGCTCTAACAGCTTCTTGCTTTTTGGGCTGTTCTGGCGTTGCAGGAGCAGTAATGAGTCAAATTAGTTGGAAAGAAACAAAACCAGAATTCGCTTCCCCCTCAGAACTGCCTTCAACCTCAGCTACGTTGCAGCAAAACCAAATCATTCTCCGCTTTTCTTTTTCCCCTTTTAATTTTCCTGCCAGATCAGCAGGGAACGGCTTTCGTGACACACGCTCTTTTTTTTTTTAACCTACAAAACGATTTTTGAGACAATAAGCTCCTCTCGAAGTTCGTCTTCCTCGCTTTTGTGGTAGTTTGGGACAAGTGAAAATCCAGGGGAAAAGGGCCCTGCTCCAAAACTTTCGGCTTGTCCGAGAGCTGGAAACCACCGCTGCTGTGCTTTGGGAGGAGGAGGCAGAGGGAGAAGCGGAGGCGGCCGCACCGCTGGGACAAGGGGCCTGCCGACGGGAAAGGAGCACCCCGAGACACAGCTCGTCTTTCTACTAAACTTTAATACATTTATTTTTTTGACAAAGACATCTAAAACATACACCGAGTACCAACATGACCAGATATTGCAAACACCCCTTTTTGGTGAAAGTCAAAAAGGGAACATAAAAGAAAGAGCTTGCGTGGGCCCGGCCGGAGCAGGGAATGCGACGGGAAGAGGCAGCGGCGACCTTTTGCTTTTGCAGCAGAGCCCGTTTGTGCCCCGTGGGGCAGGGAGCGAGGCTGCCTGGGCTGGGCTCATCCCAGCACACTTAGTAATAAAAAAAGTCTCTGATCCGTTGTGTTTTTGACAGGAAATAGCCTTGAACGTGCAAGAAGCGGTACTGGGGTCCGGGGAGAAGCACGAGGGTGTTGCACGAGGCTTTGGTCAACCTTCTCCAAGGGCAAGGAGAGAAATTCTCCAGCAAACCTGACCTGGGGGAACCGGGCTTCGGGCACGAGTCCCCCCTCCCATAGGGGCTGCTGGAGCAGGGACGTGAACCCCCATTTCCTGACGTGCCCTTGGAAAATTTTCCTTCTCCATCATCTTTCCCCTCCAGAGAACACAAGCGGGCAGGAGAGGCGTCTTTAATCCATCACAAAGGTAAAACCAGATTTAATGATGTGAAAGTGAAGCGCGACAACCTCCCCTTGGGAAGGGAATTAACCCCTGCGACAAACTCCTCGAGGCCCGGGCTGGATTCGGCTGTCACTCGGAGCCTTTAAATCAAGGCCGGGCGTCTTCCTAGCAGAGGTGCTCTAATTCAACCGCAAGTCACCGAGCTCGCCGCGAGACTCGCTGGGTGGAATTTAATGGGCTGTGTTATGCGGGAGGTCAGGAGAGAGGAACATAATGGTCCCTTCTGGCTTTAAAAATCTATGAATCGATGCGATGCGTGGCAGGGCTCCCCCCATACCAATGAGGTGCTTTGCTTCCCTCGGATCTTCCTTAAAAGAGGGCAAAGCAGACAGAGTTGGAAGGACAAAGCCTCCTCAGGCAATCAGCATAAACCCAAGGGGATCCGGAGGGCTGGCAGAGGGGCAGGGATTGCCCTCCGTGGCCGCAGACATTTCGGCTGGCTGGAGCAAGCCCGGTGCTGCGGGACGGGAGCCCTGCGTGGGGCACAGCGGGCAGCTTCCAGACGAGGAGCAGGGGAAGGGAATCTCAAATCCTTTTACATTTTCACCAGCTGGATGCACAGAGCGAGGTTACAATACAAAGAGCATTGACGGCCATTGCTGCGGGGTGATTTACTGAAGCCGGGGGCATTTTTCACCCTCCCAGGCAGACCACATTTGTCTACCTGGGCTGCAGGTAAAGCTCCGGCTGGCACAGAGGCAAGGAACCGCTGCGTGCAGCCACGTGCGAGCACACCGAATGAGCCAGCAAACACTTCTGGGTCCTGAGTTCAGTAAGGCGATTTTTTTCCTTCCAAACTGGAGCAAGAGGAAATTTGCGATACAAACGTATCATGTATTTTACACACGTTTCTAAGCGTAACTGATGTGAGCCTAAAAAAAAAAAAATTTTTGTTTTTTTGGCTCCAGGAGGTTAACCGTGGCGCAGGTTGGGTGTCACAGCAGTTTGTCACTGCTTAGGGAAGGAGAGAGCTGGGAAGCACCCACCTGAGCTCCCTCACAGGAGAGAAGGAGCCTCTCCTTCCCCAGGGGGATTTTGCTTTGCCCTGACGGGGCCGGGGGACAGATGCCAGAGCATTTCACTCAGCACCTCGCACGCAGTGAGGGCAAATCCAGAGTTTGGGAGGCTCTGTCACACAGCTCTGTCACTCTGCCAGCGCAAATCATGCCTTCGAGAAAGGGCTGCAATTCTTTACAGCGCTTGCATCAGGCAAATGCATTAATAGGGGGGAAAAGGCGACCGTTCGCATGCATGCTAGGATGCATTTCTCCTCCGTTGGCCGACCAGCTCCGGGAACATGCGGGGCTCGGATTCCTGGGGTTCCCCGTAAGCCAACACAGTTGCTGTGTTTAAATGAACATCTTTCCCCATGACTCCTTACTCAAGCCACGCAAAGCTGGAAGTGTGTCACTTCTTTGTGTCATGAGCTATTGCCTAACAGCTCACTTGAGCCTGCTCCTTCCCCCCTCCCAGTCATCCTCTATTTTTTATTTTTTTTTTTTGCAGCGAGGCTGCCTCACTCCGTATGCACGTCCTGCCTCGGCGCTGGAGACAGATGCACTCACAGGGTGCTGACTCACGGACGCAGGCAGATTAAACTCGGATTGCTAAAGCAGTTGCTGTCCCAGTTGTCCCTCTGCCCCCAGCCACAGCAAAGACAGCTGAACGACACGCAGCTCAACCCCTGAACCGCCACTGCACGCACCCTGCTGCACGGGGCAGGGGGGGGACCTGGAATCAGCCCCGGATGATTTTAAGCTGCCGGGCCCTAACACGTAGGCGGCCAGGAGCTGCTCCGCGCGCGGTGCAGATGTTTCTGCCGTGAGCTGGAGGTGTCCAGGGGAAGGGAGGAGCAAAGAGCTGGGAGCTCCAGGGGTGTCAGCCGGCTGCCTGGGTCCATGAGTCAAGCCGCTGACGCGTGGTAAAGCCACATGCTGCGCTACGCACAGCTCGCCCCGCGCTGCTCCGTCTGCAAGGGGTGGAAGGGGTAACGCGGTCCCCAGCCGGTCTCTGGCCTTTCGCAGGCAGGCAGCAAACAAAGCTGGCAAGCAGGGCAGTGGGATTATTTTACCATCTGTGCGTTAGAAACCAGCCCAGGAGTCACCAGGCTCGCTCCACGCAGGACATGGCTGCTTTGGCGTGCTAATGACTCCTGCCCGCTGTCAGCTGGGGCTGGATTTGAATCGGGGGGACGAGGAGGTGGAAAAAGCGTTCGCTTTCCTATCTCGGCAACCGCATCCTTTTAGCGGAAAGGCAGTTGAGGGAAGAATGAATCCTCGTTTCAAAGAGCGCTTCCCATCTGCTGTTCCCAGGCTCGTCGCCCTCCACCAGGATGATGTGCAGCTGGCACCGGGCTGGGGCGGCCGGCAGCCCTGCGCAGCCAGCCCGCGGCGGGGCAGTCCCCCGCCTGCTCCCGGAGGGCTCGGCAGGGCCCGCCGAGGCAGGGGGGGTAGGAGAATATATTTTGCACATTTCAGAAAGGAAGCCTGGGACCTGGTATCTCATTCGAGAAAGTAATCATGGACTTAATTGCATTTTGCTGCGGAGTTGCCTTAACATCAAAGGAAAATCAACAGGGATTGTTCAACATCAAGACTAATCTCACATGTGGAGCTTACTGAACACAGGAACCACGTTTTTGCTGGCTCAAGGTGAAACGCTGGGCTAAATTCTCCTTCAGCTGCGAGAAAAGCCCTAGGCACGCTCATCCTGCATTATTCCAATTGTAAAGAGCTTCAATTATACACACATAACCTTCCTCTTCCTTCTACGGCAGCGTCGCAATGCAACAGTGTCTCGTTATGATCAAACTCCTCTTTTATGGCTATAGGAATATGTGGAAGTCTTCTACCCTCATTACACAAATGACTTCTTAGCAGCTTTTTTTTTTTTTTTTAAAAAAAAGAAACTACCCACAATTGGTAACAAAACCACGTTTTATCTGTCGCTGAGGAAAAGCTGTGACTGACACCTGAGCGTGTCCTCAGCGACCGCAAGCCTGCATGTATAGGGCAGGTCCTATGCATTTAAGCAACTACAGCAACTCACCACTCCCTCTGCCTCACACCGAATCGCAGCCTTGCTTCTGCTTACAAACTTGCTTGCTAATCAGACATTTAATACTATTTATGCATAGGGAGGAAATATATCATTCCTTTATTGGGATAAAAAATGATACTAAAGAGCAGGTCAAGTTCCAAATCCAGCAGTAGATTTTAACCAATGTTGTTCCCTTTTTTTTCTTTCTTTTTTTTTTCTTTTAACAGCTGTAGCTGTGCACAGATGGAAAAACATTTGGTCAGAAAGCAGCAAATTAGTGTTTTCGGGCTAGAATTCTGCTCCCACCGCTCCTCCATTTCCATGCAGCTCAGACCGCTTTATTTCTTCTTAGCATTGACATTTTTGCACACCCAATTCATGCCGTCCTTTAGACAGAGAAAGGCAGTGTTAGTCGAGCGAAGTGAAGAGGAATCCCCCAGTCCCACCCGACTCCGTGCCGCAGGCACCGCGCTCTGCCGCCTCAGCTACCCCACGCCTGCCCTCTGCTCCCCAAAAACGCCACGGGTAAAAGACAAGCGCTTCGTTGCTCGGTGGGTGTTGCACAGAGGGGTCATTAAATCCTTCTTCTGCCCATAAAAAGCTTCACCGTCTCATCATGTCACTATGTCCCTTCAAGGAAGGATCGCTTTGCAGTTAAGGTATGTCAGCAGCGGACCGAGGCTCGATTCCAGGTTCAGATGATTTGTGTAACCTTGGGCACGTCACCTTATCTTTGAGACCGGGCACTCGAGGCTGTTCGTTACACAGCCAGCTCTAACATGGCTCTGATTCTCTGCTCAGCTGCAAGCTTCCTGCACGTCCCTGGCCAAATCACATCCTCTCAGATGGACGAAAGCCACCGAAATAACTGGCTGTGGGCTCTGCTCCCCGTGCCGCGGGGCCCTCACAGAAAAGAGGTGCTGGGGGATCCCACCGGGTTTCAGTGAGAATAGGGGTGGTCAAGTTTTGGGGATGTTGATACGCTTGTTAGGGTGCCTCTGTAAAAAAGTGTGCAGCGTCTCTGACCGCTGCAAGCTGTAGGGTGGCCCTTCTGCTGTGAGGAACCGAGCGTGAGTTTTTGCTGAGGTCCCACACTGGGATACGCTACTGAAGGGCAAAGCGACATTTTGTCTGCTCCTGTCACTATCTGCTGTGAGACAAGCAGAAGGGGGGGCAAGATGCACAGTCTCCTCGTGTTTGTGTCCTGTCAAATCCACCGCCTCCACCCTGTCTACAAGGTATCTCTGCTGGCAGGGAGGCTTTTGTGGAAGGGAGCGGAGCTGCACGCCTTTGTGCTTGCAAATTGGGCTAAAGTCACCTTGCAGTTCCGGAGGGATTTCACTGTGTTATGTTCAGTGGTCAGTTTGGGATCATTTTGGGTGAGCCAAGCCCCACCAGTGTGCCTCCACGTTGCCCCCCTCAGCCACAAAGGTGGTGGCCACGTCGGAGGGGAGCTGAAGAGTAAGGAGAGAGAGAGAGGGAGTCCCCAGGGCTTAATCAGAAGCAGGTTCTCAGTTGCAAATAACCAATTTGCCTTGATTGTTGTGCTACGTGACACTTCTTATCTGAAGGGGAGCAGCAACTTTTGAAATTGGCCCTTGTTGCTGCCTTAAATAAAGAATTGGCGAGCCCAGTTTGTGCCGGGGTGCACAGGAGGCCCAGTACTAATAACACTTCTAACTCTAACCTCGGGGAGGGCTGATGTCTCCACTTTCATTTATTTATCTCCGCAGCAGAGATCGGTGTAAAACAAATTGTCTGAAATCCTCTGAGCAAATGGGAAAAGAAGAGAGGTAGATTCATTTTAAGGCCCAGTAGCTTTGTGTCTTCCCCTTTCAATAACACTGATAACCTAGGTGTAAAACATGTAATGCCTTAAGCAATCAATAGCGCGGTTTAAAGCTTATCACTTTAGAGAGAGAGGGAGCGAGCGATTCCCAGCATGTGGAATGCTAGGGCTCAACAATGGGGCTAGGAGGAGAGGTGTCAAGCCTTTGGCTTGATTGTGTGCTTTAGAAATCTGCATGATTGCCTGCAAAGAGTAAAAATAAATAAATAACTAAAAATGCTCCCACAATGATTTCAGCTTCCCCTGCCTCGGAAGCAATAATCACATTTGCACACATCATGGCATACAAGGCAAGCAGAGCTCCTCATTCATTTTGAATGTAGGTTTATTTGCTGAACCAGAACAGCTGAGACAGCTTAAAGTAATAAATATCAGCTGACACCCTCTGCTATTCAGCCCAGTAATCCCAGAAACAATACATCACTGCAAAACAACAAACATGCATCCTATCTTCTACCTAATCTGACCACAACCTGAATTCACAGTGATTAAAACTCTGCCTGCTGCCATTAGGGAGCTCGAGAAGGGGAAAGGCAGACCATTTTAGCACCAGTGCGGTGAGGGTCATAAAGCAGAGTTTATGATGGGATTTACCATGGCTGGGAGCCTGGCTGCATCAAGCATGTAACGAGGGCAAAAGAATGACATAGCAAAATGCGAGAGGAAAGGTGAACTCCAAACAGGCTTGAAATACGTAAGTAGGTCACCGAACTTTTAAAGCAGGAATCGATTTTAAACCTCTCTTCTAACATGAGTTAATTGGCAGGAAAAATTGCATTTAATTGTAAATATCTCCCTGCCTGACAGTGATAAAGAGAAAATAAATGTGTCCAGCTCTAAGTGTGATGTATCAGAGAGGTATGTGTGAGATACTCTGCTCATCTTCAGCCACACCGCAACTACCTCTGTGGCTTCTGGTGCACCTCTGTCAGGGTGCATGTCTTCTGCAGTATCCCCAAATGCTTTGGAGAACAGCGAATGCAGTGGAAGGCGGAAGAAACCAAAAGGTATGTTTGCAGTTTTTCTACCTAAGGTGTGAAGCTGGACAGGGGGTTGGTAAGGCAGAGAAATCCAGAGAAGCTGCTATAAACACAAAGAGCTGCTGTGGGGAAAGCACACGGGAAGGAGGAAACGATGCTTGAAAGAGTCAAGCCCACAAGGAGTCAACTGCTGTCATCCTTTGTCCCTACACATTCTGTCCCTGTATCTGCATGCTTAAAAGATGGCTCTGTGCAGAAAGTACAATCCCTACAGTAACATTTAGATCTTGATAGATGTCCTTGGGCTGCTTTGTTGAGACACAGAAGCGTTGGCAGGTATTCTGAGGATGGAGACGGATACAATATTAGTATTCCAGCCTCAAGTCAACCATGGGAAAACTTAGCCAGGGAAAGATTTCAGATCTTTCAGCTTCAGCTCTCTTAGCTCCTTAACAAGCAGCTAGTAAACTTTACCAAAGCAAAGAGAGAGAACTCCAGGGAAGAAGATAATGCTCCTTGCAGAGAAATGCTGCCTGGCACAACCCCGCCTTGCTGCAGTCACATCTGCTGTTGCACCAGGGGAGTTGTACTGTGCACCCTTTGGGAGAGAGCTGCTAGAGCCTCCCCCAGGAGAAATACGAAGTCCTGCTCAAGATTAGCCCACTGCTTGCTTATTCTCCGCATTATCAGCTCTGCGGCTATGGGAGTGAAGTAATCTGACTTCAAACACAGGGAACAAGTCCCTTCCACCCCAGAAAAAGCCTCCTGATTTCTGCTCCCCTGTAAGCCAGGGATCAGGCAAGGCCACAAACTTGTGACCCCTAATGTGACCTTAAGGACAGCAAAGCTTAATCCTTTCATGTAATCCTCTGTCTGCCATAATAAATTGGGTCAGGCGAGTGCAAAATTCTCCATCTCTAGCATTTTTGGTGTATGTTATTTTAACTGTCACTTTCTTCTCTCTCTGCACAGCTAGGACTGTGCCTTCATTATCTGTCATTTCTTTGTACCTCCAGTCATCGCACAGGCAGGCTTTTACAGGCTCCCACAAGTACATCAACCATTGTTTTTTTTGCCTGGGTGCAAGCTTTTCTTTTGTCCTCTGAGACCTTGTATCCCTGATGCAGCTTTGTAGACTCTCTTTTTACCCTGCTTAAAAATCACAAGACTTTGCCCTGTAATCTGGAAATATCGCTGCTTTTCCTCATCATCAACTGGCTCTGCCTGCCCCAGGAGAGCTCCAGTCGTCAAAATTGGTTTTAAATCACATTTACAAGTAGCCCCAGAACCTTGTTAAGATGTGGAGGAACTCTGGGTAGCCTGCTGTGGCAAAGACGTCTTTAAGACAAAACCTAGCTCAGAGGATACAACACAGATGATTGTTGGGAGCCCTGTGCTCAATCTTGCCCCTGTGAAAGTGCTGAATGGCAGCACCAGCACAACACAGGGCTCGGGCTCCCTTCTCATCTAGGTTGAAAGAGCCAGGGAGGAGAAAGCGGCTCAGCCTTTCCCACAGTCCTTTGGGCCAGAGCAGCTCTGGCATAAATTAGAGAAGTTTAGTGGCTACTCTCATTTCCACTGGCTTTTAATGGTCTCCAGGGGACCATTATGCTTGGGAGACTCTGGACACAATATGCCGCAGCATCGTTCTGGAGGATGATTCCTCAGGGCACGCTGAGCTCCTGCTGCCTTGATCGGAGACTTGCTTCAAACAAGAAACGAGCTGCAGAGCACGGAGCGCTCCAAAGGCTTGACTCATGTTTAATACACGCCCTGGCCCCTAAGTAGCACCTCCAGCAAGAGGGCAGGCAGCAAAGCAGAGGAGTCCTTTCTGCTTTCACCCCACCCTGGCTGGCTGGGGTGGAACGGGCAGAGCTTTTGCACGCCAAGGACTACAACTGGAGATCTGGTCGGAGAGCGCAACCCCAAGAGAGCCTACGTGGCAGCGGGGAGCTGCTGTGAGGCAAGAGCTCTCTTGCATCTCTCTGCTAGCATCAGCGATCGCCTCCCTCGTTTGTTGTACCACGTGCAAGGGTCTCAGGGTAAGTGGGAAGGGGATGCTGCTCCAGAGGCACGGTCCAAGGGGCTGTGGCAGGGAGAAAAGGCTTTCCTGCTCTCCTAACTAGGTCTGAAGGTCAAAATCAGACCCAAGCAGACGGCTTGCTTGAAATAGCCCTTAAGCACGAGGGATGCTGCTCCTCTCTCAATGGCACTACGTAGTCTGATTAAGAAGACAAGTGCTGCCCATGGTTTCAGTTAGGAGGTAATGAAGTCTTCAGCTGGCATAGTGGGGGACGCCAGCTGGCTTCTGCAGGGGAAAACTCCACACAGAATTTCCAGTTAACCCAGTCACCTCTCTTCTGAGCCTGCCCAGGACGTTGCTGGGCCCCTTTCCTCTAGTCCCCAACGGTGTGTTTTAAAAGAGAAGATGACAATATGGATTCCCTCCTTAATTAACAGTTTTATTAAATAACCTATTTCAAACAATAGTTAAATTCTCTAAATTTATATCATTCTATTAACCATAATCTAATCTCATTAACCTTGAAATCCCCAGTCTTAACTACCCAATTCTATACACCATGGTGCTAGCAGCTAAACTAATTAAATGACCTTCAAACTATTTCTCCTTCATCTGTTGGCGTTATTTATCTTTCCTCATTGCTCTTCCTTCAAGCTATCACAAAAATCTTCCCCTATGAACTCCGTTCATGCATGTGCTCAGTACCAGATATGCCACCACTCTTACTGGCAAAATCCTTCAGTGATGTCTCGGATTCTGCTCTAGCTCATGTATTCCATCAGCAGCGATGGTTAGCGTGCTCGCTGCTCGGCTTTCATTCTGAATACCTGATGCTTCCCCATCTTCATTTACTTTTCTGTCACTCGTTGTCATTTCCCAAAGAAGTCCTTAAAGCAGTGACCTGAGATTTAACTACACATAGAGAGCTCCCTTTCTGAGCCACTGGTATCGTGTGCCATGATCCTCAAAACTATCTTTCTTAATCTCACTCTTTAAACATTTTTTTTCTTTGATTGCCCTAAATTTTGAGTATGTTAACCTCTCCTGAGAGGTCAAGGGATGAAGATGTTGTTTCTTCCTGGGCTGATCCAGTTGCACCTAAAATCCTTTAGTTTAAAAGCCATCCCACAGAACATTTTGTTCAATGAATCTGCAAGCAAAGGGAGAGCTTGGCATCCTTGCTGCCTGATTTGACAGGGCTGGAGTTAAAGCAGAAGATATATGTAAGGGCTTTTTTTCTATAAGCTGCAGAGAGTTTGTAACTTACCTGACCTTTCTGCAACAATCATTTATGGAATAAGCTGCAGTATTTAGGGCAGGGAGACTGGGGACAACAAAACAGGATGTTATCTGGCCTGCATCTAAATTAATTTGTCTAGATAAGCATGATAAACAAAGTATATATGGCTGCAAATACTTTTATTTAGCTCTTGTCTTCTGTTTTCTGGAAGCAAGAACAGAAATGAATATAATTTTTCTTGTTGAGGATATTGGGCTGTGTATTTTACTCAACTGAACGTGTAGAGATACACTGTACTTCAAGGACAGGGCACAGAAAGAAGGACCTAACAACAAATAAGCGGGCAGGGCACTTCAGAGAGCCCGCAGATCAGTTTGGGAAGGAGGCTTTTGTCAAAGCCCATCAACAGGAAATGCTGTTATCTATCATTTAGTTCCTCCGTATCCCTGAATTTCACCCACCATCCTACTACCTCTTCACAGCTGGGGAGCTAGCTCGGGCTCACATAAAGTAGGGGAGGGTCTGGAGGAAGGAAGGAGGTAACCTGCACTTGTCTGCAAGCCTTTGAACTGCAGCCTCACTTTCTTGATCCTGATCACATTTCTTTGGACTTGAACATACGCTGCCACTGAGGAATGTATTTCCCTCGAAGACCACCGCTTCAAAATAAAGATTACAGAGCTGGAGCTTTTCACAGGGTTGGTTACAACAATTTGTATCTTAGCTAACTAAATAGAGGCTCTTTGAAGGACACCATCTGCTGCGTTTAGGTCTAAATGTTAGGTTAAGAATTTCAAAGCAGAACTGCTGCAGTGGGTCAGGCCAGGGGTCCCTGCAGGCCAGCATGGCCTTTTGGGATGCCAAGGGAAAGGACATGTAGGAACAGGGTCTCCCTTGCTCGGTTCTTCCCTCCCGGTCCATGGCCCAAGCTGTTTCTCATTAAAAAGCTATCTCCAGATCTTGGTGAACAGCAGTTATCTGAAGATGATTCTCAGATAACTTCTTCTTTAGAAATCGCTTAGTATTTTTCTGAACCAACCGATACCTTTGGTCTCCTCAACATTCTGTGCCGATGAGATCCACAATTCAATTGTGCAGCGAGCAAAGAGGCAGTTTTTATTCCTTTTAAAAGGCTGTCTGATTATTTCATTAAGAACGCCCTTTCTCTAGCAATGTGAAAAATAGTGTACGGTCTATCTGCCATTTTAAAGCCTTATTTTACAAATTCTGAAGACATTCCCACTCTGTCCTCTCCCTTCCAAGCTGCAAGTCCTAATCCTTTTATTCTCCCTGTTTACAGATGCCACTCTGTACTGCTGATCATTCTCAAAAGAAGATCCTCAAATCTCTCATACTTCTGAGCAGGTATGTGGACAATTTTTCCTGATGAGGGCAGTTAAGCATTGGATGAGGATACGTAGACAGACTGGGGAATCTCCCTGCTTATTTATGACCTGGTTGGACAAGGTCTTCAGCAACCTCTGCTACACTTGTAGTTATCCCTGCTGTAAGGAGGAGGTTGGTTTGAAGACGTCCTGAAGACCCTTTAACCTAACTTCTTCTTTGACTGATTTTACTACTACAAAAGTCTTTATAGATGGGAACAGAGGCAGAAAGGAATGTGACGTTCAAGGCTGGGAGCCACTATGCTTTTATTCTGCTACATAAGAGATGTTTTCTGGAAAGTTTCTTATTTGGTTTCTGGTAATTCCCTAGCATTTGATTTTCCTTTTTGGCCTTTGATGAGCACTAAGCTGCTGTTCCCAATGATCTGCTCTCTCAGTAATGGCAGCTAATTTTGAGTCCATCACTGTAAGTGTATAGTTAGGGTTGTTGTTCCTCTTGTGCATCATTTTGCACTTGTCAACACTGAATTTCATCTGCCATTTTACTGCCCACTCAGTGTTGTGGGCTTCTTCTGTGACTTTTCATACTCAGCTTGAGATCTGACTATCCTGAATATCTCTGTAGCATCTGCAGATAGGGTTTTACTGAATTTGCAATGAAGATAAATATCTTCATGATTCTGTTTCTTTAACTATCACTGAAGGGAGTAATCCTGCCTGCTCGGATTGGGAGCACTGCAAATATTTCATTAATTCAGGAAAGCCTAAGAGTGAAATAAACAAACCTAGGTCCCATTTACATTACAAAGAGCTACTATACTGCAGAAACTGGCTACGGCACAGCAGCACAAGTCTCAGCTATTACAGTGTGGCACAGGAACACAGCTCAGTGCCCCCCCCCAGTGCAGGTTTTTGCTGCCCCACACGCTGCCATTAGATAGAAGTAGTCTTTGCCCCATGTGCAGCTCTTGTGTTTCTCTGGACCAGAAAAATTGATCGCTTTCTCCCTGGCGCCTGGGCTGAGCAAAACGCCAAATGACATTAGTAGTGAAGGTAAATCAGATTTCTAAAGTGCACACTTGTAACAGTCAAAGGGGTTAATAGTAAAAGGCGATTTGTTTTGTGAAAATGATTAACCTGACAGCAGTCTCTTTAAAATAAAACAATGTCTTCATTTGGCCCGGCCAAGGGGTCCCGGGTGGGGAGGTGCTGGCTCCCCTTTCCTAGGGATGGAGAGACCCCAAGGGCCCGTAGCTCCCCCTCCCCTTCGCACAGGCGATGAGATATGCGCCCCCCGTGCTGTGCGCAGCGCGGGTTTGGCTGCGCTGACCCTCTTTCGCGACGCAGCCGGTCCAGCCCCACCCTGCAGATCAACAGACAAGGAGCTCTCTCTCTCACAGATGGCCTGCTGGCACAGCAAGCCTTCTCCAGAGCCTCACCTGTACTCCCTCTCCAGAAAGAGCCGAACAAGACTGGATCTGCCAGACTCTGTCACGGATTGTGTGTAGGTTCAGTCCCTCGGCAATCTCTGAAGCAGGGGCAGCCGTCAGCAAATCCTGCTTGTTAGCGAATATGAGCACGGGGACTCCACTAAGCTTTTCTTCATCCAAAAGCTCAGCCAGCTCCTATATCATTTACAAGGGAGTAGGGTGGGGGGAAGACAGAGAGAGGGAAGGGAAGAAAACCTTCAACCACCAGTGGCTGTCTCTAATTAGGAATATATTTAGGGCAAACGCTGGAAGAGTGTGTTCCAGTGAAACTTAGATCTTATTATAAGAGAGCAAAAATGTATACAATCATCTGTGCCCAAGGTTCAAAAGCTATTTCTTCCAATTACAGGTTACAAAAATCTTCATCTTAGTCTGAAATTAGCAGTTGCCTTAAAGGCTACAACTCTGTGTTTTACCAGTCTCTGCTCCTCAGAGACCAAAACTGATGAAACAGCAAAAAACATGTAAATTGGCAGTATGAAGAGTTTGTTTTAAGTTACTGCCTGACTGGCATTTGTACCTGAGCAGCCGCTGACACAAGCCCTGATATCTTCGCTAATAATGAGTTTCGGGATTTTGTTCCAAGTACTATAAGCAGCAATTTGAGTGGCAGAGGGCTTTTTCTTTTTCTTTTTTTTTTTCCCTCCCAGAAATGGAAATCCCACAAGAAAGTGGCAATGCTTTTGAAAGCATTGGCTAGCTGAAGACAAGCTAGATCAGCTTTATTCGCTGGATTTTGGCTCCATATGTGCAGCACACATTGGGTGGTATCCTGAGAAATGGGCTTGTTCATTTAAAAGTGGGTGACTTAAAGAGAGTCTTCTAACAGCTCAAATCTGAATCTGCAGTAGATCAACGATGGCTGAAATACTTCATGTCTAGGGTTGTGCAATGGCCTCATGTGAAACGAGCACAGTCTCAAGTCACTTCCCCATGTGAACATATGGCAAGCCCAGCAGAACTTGAACCTGCAGGGACTGCTGGCGTTGCAGACAGATGAGCAGATGAGATTTCTGTGGGCTCCTTATTTAGCTGGAAGGGTCTCACTTTCAGATACTGTCCTCACATCTTTCATCCCCCTGACTAGGAACTTCTGAATTAAATGAGTGCAGCCAGGGAGATGCTAAACTGCAGCGGTAATCTGACTCCATCCCCCCAAAAGCAATGTTTGGTTTGGAAAACAGGACAAGAGAATGGAGTTATAAACAGAGTTGGCTGGGAATTTTTCAACAAAATAGGTCTTTCATCTGACACGTCTGATTTATTGAAACCAAATTGTTTGTGGAAATGTGAGGGGTCCAGGCTGAATCCGCCTGACTCAGGCAAGTGCTCTAAGCTTCTGCTTCCTCTCTTTTGCCTAATGAATATTTAATTGCTGATATAAAATGAAACAGCACCAACAGGAGAGTCTCCCCACCCCTAGAGTAACCAACAGTCCTGCTGTTAGGGTGTGCCCTTGAGAATTGAGAGACAAAAGATCAAGTGCCTCCTTCAAATCGGGCAGAACAGAGGGCTTTAACCTAAATCTCTCACTTCTGACTTTCCCATTTCATGGGGGTGAATCTGTTGCAAGCTATTTCGGGACGCTGTCACTTTCTGAATTTTACAAAAGTCCTATTTTTGTTCCATCCTAAAACACAAAATGTTACAAAACATCAAAACTTTGCAAAACGGAAATCGTATTTTCAAGCCAGTCCTAGTTACAAAGTTCCTGGTTTTTTTTTTTTTCAATTACGTCCAAAAGACAATCAAGTCAATATGATTTCCATTTCAACTTTGTAAATAAGAAAATAAGATTCCTCAGGGTCTTGGTTTGGCAAGGTTTAAAGGACTTAGAGAAGTTTTTGCTTTCAGTATTGGGCTCAGTTTGCTATTATTGTATAATTTTAATGAAAACCGTTCTATTTAAACAGAATTAGGCTACCTATATTCCTTGTTTCCCATCTACCAAAATAATCTGCATTGATGTTGAAAGGCAAGTCTCTCTTGAAATGCAAATTTCCCTCATAAACAACAAAATCATCCTCCTAACTTTTGTGAGCAAGGGGCACTCAGAAGCGCTCAGTTACTTCAAAGGAAGCTGGGCATAAGAAACTCACCTGACCCGTTTCTTCAAACCTCTTCCTATCTGCACTGTCAATGACATAGATCTGAAAAAGAAATGAGGGGAAAAAGTTACTTTTCCCAGATGGCATTCTTCCACACTAGCGTGTGCTTAAATGAGTTGAGCCTAATAATTATGCTTCGGGGCATAAAGATGCTTGGTATTATTTATACAGCAAATGTTGACAAAACTTTGGGACATTCGGAGAGGCGAGGAACCACCTTTTTAAAAGCCAGAGGGAGTGGAGAGCCATGTGGTTGGGATCAGAAAGGAGCTGGCGGCAGTACTGGGAATGCTCTTACTGCCTCCGTGGTATCTATTACCTGAAGAGAACAGGAGACCGCCTGGCATCTTTAGTAACGACCAGCTTACAGGCCGAAGCTGAGCACAGGATGGCAAAACGTGGGGAGCCAGACGTGGCCATTCACCCCAGTAAACGTGAAGTCCAAGCACTGCACTGCTGTGAACAGGCCATGCTGCCCTCTAGCAGGACACATCGCCTCCTCGTAAGCCACCAAGGCACATGACGGCACTCAGGGGACAGGGGAAGCACGAATATATTGGGGACAGTGAGTTTCTCTCCTACTGCAACCTCCTGGGACAGGTGGGCAGGGATGATGGCTGGATCCTGCTTGCAAGACTCTGTCTTCAGCTGCCAGCTTGTTTACCAGGACGGTGGAGGAGACGGGGAGCAGCTGGCTCACCAAGCGTGGCCACAGAGCCCTGCCACCCCCTCGGAGCTGGGCACCACATCCCGCAGCCCACGAGGAGGTCCCAGCCAGACATCTGTCCCCTGGTAGCAGAAGGGTGGTTCTCCAGCCTGCGGGCTCCCTGCCTTGGCAGGGGGTCTCCACCGCCTCCGAGCAGCATTCCATGTGCTGATTTCCTTCTGTAAATGCAAAGGAGCTTTCCAACAGAGGCAGCTCTCAGTCTGCACAGGCTAAAAGGCTCCTTGAAGGCCCTCCTAGGTAAGTAATTAGTAAGTCCAGCCACCCTCCCTCCCTGCAGCAATACCATTGCAGTTCAGCATGGTCACATACCAAGCCACATTTAAAGAAACTGGGGAACCTCAATGCTCAGGCAAGAATCTCCTGGCACCCCTTTTTCATTACTTGTGAAGGGTTTTGAAGGTGAAGGATGCTGGGGCAGCAGACAGGGCCAGGACTGGTGACAAACACAAAGCCTTTTGCTTCCAGTCCCTGCCATTCTCCATCAGCGCTGACTGAAGACGTTAGCATGTCATATGCATGCTCTGGTGGCTTACAGGGAGCAAGTGTCAGCCTGGTTTTGAGGGAATAGATGAGCACAGCACCCCGCCATCAAGATAAATGGCATCCTCCCAGGCAGTCTCAGCGTCAAGACTCCTGACTTCCAGGATATTTTTGACCAAATAGTTGGGGGAGGGAAGATCTCTAGCAGCAATGTCTACTAAACTGTAGGCACCCCCTTAACGAGCAGTGCTGGGGTTGTTTAAAAAAGGACCAAACGCACATCAGGAGAATCTGCACGCCAGGCTTGAGAAGGAGGAAAACCAGCAACCTCGCAGTCCTCTGCTGATCGCTTGGGGTCTGTCGTCCTCCCAAGGGCAGGCTGATGCGTGCTGACAGAGGCTGGGGGATACGCGGTGGGGCTGGACGCAGCTGCACAAGGACGTGGCAGCAGCGCACGTGCCCAGTGCCACGTGAGGGGGAAAGGCCCACGGGCATGCGTGGCAGCCTCTCCCCGCAGTGTGATCCCAAGTACGCGCAGCAATACTGCACCAGCTGCTCCCATCCTCCCTGCCCCTCCCAAGCACCCACCCCTGCGCATCCCATTCGGGGTAGGAAGCACAAACCGAAAGAAAGGAAGAAGCTGCAGGCTGGCGGTTGTGAAAACTGACTGTCATCTTCCCTCCTCCAGGACGTCTCAGGGGAAGCTTAGCAACACACGGATGTAATGCTCATGTGAGTATTTTCACTGTGCTGCTTCTCGTCTGAGAGGTGGCACCTCCCCTATTACGGTGCTCCTCTAACTGGCACGGAAGAGCCCCGAGTCCCAGCCAGCCAGGCTTTCTCTCCGCTCCTTGCGAGGGAGCTATCTTGCAAGATAAGAATTGGAGACAACGGCGCTCAGGGCAAAAGCCACAGAAGCACAGCACAGAGAAGGCGAAGTATGTGCGGAGTGCCTACTTCCAAACCAGAAAGCACTGTGCCAAATAGCTGCAGGTGCCTGTCTGAATATGCAATCAGCCAGATATCCACACCTTATTTGCCTGGGTTAAGCTTCCAAATATCACAGGTGTGTGATGCAAGACCGAGCTCTCATTCAAAGGCACCTGCATGGATTTGAATTTGCAATCGCTTCCTGCTTTTTAATACCCTTTAGAGGGTCCTTTCTGCTTTGTGCAATATAGCTTAGGAGAAGACAGAAGCAGGGGGTCCTGGGAACTGTGGCGTATCTTATTTCTATCTTCCTTCTACAGCCAGGCCCACACAAGATCTTGTTTCTGGCTGTAGTGTTTTGCAGCATGGTTCACCAGTTTGAACAGCCCTTGAGTACATTGTGCTGGAGCTTGAGAAAGAAATTCCTGTAAAGTTGGATGCCTCCTTTGAGCAACAGGCCAAAACAAAACCTGGAGTAAGTGGGCTGGGGAGAAATTGCAAGCAGCGGGGCTGGATGAGGAAATAGTATGAGGGATAAGTTAGCTCATTTTACAGAGGCGTGATGTGCACCAGGTTTGTGAGAGGGGATAAATTACCGGTTGTAAGGGGTGCGAGGGCTGGCAGGAGAGCTCAATCCCATCCTTTTAGCTACTATCCCAGTTTTGATGTGTTTGGACATGGCAAAGCACTGCACTAACACACAGATAGCTCCCAGTCTGGGACTGGCTGCCAGCTGGCCATCAGGGAACGCAGGCAGGAGAGCTCAGGTCCACATGCACACCTCTCATTCCCCCTCTGAATTCACTCTGCTGCTTCCCCCAAACTGACTCTGCTTCTACCTATTTTCTTACTCGTATGAAAAGAAAGCTTTTCTCTGTGCATTGCTTTAGCTGGGAAGGGAGGAGGATAGGGAACACAACTGCTTTCATTTCCTTCAGCCTTAAAATTCATCTTTATTTCTCCCGTGCAGCGCACCCTGGGAAGGGGGGAAGCCCACAGACCAGCACAGTTCATCGTTTTTGCCAGCAGACTCCCGGATAGCGTTTTGCAGTTGCGCAGTCTCTGCAGCCTGAGCAATGCTGTAGCAGAGACAAAGATCCCCTAGCTGCTGCTCTGCGGTGTTGACTTTGATTTGCAAACCTACAGCCTCCCCACCGCACGCAGCTGCAGAGCCTGGACTCAGCGGGCCCGATCACCTCACAGCCGTGCCGTGCTCCCCTTCCTGACGGCCACAGAGGGGTACGTGACGTTTGTCCTGCTGGTTTTTCAAACACGGATCTTCCCCCTAGGAAGATCGCACCATTGCTCTTTGCCAAAAGCCACTGCCCAGGTTTATGCCACGGTGGTTGACCTCAAACATCAGATCAGAAATTAACACTGAAAAAGGGGAATCTGCAGAGAGACTGCTGGG
The DNA here is from genome assembly GCF_040182565.1 of Anser cygnoides. Classification (NCBI taxonomy): domain Eukaryota; kingdom Metazoa; phylum Chordata; class Aves; order Anseriformes; family Anatidae; genus Anser; species Anser cygnoides. Next base: position 13,768,340 of record NC_089879.1, on the reverse strand, counting down.
GACTTTTCAGTCGCATTTAAATAACAGCTTTGTTTGGACAATGTTTTCTAAGCCTGCAGGTACTGCCCGGCCCTTCCAGATACGAGCCTTGGAGCAAAGGGTCCTGTTCCTAGCAGCACTGATCCTTCTGTGGAAGTGCACTGAAGCTCACAGCACGTTGGTGAGTATGTGTATGACAGAAGGGAGGAAGGGCGTCTTTCAGAGCGAGCTTCCTGCTTTCCCATGGGAGCCTGCAGGCCTTGCTCAGAGCGGCCTTTTCTCTGCTCCCACTGGCAACGCTGCTCGGCAGGAGGGTGGGCCTGGAGCCCCCAGCCTGCCATGCGTGGCTGAGTTTTAGAGGTGCTCTTTGAAACTAGCCAGAACTCGCTCGGAGGGTCCCAGGGTAACGTGCTCTGGCACGGTCCTGCGGCGTAATTACAATTGTAGTAAACTGTAGCAAATTGGAAGGTAATTGCAGCTAAGACATCAAAAACATTGAAGGACAGTCTCACGATTAAAGGACCAAAGGAAAAGACAAGGGGTCTCTCTGTGCCCCTCAGCCAGAAGCCTTCCTATCTGATGCCAGACGTGACACTGAATTCTTCCGTGCCTCAGTTTCTCCGGCTATGAAACAAAGGCACCACACTGACCTGCCGCTGTACATGAGGCTCAGGTCACTAATACCCATGACAAGCCTTCGGAGCCTCCAGTGAAAGGAGCTACAGATGGGCAAACGAAAAGTTATTAATGTTCTTTCATCTGAAAGAGCCTGAGATGAGAGGAAAGGAACTGGCTAGCTCCAACCAGCCCCATCCTGTGAAAGTAAAAACATACAACTGCATGATTTCTCCAAACATCACTGTATTTTTCTTACTGCACCCAACCAATCTTGCCATTTTCCTCAGAATAACTCCTGTTACAATGGCAATGGTGTTGCTGAGGACTGGGACATTACATTGCTTGTTCCTGAATTTCTGGCCGAGATCTTGGAAAGCCATTGCATGAACACAGCATTCAGCTGCAGCCAATACTCACAAGGATATCAGTGTTTTCAAAATAGTTCCTCCAGTACGGCCTGATCTTCCTCTGTCCGCCTATGTCCCATACGTTCAGCTTGAAGCCCTGGGACTGTACGCTTTTGATGTTAAAGCCCTGGAAAGAGCAGAAACAAAGCCACATAGAGCATAAACCTGAATGGCTGGATCACGTTCACAGGCAGAACATTAACGCCTTACACATCCCGTGCCTGCAACGTGCCGCGAGGTGGGCCAGGCAGCCACAAAGATGGATCGGCTGCAGGAGAGGCACCGGCGAAAGCAAACACAGACGCCGAGCCATCAGTCCGCCTGCGCTCCTGGGTCAAGGGTTGATGCTGTCATGGCTACGGAAATGTATGATGCAGTTAGTGCCCTGGGAAGGCTCAGCAGGGTGGGTGCAGGAAGAGGTGGGAGAGCTGCAGATAAGGAGAAAACAAGGGCACTGTGAGAAGCAGGACCGAGCCTGTGAAAGCTGAGTAGAGTCCTAGCTAACACGAAGCCAGAGGTCTCAGCTCAATTCGACACGACACAACTAATTCTAGGCTTAAAAGAGCAACAGCTGCATGTCTGAAGGGTCCATTTCATCAATTAAAGCACCAATTGAAAGGGCATTCAAGTAGAAAAACAGGATGTGGCGTGGGCCGGCAACGTGCTGCCACACCACCCAGGGGACTGGGGCTTGGAATCGGGGTGTCGGGGCTGGGAGCTTTGCGAGGCAGCTACGGGGTGGGGGAAGCATCTCCCACAGCTCTCTAGCAACCTCCTCTGGTCGACACAGGAGCAATGCTGCAGCACTCCTGATGGGTGACGTCCTTCTCCCCAACCCCGAGCTCAAAGAAAGGGGGCCAGAGGCATCAGAGAGGCAGCGATGGAATATGCGAGATGCTTGGAGCTGGACGGGTGAAAGATGCAGGGAGACGGGGACGTGCCCAACGCTACAGCGTCCCCTGCCCACGTCCGGTGTTTGGTGCGGACAAACGGGAGCTGTGGCTCGTCCACGTAACACCAGCGTGACCCAAAAGCCTTCTGCAGAACTTCACGGCACACGTTCACGTTTGCACCACCTGGCAGATCTGGCCTGGCGCTCTCTGGCTCATTCAGGGAGCCTCCTCTTACGCAGACAACTCAGAAACTGAAATGGGGCACCGGACTCCGGTTTGTAGAGTTTTGGAAAGCAAGTGGGACCACAAGAACTGCCCTGGGCAGGGAAGGGCCTTCCTCACCTGTGTTGGTGTGATGTGGCTGATGTCCTCCGATGCCAACTGTTTCAGGAGTGTGGTCTTGCCTGCATTATCCAGTCCCAAGAGGAGGATCCTTACCTCCTGGTCTGGGGTGCTCTTCAGTTTACGCAGGATTGACAGTAAACCCTAAATCAGCAAGCGAGACTAGCTGTTATTTCCCCTCTGACTCTCTCCTCTCACCACGCCATGCCCCCCTTCCCTCAAAACAGGTTCTGTATGGCGGTGGATTCCAGGACAGCTTGACCCCCTTCCCATTTCCTCTTCTACCCCCAATTTTCCTTCATCTCAAGGACCAGCAGCAAGGTCTCAGACAGCACAAATGTCACTCAGTGGGGTGCACCACTGGCTGCACCGCTCACGTCACGCAGCTGCTTGGCGCTGCCTGTGCCAGGAAGACAGCGCCCGAGGATATCATGTGTAGGAGCTGCAACCCAAGTCCTTGCAAGCTCCTCATTATCTTTATCAGAGGGAAAACCCCATTAATTTAATCTCTCTCCTAGTTAGCTGTAGGTTACTGTGTACCTGACATCAGTTCTTTTCATAGTAACTCCCTGATCATCTCAAACCCCGTTTATCTGCCTAAAACATGCCGGACCCATGGGGCACGTGCAGTTCTGCTTCTCAGGATGTAGCACTTAACAACTATCTCAGATCACCACACGTCCTCGCTAAGAAAAGCACAGTGGATTGCAGTCATTAGCCAGGCTCAGCTCTCTGAGCTGACAGTATCACTCAGGATTAGGAAACAGAATATGCAGGTCAGCTCATTTACAGCCGGGCACGTTACAGCAGCGCACTCGAGCTTCTGTCGGTGCCACCGCTCAGAGACCTCTCTGCGACGGCTGGGGGAGCGCTCGGGATCCCGGCGTGCAACCAAGAGGCGCAAATCACCCCAATTCCACCTGGACCTGCAGTGCACGGATGCTCTCGCAACTCTAAATATTCTGACTGGGAGCCAAGGACTATTTGAGCCTGCTCAGTGCAAAGGTGGCACGGAGCATTTCGGAAAGGACACGGCCCTACAGATCACGACGCCACAGCTTTCAATAGCGCAGAGCGAGAATATGCCGAGATTCAAACGCAAGTTAGGTTTGATCCACCCCTCTAAGCATTTCTGATGGGGAAGTAATTTATTGGTTATCCTTTTAATTGCCAGACACAGCTCTAAATACACGATGTGAAAGAAACGGGGAGAAGAAGAGAACTTGTTAAAACTGGCTTTGGAGGGTGTTTGTAAAAATCTGCGTGACTGCCGTTGTGCCTGTGCTTTTAGAATGCCCCGTGTCGAGCTGAGGGTCAGAAATTCCGAGCTCACGCAGGGAACCATAACAGCAAAACTGAAATCTTACCCCGAGCCTGCCCCTGGGGCTGCATCCCCTCTATCGGAAGCAGGCTGGTAAAAACCTGGGAATGCGGGCCCAGCTCGAGAGGCGTTAATCAGGAACAGGCCCCGCTTGGCAGAGGGCGCCGTGCCCACGGGGTGCCAGCAGTCGAAGGGAGCGGGCCTGCGACGCCCCGCGCTGAGCCCGAGGGTGCTCACAGCTGGCTCCCGCCGCCAGGCCCGTGGCTGATGGATTTGAAGCGCCGCGTCAGGCAGAGCCAGCTGCCGCAGCTCCCCGCAGCCCTGCGGCTCCTTCCCGCGGCCACGGCGCCCGGCTCCTTCTGCCGACGGGCTGCGCTTCATGGGGCTGAGGGCAGGGGAAAGGCAGAGCGGCAGGAACGCCCCTAACGCCTGCCGGTTAACGTGCGTGTCCTCAGTGCCCTTGACATCATTAAAAAACACAAGTTTTAACTGCCTGGCGAGCAACGCGCATTTGCTTTTCACCTGCTGGCAAATTTATGGCTGTGTTTGTTGGCTTGTAAATCCACGGAGCGCGGCTCGGTGTGGACAGACCCCACGAGAGCAGGAACTCTAAAATTCACACGTTCCCCCTCCTTTGCAGGGAAAGGCTGTGAAGTCCCCATTCTTACAGGGCTGACCCGAAGCCAACGCATACCAGCTCGAGCACCACTGCCAACTGCAGAGGGCCCTGAATCAGGCCCTATTATTTTAGTTTATTGCTCGCAGTTAAAAAAAGAAGTTGTTGAAATGCTAATCCTATCCGCAGCACCACTTGCTAAGAGCAGAGGAGCGTATCCCAGAGCAGAGCAGGATTAGGAGCCCTTACGTTTCAGGATCCAACTCCAAAATAGCGAGTGCAGAGAAACGCATTCGGAAGCGTTGCTTATCTACCAGGGAGCAATTCTCAGGGGTCGGGAAGAGGAACTGCTGGAAACGTTAATAGAGCTTCTCTCCCATTGTAGACGGATGCTATTTCTGGGCTAGTATGACAGCCTACGAGAAAACGATCAGCATCGTTCCCTATTCGACTCGAGTGACACCGCTGCATGGCTGATCACAGGATTAGCTGGGGTAGCCAATAGGCGCGAGGATATATATAGAAATAAAAGTATTCTCTAAGGTATAAAGTAAGCTGATTTAAAAGGCTGGAAGACAAGCAAGCCAATATAGAAGCGGACTTTATTTCAGCAGCTGCCAGCATAGGTTACATGCTTTGTATACACAATTTAAATCACCAGCCAAATAACAGCCTTGGCTACTACGCCCGTTACTATTCGGTAAAGATAACTGGCAACTCGTACCCTGCATTCTCCCTCTAGTGAATATTTAAGATTAAGGAAAGCTGTTCACAGACTGCTTTCTAATGTATTTATTATTTTTCTTTAATTGGTCTTACGAGCACACTAGCTAGGAAGACAGAAAGCATTTCCTGACAGCTCGGTAGGCTGGAAAAAATAACTCAGCCGAGTTCCCCGCTGCGCGCAGCCGCTACATGGGACAAGCAACCCTCCCTGCACGCACACGGATGGATTAGCACTCCTCTGCTTGCAAACACCACGCCGAAACTAACTTGGACCGAGGAGAGACAGGCCCTTGAGGCGGCACAGCTAACAGACAAACATCTGGGTGCTGGGACGTAGCCTGGAGCGAGCAGGGAGGATGCCCGGCAGAGGCTGGGCTGCAGGGTGAGGAGCAGGGTGAGGAGCGGGACGCGTCTCCTGCAGGTCGGTGGAGACGTCGCCAGGCCGAGGAGCCACAGAGTCGGCCGGCAGGAGGCTAAGTGCAGCCCGTCACTTGCACAAAACTAAGCAGACTGCGGCATCTGTAAGAGAGAAGGGAACTGCAGATGCTGCTGAGATAACGAGCGGCGCAGCGTGGCAGCGCGTGCAGCCTTTGGAGGGGGGCAGGCGCGCAGAGGAACCCAAGGCCGGGCACAGGCGGCCGGCAGCCGCTCCGCTCGGTCCCCGCGGGGTTAAGCGAACCGTGTGTTTTCTATCAGATTGGCTTGTTTATAAACATCGTTATCCTTGGTGGAGAGGGTTTGCTTTATGGCACCACCAGGAGACAGACTGATGGGGTCAGCAAGGAGGAGAGTGCATTTTCCAGACAGTGAGCGGGGACACACGGAGAGAAAAAAAAAAAAGGCTCCTGCCAATTACTGTGAAATCAGAGCGGGGCATTACATTCGGAGATGCAGCTAAATGGGTAAGTGCACTCATAAACACGTTGAACATGAAAGAAAGGCTAACCATCTTATTAGCATCCTTCAGAAAACAGGGATGTGCGGTTTTATGAAAGCGTATCATTGCTAGGTTTAAAATACCCACTGAATTATCAAAGGGCTTCCAGTTATAGCTGCACGCAGTAATCCCGTTCTCTTAAAAAAAGAAAAAAAGTACAGACACATATAAAGATACAGTGACATTTATAGTCCTAGCTAAGGGTTTTGTGGGTTTATTCAGCTTTAAATCCAGGCTGTAGATGGGCCTTTTGAACTAGTTGATGCATGTAACTACATCCTGTACCACAGAAGCCGCTGAAAGGAAGATTCACTTTATAGGCCAAAACAAAAATTGGTTTGGGACAAACAGAGCATTGAGATAATCTGTTTAAATATTGTATCAGATCGGCACTACGCGGCCGGAATGGAAAGAACAATTTCCCCTTGTACTGAGGGCTGGATACACAGGGCACGGATAAAGCACGGCCCGCAAGCCACGGCCGAGCACAGTTGATTCCTATTAGGGGAGGGAAGTAAATGTATTCTGTTGAACTTTGTTAGCCACAAAGCTCAGATAATGAATTTAAAACAAAACCGCCCTCAGTCACCAGCGACCGCTTATCTGGTAGACGTGGATATTTAGCCGAAATCAAATCAATTCTCCGAGACGCGCTGTGGCCGCAAAGCTCTGCCTCTCGGCCCGCCCCGTGGCCACGTCTCACCCCGTGGTCCCCAGGTGGGCGCCCCGTCCCCGCGTCGTGCTGTCCCCCTCCAGCTGACAGCTCCGCTGCACCGAGCTGCACCGAGCCCAGCCCCTTCGCGCCTCCCCTACCACCGTGGGAGAAACTTCGCAAAACATCCCTAAAGCCGCCCCTCGAGGCTCCTGCTAATTCCTCCCCCGCCACACCTACAGCCCTGGAGGAGGTTGAGGCAGCGAAGGGGCCAAGTTCCAACCTGCCCGGCGTTCTCCTCCTCGTATCGCTCTGTTATCTCGCACCTCGCCCCGTACTGCCGCGAAGCGGGGACACATCTTGCTCTGCGTGCGCAGCACCGAGCGCAGCGCAGCCCCGGCCCGCCACCAGTGACGCAGCAGCAGCTCAGCACGTTTAAACAGCGAGATAAAGACAAGCGAGCGGTGCTTCCAGGCTGTCATGCAGCGGCCACACGCCTGGGGAAGGACGGGTGGTTTCGCTGAGCCCCATACCCGGCCTTCAGCGGGGATATTTGAGGCTGCATTTGTGGTCCCGTGTGCGCTTCTGCGCACAGGGAGCTGGAGGAGAAGAGCCCGCTCTGACAACTGCGCTGATTAGCTGGGGCCCTGAAGAATGACGTCTGATTACCTTTATCTTCGGCTGCAGAGCTGCAAATGTCACTAATGGTCATAAAATCACCCAGCCTTTCTCCAAATACAACCGAAGTAAATTAATCTATTGAGCGCAGTTGATTCAATACTTCTTCCTCTGGCAGAACTCCCAACCAAGCCATTTGCTTGCTGCATGTCTCCACCATATGGTGTCATTCAGTGCAGACTTCCTTTTCTCCTCCGAAATCTCACATTCAGCGGAGGCAAGTCACCTACGGAGTCCTTCCAGCTCAAACCTACTAACGTAGTTCTCTGTCAAAGAGGTCACCCGGCACTCTCTGTTTCGGTGTATTAACCAGGAGCAGCAGGGATTCGCCTCCCATAATTAAAACTGAACGCTCTGAGCAGGCTGCAAGGCGGCGTTCTGCCCTGTGCAAAGAGCTGATGCCCACCACCAGACGATGTCACCACCCTCTGCCTCTGCTCCGGCGCTTTCGGCACTTGACAGCCTCGTCCAGTCCCTGCGATGCCATTTGAGCAGGAAACAGGAGCTCAGGGCCAGGAGGAAGACGCCCGAGTACACACCTGGCTCTGCTGGCATGGCATGCTCTCCACGAGACATGCCTGGTGTTCTCTAGACACCCCACGGCTCGGTTTCGTCAGCGATACAACAGGGCCGTGCTTTGACAGCCGTGGTTTTAACACAACGACGCCAGCTTCGGTCAACAGTTTGAGAAGAACGCGGGTCGTCCTCCGGCCTCGCTATCAGCCGGGAAGGCGCCGCCCCTCCGGTGAAGATGGTTACGCAGTGACAAGTACCCCACAAGCCCTGCTTCGCCCAGCGCTTCCCAAACTCTGGAAAGCTGCCCATCCTTTCCTGGAGCATCTCCCCTCGCCTCGCTGCGAGCCCAGCACGCGTGCTTGCTGCTCAGCCGAGCCAAAGAGCTCAGCGCTGCGCATCCCGATAAAACGCTCTGCGTTTTTATGGCCTGTCTTTCCCTCCGTGCTCCACGTCTGACCTCCTGCCTCCTCTGCCCCACAGCTGCAAGAACTGCGGAACAAGACGCTTCCCCTCTGCACCTACTCACTTGGGTGAGCACCGAACTCATGCAAACCTCGGCATTAACCCTCTTGTCACTGGAGTCAGGGCACGCAGCCATCGAAGGGGGTTTCAGTGCCTACCAGTGCAACCATGACAGGCCAGAAACACGCTCGGGGCAGCTACGCGCTCAGATGACAAGCAGGAAGTTGTTACATCGAGCCGTCTGGATCAGTTCTGACTGCTGACCCACACCCCCGGGCTGCTCTAGTTATATTTGCTGGTGTTTCAGAGGGTTCCTACCACTAACAGTTATTCAGTTTGAGGGAAAATTGAGACGCCAGAGAGACAGCACAGAGCTCCCCGGTCCTCTGCCCAGCACAACCAGACCATCGGGCACCCCAAAGTGCCACCCACCCCGTCTGCGAGGCTGCAATCCAACAAACAACTCCCAGAAATGGAAAATAGACAAAGAGGCATTAAAACGCCGCATCAAATAACACAGGCGCTGGAAAACTCCCAGCCCACCCTCTCCACACACAAAGCCCTCAGATAACAGCAGCCAGATCCCAGACGACACCAGTTTATCGGGACATCACAAGGCAGAAGAGCAGATTTGGCTAGCAGCAGCTGCAGGCCAAATGTGTCCCACAAAGCACGGCGCTGCTGGAGGCAGCTGCCTTCATCTCCACAGCAGATGTCCATCCTGTGACGGCTCTGGTGCCTGGTGTGACACGCTCCATCATCAACTGATCTAAAATAGAGCAGATCCCCGCAGACCTTATCCCGATCTCTCTCTGCGGCCCAGCAGGTGGGGACGCAGCCAGAATTAACCCAGTGAAGACGTGGAGCTGCCTCTGCTGCTCTCACTCACGCCTCCTCCTGTGCACGCACCCAGTGGGCTCCCGGACAACGCACCGCTTTGCCCTCGGGGCAGCTCCGTCCCTGCTGCCGTTTCCTTCCGCCTGTGCTCTCAGCACCCCAGCAGCAGCTCCCCCCACCACCGCAGCCCTGCTGCTGGTCCTCACCCACCCGGCACCCCCAGAGACTCTGCCAGCACCCCGCGTCCCGCCCTGACGCCCGAACCCAGGTCACTGCCACCAGCCCAGCACCCCACCTCAGTCCGGACCACACCGCCCCTCACCACCCGCCTGTCCCCCAGCGCTGCCTGCTGCCGTTAGCAGACCCTTCGCAGCGCCCAGGACCCCCCCAGCTCCTCCCTTCATCCCACACCGCCCCCGTCCAACACCTCACAGCACCAAACCCGCCCCATCCCCCCGGCGGCGGCAGCGCTGACAGGACGCCCCCCCCCCCAGGCCCACCCCCTCCCCTCCAGGCCTCATTAACCCCCCCCAGGCCCCACCACCCCCCACACCCACACAACCCAACCCCCCCCAAGCCCCGATCTCCCCGGGCCGACCCCGAGACCCCCAAGGGTTCCCCGTGAGGCCGGTGCCGCCCCCCCCCGCCCGCGGGGCCTGGCCGGGCCGGGCCGCGCCGCTCACCATCCTCCGCGCGGCTCCGCCGTTACCATGGGCAACTGCGTCACGCACACGCCGCCGCCGTGCGTAAGCGCGTCACCGCTTCCCCGCCGTGCGTCCGCCTCACGGGGGGGGCGGGGCTGGCGGCGCGGTTGGCCACGCCCCCCAGCCACGCCCCCTCCCCATCGCCACGCCCCCTCCCGCCGCGGGGTGGGCGCGGCCGCTCGGCTCGCCGTGATTGGCTGGGGGCGGCCACGCGGCGCGGCGCGCGCCGAGGGGGTCTGGGGGCCGCGCAGGTAAGGGTCACGTGGGGGCGGGGGGGCGCGCATCGCGGTGCCGCGCAACGCTGACGGGGGCGCGCAGCGCTGACGGGGGCGCGCAGCAATAAAGGGGGGCGCCGGGCAGGCTTAGGGGGGAGCCCCGCAGCGCTGCTGGGGGGGGGGGGCAGAGGGGAGGGTGCATGGCGGGGCCGCGCAGCGCGCACCCGGCGCGGGGGCGCGCAGCGCGCACCCTGGAGGCTGGGGGGGCTGCAGGGGGGCTGGCAGCGTTTTGGGGGGGGGGGGCACGGTGTGCGTCGGAGTGGCAGGGGGCGGTGTGGTGTGTTATGGGGTCGGGGGCGCGCAGGGGGGCAAAGCAGGGCGGGGGGGGGGTCGGGGTCTTTTGGGGTCTGGGGGGCTCTGCTGGGGGGTGGCAGCAAGGAGGGGGACCCCAGGATTGGGGAGGGGACCCCATGATTGCGGGGGGACCCCATGATTGCGGAGGGACCCCACGATTAGGGGGGGACCCCACGATTGGGTGGAGACCCCACAATTGGAGAGGGATCCCATGGTTAAGGAGGGACCCCATGATTGGGGGGGACCCCATGATTGAGGCGTACCCCATGACTAGGATGGGACCCCATGATTGTGGAGGGAGCCCTCGATTGGGAGGGGACAGCACAATTGGGGGAAGACCCCTTGTTTAGGGAGGGACCCCATGTTTAGGGAGGGACCCCATGATTAGGGAGGGACCCCATGATTGGGGGGGGACCCCATGATTGGGGAGGGACCCCATGATTAGGGGGGGACCCCATGACTGGGGGGGGGACCCCTGCATGGAGGGCATGGCGGTGGCACGGCCGCAGCGCTGCAGGAGGGCGCAGCCGGGGCTGGGGGCCGCTGAAAGTCCATCTCCACCGTTAAACATAAACCCAGCGGTGGCTCTCGCCCAGCCCGGCGCTCCGCAGAGCGGTGCCACCTTCCCCAGCCGCCTGTCCCCCTTCCCCAGCTCCGCGCCGAAATGGCCGCCGTCCCCCTCGGCTTCGACATCGACGCCCCGCGCTGGGACCAGAGCACGTTCACCGGGCGCCTCCGGCACTTCCTCAACATCACCGACCCGCGCACGGCCCTGGTGCCCGAGCGGGAGCTGGACCGGGCGCGGGAGGTGGTGGCAGGCTGCAGGTGAGGGCACCGCGGTGCCGGGGACACCCCCTCCTTTGCCAGGCCCAAAAACCCCATGGGGACGCCGGAGGCAACCCAGGCCGGCGTGCTGGGATGCGGCATCCGTCGGAGATGCCCGGGTTTTGGGGAGCCTCGAGCGGGGGCAGGTTCTGGCCGTGGTGCCCCCGGGGGTCCCCGGCTGAGCTCCCCGCGGCTCCGGGTTTGGCAGGGCCGGGCTGGTGCCGCCGGGCAGCAGCCGGGAGCAGCTGCTGTACGCCAAGAAGCTGTACGACTCGGCCTTCCACCCCGACAGCGGCGAGAAGATGAACCTCATCGGCAGGATGTCCTTCCAGGTGCCGGGGGGCATGGCCCTCACCGGCTGCATGCTCCAGTTCTACCGGTGAGACCCTGCCCCGGCTGGGGACGCGGCGCTGGCAGCCCCCCGAGGGACCCGACCCCTCCCATCCCTGTCCCTGCCCTCGGTCGGGCTGCGGTGCCTCAGTTCCTCCTGGCCCTTTCCCTCTGCAGGACGGTGCCGGCCGTGGTTTTCTGGCAGTGGGTGAACCAGTCCTTTAACGCCATCGTCAACTACACCAACCGCAACGCCGCCTCCCCCATCTCGCTGGCGTAAGTGTGCCCCTGTACCCATGGGATGCCCCCAGAAAAGACCCTTGGGCACCGAAGGAGCAGGATCAAGGTGTCAAAGTTGGTGGCTTTTTATTTTTATTATTATTATTTTTATTTTTTTCCTCTCCCTTCTTCGCAAATCTCCATCCAGGCAAATCGGAGTGGCTTACGTCACGGCCACTGGTACGGCCCTGGCCACCGCGGTGGGGCTCAACCTCTACACCAAGGTACGTGGGGACGGGGAAGGGGCCCTCCTCCAAGGCCCCTTCCCAGCGAGGCCCACGTCCCAGTGCTCTCTCCGGCACCGGGCGATTTCCCTCGCCCCCAGCCCCAGGAGGTGCAGAGCAGCTGCTCCCCGTGGCAGCACCCGGCCTCATCCTGCCCCCGGTGCTGACGCCGTCCCCTCTCCCGCAGCGAGCCCCCCCTTTGCTTGCCCGCTGGGTCCCATTTGCAGCCGTGGCCGCCGCCAACTGCGTGAACATCCCGATGATGAGGCAGCAGTAAGTGCGTCCATCCCCGGTGCACCGCCCTGCCACCGCTCCCCGTCCCGTGTTCAGCACCCCCAGGTCTCTGCTGAGCACCCCGGGGGGGGGTGGCGCAGCTGTGACCGAAGCAGGAGGGCGGTCTGGGGGTGAGGGTGGCCATTTGGGGGTCCGCTGGCAGATGTCTCGGACCCAAAGCCCTTCCGCAGGCGGCTGTGGGTGCGTGATGTCCTGGTGTTCTGTGGGATTTTGGGGGGGTGCTCCCTGGGGGCGTGGGGTCCCGGTGACAGCCGGCCCCTGCGCGGCTGTGCCCTGAAGGTGGCAGCATCGGCTGGGCTGGGGACAGAGCAGGGCCCGGGGGGGGGCAGAGCCCCAGGGCCACCGCGCTCGCTGTCCCCTCAGGGAGATCATCAACGGGGTCACGGTGACGGACGAGGACAACAACGAGCTGGGACGCTCCAGGGTGAGTGCTGGGGGCAGCGGGGGGGTGGACGGGGCAGGTTTGGGGGCGCAGGCGCTGCGGTGGGGCTGAGCTGGCCGCTCTTGCTCGCAGAGGGCGGCGGTGAAGGGCATCGCGCAGGTCGTGGTCTCCAGGATCACCATGGCAGCTCCGGGCATGAGTGAGTGCGGGACGGGGCACTGGGCTGGGGGCCGGATCCACGCCGTGACCCAAAACCCAGCGGCTCCCAGCACGGCCGGCGCTGCTGGGGCTCTGCGGGCCGGCCGGGGTCCCTCACCTCTTCCCCTCCCCTCTTCTCTCGGCACCTAGTTATTCTGCCCGTCATCATGGAGCGGCTGGAGAAGTTCCCCTTCATGCAGGTGAGCCCGTGATGCTCCTGGGTCGGGGCCACAGCAGCCGGCCGGGGCCTGACCCCGCTCTTCCCTTGCAGCGCATCCGGGTTCTCCACGCGCCGCTGCAGGTGCTGCTCTGCGGGGGGTTGTAAGTATCTCAAAAACCCGCTATTGCCCGGTGTGTGGCACCGAGAGATGCCCGAAGTCAGCCTGGGAAAAGACTTCCCAACGCTTTCTCCAGTTTTTGGGAGTAACGGGGTGTGAGCAGCACCTCCCGGGCTGAAACCCCATCCGGGGGGCTGCAGCCCCCAGCACTAACCCCCACTCTTCTCTCCCCGCAGCCTCCTGTTCATGGTGCCGGCCGCCTGCGCCCTGTTCCCGCAGAGATGGTACCTGTCCCGCTGCTTCCCCTCCTGCATGCCAGCTCAGGAGCCTTCTTCCTCCCCTCGCTCTCCTCTCCCCGTCCCGAGAGGGCCGCGATGGGCACCCCATGGGGGTGTCCTGGCCGGGGGCAGGATGGCGGGTCTCACTCTCTGTCCCCTTCCCTCGCAGCTCCCTCGCGCTGGCTAGCCTCGAGCCGGAGGTGCGGGACAGCATTGTGGCCAAGCACGGGGACAAAGTGCCATACGTCTACTTTAACAAGGGACTGTGAACGGAGGCTGCTTCGGGAGCCATCACAATCCTCTGGACCCCTGCCGCCGCCAGCCCCACAGCCCCTGAGCAGGGCTCGGAGGCATGGTCTGAACCCGTCAGCCCAGCCTGGGGGATGGAGCTGGGGTCGGCTGGTCCAGAGCCTCCCCCCATCTGCTGCCAGCCATATCCCCATCGAGGGCATCCCTCCTCCCTCCCAAACCACATTGCTGCCTTAAACCACTGCAGGGGCCTCTTCCCAAGAGCTGGATCCCCCCCGGCAGGCTGGAAGGGACCTGTCCCCTCTGCACGGGGGGCGGACCAAGTCCCAGGACCAGTGCTTGGACCATGCCTTCCTCACTCTCAGGTTCAGATTTTATTCACTTTGCGATTGTCACAATCCCAAAGAAAAATAGCAAATTCTTTTTAAGCTCTAATTTTTTGAAATTACCCATTCCTCTGAGCACAAAAGCCAGCTGTTGTCCTGTGTCTCGCTGTCCCCACGGTGGGACCAAGGACCTGGGGGACATTCAATTCCTGTCCCCCTTGCACAGGGGGAAGGAGACACGGGGGTCACGAAGCCATCAGGGTGTGAGCTCAGGCTCTGAACAGGCAATGCTGCAACTGACAGAGAGGAGGGTTGGCAAATAAAACATGGTGATTTTTAAAACAGCTGCAGGTTCTGATTTCGGGTGGTCTTTGGGTGCGTGGTTACCTCAATGGGGCTGGTACGCGGGCTATGCTTGCCTCAACAGGGAAAGGTGTGGGCTCAGTGTCTGGCCAGGCACCAGGGACTGGGCTGAGCTGGGCTGTGGTCCTGCTCTTGGTGAGCTGTGTCTGGGCTTCCTGCTTGATGATGAACATCCCTCGGTGAGACCAGCACGTTTATAACCAATCCTTTGCATGTGGCAGCTCAGAGAGCCCCAAGGCCCAGTGGATGGTCTGCCCTCGTCCCTCCGGCTGAGTACACGTGCCTGATCCCCAAGGGGACACAGGATCTGGCATTAGCCACCCTGCTCCTGCAGAGAGAGCAGCGGAACCCAAAATATGCTTCTTGAAGGGCCAAGCTGTATCCAAAGCAGGTTTTTATTCTGCTCGGTCTGCAATGGAGGATAATGTCTAAACACATACATGTAGCTACAGCTAGATGACTGAACAAAAGCTCTAAAATAATAGGTCAGCAAAAGGCGGGGAGATGTGTTCACAGTTGCTTATCTGTTCCCTGGTCATTATTAGATCTCTTGTTATTGCACAATTAAAAAAAATAGATAAGCACGTGAAGCAAAACATGTCAGTCCTCTTGGGAGAGGGAAGAAGCCACAAGGAGACATCTCTGCTGTCTGCCTAAGCTCCTTAATTCAGATTGCGCTTGCCCTACACCCAAAATGTCTGCGAGCACTTTTGGAAAGGTGCATACAGCAGCTTGGGATGGAGCTGGGTTCGAGGTGCCTCTGGCACACTCAGGAGCACAGCGGTGCTCGTAAAGCAAAGTGCCGCAGCAGGCACCCCCTGAAGAGCTGCTGCTGCCTGGTGAGGCTCTGGCCAGCTCTGCCTCCGTGTTCCACTGCTGCAACAGGAAAGAAACCTCACTGCCAGGAGTCAGGGCTAGGTTCATCCTTGTTTGCGAAGAGCTGCGGGCGTTAATTAGGCGCCAGCAGTGAGTCATACCCAACCCGGGCTTGTCCCATGCTCCCCGCTCTCGCCTCCTTCTCCCTGCCTGTAATTTCAGGGCTGGATGGGAACAGGAATAAAGCTCCTTTAAGAACTGTACGTGGCCGAAACGTAAGTGCTCCAGCTTCAATTAACAACCAGACCAAAGACGTCTGGGGAGTCCCGAGAGCCTGGGGTCTCCCTTGATGAACCACCGGTCCCAGATCCTTGCTCAAGCGCTGGTGGAGGCAGCTGCCGGAGGAGAGAGGAGCAAACAGGGTGCGTGTGCACTGGGTTAGCTCCTGCCAGCCCACGCCAGCTGGGTGAGCAGGGTAAGGTGTGCCCCGAGTATCGCCCTGATTGAAAGATCCCAGGGGTAGGAGATAAGCTGCTAAATTGATTTTTTTTTTTTCCTGGCTTTTCTGAGCGTGTTATCGGAGCATCTGATAAACATCAATCGTGCCAATCCCCTGTGGCGGCTGCCTGGCACGCAGGGAGTGGTGGTGTAGAAAGCCTCCATCACTGCCCAAGAGCTGTGAACGATCCCCAAACAGTGACGCCCCCGCCTCCCCGGCTGCCCCAGGAGGACTCGGGGCTGTGCTGGGACACGACTGTGGCAGGACATCTCCTCACGCCTCTCTTCTCCCAGGGTGGCTCCCTGCAGCCGCCTCTTCCAGGGGTTGGTAATTGCCAATAGCTCTCACCCCTGCTGCTGGATTTTGGGGGATAAGGGATTTCTGCCCAGCCCCGGCCGGCTCAGTCCCACGCACAACGCTTGGGCACTGCTGGAAGGTGGCTTGAAGGGCTGGGGGACGGCCGTGGCTTCCCCGCTGAGGTGGCACAATGGTGAACAAACTGCCCCGTGCTTCACTGCCTCATCCTCAGGCCCTGGCCCGAGGTTTGTTTGCTACTGCCTGTGGGTTGTAGCAGCACACGCCCCGCCTTTGGGGCGCTTCACCTCCACCCCAGTGCTGCTGGGGCCATTTTAGCCCCGTCCCCACACGCGTCGCCCGGTGAGCCCCAGGCTCTAATGGGCTGCTTGGCTTTGGGGCTGTGTGTGTGTGTTACGTGGAGGAGGCCAGACAAGGACTGGGCACGGCAGGACAGGGCCGGTGGATGGGGACGAGCGCCCCGGGGTGCCAGGGAGCACCTCAGGGTGTCACGTTAGGGCGCAGGGCCAAGGCGCAGCCCCCTCACCCCTCTCCCTTCAGTTCCGCCACTCACACCATGGCGCCCGCGGCACCACCCCCCCCGTTCCCTCCCCTCCGCGCCACACTCAAGATGGCAGCTCCCAGCTCTCAGACCCCTCCCCTCCCGTTGCCCCTCTGAGTGACACCTCCCTTCCCCAATACCCTCCCGCGCCTCTCTCCTCCCACCCAATCAGCGACCGGCTTGGGCGGGGCGGGGCCGGGGCCGGGGAGGGGGGTGCCCCCTGCGCTGCCGTCCCGGGCCGCAGTCGGGCCGGGGGTAGGCGGGGGGTGGGGGGGATGGCGGGGAGGCTCCGCGCCGCCATGGCCCTGCTGCTCTTCCAGGCCCTGCCCCGGGGGCTGCCGGCCAGCGTGGAGCCCGCACAGGTAGGGGGCAGCCCCGGGGGGGTCACGCCGTGACCGGGGGGGGGCGGGCTGGGGGCTGCTGTTCCCCGCACGGTGCCCCCCGGTGAGGGGCCGGGGGCTGGGAGCACCGGGAGGGGCTCGGGAGCCGCGGGCGGCAGTGCCCGGGTGTGCTGGGGAGGCAGGGGGCCCGAGGGGGGGGCTGGGGGGGGGTCCTGGGGCAGGGGTCCTGGGGTAGGGGGCCGGGGCTGCTGCGGGGGGAGCGTGAGTGAGCCGGGGGAGCAGCCAGCACGGTTCCTTGGTGCCCGGGGAGGGTCCCAAGGAGTCAATTTGTGCCTGGGAAGGGTCCCCAGAAGTCAGTTTGTGTCTGGGAAGGGTCCCCAGAAGTCAATTTGTGCCTGGGAAGGATCCCCAGGAGTTAATTTGTGCCTGGGAAGGGTCCCATGACGTTAACTTGCTCCCTGTCATCCCTGCCCTGTGCCCTGGCTGCACCCAGTGCAGGAGCCTGCTGTCCTTCCTCGCCTGGCTGCGTGCGCCCGGTGTCACTTGGAGATGGCTCTTCTAGGCCGAGTGTCCCGTGCGTGGCCAGGAGCTTGTTTTCTGCGCAGTCCCGGTGTCTTTTGTACCCCCTGTACATCATAGGTTGAGTATGATGGCTTCTGACCTGCTGCGGTGGCTGACTTAGGAGGTGCAAATTGAATTTTGCATTTGTTGAAGGTCTGAGCCGTGGGATGCTGATCCGTGACTGTAGGTCACGGGTGCTGTGGGTCGTACGGTGTTTAATGTCATGGGGACGCAGGTATGGAGCATTCCTTCGGGAAGGCATCCGTAGAGAAGCTTCCTGATGCTCCTGCAGCAGGTGGAGGTGAGGAGTTTGTTGATGGCTACAGATGTCACCACCCCTTTAAGTTTCCTTCTTCTTTTCAGCGTACTGAAAGCAACAGATGGACTTTAACGGCTTGGTAGTGTTGGTAGTGCCATCCCAAATTCCCTTTGGTTGCACTGAGTCTATGATTGAGCCATTGCTGCCCTAGGGAGCCAGGTGCAAGACTGTGTCTTTCGTGTTGTCTCCACTGCCTCAGACTGGTGGAAGTCTTAGTGCTTGCTTCATTTCGTCATCAGGCTGAGGTACATAAACTAAATGAATATAAGCGCGTGGTGTTGCGGCGTTCCAGCTGTGAGCGGTGGTCTAGTGGTAGGATCGCCTGTACAAAAGCTGTGAAAGTTCAACCCTATACATGCCAATAAAAATACTATACCTGCTTTGAAGACTGAATGAAAGAAGCTCCCTGGCCTGTACAGCCTATATACATTAGTCAAGGACCAGGTGGAGGAAAGGAATAGGAGGTAGAGAAGGAGGATGTGAAAAAGCAGGAGGAATGAGAAGCATTCATACAGTAAGCTTGCTTGTGGAATAGTTGCATGGATGACTTGTAGATACCCTCTCCAATCAGTGCACCGGAAAATAATCCTAAAATAGCAAGTCTTGGGTGGTACAGTACACGATGGTGGGGGAGAAGAGCTTTGGCAGCCTGTGTTTTCTTTAGAGCGCTTAGATGCGGATGCGTCTTTTACTCATTTTCTTTTCGTAGTTTGTCTATATAAAACTCACGCGGTTTATTTTAGATCTTAATGTAGACTCTGTCTGTCAAAAGGCTGATATTATCTCGCAGCATGCTACAGATTGACAGCAACCCACTCAAAAAAGACAGCGGTAATGTAGGATCTTGAAAATGAGCGCGTAGGAAAACTTGGTCTGCTTTCGTGTTGCCTCCCAGTATGATTTCCTTGGAGCTGATGGGCTTGGGGAGATGGGGCGGTGCTGGACTTGGAAGGTCTCTGCGCCAAGGGTTCCTGCTTTTTTAGCTGAACCCCTGGCAGTGTTTGGCTCTCGTCCTCTGCCCGTGCTGCCTCTCGTGATTGCTGCCTGCTTCCATGCACGTTTCAGACGCTCGCCATGCCCTGCTTGCTTCTTCTGGGGAGGGCGTGTTGTTCGGGGTCTGTGCCTCACCTCTAAATCCTGTCCTGCAGACCTGGTGGTCTGAGGCTGGGAGGTGCTGCAGGAAGTGTGTCCTCTAAATAATTCGGGAGGTGGAGCTGTGCTGCCTAGCCGCACTGAACAAACATTCCCGAGAACATGCTGTACTGTGCAAGAGGGTCTGATTTTGCAGGTTAAAATAAGTCCAGGCTGTCTCGGATCTTAAAAGACCTTTCTTTTAATTAAGACCTGTTTCAGGTGGCGGATGGAGGAGAATGAAAATAATTAGCTCAGCACCATCCCGAGTCCAAGTTAAAGCTGTAACTGTGTCCGTGACTGTTCGGTGCAATTGCATTTGTAATGAGAGCACAAAACTCTGTTAACAGACGTTGAAGCACCTCTATGTAGATTAGGGAAGATATGCTGCAATTACATAACAAAAATAAAGTCAGGGTAAGTGTCGCAGGAAGAAGAAACCTCTCCGGGTTCATTTATGACTCCACTCTTGTTGCCTTAACTGCACACCTGAGCTGTGTGCTGTCCTCTCAGCTTGAGGAAGAGAGGAAGTAAGAAACTAATATCTTTTAAAAACAAGCTTGATTAATTTTTGTAATGAAAAACTTTTAACATTAATCATAATTCTATTGTAGTATGTCTCCACAGGGCAGACCAAAGGTTATTTGCCTGCCTTAACTGTCTGCCTGCTTCCCACTGCAAGCAGCTTAATTATCACATAGTTTTCTCTACTGTTGTTTTCTTTAAAAACAAGAGATTTAAGTGAATGCTAACTATGTGACGAGTCCGAGGAATTCGTCCTTCTCTAATAAGGTGGTTCTGAGCCAAAAGCTGATGGAAGCAAGCTCTTCTTAAAGGCCCATTTCATCCCAAATTAAAGAGTTTGCTCCAAGTGCTGCGACTTGAGGGATGATTCATCGCTGGCGACAGAGGGGATGGATCCGTGCTTTGGGGAAGGACTTGGCGTGGCCGTCGCGGTGTTCCTGCTCAGGGCTGTGCTCTCGCTGTCACCCCACCTCCGATGGCACTGACACGGGGTTACCGTGCTGCTTCGTCCGAGAGCGCGGCTGCCCTTGAGAGCATCACTTCAGGTAGTCTGTGAGCAGTGGAGTTACAGTCACCCACATCTTAGGCTCATCTCTAAATACAAGCCTTTTTTTTCTGATTAAGGTGTAGGTAGGTAGTTGCAGCTGCACTCCCGTGCTTCCTGAAACGCCGTGGGTCCTTCAGGAGGAGAGCTGCTTGTACAGCCATAGGCTTGCATTCGGTCTGCCATGGTATCGTTGGGATTCTTGGGTTTTGGCTTGCCGATTTCCACGGTTTTGGCAGGAGGCAGCAGAGATCAAAGTACGTCCTGTACTTGTTCGGAGCAGAACCTCGGGATAACTGTGCAGATTGGATTAAGGACTGCTCGTACCACGATGATTATACCACCGTGAACTCCAGTGTCTCATCTGCAGAGCACGCTTTCCCACTGATTAAAATTCTTCCACTGGTGAATTGCCCTCACAATCGCACACAACGCTGTAGGAATTTCTCCTTGCAGCTGTGCAGCAGATGGGGAAAAAAGCCTGGTCTGAAAGTGTCCGGTGCCTCCTGGGTACGAGTGTGGCAATTTTCTTCGGGGTGGCTGAAGCGACTCCGCGCCTGGGTCCTGTAATCGCCACTCCGAGAATTTCCTCGCCACCCTCCAAACGCTAAGTAACAAAAACCTAACAACCCCTGCAGAATAAACCCGGGCAGCTTCTGTGGAGCTGTGCTGCGCTGTGGGGGAACTCGGAAAGTTTCCTCTGCCAGGGGATTTTTCCACCCTCTCGGCGAGGCAGGGTCGGGCCGGGTCACCCCGCCTGGTTAGCGGCAGCGTCCAGCAGATGGCATCCCCTTGGGTTCCAAGGGATGCTGTCCTCAGCGGTCGCTGCTCTTCTGCTGGTAAAGCTGGAAACTGCTCTTCTGTATTAAACCAACGCGGTGTTGAAGCTGGCTTTTGTCTCTCTGTGGTGTTAGGAGGGAATTAACAGGTACGTGGGTGACAGTCCGTGTTTCCTCGCAATCTGTATTTAGTAAATGCAGAATGCTCACTCTTTCTTTTTGCCTTTTTTTGAGTCATATCTGGAGGGCTGGCAGGATTGGGTAGTCCTTAGCTTATAGCAAAAAGCTAGTGATGGGCTGATCGTCTGGCCTCGTTCTCCACCCAGCGGTGTCTGTGCTGTGCCCTTTGGTCGTGGCTGTGCCTGTGCAAACCCGTCCTTGCCGAGCGCATCCCGGAGCCTCGCTAACGCAGAGCTACAGTGGCCTTTTGTTCTGCCTCCTGACAACGTGCAAGTTTGGGGGTGTCCCTCTAATCTGCACTGCCCTGTTTTACGGGGCACAAGGTAAGAATTTGCCCTTTCTGGTTAGCTGCATAAGAATCTCCTCAATTTTTTAATGCATTTAACTGGTGACCTTATGGCTGGACGCGTTCCTGTCCTGCGTTTGTCTCAGTGGGCTCGCTAATCCAAGGCGTCTGGGCGAGCTGCTCCTGACAGGGTTGTGTCCCTGTTTTTGCAACACAGGGGAAAGGATGTCCCCAAAGCAGTCTTTGAGTCAGGGCCGGTGGCAGACGATCTCAGCAGGACCGTTAGTCATGGCAGGGCAGAGACGCTCGTTGCAGGCGTCCTGCTTGCAAGGTTTTGGTCCTTGCTTCTGAGCTGGAAGGAATTGAGCACAGAGCGTTGGACGGTGCCTCTGGATGACTTCACGGAGAGGTGCTGGTGGGGGACACAGGTCCCTCCATCCCCCTTTTGTGTGATTACAAAACCCATGGCTGGCAAGATGGGCTTTGAGATGCCGACACTCGGGTGCTGCGGCAGTGGAGCTCTGAGAGCTGAATTCTCGCGTGGCCTGTGAACAGTACGCGTAGCACACGCCTGAAATAACAGCTGGCTTGGGGAGAACAGGCTTGCTGAGCAGGAATTGCAGACCCGTGCTTTGCCTGTGACAAGGAGCGATTGGTGTGGCTGTCACAAATGATGCTTTTCCGTGCTTTTGCATAATTTTGTTTGACTGCAAAGGAAGGCTCAAGGTGCTGCAGTGATTTGCCATTTACCTGCTGGGATAAGGAGGAACTTCATTCTCTTCTGACAACGTGATTACCAGCGGGACCACTGCCCCCAGTATTATTTTTAGGTGACCCCGTAGTCCCTGCAATGCCTTGTGAAGCTGTCACAGAGCACTGTGCAGGAAGGAGCTTGCTGGGTGCAAGGTGTGGCGATGTGTGCAGCTCACAGGCTGATGCAGCAGGCCAAACAGTTTAATGCAGCCTGCACAGAGAGAGGGGAGATTTTATTTTGTGCAGAGGCAGCTTGGGGTGTTGCTTGTTTGCAGGAGAAGGTCTGCAAACTTAACGTCATCACCTGAGTTGACTCCAAACCAGCAAGAGAAAATAGGATGTCTGACATGCCCTTGTCCTTTCAACGATGGTGGTGTGCACAAAGGAGCGTGCTGCTGTTTCCTTTCACTTAACGTCACCCTTCTGTCCTGTTTTTTTTTTTTTGAGATAGGAGATTTAGATGCAGTTTCCTGACTCTTCCTTCTTCCCAACCACTTCTGTGCCAGCACGTTATACAGCAAATCCAGCCATTGACGGTGCGCTGGCAGCGTGCTAGCAAGTAACCACGTAAGCGCAGAAGAACCCACCAGTGTGTTGGGGAAAAGAGCTTCTGCCATTTAAAATGCTGCTGACCTCTTGCTGATAATGGGCTGCAAAGGATTCGGTGGGTATGATGAGCAGCTACCAGTACGTACAAGCCATAGGGTGGTCGGTTTAGGGAACAAGAACAGAAGAAACCCTTTCCTCATGGGGCTCAGGACCTCAGGATCCTGAGTGCAGTCCTTAGGACAAGCAGAGGAAGGAGTTTGCTTAAAGAGGTGAAAGAGCCGCTAGCAGAAAAGGAAAGGATTCTCCCTTCTTCTTTCCTCTTTAACCTTCTGCGTTACTATGAGGTGGAAGTTCATTGCTCCTAGTGGTGATGTGTTTTTATTTCATCTCTAGTTCTGGTGTGCACAAGACATTGATGGGAATTTCAGAGGCAACTCAAGAGCAGAGGTCAATTTTATTTTATTTTTTTGCAGTCCGGGAGGGATCGTGATCAAAAGCAAAAACTGAGTCTTGGCTTTACTCGAGGCTAGGGGCGCCTGTCAAAATACCGATTTGCCAAAGTCCTGTTGTGGGGTGGCGAGTGACTTTACCCAGGAAAACAGTGGATTCTGTTGATGCAAAGACAAGTTCACAGAAGGAGGTCATGCAGTCATCAGTATCTGCCTCCCTATTAATTAATTTTGAAGCCGTTGTCCAACTGAATCTGATACAAAGAGACCTCAAAGATGCCTAAGATTTCTACAGAACTTCTGAAAACAGGCAGACCCAAAGAGATCTTAAGAAAACAGGGAGTCATCACTGAGTGAGAAGCTACCCTTGCTAGCTTATTAAGCACTAGGAAATTTGGGAAATGGTGATTGACTGGCTTGATATATGCTCTGGCTTCTGGAAAAGCTTCAGTCAGTGCTCACAGTTGGCTAGGCTGCAAAGTCAATCAGCCTTGTGGAACAAACTGATGGGAGGTCGGCTTTACGGAGCTCCAGTGGTTACAGAGCTGCTTTAATTTTTCTTTTTTTGTCTCCTGCTGGCTGAACAACAAATTGAAGGGGAAGAGGCTGATAAGCTGTAGAGACGGTTATGAAGAGTGTGTTTTGCCAGGAATCTCGCCAGCCATCTTGAGCTTTCCCTGCGTGAGAGGTGTCAAGCATTGCCTGTTGGAAGCAGGAGGAAACTCACACGTTCATGGCATGCCAGCAGACGTTGCAGAGGCTTTTTAATAAGCAGAACCGATTTGTGCTTTTCACTTGTGTCCTGACTCTTTGTAGTAAGTGCTTACTTGTTAATGCCACTTTGGTAGTTGCATGTTTTAAAAAGAAACTTTTTCCCGATGTGGGATCCTCTTTAAATCCCAGGTGGCCAGTGATGGCCAACAGGCAGCCGCAAGAGCCGCATGTCTTCTGCCTCCAGTGGACGTTCAGGCTGTTACCTTGCATAAAAGGGTCTCGAAAAGGGTCTTGGGGACAGTATTTGCACTAGCTGGGGGCAGCAAATCAGTCCCAGCTGGCTGAAATAGGAGTTGGGAGCGACCAGTGTGGAATGAGAGGGTTAAACACTGGCTGGCAGCATCCCCAGGGGAAGGGCTGGAAGGGGCGGTGGGCATTATCCGGGGGTATTGTAGAGACTGGGCAAAACTTCTAAGACTGCAGTATCTTCAAGGCCGTGGCGTTGAGCTGCTTTCATCCCCTCCTGTGGATCAATCGCTGTAATCGCATGGGGAAAGCTCCCAAAAGTGCCCCCCCTCTTCTTGTGGGGAGGAAAGTCTTTTCTTCAGATACAATCAGAAGGACCTTTGCTCTGTGCTTGGAAAGCATTTAATGCAGCTACCTGACTGTGTGTGAAGGTTATGACTCATGTCTGGGTCTCTGTGTGATGAATTGGTCCTTTTGTCACCGGTTGTCTCGTTTGTTGGGCCGCAGACCGCTTTTCAAACAGCGAAGGCTGAAGAGGAGGAGGAGGGTTGCGTGTGCATTGTGTTGTCTTCAAATTACCTTGTCATTTTGACTTCTGTCTCTGTAGAAGAAGCAAACTTCACAAACAGCTTTCATTCGACTCTCCAGCCTCCTGTGATCTGAAGCTTAGATAAAACAGGCTTGCAGACATCTGTCACTGCTGATTGTCTCCGTTTACTGACACTTAGCACTTGGACTCAGACAAAGCCTGTCTTAAATTGCAGTGTCAAAAACAAGAGTTATCTCCTAATTTATTTCTCCTTTTTTGGCTGTATTGTTTTTTCTGTCTCATTGTTCTGTTCCTCTTTTGTAGGGAAAAGGAGCATCCGCTAGGAATCTTTTACATCTCATCTGCTTGATTGTTAAATCTCTCATGTTTGTGGCTTGTTATTTTACAGATTTTCTTGCTGTTGTGCTCTGTCCTTGTATCCCTGTCCTTCCCAGGTCTTCCCACAGTATGTGATCGTACTAAACCACCGGAGAATGGTTAGGCTGTGGAAACGAGTAGGGAGTTTTCTTCTCCTCTGACCTGTTCCGTGCCCCTAGGCCTGTCCCTTGGCCAAGTCCGAGGACCATCCTTGCATTAAAAGATGAATTCAGAGAAGTCTGGAGTGATTTTGCTCCTCATAGTTTCATTGCTCTTCGTAGGAAACCATAAGCTCTTAAGGCATTTTAAAAGTTGGGACAGACTCTTGAATGAATGACCCTAAATTTTGTTTGTTTGTACCCTTGCTGTGAGAGCTCTTCTTATCACTAGCTCTTCTCTCACACAGGCACTGCCTGCCAACAGCTCTTCTGAAGGCACTTCCCTTTCCTGCGGGACGGGGTGCAAGGTAAAGCTTGTTTATACTTTCAACTAACATCCTTAATGAAAGAAATAGGCTTTAATAATACCGCTTTTTCCAAGTTCAACCCATTAACTCGTTCACTTATGGGTCTTACGCTGTGCTTTTCATCTTTCTCCTGCCCCAACAGCAGGCATTTTACATGTTTGCTGGTGGTGAGAGCTCTTGACAATGAAGTGTCTCGGTGGTTTAGTGGGAAGGGGGAAGATGAGGGGAAAAATTGATTATTATTATTTTTTTTTTTAAGAAAATGCCTTGGGTTTAGCTGCTGGCAGGGTTTTTTTGATGGTGAATTTTGAAATATTATCAAAAAATAATGATTTTTAAAAGCCACGGTGTGCTTCCATGTCCTTTCTTTGGTACGCTGCTGCTTTTTGCAAGAACTCTTCAATGCTGATCCTGGCTTATCATTTAATATTAAGCAAACAATTTCATATTTTTCGTCTTAATGTCATCATTTTAGATGGTGAATATACTATGAGCTGTGCGGTTTTTTTGTGTGTCAAAATACAAGGAAATTTTGTGTTATCTGGTGTATACATAGTGCATAGTTTTCCTCTTCAGCTGGAGGCCTAGATGGGGAGTTTTCAGGTTTAAATTATTAATTGTTAACGAAGAAACTCCTAGTTTTCTTCTGCAAGGTTTCGGTCTAGAGGTTTTCAATAGCCTCAAGTAGTATGGTCAAACTTTACCTAATTGTTCAGACACGGTTTTATGGTTCTTGGCTTCTGCCGTGCTTGAGTGGGGCCTGTTCTTCCATTTGTCTGGGAGGCATTACTGTAAATAATCAACATGCGAAGACACACGAGGGTCAAGCTTTTGTGCACCTCACAAATGGCACGTGCTGTGTTTGCTGCAGCACAGAGAACGAATATTCCAAGCAAAAGCTTTTCTTGCTTTGCAATTCCTGGTTAATTGGTTCTGTGGTCAGGAAGTTGAATTCGATGTATTGTATTCCCCCTTGGAGGCAACAGCACAGAGAAACGCAAACTCGAGACTAAACCAGCAGGTTCAGTGAGCAGAGCTGTGAAACGAGAGCTTGCTGCAAGACTAACACAGACTGTTTTGATGGTGCATTTTGGCTTGAAAAATTCACAGATGCTCGGAACAGGACAGCTTCTTTTCTAGCCCTGTGAACCACGAACCAACAATCTTCCGATGGCCATGAACCACGAGAGCCTGCCGTACGTACCGTGGAGAGGGAAGGGGAAAGGGAGCCCAGAGCTGGCTGCCAGCTGGTCCTGTCCTTGTATGATGGTTTTGGGCCAGGCAGGCAGAGCGGCTTCCAAATGCCCCTGAGATGTGGATGTCAGCACGCAGGCTTGCCTTGCTTTCTTTGGCAGCAGGGAATTTGACTGCCCAGCAACCCAGCTGCTGCGAAGGCTCAGACATCTGCTTCATGTTCTTCAGAGGATGGGTTACGTTTCATAATGCCCAACCTTTCTTTGAAGAGTAAGACGATCTGCTGTATTTAAGGAGGATGCTTTATATTTGCACACCAGAAACACATTCTCCGTGTCCAAACAAGCACTGCTTGCCATTTCACATTTCTCCTTTCACTTAGGCGATGAAACGAACCTGCTAGGTTGACTTCCTAGTTCTTTAGGGCTAACGTGCCTCCATCCTCACCTGCTTGGGCTTTCAGATAACCCTCCTGTCCTTCTGAAAAGAGCAAGCAGGGTAATTCTGCCTGGGTGGTGGGTGTTCCTCCTTGCATTCATTGCTCTCATCAAAGTGAGAGGTGGTGCTGTGTGTGTCAATAACACCTTTGATCCTCTTATTTAAATTAGATAGTGGGTGTCCTGCAGAAGAGACCTCTTTCAAGTGCCTTGCAAGGTTATGCTGTTGCATGATGCTTAATAAAAGTTCAGAAAACCGAACTGGACAAGAGACTGAGTAAGTTTCCCAAGTACAGTTCTCCATATTGTAGTCTACAGCAAACATGATTTATTCTCAGCTGATTGACCTCGTGTGGACTTGTGCCTGTGTAAGTAGCAGCTGAAATCAGTGGTCTGAGCACTAATCTGCAAGCTGCAGACAGTAGGGTATTATTTAGTGAGAATGCTCTACAAGTCTCTTGTTGCAGCATTTTCATTCAAAAGGTCACTTCCGTGAGTTTGTGTGCAGCTGAATTTAATGTTCTTTCTCAGCAAGGCCGGCCACATCGGAGAGTGCGTAATTATAATAAATGCAACTTTGTTCTCAGCTGAAAAATCCATCTGAAATAAATTTTTCCAGACCTTCCAAGAAACGCTTCTAGTAAGATAAATAAAAGCAATTCTTGCAGATTTCACATTCATTCAGCAGGAATGCTGGTGGGTGTAGGGTGCCTCCACTTAAGTCACTCATCACAGTGCCTTCTGGGCTCTGTCAACTCGTGTATTCAATAGCTGGCTATGGGGAGCGTTTGCAAATTGCGTTTCTTGAAACCAATTAAAACCAAGTTCATTATTTCTTACTTGGTTTCAATTCTGGTTATTACTTTGAATAAAATTGTTCTTAACAGCAAACACAAAGTTCAGGTAGGCTCCCAACTTGAAACAACTTTAAACAGTGCTTTGATAGGTGCATCTGTTTTAGGGACATGCATGTATTTATACAAGCTTTTGTGGCTTTTTTTTTTTCCTGGTTGGCACTGCTGTGTAGGCAAAGTAGATTTGTTTTCTTCTATTTCGCAACACTGGAAATACAAAAGTCTCTGCCTAAACACAGAAAGAAAGCTAAGAGGACTTTTTTTTTTTTTTAACTTCTAAGCAAGTACTTAAACAAAAAAAATCCCCTCTTTGCTTTCATCTTTCAGGAGACTGAGCGTGAAATGCTCTGACTTCATTTTCTTTCAATTTTTTGACCAAGTATAGGGAAGAGTCTCTGCCCTTTGATCAGGATCCTGCAGCTGGTGGAAGCAGAATTCCTGTAGTTTCTCTGGGTCCGTGTGCAGGTCTGGTTTGAAACCTTTGAGGTTTCTGTAGGGTGGTCCTCAAGTGCCTTTGCCCTTTCCCTGCAGGGACTCCAGATAAGCAGCTCCCAGTCTTCTCCGCTCGTATATGCCTTACTTGAAACTGCTACGACCTTGGATTTGGGTACTACCTGGTATTGTTATATGGTTTCTCGTTGCTGCAAGGTCACTCTTCTGCGGGGATCTTCTGGAATCTGCTAGGCTGCAAAGGAGAAAAGACTTGCATGGAAATGTCAATGATAAATGGAAGATAACGCAGCCATTCTGCTCTCGCCGTGAATTTGTGCAGCATGAGGACCTGCGTGTAAGCTGTGGCACCTAGGATATTTTCCTGTTTCCTTTCCATTTTGGTGACAGGGATCTCACTGAGGCCTTTCTAAAGGAAAAAGGAGCCTGATGTCTGGGCAGAAAGTGGGGGAGCTCGCTGAAATCCGACCACTCAGACTCCATTAAATGCAAGTGATAGTCCTGGGAGGAGGGGAAGAAACACTTGTACTTCCATTCATGGTCTGCGTGCTAGGTTAGATACTCATCTCTCAAAGACCTGATGCCTCTTCAAGCCCCGGTGGATTTCCAGGGACACTGGAGAATGATCAAAGGGAGAATATGCCCTCTGTCATCAGACTATCGGCTGGTACCTTATGGCCACATTCCGTATCGACCAGGAGCAGATTTCATCAACACTTCGATCGTGAGAGTCTGCCTTTTTTTCTTTCCTTTTTTTTTTCTCACGGTATTATTTTCTCTCCTTGGTCGTCTTTGTTCCTTCTCCTGCCTTCCTTTTCCTGATGCAAGTCTTCGTGTTCTCTTAATTTTCTCTACTGAAATGATCAGGAATTGAATACTTGGTACTTGCAAATGAAGCTTCTCTGATAGTGAGAGGGCCAGGGAAGCTCCTTCAAACAAACAGTTGTTTTAGGATCTCATCCTGACCCCATGTGCAGACGCAGTTTATTTTTCAAAGATTGTCTTGAGTTAGAAAATCAGCTTATCCTAAAATGAAAACACACGTTCTTCAAAACCTGAATTTCACGTGGGCTGTGTAAACTTGTAATTTGAGTTAGGTCTGGTCTTTGGAAAATATCCAGCATTGTTGTCCAGGATGTTAGCGTGCGAGAAACATGGGGAGCTTCTGAAAGTCACGTTGACTGTGTCTCCTTGGAGGATTGCCTCAGAAATCCCAACTTCTGCATTACTGCCTTGTGCTCTGTAGGGTGCTACCAAAATGGTCACTTGAGCAATTGCAGCATTTTTGGACATGTGTATCTGCACAACATTATGAACCGTGGAAAGAAGATTGCTGTACTTCCCAGATAGCTTCCAAAACTGATCCTCTGTCCCTGCACGCGGTGTGTGGGTCACCGCTCTGATCTACAAAGCACCAGCTGCTTTGATCCTTGCCATGTTTTGTATGGGCAAGTCACATAGGCTTTTTGCTAGGGGTCCATGCCCTTGAATTCCTGGAGGAGGCGGTAGGGTTGTTTGCTGGCAGCTCCGCTCCTTGCCATGCATCCATGCAGGATTGATGTGTAAGGTTTTAGGCCGACCTGGTCCTTATTCCCATCCACTGAAGGTTTCCTGTGGGAGATGTTAGTCTTAGTCTTATTCTCTTCATCGTCCCTGAGAGTAGCTGTTTAAAAGTTGCTCAAGATTTTCAACATGATCTTGGGACGACTGCTAGTTCCTCCGGCCCCTTGTTTTGTTTTAGAGTTTCTAATCCCATTTTCTATGACTAACTTCAATTGCGTGGTTTCCACAGCAAGGATTAGGGTTTACTGCCATAGGTACGTCATTCTGCCTTTGAAGCTGCTTGCTCATGCTTTCCTTGGCAAGCTCTGGCAGACGTGCTCAGCAACAGCAGAGATCGTATCTTTCCTGAAGCTGCAAAAGGGTTAATCGAGAGTGTGTTTATGAAACCAGGTTCCTTACCCTTAAAAGCTTTACTGTGATCTTTTTTGATGCTTTTGGAAGATTTATCGCTTCTGTCTTTATAATTTGTTACATTTTCCTTTCCTTTTTTTTTGAAACTTTTGATTATATGTATGATATTGTTAAAATTAACAACAATAAGCAGCTTTTCTGGGCAAACCCTAAATTGCATGCCTCTTGGGTACAAACCGAGAACGTGACCGTCTTCCCATGGATGGCAAAAGGCTTTTGGCTGGTGTGTCTGGGGTGCTTGAATGAGCGAGTGTAGGGCATCTGAAATACATCTGTAGCTTATAAACAAAGCCAGCAGAAGGACTCGCATCCCCCAGCCAGGCATAGAGCCGTACAGATGTTTTTTCTCGAGAGGCCTTTTGTAGTAATGGTCGCACTTGTGGCTGAGTTTACTCACGTGTGCAGGGAGGGGGGCGGGTGGCTATTCAGGGGAGTATTATTTTTCATCAGGGAGATTGAAGATACTGCTATTGATTGGGAAACTTCTTTATGTGGAGGCTCTCCAGTGAAATGAAGCACCTGTGCCCATGCAGCACTTTAAAAAATGTTAAACAGGATGTTCCCTCTGATGGGAATCGTTGATTGTGCTTTCGGTCGGTCTGCCTCTCCAGCAGATGTACCGCGGCGAAATTTTTGCAACCTAATAAAATATTACAGGATGCTTCACCTCGAGAGGAAACTTGATTGCTGCTTTCAGCCAATGCCTCTGCGAAACCAGGTGAGAAACACGTGCGTGCCTCGCCGGGAGCTGCACCTACCTCTGCTGGCACAGCTCCGGGATGCTGGTGCGAGGTTCGTGGATTAAAAATAATAAATGAAGAGTCCGAATGGTTCTGGTAGGATAGATGTTAGATGCCAGGCTCTGCATATCCGGTATGATATAGTTGACGGACAGATGGTGCCAATATTAGTTTTGTATCATTGACTCCAAGTGGAGTTGTTTGTGCATTTTGATCCAAAACATGCCTTGATTTTTTGGTGCGTTTCTAAAGACATGAGGGATGCCTTTCTTGTTTTTTTTCTGTCTACCTCTGTCTAGTAATGAAAGCTGAGCTTTGTGAGTTGTGACTTTTGGCACAAAGTTGTCTGCTTGTATACACGCAATATAAGGATCTTCCAGAAGCTCATGGGAATCTGGTGACCACTCTTTGCATTTTATTGCTTTTTGGAGTTGCGCAAATCTAGAAGCTCTTATTTCTGAAGATTTCATTTATCTAACATTTTTATCCCCAGGAAGTATCATCTCCTGGGATTTAAGTATTTGCTGATGCGAATCTCTGTGATCACAGGCCTGTTAAAGAACTATCGAGTGTCACATCATTAGGTCACCGGTTCAAATCTAGTCCAGAGTGGTAATGGATATTTTTATACCCCTGACACCTTTCATCAAGATTTATGTGTAGTTGCTTAAACTAAAAACAATGTTTGCTACTCAGAATTAAGGGTTCAAGTGGAAAGCTAGGACTAGAAGCAGATTTTTCTATAGCAAAAATTCCTGTTTGATTTTTATGTATGGTTGTATGTGGTTGTAAATCTGTGTGTGGTTCCCAGTGCTTCAGCAGAAATAAAAGTAGCATCTTCCCAGAGGAGTGGGTGGCTCAGTGCATAGGATGCAAAGCAGAAAGGAGACTTCATTTGGCAGAAAAAAGTATGCGTCAGTCAAGTCTGGTATTATTGGTGTGCCTTCCTATGACTTTTGAATTGCGACAGCCTTTGAAGAAAACAGGAAGAAATAGATTTTGGAGAGAGAGATGTTTTGATGTTTTTTTGAGAGAGAGATGTTTTGAAATGCAGGGAGAGCGCTTGGGATGGTTACAAATAGTTCTGGACAAAGTACTTTTCAAATTCTTCAAGGCAGCTGCTCTTCACCCAAAAGGTTGGTCGGTTGCTTGGGTTTTTCCTTGTTTCTTCCAGAATTCAGATCAAAATCTTTGTATGAAATTTCGTATCTAAATCTTGCCTTTAATGTCAGGTTTCTAGATAGGAGATGCAGACTTCAGTTTAGGGTGAAATTGAATACTTAGGATAACTCTCCGGACTGTGCAGGGCCTGAGATAGTTCAGTCGCGTGGGCCCTCACAGCTCTGCAGTTCATCTTTGTTGATTCATTTTTCAAAGGTTGGCTAATCCTTGCAATTTTGTTGGGATAATTGGGATATAGAAAGCCTCATGAATCCCTGCGGTCAGGGCCCTGACCTCTTGTACGCTGGGACCTGCTTGCAACTACTTCTTACTTCCCAACCTTCTCCCGAATGTTTCCTGAACGCTCTCTGGCTTGTTTCAGGGACCGGGTTGGCAGCGTATCAGGAGTCAGTAGCTGGAGTCCTTCAGGAAAGAAGTTGAAGATGCTGAAGTATGAATTCTGGTGTCCTGGTTGTTAGAGTCTGTTAGCAGAGACTTGAAGATGCGAAGAAAAGAGATGTTAAAGCCGGTACAAGTGTTCTCTTTCTTTGTGCTCCTAAGTTGAGAAGTTAGGATCTGAGTTGGCTTCCTGTGCATCTGCTGCCATGGGAAATCACTGGTGACTTTCCTCAGTGTTTTGAGGTACAAAAAGTATTTATGAGGTATGGAGACAGGAGGAAAAAAAAGATTAAAAATTATATATTTTTAATGACAGAAAAAAATACCACCCATAGAACCTGACTTTTCACTGTGGCATTTTTTGACTGAGATTTCAGTGCTGTCTGTCTTATTGATAAGTTTTTATACATGTGTACCCTGCAAGGGGTGGGGAGGGAGGTACCAGTCTTTGTTCATGTAGTTCTGATTTCCTGGCAATTTGGGAGACATTCCGAGGTCATTCGTTTTCATTCCTGATGCCGCTTATTGCTACCATCTCCCTGGTTATCTCAGAGACAAATGGGATTATATTTATTATTTCCTACTTAAAATATTCTGTTACCATCAAGTATCTCAGAAGCATTGAGCTTTCTGCCTCTCTTAAATGCTGATTTGCTTAATAAAGGCAGTATTAAGGTTCTGGCTTAGCAAAGGAATACCACTAAACAACTTTGGTCTATGTCTTAAGTCTCTGGTTTTTGGCCTGTAGCTGTGATTGCAACCCGAAACAGTGCATAGCTAGGAATCTTCATAAATTATTATCCATCTTTTTGCTGGAGACTGAAAATGGAGAGCTACTGAAGTACAAAGGAAACTTTTTTTCTGAGTCATGGCAAGATTGGCAAGTTGCAAGGGAAAATATAAATCTGGTGTTTACTATCGTTAACAATGAAATCCTCCCTTTACAGAAAGTTATTAGGGTGAGTTATGCTTTCAGTCTCCTTGCTGTTTTGGAGTGAAAAAAAAAAAGTTATTTTTTTTTTAATTAGGATTTTTTTTCTGATCCTTGGCCTAGGATGGGGATAAATTAGAGGAAGTTGCCCAATTTTCTCTGCTAATTGTCTGAAGATTGGCCCTAAAAATACAGTTGTCATCTACAATTGCTAGTTTTCACAAATGGGATGATGACTTTATCTGTTTTCCCTCATTATGGACCAATCGTTCAGTCATGCAATGTCCAATTCTGAAACCTGTGATCTTTTACTTAGGTATGAATCCTGGTACTTTTTCATACATATGCAGACACTGAACTAACATGAAAAAACATGTCCAGCCTTTTGCACAGTGTAAAATAATAGATATTATCTTCAAATGTTAATGACTCTGCCTCCGCGTCTGATATGATAAATGCTATTCTTATTCTGCTGATGGAAAACAAAAGGAACAGAAAATAGTGAGTGCCAAACATAAAGTTCAGTGTAATTTGGAGATGGACCACAAGTCATTTGGAGTCCTGATCGTGTGTTACATAAAGGCCATAATTTGTCTTACAGGAAAAAATGGCTAATGTTAAAAAATGTTATCTGTCTTTTTGAAAACAGATGAAATAGATTGCAGAAGGACGTATCTGTCAACAGGAAGTGGCCGTAACTTAGGAGGCACGCAGGCGTCAAGCACAACTGAACGAGGCTGCAAAGAACAAAGAACCTCTTTCCTCTCGCTTTTCAGGCCGTATGTAGGACCAGAGAACACCTTCACTCATTAGGGTTGAGCAGCCTTTTTGACCCCCCTTTGGTGTGAGTGCAGCGTCTTAATACGAGTCTCGGTGCTAGGCTTTCACGACGCAGACTGGGGGTCATGTCAAGCAAAGCTGCAGGTCGTCACCAGCCCACCACCGTGTTTTGTTCACTCCTGGTGTCAAAGCAGTACTTAGGTATTAGTAAGGCTTGATATAGGTTAAATAAAACATGAGAATTTCAAGCTGTCCCGGAGTCAGTTTCTGTCATGCTGTGAGATTTGCTCTCGTCCACGAGGTGAAGGACTTTCTGAGATTGCATTGATCAAGATAGTCTCCTGGGTGTGTTCCTCATCCAAGGGGAAAAGTGAGGTCAGTAGGAATGAATGTTGTGCTGCAGCTCAGACTGGAAAAGAGATACTTTGGTGTCCTGGGAAGAACGTGTCTCCAACTTCTGCTTTGGGGCATTGTCTAACATGGTAGTCTTAATGTTAGGTGGCAGGTGACTTTCTTGTCTTCCTTGTTAGACTGCCCTACTTGTTCAAGGGAAGGCCAGTTCTGTGCTTTGTCCCCTGCTTATTCCTCTGGGACGTGATCCTTTCTGTTGCCCCACTTTGTGCTCTTCAGCCTTGCCTGCTGCCTCCTCCCAACTCGGAATTCCCTGCCACGTTACTCCTTGTAGATGTGGCCGGATGTTTTACCCTTCAGAAAGCTGGAGGCTCGGTTTCAGGTCACCTCCACAAGTCTTCTGGATGTGATGCATAGCATGGGAGCTGTTTGGAAATTGGGCTTTCAAATATTCAGACATTGTGGTGGGAATGAAGGCAACCAGAAAGGCAGCAGACTGGAAAATCCCTTCTGTACACTGTGTCTGCCAGCAGACCTAGTGGGATAAAACTGAGATGCTCTCTTAACCCAACTTTTCCACTTTTTGGCTTAGGTCTGCTTGTTTGTTCAATGGGTGAAGAGCATTTTGTGCTCCCTGAACACGTGGAGAAGTGGGAAGGCTAAATATACTGCTCTTAAAATCTCAGAGAAGCTAATATTGGCATTCTCACCATTTCCCACATCTTCTGTACTGCTACAGTGACATCCCTTGTAAATTGATGGCAAAACATATGACTTTTCTTTTTTTGGTCTTGCTTCTCTCCACGGTTTAACCTTTCTTATGAAGCACCTCTCTGATCAAAGGATATTAACAAAATCTTTATTTTCTTGGTTCTGAGAATTTTGAAGCCAAATTTGTAAGTTGAGACTTGGCAAACACCGCCGTGGTATGCAAACAGTGGGGATGGGAGAAGGGAAATCACTTGGCTGTTGAAAAACTACATATGGGAAAGTCACGTGGAACTTTGTGCTTTATTTATAATTCTGCAAAGGCCTCTTCTAATTTGAAAAAGTAGAAAAGACCAAATAGTGGCTTCTGGAAAGCAAACAGCTTGATTTTTCCATGAGTATTTTTAACACAAGTATTGACTTCACAGATTGTAACACTTTCCTTCTTAAATATATATTTTTTTAAGCTGTCGGGATGTATAACTGGCTAAACTAACATTGAGATGAAAGCCTTAACTCCTGCAGCTCCTTGCTTTTCAAATTCTGGTTGTGAAGCCATAAAAGACGTTTTATTTTCATTTAGCATATACGTATTGAGCTTCCAGAAAGGTGCCTTGATTTATAGTAAGTGTACCCAGTGGGAACCATATGAATTTTTGCTTTTGTTTTTTTTTTATGAAGGATTGAAGTGTTTCTTTCAAAATTTGTTTTCCAGGCAAATGCTGGGTTTAATGGTTAAGGTACGTTTAAGTAAGACCTGAAGCTGCATTTTTTTCAGCTTTGGCTGTACCTGTGAACAGGCGTTTCCAAATACTAGTCCTTGGAATAACTCTACTAGTTAACAATGCAACCTTGGGTTTTATATCGGCTTGATTCTGGGCAGTGTTTTACTGATACTGGTGTGAGATAACTGTGTTATGTGAAACTGCTTGAACGAAACAAATGGGAGAGTGGTGGCAGTGGGCTGCCTGAGAGGCTGTGCTGCTCTGCTCAAACTGCTGAACATAGCTAACTCGTGGTGGAACGGCATTTAAGGCTACATTTGGAGTCATTAGGTTATAAACAGTCCACAAAATATTTTAAATACTTCACGTTAATATTCCTCTGAAGCATAAGATTCCCTGGGGAGAAATGAGAAAGCGTACCAAAAACATTTTCAGTTCTCGAGGCTTATCCACCACTTCCTAGATCACTAAAGCCCAACTGTCTCATGAAGAAATTATTACAAAAACAAGTTTTGATGCAGTTCTCAGCGTATAAGTGCGTGCGTGGGGGGAAATACATTGGGTAATGCTCTTTCCTTTAGTTGTCAGATTTTCATATTTTGCTGGCTGGCTATAAATGTCAATTAAGATTCGGAAAATCTTTCTGACTCAAATTTGGTAAATTTACGTTCACCTTCATTTTCAGTAATGCTTTTGAGTCTTGTGCTGCGTTGGTGAAAGACATGGCAAAAGCATTCAGGTCTTGACAGAATGTCTCAATCTGTGCCATTGGAAGGTGTCCTTTCATTTCTGTTCCTTGGTAAGACTTCTTTTAAGGAGGGGTGTAATAAATATTGACCCTTCTTGAAGAGACTAGGGTCTCTAAGAGAGGTGACCCACTGTGTAATTTTTTTCCTGAGAATAAATCTTCTGTGCAAAAGTGGCTGGTTTGTGCTAGGCACAATCCATATGAAAACTAGGACTGTGGGGATTGTCTTGTGAAAATGGTCCTGTCATTAGCTGGCATTAGCAACTCCTGCCTTCACCGAATGCTTGGCATCTGTAGTGGCCCATCAACAGTTTGTGTGCTTGTGCAGTTAATCCATCTAGGGCAATGCCCTGGAATAGAACAAAACCTATAAAACACCAGCTTGTCCTTCAGAAAGGAATCTTATTTCAGATTGCCCTGTTAATTTGCAAAATACCGGGATTTATGGAGCTGGCAGGATGGCTCTGGCAGAGTTATCACACTTCAGAGATCTGGGCTCTCTGTCAAACCCTTGACTTAAGTTGGCATACCTCATACCTGAGG
Source organism: Anser cygnoides (assembly GCF_040182565.1). Lineage (NCBI taxonomy): Eukaryota > Metazoa > Chordata > Aves > Anseriformes > Anatidae > Anser > Anser cygnoides. The sequence goes on along the minus strand of NC_089879.1, from coordinate 13,731,141 downwards.
ATGCGACTCACAAGGGACATCTGTGTGCATCCAGTTTTCTTCCAGCTGAGCCGGATGAGAGGGACAAGAAGTGGAGGACCTGCATGAGAATCTGGCGAGAGCTGCTGGAAGCAGCCCCAGGACTTGCAAAGCAGATGCAATTTATAGACTGCAGGAGCTACAGGTGCATCTTTCCGCTCCTCGGGAGTCGAGGAAGGAGCATTTTCCGTGCATTTGCTGAGCTTTCAGAGGTTCTTATCCCTCAGGGCAGTTTGAGAGCTCGTTGCAGACAAATTGGCAGCAGTGCTTTACACTAATGAGGAAGCAGCAGGGTTGCGCTTCCTTCAGCCTGCCTTGAAAGAAGAAGTGCAGAGGGGCTCATCGTTCAGAGCTATGTGACTGTAAGGCACAATAACAGCCCAAAGCCTCCTAGTGCACGCTTCAGCAGTGCAATAACTGCATGTAGAGAGCTAAACCCGGTCCAGCGTGCTTGGTCGATAGCGAAGCTGCTTGATTTACCTCTGTTATTGATCGGGGTTCCAAACTGAGTCCATTTAAGCATCTGTAAGGGCCTCTTTTGGTGCTTGGTAGACACACTGAGCCACTGGTGCTGCTGGCTCACTTTGGCAGATACAAGTCCCCTTTCACTAATGAGCTTCTGCATTTACAAAAGATTGCTTTATATTTTTTGAGTGGAACTTTGCTCGAATTTCCTCACAATTTGGGGACATTTTTGACGGTCATTTATTTTTCTTTATGGTGACTTCAACTCAGCATGAGGTCAGACTTCAGGAAATAGCCTGCTGGGTGCTGACACTTTAAAAGGTAGTCATGCTCTTGGTTTATGCTGAATTAATTGCACGAATGAGGTATACATTTTAAGCAGTCTAACATCTGATTTTTCAAAGGGATCTTGATATTTATTGTTATAGGCATTATTTTTTGCTGATGGTAGAGCCATCTAATAAAATCAGTCTTCCAAAACAGAAGGGACAATGAAGACTTTACTTATCATATAGTTCACCTTTGGTCTAACAATTGTATTGCAGCTAGGGAGGAACACTCAAAGGCTTAAGAAAATGTTCTGCAAATATGGTGTTAAAAGTTGAAGGTGAAAAAAAAAAAGGAAAGTATTAATCTAGAGTTTAATGAGGAAGGTGGATAAACAGTAACTCAAACAGTAACTCAGTAACTGATGTACAGACTGAGAGGTTTTGCTCTTTTGGTCCTTTGGGTGTGTGGGGAAATCCAGAAAACACACAAACTCCAAGACGTAATCCTGCACAAATTAAAATGAGTATGAAGTATAAAGGGGCCAAAAGCAAAGGAAGAAAATGCAGAAGAAAAAGCTAGAAAAATGTGAAATCATTAGGGCCTCGTGAAATTTACTGCTGAGCATTTACAGATGTAGACACAGCCATTTCTGAACTTAGTAGCTTTCTTCCAGGTTCCAGTAAGTATTGGAATAAATTGATGAAGACTTTATAAGCATCTATAAGGCAACAGGAGATATAAGCAGTGGGACTTCATCAGGAATGACCTCATGGGGGGAAAAATGAATCTAATTTGTTTGATTCAATGGATTTTTCCCAATCCAACCTGACTGAGGGACTGTCGCTTATGGGATGCTGTGTAGAGATCCATCTTCAGGATTAAATTACAGTACAGTGGGTTCATTAAGTGACTGGAATACATGCTAACGAATAGTCTGTAAAGGTGAGGGGGTCCTGGAGAGGTCTGTTCCACCTCTGTGCCAACAGTTTGGGATGCAAAGTGCTTGAGATGAAGCTGGAGGCTTGCATGTATTTTTGATGGTGGGAGAAGAACCTGGAGAAATGATGTGAAGCCTGGCACCAAAGTCGGTAAGGAAATGTGAAGAGAAAGGCAAATAGAGGGAGGAAGCATCAGAAATGGAGCAGAGCTGCTGGAAAAAAACACAAATATTTTATGATGTAGTAATAGAAGTGTCTTATGTAGGGCTGTTGTAGTACTCTGTACTAATAAGTGCTGTATGCAGTTTTGGATCCCACATTTTGAGAAGTGGTTAAGTTGGAGACTGAAAAGAGTAAAACTAAGATTTAATCCCTGTGGCCTTTGAAAAAAAGGCTGCTTTTGTCTTCTGAAAGCAGCTTAGGGAGGATTGGAGCAATTTTCCAGGTGAGCTAGGCTAAGAAGATGACTGCAATCAGGTGTCCGCTTCTTAGTGGAGAAGAAGAAATTGCTTTAGCAGAGAAGATCTGCTGCCTTGTCTTGCACAAAGGCCTGGATTAATGTTAATGGGGAGAACATCCTAACTTTTGAAGAGTGTGCAGCATGAGATGGCATTGCCTTTTGAGGCAGTGGCACCACAGCTGACTGCAGCCTCCTGAGTTGTGGATTAACAAATGTTGGTGCTTTAGGTGCAGCGAGCCCTTCCCAGAGCGATTTGATTGACTGGGTGACTTATTGAGAAGGCTTTCCAGCCCGATGCCTCTGGGATTGCATCTTTTCTTTCTGAACAGCCCTGACGTGTGATGCCTGTGTTAAGGAACAAGTGCTGAAAGGAGGACAGTTTGATGGCCAGATTGTAATTAAATCCTGCTCACAAATGTTGCTGTCCCTCCCTGAGTTGTTTTTATGCCTCTTTGGGATGTATTGTTGCCTGGAAGACGTTTCTTTCAGTGATCGGATGATTTTACACACTGCAGGTCTGGTCTCTGCAGCGAAATAGGTTGGAGAACTTTCTCATTCACTTCTAGGAAAGGAAGGTTGGTGCTGGTTTTCCAAAAGAGATGTTCAGAATTCCTGCTCCCCGCATTACCTGCTTCAGGGAAAAAAAAAAACCACTGTCGTAGGGATACTGTGCTGGGAGTGAATAATTCTAAAAACTGAAAAGATTCCCTTGCCTTAGAGTTTCTTAGCTCTACAGTCATCCACAGGTCTTCGAGCCCTCTGGGTGATGAGGGTGACACATACCTTTGAAGAAGAAATTAACTGTCTTCTGACACTTAATGTTGGTTTTGTTTCAAGATTTTTTGCATTACTCTGCTCCTGCTAATTAGTACCAATTAGCAATTGTAGTTCTTCTACAAAAGAAAAATCTCCATTAGTTTTTTTGTTTGGCTGTTTTTTGTGATTTTTTTTTTTGCACAGATACATCTGGGTTGTTTAGTTTGTGCTATGTGAGAATTCGAAAGAAAACAATGGTTGCAAGAGTAAGAGGCCACTGGTATTTTGATCTAGAGCAAATGTGTGCCTGGCAGCCAGACTTCAGCGAGGGAAATCCACTCGCCCTTTGCTTTTCCCCCAGCCTGCAACCTTCCTGCAGGGAAATGTGTGAAAGAGGTACGGCAGCGCGGGTCACCCTGTCCTCCCCCAGCTCCGCTGCAGCCAGGGGAGCGCTCGCGTTATCTGCCAGCGGAATAACAACCACTAATGGAAATTACAGCAATTGGGATAAGATAATACCCATAAAGGCAGGTTATGCTGATCGGCGTTTCTTCCTGAGATAAGGCTGAAATGAGTTTGTAATTATTGGGCATTGAGCTTTATTAAATAAAGCGTGCTTATGCATGCAAGGGGAACGCGCGTTGTCCATATACCGAAGGAGAAATGCTGCAGATACCGTGAAGGTGGGGAGCAAGACAGCGAGGTGTCTGCCCTTGGAATGGCAGAGCTGCCCGGCTTGCAGGTATGTCGCTGAAATTTAGAAACTGGCAGCGGTTCTGGGTGCCACCAGTGCTTTTAATGCTTGAGCGAAGTGCAAACTGCGTAATGCCGTGGCCGATGCTGAAACGCGACACGCGGGCATCGCTTCCTCCGAGCCGCTGATCTTTGCGTAACGGGGGCTGTCCTGGGGCGGCTGCAGGAAATATGTGGGTAACCGGTGGCGGTACTGCTAGGCACACAAAGCACAACAATTAGTTGTGCTTAGAGTCCTGTTGTTGTAATCTCAAGCAACTTTCTGGCGCACTCCTCGCTTTACAGCCAGGAAAATGGCTGAGTAAGGAGCTGGTGATGGGAGGCATTGATTTTTTTATTTTTTTTTTTCCTTGTGTGCTTGAATGAACCAAGCTTGTACCTGGAAACCTACATCCGCGAGCTCACTGCTTTGTGTAGATCATGCTTTCTGAAGGCTTTCATGTGTGAGGGGATCCCAAAACCTCTCTGCTGCGGCTGGCAGAGCAACAAAGTATGTGGGCTTTTGGGGAGCTTTTCTTGTCTTCCTTGTAATGGTGTGAGCCAAAGCAGAACCGGTACTACAGCAGGGGAGAGATTAGGCTCGAAGGTGTTGATATTTCCTGCTGTTTCACTGACAGCTGGAATCTGTACTTAAATATATACTGTGTTGGTTTGTTTATTCCTCAATTTTTGTTTATTCCTCCTTTTAGAAAAGAGATGAGAATTCATGCTTCTCTTCAGGCACTCAGAGAGTTCCTAACAACACAGGAATTCAAGCTGGAGGAGATGAGCTTGTATTTAAGATGAGGCTTTCTGAAGTGGTTTTTCCCTGAAGTTGCATGTTTAAAAAAGTTTCTAACAGAAGAGGTTAAGATCTGATAGCACTCTCAGTGTTTTGTCTAGTGATTTAAAAGCGATGCCTTTAACACTGTTGTGCTGTGATCTTTCAGATGCTTGTGGTATTGAGCTTTCTTAATAGTTAAACTTGTGGTTTCCTTCCATTCTTTGCTTTGGTTGTACGAAGATACACGTACGCAATCTTTAGTGCTCTTTGTTTTGGAAGAGGAGACCTAGCCCTCCTGTCTTTTCGCTAGTCAGGCCACACCAAGTGGAAAGACTTCTCCTGCTCTTTGTGCCGGGGTTTAACCACAAGCTCCGAGCCTCTGCCAGCACGGAGCAGTTCAGATGAATTTAGTTTTCTGCTAGGTAACAGAAAGCATGCAAAACTCTCCAGTACTGCATAACCCATGGGATTAATTGGTAGGCTCCTAATCAGAAGTACCCTATAGGGATCTACGTATATTTTCTAAGAGGAAGAAGTCCCAAAACAATGGTTTAACCAAGTGCTGTGTACCACAAAACCAGGCTTGTGTGTGACCCAGAACCCACCGATCGATGGGGATGTAGGTGCCGCGGCAGAGTTTTGGGGGGTAAAGTCCAGGGATAACAGTGGAAAAGTGCTCTAGCTGCACATATGTAGGGCAGTTTGAGGACATTTCTTTGCCTCAGCATAACCTATGCAATATTGCTCTGCAGTGTAACATTATTGAACCATAATATCCAGCAGCGTGCTGGGAACAAGGCAGCTGCTGATGCCTCTTTTTCCTAAAGGATTTCCCAGAAAATCCATTCCTTTCACAGAAGGATGCAAGCCATGTAGAAATGGTGCTCTGCTGGAAACAGAAACTTAATTCTCAGAACTCAATAAAAGAACCTCTTTCTTGTAAAACCAGCTGAGGAAAACAAGACTGCTGGGATTTTGGGGGCTTTTCTAAATTTGTTCAAGATGCAAACTTGAGCTCAGAAAAGACCAGCGAACTTCAGAAAGTTCTGACCAGGCTGGAAGAAATGTCAGATATCCCAGCAAAGTCTCGCACGACAAAGCCATTTAACCACTTCTGTGCTTTTCGTCAAGCTAACTAACTGCACCGTGCCTGAAGAAATACCTGAGCATCTTTATGCAATCAGGTGCCCATTTGACACCAACATTTATGAACAATTTTTTATAATATTAATAAGGAAAATAGCATAGATTAACATGCAAATACTTCCTAATTCGAAGGGATGCCATCATGTCAAATTACATGCGTCTGTGCACTTATAATAGATGCAGCGTGTAATTATGTAGTTGCATCCGTGTGGGTGTTTCCCATGTCGATGCACCTATCCCTCATGTGAGACTGGATTTTATCTGAGCGCTTTGCAGTGGCACTTGCGAGAAGCAGGAGGGGCAGAAGGCCGTGACCTTGGTGTGTTTTGTCTTCCTGCCCATGCGGATGTAATACAATTTGGGTGATCCCTGACTCTCTTCTCCTGCTCCAGTCTTAGGTGTATTGTGGTGATGAAATGCCACGTAACCCTCCTTATCTTCAGTTTTCGTGATAGGTTATTTTAAACGTCTTTGCAGGTGGAGAAAAGGGGCTTGTGTCTGTTGTAACTGGACCCAGCAGTGGCAGCGCTGCATCCCAGATAATCGCTCTGTGCATGTATGTATCCTCCTTATTGAAGTCTCATGCATTAAGACTGTCTGCTGGCATAATTGCCTTAGACCCTGATGAAAAATTCATCTCCTAGGACCCCAGAGGGTCATTTGGAGCAGTATTATCCCATGAAGTCTAGAGGCAATAGAAGAGCAAAGAAGAAAATAACCTTGAAATCAATGCCAGTCACCCTAGCACTAGTGCCGTTAGTTTTGGCAAATCCTATCTCAACAATAAAGCCAGCTGCCATTTTGGCATCAAGACAGGCAGACTTGGCACCAGCCCCTCTGGCACCAAAAACATGCTTCGTGGGAGCTGGCATCAGTGGTGTGAAACGAGGGTAAGGCCCAAGGGAAATGCCAAGCAGGCATATGAGATGAGCACTAAAAATAGCAAGTTGCTGTCGTTTGGAGGAAAAAAAAAAAACTAATAGCTCTTCTAAGAGCAGGGCATCTTCAGATCTCCATCTCCAAGGCTGTGCTGGTAAGCAAACGCATTGACAGCTTTGGACAATGCTGTCTGCTATGATGATGTGACCAAAGGCCACACGCAGGCTGTATTTTTGGTACCCGCATGGTACAAGACTCTAAAACGAGAGCAGACGCTCACCGTCTTGATCCCACGTTTGGGGGATCCTGTTACCGTCTGCACCCTTTGCCTTCAGCCCCGTCTGGAGCGGATCGTCTCCCCTTGATCCGTTACCAAAGGTCCTGTTTGCACACACGGGCAGGAGGAAAACAAGAGCTGCGCTGCCAACAAGCAAGGAGCCTGGCGAGTGTCCCTGCGCCACCCCGGGCACGCTGGCCCCGCTGAGACAGTCCCGTCAAATGTTTAACAGCTGATCTCCCCCCACCCCTCCCCTTCTCCCTCCCTGAGAAAGGAGAGTCGGCTTTCCCGTGACTTCATTACCCACTCCAGGCTAAAACCGAAGCCTGGCATCGGTGCCCGAAAGCTGGGAAGGCCGAAGGGGCAGAACTGGCCCTGTCTCCGCTGACGCAGGTGGCGTCATCTCTGAACAGGGCCGTTCCAGCTCTCCGGTCCCCCCGCCTCAGGGGCTGAGGCCTTTAAAGCTTTTTAAGGCCTCTGGGTTTTAGCAGGCCTGGGCGTTGAAACTGGTGGCACAAAATCGTGCAAATAGCCTTTTGTATTACAAAAGACACTGCGCTGGCTTGGCCACCTCTCTGCTGCTGTGCAGAAAAGCATGCTGGACCTGTGGCTGTCGTTTTCTCCTCCTTGAGCAAAAAGCGGTGGGAAACAACACCGCCGAGTGCTGAAAATTTCAAGCTACGGTTAACAAAATTTATTTTGGTCTTGGAGAAGCGGCCTGGGATTTTGTGTATAACTGTTTTCGATAGCGGCATTACCATACTATATGATTCCTCAAAATGATGTGACATTACAGAATACCAGTATGTTATTTCCAAAATACCAAATTATTCAGTGTAATTTAGAAAAAAAAATGGTGAAAATAGATATAGAATACAGAAGCTGGGAGTTAGCCTCTTCTCGCAGATAACTAGCGATAGGACGAGAGGGAATGGCCTCAAGTTGCAGCAGAGGAGGCTCAGGTTGGAAATGAGGAGACATTTCTTCTCAGAAATAGTGGTTAGGCCTCGGGACGGGTTGCCCAGGGAGGTGGTGGAGGCACCGTCCCTGGGGGTGTTTAAGGAAAGGTTGGACGTGGTGCTTAGGGATGTGGTTTAGTGGGTGACGTTGGTGGTAGGGGGGTGGTTGGACCAGATGATCTTGGAGGGCTTTTCCAACCTTAATGATTCTGTGATCAGCTGAATGGCAGAGCTGGTAGGAGAGTCTGGAGCAGCCTGGATGCGGCCTTCTTCTGTCAGGTGGGCGTTGGAGGGGGCTTCTCTTGCCCTTTCTTATCTGTCCTTATGATAGCTTACTGCAGAAAGCAGCCTCAGAGGAGCGATTGCTTGCTTTACAAAAGTGCAAAGGAAGGTGCTTTACTGTTGGTATTTCTTCACCCACGTACAAAAATTGAAGAGGAGGACAGGCAAAAATACCAGGTGACTGTGGGTGGTGGTTTCCTATGCAATGCCTCCTCCTTTGGTTCAGGGCTCACGCATGGCTTTCAGGTGGAGGACGTGGAGTGTATTTTCACTTGTCTGCTCGGCTGACAATTGCTGTGCAAAATTCGACCAGAGTCGAGCATGAATCGTAGGCACTGGGGTTCCCCGCAGCACTGAGCGTGTTTTGAAGTGCTCAGTCTCTACCTCCCTGGTTAACCAGTTACTTGGAGACAAAGCACAGGTGACAGCAGTGAGGTTGAAATGCAGTCCCCATTTGCTTATCTAGACTGAGTTGGCTGCAAAAGCATCTTGTGCTTCAAAACCACCGAGCTGACAGAAGCAGCAGCAGGCTGCGGGGAAGGGGGACCTGCCCAAGGACAGGCTGGGACCACTGCAAGCCCTTGTGCTTCATTGCACATTAAAATTCATAGGTACAGCAGATTGGCTGTAGCACTGGCTCACAAGTCATTTTTCCACATGTAAGATGTCTTTTGCTGGAGTTACTCTTTGTTCTCTCCAGCAATGAGGAAGGAATTTTGGTCTGAGAAACGTTAAACCCAAGTGACTTCAGTGTCCTTGTTTTGTAGTTGACTGCATACTAAAAGGGGGACCTGCTTTAACCACCTCTGAAATAGTCCAGTGGTATTAGACACAAAGGGTCTAAAAGGTTTATTAGTATTCCTTAAGCAGTACAGAAGATCCTCTAGGTACTGAGGAATTATCAGACTGGCCTGTTCCTCTGGAATTTCTTGATGACGATGTGTGTAGGCAGCACCAGTGCTGCACATTACGAGAACCCACTGCATCTGCTCCTGGTGCTGGAAAGTTGTGTTCTTGTTCTGGTGCTGTCAGGGTGGGTAAGGGGCCCTCTGCTTTTCAGGAGTCGGCAACAAGTAGGAAGGCTTGGCAGGCAGGTGGTCAACCAGGAATGGTGTGTAGGCATTGCACTGTGGACCCAGCATGGATGGTTTCCAAACATCTTATGCCATTTTTGCTAGCAAACAAACCCCATTAGAGTATGTTCTGTCAGGGCAGATGGAGCTTGGTTGTTCCTGGATGATGTCGTACCGTAAGAGAAGCAGGGATCTGCTTTTATGCCTTTCTACATCTTTATCTTTTTTCTTTACTTGCAAAGCCATCTTCAGGACAGGCAAAGATAAAGTCACCCCCGCTCAGGTTGCTCCTTTCACATTTTGTTTGTGCCTGACAGATCTGTGTAGTCTCGGTTCTAGCACCCAAGGCTATGGGCTGACTAATGAAAATGGATAGCTGATGCTCAAGGGATGCTCCTGTTACCAACGTGAAAATAACAGCATCCTGGGGTAGATGGAGGACTTCTTAGATAACAGTTGTTCCGACTTTATGGTTAACCTGTATATATATAGCTGCACTGTTCTTTTTTTCCAGAACAATGGTATTGCAGTTTATGGGGATATTACAGACCACTCATATTTACTGTTCAAAACCTGTTCCTGCCTAGGACTCCAATAATGGAGCCACTGAGACTAGCATTGTGCTTCAGGCCTGACAGATTTGAGCTGCACAGCTTCATTTTTGTTCCAATCATGTTGTCATATCTGGATCATCTAAAGGTCAAGCTGTCTCCTCGGGGGTATCAAAATGGGGATTGGATCTTGCTGGGTTACTAAACCCACTCATGAGCCTGTCCCATCAAACATCAGAGCAGCTCTAAAATGGGCCAAACAAATTCCATCGTCTGCTTCGGTAGCATGCTAATATCTGAGATCACAAGGCACAGGCTGTGCTGGGCTTGTGAAATTGTCGAGCAGCGTCCTTTGCACATTGTGTCTGGTGCAGATGGCATATTCAGGAGAGCAGAACTACTGTCAGATAAAGCAAGGGGTCTTTATTCCCTCTGCTTCGAAAAAAAAACCACAAAAATAAGAACCTGCTCACCTCTAACCTGCATGGGATCATGCTGAAAAAGGAGGGTTGGTGGCTGCCTAAACAAGCAGATATTCAAAATAATGTTGATCCCGTAATCTATCCTGACTTTAGCCCTGATTTTTCAGAGCTCTCAAGTGATTTATTTACAGAGAAGAACTTGTTTGCTCTGTTCCTCACGTCTTGGATAGTTACACAAGACATCATAGATACGGCCCTGCAGATGTTAAACTCCAGTTTCACGTAAAGGAAGTGAAACCCATGCTGAGCCTGATTTAAAGCTGCTGCTGCTCTCATTAAATTAACAATTATTTCAGCTCTGCTTGCTCCTAAGCAGAGGGCAATAGAAAATTAGAAGGGTTTTGGAAACAGGCAATGAACAGCTGAAGGCTTTGGGAAAAGATTTTACACTAGGAGGACTAGGAAGATGGATATCTCTTACAAGAAGATAGCTAACAGGTACAGACTAATGAATGGGTGAGGAGACGGATGGGGACTTCTGTTCCCACCTGGTAATAATATGAAAGTCAAATTAGAAGGTGGTGAATTCACTACTGATGAAAGGAACTATTTGTTTATAACCACTGTCTATGAAACTCATTGCCATTGGAGCTAGGACTCCTGGATTAAAAAAAAAAAAAGGTGGGGGTTAAAATGGTACCATTTGAAATATCCAAAACAATTGCAAAGATTAGAAGAACCTGAGTGTTTTGAAAAGACTGGGTTGATTAGGATATCAAAAGGGTATGAGCTAACTTGTGCAGCTATTGGGGCTGGGGAGGATTTGTTTTGTTTTGCTTTTTATTTCTCTCCAGGGCTTTTTCCATAGTCACCTACCGCAGATTTTGTGGAGCACATCGCTGGCTACTGTCAGTCAGGGACTTGTAGGGAGGGTGGCTGCTGCAGTCAGATGTGGCAATGCCTATTTGCAAACCGCATTTTTTGTGTCAGTTTTTTTCAGAATCACTGAATTCACACACAAATCAGGACGTTTTGGCTTTTCCACTAAGTTACTGCCTTTGATAGTCCCTCACGACCTGTCTTAGATCTGGAATGAAGCTTTGCTTTTTGAGTACGTGCTGGAGGAGAGGCAGGTTGTTAAAGTTAGATCCCTTCTGACAGTAGGGATTCACAAATGGCTGCACTGGCTCAGCCCTGAGATCTGTCTAGTCCAGGGCTCTGTCTAGCAGCAGCCAAAATCGGATATTTCAAAGGCCAGCATGAGGCCACAGAACAGATTACTAAAACAGAAAGCTGCCCTTTTATATCATCGGTGTTTGTCCATAGAATTGGAAAAGCAAAGGTTGAGAGTTTGTTTGATCCAGAAGCACAAAAGCTGGAAAATCCCATTGCCTGGTGATAGTTAATGCTGATGTTTTGTGTCCTTCAGGAAATTACTTACGTGCCTATTTTCTCTTAGGAAAAACAGAGACGTGCTCGCCTTCGACAGCAGGTTTATATGGTAGCTTTAAACTGGCGTAAAAATAGGTAATAATTATTACAGCCTTGCAGCCTGATTTTGTAGGGGTCCCCCCACCATGGGGTCCTCGTTTGGGAAACAACCCAGGGCAGGGCTGGGAGGTGGTGGCAGTGACAGCGGTCACTGAGTTTTGGTGTGGAAAACGGGTGCTGTCTCTGACACTGCTGCAAACTGGTTGTTCAGGGATTTTCTGTTCTGTTTTTTCCTTCTTTTTTTGCTGTTGCAAATTAGCATTTGTAAGAATCGTATGTGGTTTGTGCCTCTTGCTGTCTTGCTCTCCCTCTGAAGTTATTGTTAAAACTTCTACTAAAAAAGGGATTCAGCGAACTCTCTATGAAAAAAAAAAAATACACTCCTTGTCCTTGTCAAATATTTTAATGTACTGAGCTCCAAAAGTTGAAGCAGCCAATGGCAAGGGGAGTTTCCCCTCTGCTAAACATCCACGGCGTTGCTGCTACAGCACATGGGAGTGGTGGCAGTGCCCCGGTCCCTACAGGACAGACGAGAACAGCTGCTGATTAAAGAGAAGCACGAAAAAAAGAGGTTGCTGAACTTTCAAAGTGTAGGTAGGAAAAGGAGTTAAATTTAGATTACCTTCTGCAGTGTCATCTCCTACCCCGGTGTGGAACTTGCTGTACTCCTTGCTTGGGAGAGGACAAACAAGAAATGCCATCCTGTGCACCAGATGATGAATTTGTTTATAAGGCTTAATTGCCCCTTGGCACGAAAATGTGAAATGAGCTCAAGTAGAATTGGAAACCATCCGTCGGGGCCGGTCGTGTTTTCCCTGGGGAGAGGGGGATTAAGATGTCTTCCCGTCACCTGTCTTACACTGTAGGACTTTTTGTAGGAGCCCAATCCTGGCCCTGCCGAAAGCAAGGGAACTGCTGCTCGTGCTTTTAGCAGCCTTTGGCTGTTATCTGGAGGGGCCGAGGTGAGCAGTGCTGCAAGAGTTGCTCAGGAAAAAGCACAGGCGCGGTGGCAGCAGCGTGCAGGGCAGTGCTTTGGGTCCGTGAACCTCCATCCAGGTCCCCAGCACCTGGAGATGCTCAGATAAAACCCGCTGCCTGCTCGCCTCGCCGTGCAGCAAGCAGCAGCGAATTCGGGCGTTTAATCTATTTTTGAAGAGAAAGCTATTTTTGCTTCGGGAGATTTAATCATCGCCGAGGACCTGTTGGCTCTCGCCGACGATTTTAATAGCTTCTCCTCCGCTCGCAGCATCCAGCTAGCGGGGAGCAGCGGCCCCTGCTCAGCCACCGCTGGCTGCCAGCGTCCCGCACCGGCAGCGCCGCTTCTGTGTGCGGCGAGCTGCCTGGCGGTAACCGGCAGCTGCCTTAAAGTTTTGGCTTTTTTTTCATTTCTGCTGTTGTTTTTTTTTTTTTTTCAGAAGTGCCCGACCTGATGTCATTTCCCTCTTGCAAACACCCCGGCTCGGCTGCGTCTGAGATATGTCACGGGGAGTGGGAGGAGGAGGAGGGGGAGCCAGAGTGCGTGCCGTGTCCCAGGACCCTGTTTACATAGCATTCCCAGCCGAGGAAGCCCTGGTTTAAATAGGATCGGAGGCGCGGGCTCCCGCAGCAGATGAGGAAATGCTTGCTGTGGGGCTTTAAATTCCTGCGTTCCCATGCGCGGGTGCAGAGGATGAGCCTGCAGAATGCCTTTCCTCTTGGGTCTCAGACAGGTAACCGGCTCCGGTGCGGTGGGCGCTGCTTGCTCGAGGACGTGACTCGCTTTTATTTTATCCCCCCCTCCTCGCATAAGGAAATGATTTCCAGTTGTCCCAGAGCAGAACCCTCCACAGGGCACTTCCCCACCTGCGGCATTTGACTGGGGAGCGCGGTTGCGTGAGGGCTGCTTTCTGGTGAGCGAGGAAGGAGCGAAGCTGCCGTTTGGGGAAAGAAACTCTTGTTTTGGCTGTGGTGGGGTAGGACTGCCGGCAGGGTTTCTCTTTGTGTCGTGCTTCTGTGCTGGTGTTGTTTGGTTGGTTTTTAGGGGTACTTTCCACAGTCCTTAAAATGGAATTTATATATATACCATGCCTAAAAACTCGTGCCAAACTTTGAACCATTTTCTTGCGGGAGGAGTGTTTTGAGCATTAAACTCTACTTAAAAGAAAAAAAAAATGGCACGTATCTCTTTCTCTTTTTGTCTCTCTTCTCTGACAAAGGTCACCGAACAGAAAATGGCAACTTGCCGTGCCCCCCAGTTTGGTGGCTTTCTATTTTTTCTGGGAGATTTCAGCTTGAACAAGAAACTTGGGGTAGTGTAATGGCTGGCCACGGGGAGTGGAGTGAGAAACGGTAGCAACTGCCCAGCTGCTCCCTGCTGGAGGAGAGTGCCAACTATTTGTTCTAAGGCTCGGCGAGAGCAAAACCTTTTTTTGGTCTGGGAGGCACGTCTGTAGGGGAATCTTAACTGTAAACTCTCTCCAGTGCTGCTGGGATCTGTAATCCACAATAAATAGATATCGCATGATATCAGAGTGCTGCCTGCAGTTTCTAACGTGGCATTAAACTTTCAAGATCTGGCTGTGGCATGTTTAAACTACCTACTTTGTGTCATGTAGAAATGAAGGGAAAATGACTTAACACTGCTGAGTAAACAGTTCTGTCTCTTTCCTTATCAGTTCAGGTTTTGGTGAAATGCAGCTCCCCCCACCCTGCTGATTTGAAAACACTTTTACGTAAGAAACTACCTCTAGCACAATGACCTTCTGTAATTGAACGCAATAGCTGTAATAATAGTTCACTTGTTAGCACTCAGGGCACAGAGACTTTCCCTAAAAACATAGGAACTGAACCGAGGAGGGAGATTCGGGCACAAAAGCTAAACAACTTCAGGTAACTCTCAACTTGCAGTGAGGCACAGCTGGCTTAATGTTCGAGTTGCACGGGCATGTTTTTCTCTAAAGTTTCTTTTTCTGAATGGATCTTTTTGTTTTAGAAAGGGGTTTGGCACAACTGAGGTACTGCATAAGATGTAAAACCAGCAGTGAGGTGTGCTTCTGTTTCACTTGCTCAGACTGAGACGGTCTGTTTATCTCGGTGGGCTGGACGGTGCTTTTTTCTCTGCTTGTGACTTTTCAGCATAGATACAGAGGCATTTACAGGAAGCAGAAAAAGGTGTTGCCTCAAGAGCAGTTGAGCAAAGCTCTCGACTATTTTTATCCACTGATGGAGGATACGGTGGAAACAAGCTGCTTGAATGTTAGTTTTAATCATTTCTAGACTTAAAAAAAAAAAAATAAAAAAGGTATTTGGGATTGTGTCCTGCATGCAGATAGTATTAAGAAATCTCCCACTTGTAAAAGGGGGAACAAAAGAGTTGTTAGCGAACAGCGCTATTTAATTAAAAGCGTGGGAGGAATTCAGGAACATCTCGTCACGCATCCGCCTCTATTGTCTCTTGTGTTTGCCCTCGGACTGTAAACACTTGGGTGTCCGGGCTGCCTTTCTTCCCGTTTCCCTGCTCAGCGCTAGGGGTGCTGCTCCCCGACGCCCGTCCACGCGCACGGAGCCGAGCGGGCGTCCTGGGAGCTGCATGGTGCGGTGGGATCCGCGACTGCCCACCGCGTCCAGCCCTCGCCTGCCGGCAGCATCTGGCCACAGCATGATGTGGGGGTGCCTGTAAGGCTCCTGGCCCGGGAACCGTGGCCGTGGAGGATCCTGGCTTTCATTTTCGAGAGTTTGCTCAGGTGGAAGCTTGGAGACGTCCACCTGTGCTTCGTTGCAGAAACGTTAAAGAAAAAGGGGAAGGAAGGTTGAAATGTTGGATTCTTAACTCTTCCATTTTTTATTTCTTAATTCGAACTGCTCGAGGTTTCTGGTGTTGTCAGCTGTTTGGTTTTTAAAACAACCGAGCGCAGCGCAGCCTCTTCACGGCCGTCATTTCCTGGAAGCGGGTCTTTAACGCGACAGGGCCGGGGCTGCCGCTGGGAAGCTTCTAGCAAGGTGTTGAGGAAGTAAACACTTTCACGTGGCCCATACAGCGCAAATACGGCAGTTCGTGCCGTCTGAAAGTGAAACTTGCTACAAACAAAAATGAAACCGGCTCTTTTTGAAGTATCCCGGTGTGCCTGTTACATATGGGGAAGCAGTGCTCCTTTGAAGATGGCTGGTGATTTCTCCAAGATAAATGGATGCAGATAACCGATTTGTTCCTTAGGTAAGGGTTAATAAAACCTCAGAGGTTCTGCATCCTCTGTAAAGGAGGCGAAGATGGGCCTGCTGGGCTGATTAATCATGGCGATTTAAATATAATTCTCCTGATGCTAGCATTAGCAAAGTAATAAATGCCGTGGATTAGAATTCCTGTTTTGGAGATTTTATTGTGCCCAGGACAGCTCAGAGGCATAACTCCTTCCCCTTTTATTTTACTTGGGGTATTTGGATGTTTGTATTTAACATGTTTCTTTTTTGCCTTCAGGAAAACAAAGTTTGAGTAATGTGTCTTAGGAATAAGTGTCCTGGCTTCATTTATTTCTTGGCCCCAGGTGTCTGTCGTAAGGCAGGCTGGCAGGAATTTATCCGCCGTGGTGCTGGGGGGCCGAGCCCCCAGGTTCCTGCAAAGCATGGCGATCGAAGCCAACTTCATCCTCACCAGACTTCGGTGCTTTCGTTCAATTGGTCCCACCAAAGGCAGAGCACTTGGCTAGATAGCTGCTGGTGTATGTTCCAAGGAACTAACAAACGTAGGGGGTTTGGATGCTGTGCGATGACCACAGAGCCAGGGGGGAGGCCGGGGGGCTGCTGGTGTGGCCTCAAGTGAGGCCATACCACTCCTTGCTGTCATCCCTCCTGCTGTCCTACCTTGAGAGCACCTGGAGATTTATTTTTTTTTTCCCCAAGATAAATATGGGTTAGTAACTGTTGGCCATGAATTGTAGTATACCCTATGACAAGATTTGGCATTCTGGCCTAATATTTTCAGCAGCGACTTTAACCTTCCCACTTCTGTCTCTCATCTGACAGAGATGCTCACCTTCTCAAGTAGCTCTGTGTTTGCCTTCTTGTGAGCTCTCACCGATGGGCTTGGCTAACAAACACTAGTGGTAGTCTGATACGTGAACTTGAGTAAAAAGCCAAGTGGCACCTCAGCTGTATCAAATTGTTTTTTCCTGCTGTTTCTAACACACGTATTTAAGATACTGGTAGTCGCTTCCATCTTGTTACTCTGTGTGCTTAAAGAATTTATATGGTTCAAATAGTGATTGTGAGTTACTAAAAAATACCTAGGTTTTACATGCTAAGATGGTGTCGCATGTTTGAATCCATCCTGCTTGGTTGTTGTGGGTGCAGCTAGGTACTGAAAGCAAGGGTCTGCTGCCTGTGAGTAGTGAGATTAGTGACATAACTAGGTCAGGACTTTGTTTTTAAATAGATGCTTACTACCAAAGTCCCCTGTGGGAGCCATGAAACCAGAGCGGTCAGAGGTTGAGCCTGAATCCTGTTAAATCCAGCAGCACCTTGCCCTCGGGCAGATGCCAGCCTGGCGGTCTGTCTCCTTCCCGCTGCTGGTCTTTTCACCACGTCCCACTGTTTGTAGGCCTGCTACTCTGTTCTTTACTCACCCATGGCACTCCATTATTAATCCTCACCTCTTTCAGTCCAAATAGTAATTTTCTGTGTAGTGCTGTACAAATGCTGTATTGAAGCTTGAGAGAGCAGGGTATCAGAGTAGGTCTAAAAATCTGGCTATCCTATTGAAGAGAGCAATAGCATGCAGCCTGCTGCCAGCAAATGCAAGTCGCTTTTCAAAGTATTTTCCAGGGTGTCTGGATGTTACCGGGGCTGGGATGGATGGATGCTCTGCCAGGCTGAGTGACACATGCAGGCCATGCACATGCAAGGTGCTCATATTTAAGGTAATGGAGGCTGGATTTCTCTGGAAAGAAGAGACAGAGCAAAAAGCTAAAAAGGTTATTAGATCTCAGCAGTATCAGCCACTACTGGTTTGAGTTACCTGGTTAGTGCCAGCTGAGGAGTCATCTTTTGTAGGTGGTTCACTGCCAACTATGCACTTGTGAGCGTGGGCTGCGGTGTTTGTTGCTGCAGTTGCACGTATTAATTTTCAGCTTGGAAAATAGCCACGCTGGTCTGGAATCTGCTCATCTTCATCTTTCTCCTTTTTGACATAGCAACAGCATTACCAGGTTAACTGCTGGTTTTTGAAAGTAGAAAAGTGCATTTTGAAGTTTCTCGATCCTTTTATTGTAATAATACTTCATTGTCAGTCAGTTCTTCTTTCCCTCCATTTCCTATATTGGCTTCAGAGGCAATAAATCCTAACAGCTATGGCCATTAAACCCAACCACTTAGTTCTGAAAACCTGTACAAAAGTGGGATAAGGAGGTCTGATGACGTCCTTCCGTGCGTTGAGGGGCAGTTCAGCCAACATACAGGCTTCCACGAATGCCTCCCGTCATGATGGTGCCCCACATTTTGACCTTTAGTTTGTCACGTAGACCTCCAGCAGAGGTCCAATACTAAACTGGAAGGTGCAGAAAGTAACTGGCTTTTTTCCCTGGCACTGACGTTAGCGTTAGCTGTAGCTTTAGGCTTGACAACATATGCCACTGCCTTGAGTTCTCTTATACCCACCACTGCTGGATATTTTAAGGATTATTTGTAAAAGCACTTGACAGCAAAAGTGTGCTGCTGGCAGAGTTGCCAGCATGGTTGTGGGTTTATCACAAATGCCAATGTATCAACAACAAAAAACAAGCAAAAACACATCTTTTTTTTTTTTTGTATCCAAATGAAGCTGCTTTACAAAATTTGTATATGACAAGGGAAAACTAATCTAGAGTAAGGAAAACACATCTAGAGTACTAAGACTCTTTAAACACAGCAAGATGAGGTCTTCACATCTCAATGAGTTTCTTTAGAGTGAGCCTGCTTTAGATGTAACAAGTGGCCTCTGTTAGATTGGAGGGGGAGATGAAACGGCCTCTGGGACTGCAGAGCCATCTCGTGAAAGCTCTTGCCTTTGAGTGTGCATGGGGGATCCAGTGATTCCAGTTTCCCAGATCTGTCAGCTCTTGCATTAATGCCAAGGAGGCAGCGATGTACACGGAGCCCAGAGTACGTGCTGCTTTACAGGACAAAGCCAGCTCCTTGAAATGAGCTGGAAATCTCCAAGGCTTTGCAGGAGGGAGATAACGGATGGCGTGTTCGGGCCTCTTAGTTGTGAAACAGGAATACTCTGCTCTAATGGAGCTGAACACTCTCTGAGAACAGACCCGGGTAGAGCTGCTTAGTAATCCTGTCTGGAGGCGTCTGCAGTTAGCCCAACAAAGGCTGGCGGGGAGGGATGTGCTTGCCTGGACAGCCAGAAAACAAGGCTGTCCTTCAGCAGGGAAGCCTGCGTCGGAATGCAATAGCCACTGGCTATTGGGGAAGAAAACACTTTCGGGAAGAAACCCTCCCCCTCTGTTGTTTTCCTAAGATTACCCTAAAAAAACAACAACAACAAAACCTCTTTGTGGTACTTCAATACAAACTCCGTGCTGCTAAGAGTGACTTAAAATGATCATTAAAAGTGCTGTTAGATGGGAACTAGAGATGAAGGCAGGTCAATAAAATGCGAATGTTCCAACTTTGCTTCTATTTTTCTTTCCCATATATATATTTCTTATCTATAATACTACTGTTTCAATCTTGTGCCTTGTCTGTGGCTGTTGGTGTGAAAGAGGAAGCACAAACCTTTGTGATATTGTTTCCAGGAGACATTTAGACTGTAGATAAGTACACTGCTGATATGTCTTAAGTAGTTAGTTTGGCAGCATATGATGCAAAGAATGAATGGAAGAAGGAAGTAAAAATAATCTTACACTGATAAGAAGTATGCAGGATAGGATTTAATTAGAAATTGAAGCCTAATCAAAGTGCTCGGCAGAAAGTAGAAATTTCCTAACAAAAAATGGTGCATCCTGTATCATGGCCTGGGCGTGCATAACCTCTTCCTTGGCTTGTGAAACAGTGGACAAAAATGTACAGTGGCTCCGTTTTTTGCAGAAATGGCTCTTGACCTCAGAGGGGAAGAGGGAAGGAGACACTTGTAATGCAACCCAAAGCGGTGCTCTCCTCGTGTTGGAATTTTTGTCTGGTAGGCTTTTCCTGACGTTTGGGTGCCTTTACCTTTTATCTTTTTCGCCGTGCTGAGCTGAGTAACCTCACATTGGAGGTAGCTGTGCTCTGAGCCAGGGCTTGGACCACATGATCTGCTGGGATTTTTTCCAAACTAAATTATTCCTTGATTCTGTGAAACTATTTGGAAACAAGGGTGACAGCTCCGGGTCTGACACGTGGAACAGGGTCTGACGGCTCCACATTCCCAGAACCTGTTGGTGGACAGGCTGGCAGAGGGCTGCACCGAGAGGAGCTTCCCATCCCAACTGCTACGCTTGGCACAGGGCATCCAGTCCTGCATCCTGCCTGGGATTTGAGGAGCAAAGCTGGTGGCCCTGCACCACCAGGGCTTTGACAACTTGGGCTTTCTGAACTGCATGTGCTGAGAGCACACTGCGAGCCTGTTCAAAGGTACAGGTGCTTGCGTGTTAGAGAAGCTCCAGACAGTGCGTTTACCACAGTCTTGAATTTTAATTCAGATGGGAAAACAGGATGTTGCTTGAGACTGGATCTCCAAAAGCAGAGGAGAGCATATGAAACCAGGACTGCTGCAGGCTCTGAAGCAGGAAGAATATAGCAATGTTGAAGCTGATATAGGTTGCTGCTGCCAAAAGACCAATGTGTTCCTTGTTGCTTTCCTTTTGGAGCAGGCAATGCTGAATGGAACAAATTTTGGGGAGGAATAAACACAGGTGGTCAAGGACAGATCAGTGTTGTGATGCGGAGGAGATCCTGAAATGGCACTGTGGGACTCTGTTCTTTCACCAGCTCCACGTGACTCGTTTGCTAGTTCAAGATGTCACATTGATCTTCTTATGTCACAACCGCAGACCTCAGCTGGTGACTTTTTGGCTTGTGCGTTATCAACAGGATTGCAATTTTGCAATGGGATCTTAATTTCTCAATTCTGTTGATGTGAGAGCCAAAATCTATCCTGTTCATCAGTTGCTTTAACTCTGCAAAGCCAACAAAAGTGAGGAAAAGTGTAAATAAACTAATAAGAACAGATGAGAGAAGAGATGTGTCCTGTTTCTAGCTCTTTTCCTGATGCAAATTACAGTTTTTGGAATGAGCAGTGTTCCTGAAGCAGAAAATGCTGTGCTAGCTCAGCAGCGTCTGCTAAAAGTTGCTATCAGACACTGTAATTACAGATGGAAAACTGCTCCTTAGTCTATAGGAAAATGTTGTTTCTTCTGTTGATGTGCGGTGTTTTAAGATGAGAATATGAAATGTTTGCTTTAGCTACGTACAGCAAAGCAATTTGGCCGTTTTGTCCAGCAAAGTGGTGTTCTCCTGGAAATGGGAAGCAGGTACCACCTTGGTGTGTCTGCGGTGAGTTGTAGGGTAGCCCATTGATGATCTTTAGAGGCTTTTGGGAACCTCGTGGTGCCTGTAGCAGAAGGGGAAGTGGTTTATCTTAGGCAGAGTCATGTTTGCTAAACTGTGTCCACACAATATCAAAGCCTTTCCAAAAGTCATTTTTGTCACAGACGTCACAAAGCTGTAGTCGTTTTGGTTATGAAATTTGAACAAATTCTGGTTTTAGACTCAACCTGCACTTCTGGCTCATCTTTGTAGATTAATTTTGCCTGAACTTAGTGTGGGACTCTTCTGCACTGAAACTGCTGCCTTTCACCACTTGTTCAGTGGGCTGATCCATAGTTTGAATGGGACTTCATGTTTTGCACATGTGGTGACTGTTGTAGAGGTTTATGCGAAGTGGGGCTGTGTTGCACTTACAATACAGAAACAGTGCAGTTCAGCAGGCGTTGGGACCCACAGATGCACAGTCCTAGAGCCTGCTCCTTGGGTTTGCTGCTCATCCTAGCTGGTTGTTTTTTTTTCTCTTTTATTTGAAAGATGGTACTTAAATGATTTATTTCAACACATCTTTAGTATAAACTTTCCCATGCTTTCTTTGCATTATTAATAAGAAATTTTAAGTGAAAGAAAGTGATAATTTTAGACTTTGTTACAGGTTTGCTTGCATCATCAGTGTCTTTTATTAAGGTCTGTTTGTTTTCTAAGAGCTGGTGCACTGCCTTCTAACTTCCAGGTTGCCCCAACACCTCTTAGAGACGTACACACCACAGCCTGTAAAAGACTTCTGTTTTCTCATGTTCTGTACGTTGTCCCACCCATGTTTTCAGACTAGCAGGAAACCATGGACTCCTGGGGGGGACTGAGACTTCACACCAGCCGCCTTTTCCATCTTAAGTGTCCCGAGGACCTGCTGGGTGATACAGTACAGCTGATTTGGCTCTGCTCCTGGACTACTTCACTGTTCCAGGAAGAAGTTTTACAGGAATGCTGATCTTATATAAAGCACATGGCTAATTATGAAGGAATCATTTTAGATTGGAATCTTGCAGGAACATACTGTAATTATCACTGAGATCTAAATGAATCCAAGCAGTCTTTTCTCAAGTTATAATGTTCTGTTTATGAATGCATTTTTTTCACTTGGCGTGCAGCCCCAATAATGCAGTGATATTGTGTAAAATGTGAAACAAATGATATCTCGTCTTTAAGAGAATGCCTGGCTCCCAAAACATGATAACTTTTAATGGAAAAGGAAAGGGATGATAAGAAAGCAGCGCTGTCTAGGTGCTAAAGCAATGTAACTCACGAGTTTGGAGATATGGGGATTTCTTCAAAACTGTCATTTATGGAATATATTCTTTGGTGGTCCCTAGTTGTATTTTAATCTCTTTATGTATTTTAAAATTTCCCAAGACCATAACTTGTGAATCTTAAATTGCTTGCAGATTGTTGGGTAAAAAAAAGACTACATTTACAGAAGATACTGACAAAACATCTTAAAAGTGTGTCTGTTTAATTTTAGGACAAGGAAACCTGCATGGGTGTCAACAATCAAAGTTACATATGTGAAACGGGCCACTGTTGTGGACAATCCCAGTGTTGCAACTACTACTATGAACTCTGGTGTAAGTCCTTCTGTTTTGTATGGTTTCCCTTCTTAATCTGCATGGCTGTCATACTACAGGTCTGGCTTGTGTCTCGTGGGGTGTTGTATTCAGCCCTTGTCATGCATTGCCATTGCATTTAGCTGCAACGCAATCCGGAGTTGACCTGATACAGTGAGGGAAATGTTGTTACAATGGGCACTGCCTGCTTTTTGAGGAGTAATGGGCTGTCTTACCACATTCATGACTGGAAATTTGTTGTTTGGTCTTGTTTCTGGTTTGGGCAGTACTGAGGGTACTCAAAATAGCATTGTATGTGAGTGAGAAACCACACTTGAGGGACAATGCCAACATGCACAACTCTTGAGCTTGACACACTCAAGCGGAATTAATTCAGTGTCTTTCATCTTATTGTTTTAGTTCTTTGCAAGAATGACAGCTTACATCTGATTTATCTTTTTAAAGCTGTCCTCTCGAGGAGCAGGGCTGGGACGCCTGTTCTCTTAAGGAAGCACTGTGTTGGGAGTACAGCTCCTTGGGTAGAGGAGGTCTTGGGCATATTTTGGGGGCTGCCAGGAGCTGAATACCGTGGGCTGTGAGGAACATTCATTGTCCATTGGCTTTGTTGTCTCCTGGGAAATTTTGTGAAATCCGGGATTTAAAATTATCCATGTTTCTAGTGAATGGTTAAGTGACTGTACCTTCCAAGTTTCTTTAGAGGGCAGCAGACAGGTCAAAGCAGGTCAGAAAGACTGATAAAGCAGCTGAAGGGATAGGAAAATAAGAAATGCTGAAGTTCAGAGGCGGACTTTGAGTTGCGCCTGGGCTGACAGTGTCTTCCTTTCCCGAGTAGGAGCCATAAAGGGTTGAACATTGATCTTGACATGCTGTGGTACTGCCAGGAACCAAAGCTAAGAAGGCATCTGTGCTCCAGAAATTTGGAAATGTGGAACTCTGAACATTGCACCCTCACGTTAGAGACTGGTGACATTTTCCTACCACACCCCACGGTATCTTGTAGCTTTATGTAACTGTGCTATCTACTTAATCCCTCTGTGGTGCCGACAGTTTCACTTTCTCAAAGAAACGTCTGTGTAGAAATGTGTTATACATACGAAGAGCGTCACTTTACCTGGATCCAAGGACAGGAATAGCTGACGCTTCATCCTTTAGTCTGGAAATACACTTTTACTTTCCAGAGTAACCAGTGAAGCATGGAGGATGTGGTTGCAAATTAAACAGGACTCTAAGGGACTTCTTGAGAAGGCATTAGGCATCAGGCCTGTAGTGCCTGGCTGTGTCAGCGCAAATGGTACGAGTTGAACGTGTTGTGGGCCTTTTGGGGACTTCAGAAGTCTCCAAACAGCAGCAGAAACTATTCAGGACGGGGCGGGTAGCTCCGGGGACACGAGCAGGCCGAGGTGCAGGCCCAAACGTGCGGCCTCCTCGGAGCATCAGGCTCAGAGCAGCCGGCAGGGCGGACGGCTGGAATTTGTTCGGACCAAATGGGGATGCATGGAGAAAGCAGAGCGGGGAAGGTCAGGCCCTGCTTTGGGGTTGTGTGGGTGGGAATGCAGAGGAAGAGGCATGTATCCAGGGGCTTACATGCTCTGTGGCAAACAGGATCTAAATTGAGCAACAGCATGGAGTACAGCTGCACACTGATGCTTGCTGCAGTCACCATGTTTCTCCCATGGACGCCTTGAAAGAGGCTTAATTGAATTGCACGCAAACAATAGAGTCAGAACAATAGCCCCCTGCCATTTTAATGAAATGATTTTGCTTTTAACTGTAACTGCATGGCACGGACTTCTAGATTTGGCAGTGCCTGGCTGCATCATGGAAGGTCTTGGAAGATAAAAACAGATTTTATTACAGGGGAGGAGAACATTTCGAGCTGCTCTCTAGGGCAAGCACACGAGTCGCTTTGAGAGCGTGGAGTAAACATATTAATGGCACACGCTGATGAATGGTTCCTCGGGGGAAGTGGGTTTCTGTGTTGAGATTCACATTCCTCCTGCGTAGTGAAGAGCATCATATACCGCACGGAGATGAAGGGAACAGTGCAAACTCGAGACCTATTCTTGCAGGCTTTCTGCAAATTTGGGCAAATGCCCAGCATTGATTTACAGTTGGTTAATGTTTTCAAAGCTTGCTTTGCCATTATGTGTGCTAGAAGGAGGTTTCTGGGATGGGGGGTGGAGGTGCGGGCGGGAGCATGTCCTTTTAAATGAAAACTCATGTTCTAGAGCGTGCGACCACAGCTGCAGAACTGCTCTGCTGCTCCACGGACTGTTGAATATCTTCGGTATGTATGTGTGCTGAGGCACCCGTAAGACCTTTAAGGTGAACAGAGGCGATAATTTATGTAAATAGGCTCACTAACAGGAGTGAACTGATGATGTGGCGAGCAACAGCTTTACTCGCTAGGGAATAGATTAGCTTTTTAAAGGTTAATAATAAATTTTTGTTAATGAACAGTTAAATTGGAACTTTTCAGTATGGCTTCATGCTTCTCTTATGATTTGACTTTAACCAATGTATGCATGTACTGGAGTAACTTCTCAGAAGTTTCTACTCTTCCCAGAAACTTCTCTGACCACCAGGACTACTGTGTGCCTGAAAACTAGCCTTCTTCCTTGTCCTGTTGAATTAAATGCTGGATTTTTTTTACCACCACAGCTTAGTGGGGACAAGAAGCAGAGGAGGGTGGCATTTGAAATGGAAAAGAAAGCTGGTCTGTCTTTGTTGGATATGCCTTTTGAAATGTGAGCCTGTCTTGTGGCCACTTGGAGGATTTCCCATAAAAAGGATCGTTTTCCCCCATTTAAGAATTTGAGGGAAGTTTGTCTTTGAAAATGGCTGACCTCAACATTTCTAGACAGCAAGTAAGGTTACGGTAATTATAAACCAGTCCTTGAGGGTAATGGAATGGGATGCAAAATCAAGGTATTATTTTGTTAAGGGGTGGAGTGGAGGAATGGAGAACATGATATGCCAAGCAGGTGGACAGCCTGTGTTTAAAATTAGACAACAGCTTGGTTCAGATTCCCCACCCATCTCTTATTAAAAAAAAATATAGTGCCATGTTGCCAAATAATAAAACTATATCCAGGTTTATATATATATATAGGTCTCATAGCTATATAAAGGTTCAATTAGTTCTTAGCTGAGGGTTGCTAGCTGTTAACGTGGGGGGAGAGGGGGGGATATGGCAGTATGTCTCTTAATTTTTATGGAGTAGGATTTTGAAAAGCAGGAGGGGAGAAGGAGCTTCACTGTTGCATCTCCCCACGTAGGGGAAACTGTCTGGATGGATGGTGGCTGAGCTGGTTGCATGTTTTAGCCTAACAATTTCCTTGGGCTCCCCAGAGAGGTCACAGTACTCAAGGGGGAGGTTGTGAGAGAACAGCAGCAGCCACTGGGCTTTGCTTGCTAACAGTTTTGATTCAGGTCTGTTATGATGTGCTTGTGATTTGCTGGAGTTTTCTGATGTTGACCTTGGTCCAGGCTCGATGGGTGTTTTATTGCTTAAATGTTCCCAGATGCCACTTTTCAAACTAGAAGAAAGAAAGTAATCAAGGAAGGCAGTTACCTGCATTTTGTCGGGTAAGAATTAAGGCTCAGAAGTTCTGGATTTTCCAAAGTTTAAGCCTATAATGTGTTTTGAGAACCAAGTCCAGATCTCCTGACATCCATCCTTGTCTCCCCCTTGCCCTGATGAGGAGCAGCATGAAATTAGACAGTTCCTGAGGCACCGAACACAGCCAGCTAAGCTGCAGAAAGTATTTTATGTGGTGCGGTTGGAAGAATAGTGTGCGGTGCTTCAGGAATCGCAGAGCATGGAGACAGGCAGCTGGTCACAGCACGCAGACGATCTCAGCTGCAGCCCCTCAAAGTCAGAGCATTAAGGTACTGCGCAGCAAACCAGCACGGGTGATGAGTGGCGATTCAGATGTTAGATGTACCAGATTTTGCTTCATTTTGGCTGCCTTAGCATTGACACCGAGCCCCTCTGTTTCTGAAAGGAAAAAAAAAAGTCTTGACTATTTGGGCCTTAGTGGAAGGGTTGTACGGGAAAAAATCTGTTTGCAGGCAGCACAGTAGATGTTTTTGCTGATTTTGAACGTTTTGCTCATCTCTGCACGCTTCCCTTTGGAATCTCTAGACAGTTCTTTTCCCCAAAAAACGTGCTGCCAGAAAATTTTGGCAGGAATCCGGTTAGTTGCTAAAGCTCTAGCAACTGCTGTAACACGTACATGTTCCAGGTCAGGTTTATAACAGGGATTCATTTCCAAAGACTTTGCTGCAGTCTCCAAAGCCCTCAGTCAAATAACACGTCAGTCCCATGTTTTCTTTCTCACCCCGCGTTATCTTATCCTTCAGTTTAACCAAGTCCTTTTTTTGGAGAGGGATTTGCCCTGTTCCTTGCCTTTCTCGCAGCCTCCTGCATGGCTGTGCTTGCTTTCTCTTTAACTCAGGTGTATGAAACTGAATTCTGGCTGCTGTTACTCCTCAGCTGATGCTTCAGCGATGACCCTGCTGTTATGAAGCCTAGCAAACAAAACAGATGTCACAACTATGTGGAAACAGATAAATGGGGTTAGTGAGGAGTTTTATTCTTGTATTTCTGTAGCCTAATCCGCACAGCAAAATCAACTTAGGCTGGTTTTGGTGTGGTGATGTTCACCTATACAAAGAAGGCAATCTCTCTTGCGTAGTCTTACTGTGCAGATCCTGACCTTCACCCCACATGGGCTACTTCCACCTGCTAAAAAGTAAGAAAAGGCAAGACAGCCAAACCCTGCTGCTTCACCCCCTGCCTTCTGCACCTGCAACCCAGCTCCTCACCAAATCCCCAGCTCCATCACTTATCCACATCTTGGTCCCAGGTTAACTGGGCATGGCCTCAGCTGGATGCTTCTCTCTGGTATATGTTAGACCGGTATTTAACGTGCATTTTACCAACATAAAGGTCTTGATGGGGTACAACTCTTATGCCAGAACTGACTGGACTTAAAGTCTTCTGGAGCACAGGAACAATTGTTCTTCAAAGGCGCTCTCCCCGGGAGAAGAGGCATAACAACAGTTTGCAGATTTACTGCCTCGCCTCTCATTGCAAAGGATTTTTCTGAAACATGTCTTTTTCCATCTTATTTCATGGCGGTGGATGTACTGTGTATTCTGGCCACTGTTCTGAAAGCTAGAAACCAGCTGCAGTTAATGTCCATCATCTTCTGCCACGAGTCACCAAGCTGGGAGGCAGTGAGCGGGAGTTGGAGATGTCGCCTTCAGCTTTCTCCTTGTACCACTGCAATTCAATAACTCTTTCCTGCAGTGTGATCGGGCTGGGGCTGCAGTTCTGCTGACTTAAATTGACATAAAGCTGTCACTGAAAGTCACAGTCATTCTCTTGCTGCTGTTTGGTTGGGCCAGATGAGTTTCAACCTGCGCTGGTTCCCCAAAACCAGTTCAAAGCACAGTTGCACGCAACTTTGTGCTGGCACGAAGTATGGAAGAGACAGGCTGGAGGGACCTCGTCGTTCAGCAGCCTTCTTTTTCTTTAAAATGTTCCTAGGCCTATGGCCTGGATCCTCGTCTCGCATTCCTGAGCAGCAGCATTGACTCACGCGGGCTGGTGTCGAAGAGGCAGGAGACGACACGGTCCCTGTGCCAAGGACACTGTAAAACCCAAGTGCATCCGAGTTGTGGTACCAATTAAATCTCTCTCCTGTTTTTGATGATGGCGTTGGCCCTGGGAAAGACAATTTTTTTTTTCAGGCATGGCCAACTGTGAGGCCGTTGTTTGGGAGATCGCATTTTAGTCAATGAAATTGTCCCACTTCTTCTTCTGTTTAGAACCAGCTCTCGTGAAGCCAAAGCTATTACCCAGATGCTTGTCAGGCAGACACAAAAACACTTTGCAGTATATTTTGGCTCCCTTTTAGGGGACTTCCTGCCAATAGAGCAATGGCATTTGCCCAAGTTTACCGTGAACTTGAGGGCAGATTTCTCTGTTCCTACCCTTGGAACGCTCCAGAAAACATGTTTTCCATTTTGCACAGGATAAAAGGAGCTTCCCTCGATGGGGCTGCTGATGGCAGCATCCCAGGCAGCAAGCACAGTGCATGTCCTCCTCGGCATCAGACTGAACGCTGCTCCCCACTTTTCATAGGGAGAGAATGCTCTGTTTCTTACCCTCAAGATGGTTTATTCCTAATTATTCTTAAATTTGGGCAAAACTGTGGTCAGTGCCTCAGGTTTTCTTGAAGCTCTAAGCCTGGCACATTCTGTCATGGCTGGTAGAAGACATCTCCAGTGCATGACCTCTGATGGAGCTCCCTTTCCCAAGGAAGCTGTGAACACAGCCGCCTCCTCGTTCCTCGGTGTTTTCTGTGCTTGTGAGCACAGTGAGAATTACCTTCCCTGGGAGGTAATTCTGTTTGCAGGTCTTCCTGCAGCTCCTGTTTGGATCCTCTGAGCTTAGTGCTCACGTAGAGCTTGGTGCTTTTCCCTGAGCCTGTGTGATGCTGGTAAGAGCTTGGTACTGCTGTTTTATTTTCATGAAAGCTTTTGATGCTCTGGCAGGGAAATCTCTTGGCAAAACTCAACTCCTTGGCTGTGTCTGCTTCACTCTTTGCTTGCATCATTATCAACCCATTGGCATCACCAGTGAATTTGACAGAAAATACAGCAGCACTTCTCAGAACTCAGCACTTCTCAGCCTTTTTTGGACGGCAGAGCATTTCAACCTCTGACTCTTCCATAAACCAAGAGCGAGCCTGAAATTGCCTTTAAATCTCACGGTCCCCCACTGCATGTTTAGCTCCGAACTGGTGCATCGCTTCTGTCCGTGGTATTCATCAATAGCAACTATTTCTCCGAAGACCCTGTTTCTCTCTGCCTGTCAGTCTCCCCCTCCGATTGCAGCGAGCTTTTACTCCCCGTGGTCACAGCCGGGTTGGCAGTGGGAAATGCCCCCGGGAGCTTCTCTCTCGAATCGGACTATTTCTGACAGACCTGGATCTGCCTGCCCAGTGCCTCCCGACATTTTCTCCTTTTCCAGTGGCTGCAGCGACAGCTCAGCACGGTACGGCTGAAACCAGCTCATGTCCATATGGGCAGGAGGCGCGTGCTGAAGAGCTGAGGGAAAGCTTTTGGGGACAACAAAGGCAACTGGAAGCCCGGTTTTACTTGGCTTTTGGAGGCCTTTTAATGCCAGACTTCTGTTGCCTTTGCACATCTCACCCGTTTTCAGCACGAAGCAGAGCTGGTGCCTGCTCTTGCCACGGGCCAGGTGTTAGCTTGTACCGTTACAGCGCTCAGCCTCCACGTTTCCTGCTCGTGTCGTGTTGTCTTTGGATGAATTTGAAATTCCCCTCCTTCCCCTCTTGCCAAACGAGCCGCTGGGTGCGTGGGCCAGCGCTCTGCTCCGTTTCCCTCCCTGCTGCTAGTTGGAAGCCGAGCATCGCCAGGTGTACAAATGCACAGCTCGGCCCAGGACATCTTCACTGTTCTCTCCATCCTTTTAGACATAATATTTACACTTGGCCTTTACGTGGAGCTTCAGTTCAAATAAATGACTGTACTATATATTTGCTAGGCTTCCGCAGGTTTTCGGTTCTGCAGCCAGAACTGCAGCTGTGCCCAGCCTCCTGGCTAGGGCACGTTATGGGGCCTTCCGCGGGCCCCCAGCACCGTGCTGGGCTTGCAACCAGACCTTCAAGCGGGTGAGCAGCTCCCCGCCTGCCTCAGCGCCTACGGATGTCCCACGCTGATGCTTCCTACGTGCTGGGGAACGCAGATGTGCTGCTGCGTGGCGAGGTGGGGGCAAAGCCCTCAAAGAAGCAGCCAGGTGGAGCAAGCAGCTGTGGCGGGCGCGCAGCGCCAATCCCCTGCGATCACCCAGGCGAGGCCCGGGGCTCGCGCTGAGTCAGGAGTTGAGTAATTCCTAGAAGCTCCAGGAAGCGTCCGTGGTTAATGAAACCAGGCAATAGCGTGGTATTAGTGGGTTCTTTTTCTGGAAATTCACATGAGAAACACCAGGTCCTGTCCATTTGTGGTCGCAAGCGTGCACGGAGACCCTTGGCACCGGCGTGGAGGTGTTGTTCCTGGCACTGTGACCGAACTGCAACCCAGTAAATTAGGGGCTGTTTACTTAAAAATGCCACCTGCGGTTTCAGTAGGATCCAGCATTAATTTATTAGCCCAAACTGCTGTGTGCTGTTACTGCCTGTTGTTTACAGAGCTGCTGCGTGTCTTCCCGGCGATGGCTGAGCTTACTTTGACCCCTACTCTGAGCTTGTCCATCAGTTTGTCTGCAAAGCACTTCGGGATTTCTTTGGAATGGGTAGAGGAGATTTCTAAAGAAATAGTTTTTTAATCCACTGGATGCAGGCTTGGGTGGGAGCAGTTATTCCCTGCAGAAAAATTCGGCTGCTACAGCTGAGATTGCTTAACAGTGGCACTTCTCCAGGACATCTTAACTAACGAAGTGCTGCCTGCTACCACTGCCTCCAGAGTCCTTGGGAAAGGACATGAAAAAATGTGTTAAAAAGCATCTGTTTTCATAACTAGCTAAAATCCCTGGATAGCCGGGTGTAATTTTCCATTGTTTTTGAACGGACGATCACGGATCGCTCTCTGAAAATAAGGAGCACTGGAAGATGAACTGCAGGCCTGCCTCAGCGCACGGTGGCGTGCTGTGCGAGTGACCTGGTTTTGAGGGGTTGTTCTTGCTTCCTCAGCAAGCACGGGCCAAGGAACCTTCCCTTAGCAAAAAATAAAATGTACTGGGGGGAGTTTTCAAACGGCGAGACGGTGACTGCAAACGCCTGGCTTTGGAGGGAAAGGTGGGCAAGACTGATCCCTGTAACTCGAATAAAAAGGCTTTTTTAGGAGCAAGAGGGTGCTCAGAGGGCAGTAGACAAAAAAAAAAAAAAGCATGCAAGACTGTAATTTGATAGCGAGTTTTGATAAATTTGGGTACAAGGCAGAATCTAGCTCATTAGGGAAACAGGTTGTGCAAGGCGAGAGGGAGATTTCGGTTTGCTGTGCCAAAATACAGGGAGAATTCGGGTTACGACACAGGGAGGTGCAAGTCCCTGCTCAAAACGCCGGAAGGCACGATGCAGCACATCCAGCTCACCTGCAAACAGCTCTCTGAGAGCAGCGATACGACTCGGTTGCACTTTGTCCTGAGACAGAGCAATATTCCTCTCATTCTTGAGATTCCTAAACTGTTCACCTTTCCCCACCCAGCTCTTAGCAGAGAAAACACTTCTAACTCAGAAGGGGATGCTGAAAACAAGGTGTTGTAAAGCCAGGCCAGAGGGTTTTATTAGGGAGAAAAAAGCAGGCTGATACCACAGGGCAGAACAACTCTGTTGAAAATGTTTTTTTGCACTGATTTTGTATGTTTGGGAATAATAAAGAATGGCAGAAGTCTTACCAAGAGAGAAACCGTGTTGTGATCTCTGCCGA
The DNA here is from genome assembly GCF_040182565.1 of Anser cygnoides. Lineage (NCBI taxonomy): Eukaryota > Metazoa > Chordata > Aves > Anseriformes > Anatidae > Anser > Anser cygnoides. The sequence continues at coordinate 13,699,071 of NC_089879.1, read as the reverse complement.
GGAGCGGTTGCCAGGCCTCGTGTTTATAAAGGAGGAACTCTCCTGGTATTTTTAGCTGCGAAAATTAAGCTTAAAAATGATAAAGATTACAGAGGCCCCTGAGCCAGACAGGGCTGTGGGCTGCAGTTGCAGGAGGCCAAATCCTAACCTGGCGTAAGCGGTGTAGCTCTTTGATATCTCTCTGAAACGTATTTCTAATGTATGCAAGTGGGAAGGGAGCTTTAAAGAGCGTGGGGGGGGGGGGAGTTACTTGGCATGTTAGCAGGGCTGGAGAAAATTCAGGAAGCGCTGATGTTAAATTCCCTTTTAAAGAGCACTGCATGTCCTGTGGCAGTGCACGGAAACCAGCCGCGGCCACAAACGGAGCAGAAGTTCGGTTTCTTGAGGATTCGGTGTGGGGGGGCTGGATTAATTTAATTTTGGATAATTTAAGACATTGAATACAAAAATAAGTTTTAAAAATATTTTGAGACGTCTATGTAAAAAGAGTATGTTTTTGTTAAACATAACAATGAAGGATTTGGGCTAGAAATTAAAGAGCAGCGCAAACAAAAGCAAAACATAGTGCTTGGGGTTTTTCTCTTCTTCTGTGGTCAATCTGCAGAGTGTCTTTTGTGTCTTGATTATTATTTTCAAACCAAAGTGGCTGTGGGAGTCAAATTCAATGCTATTCGCAGATCTGTTTATATATTTTGCCAAAAGAAGTAATTTCCAAGGGGTGGGATGGATGGTTTTTTTTGGGGGGGTGGGGGAGCCAGAGCTCCGTATTTTGTTCTCCTCCAGAGCCGTGACTAGCAAGCACGCTCCATGTCGTGCCAAAGCACATACAAAATTACCCAAATCAGCGAAGGCTCCCCGAGCAGCAGTCCCTTACGCAGGTGGGCACGTGCAGAAGCCTCCCGGTGCCCTGTGTATTCCTGCCTTTAGAGCAGCGCGGGGTTCGGATCTAGACTTCCCAGGGATCTTCCCCATCTCGTTTGTAGAGTTCCCTGGGTTGGATGTGGCTCCTGCGCCCCGGCTAACGTCTCGCTCTCCCCCCCCGCAGGGTTTTGGCTGGTGTGGACCATCATCATCATTCTCAGCTGCTGTTGTGTTTGCCATCACCGACGCACCAAGCACCGTCTGCAGGCCCAGCAGCGGCAACATGAGATCAACCTGATCGCTTACCGGGAAGCCCACAACTACTCAGCCCTGCCCTTCTATTTACGTACGTACCTCACGTCGCTTTTCCCAGAGGCCGTGGGGAGCGGCGGTTGGGCTCAGCGAGAGGTGGGGACAGCTCTGCTGCCTCACCGGGGCTTGTGGAGAATGGAGGTGACGTATCGCAGCTGCTGGATGCGTGTCAGCCCCCTTCACACGTACTGCTGACTTGGCCGTGTGTGCAGCGATCACCTGGGTGCCTTCCTGGAAAGGTTTTAAAAAGATTTCCTTCGGGATGCTCCTTCTCCTTCCCAGCCTGCAAACACAGCTGGTGGGAGTGAGATGTGAGGGGGTGGCTTCACGAAATTTGGTCGCGCGGGCTGGGTGGAAGTGGTGCCTCAGCTGGGACCGTGCTGGCTTCCACCCCGTGCTGCAGCTCCCAGGCCACAGTGCTGCTGGCGAGCATGAACTCCGTGAAGGAGTTGTTGTCCGTGGCTCAGGGAAAGCACGAGTGATTCGTGATCATAGTGCCCTGCTACGGTATGCTGGAGTGGTGACCCTCAGCCTTTGACTGGAGGTGCCACAGCTGAGTTTCCTATAAAAGGTTGTCGAATTGCATGTGCAGACCTGCTTTTCTCATTCAACTCTTGCCCCAGCAGCTCTTTCCTCCCCAGCCCCAGGGATACGCAATTACGCGTGGAAAACTACAGTCCTATCTCTACAGGTTTCCATTATTTAAGTCCATTCTGTCTGTATAGGCTATTTTGTTGCCTGTTATGAAATAAATAAAATCTTTCTTAGATTTGAGGGTCTGTAAGTACAACAAACCCACTTCTCTTGCTGGTACTGCCAGTTTATTCTGACCAGACTAGAAAAACTGAATCCACCACTGAAACAACAACCATGAGCCCAGATGCTGAGTTTCTTGTAGCTGTTTGCGTCTCTTCATATTCACACACAGCTTTGTGAGATGAAATCTTTGCTCTTGAAAGTGGAAACTCAGCTGAGAAGCCAGTGTTGGAGAGGGCTGGCAGGTTATCTCCCAGGTTGTTCCCTCCAGCCAACACAGGCCACACCTTGGTGTGGTTTATGGGGCCATTTGGGGTATGGCTGGGTTTGCCTGGTAGCCTTAAGTGTAGACCTGAGAGCCATAAGGTCTGGCTGCTGTTTCCAGCCGTGTCCATCTCCTCCTGTAACTGTACCCTCCTGTGCTGCGATCGCTGCTTCTCTAAAACACCGAATATCTCTTTTGGTTTAATTTTTGGCACCGCTCGTAAAGCCCATTGTTTGGTGGCAAGGTGCTGGCAGATGACAAACGACATACCGACCTACGTTAATAACAAGTTTCCTGAGATAAGCTGTTCGCGAAATAACTTCTCCTCCTTGCCTCCCGCTTTCAGGGTTTCTGCCAAATTATTTACTACCTCCCTACGAGGAAGTGGTGAACCGACCGCCAACCCCGCCACCGCCATACAGTGCCTTACATCAGCAGTGCGTCCCAGCAGGCAGCAGTAGCACAATCCCAGACACGCCAAGAAACCTGCAGCCAGCACAGAGCAGCTCGGCGGCACCCAGCGGCAATAACAGCAGTACTGACAACACCGGGTCCCCCGGCCTCGGGGACCCCGAGCCTTCCACCGCCGCGCTGGTCGAGCGAGCAGTTGCCAAAATGCAGAGCGTGGAGCCCGGCGGTACCAGCACGGGAGCTGAGCTAGTGGAGAGGGCCAGTCCCGAAAAGGATACGGAGTGCAAGGAGGAACTGCTAAAAGGTTACAGCTCTGAGAGCTTAGAGCAGAGCAGCGCGATTCCCGACGCGAAGGACAAGACGCCGGGCAGGCAGCGCCGCTTCACGGGCGACTCGGGCATCGAAGTCTGCGTATGCAACCGGGGCCATCACGACGACGACCTCAAGGAGTTTGACGGGCTCATCGATGATGCTCTGGACGGGCCCCTGGACTTCTGCGACAGCTGCAGCGGCCGCCCGCACGGGGACGAGGAGGAAGGGCTTTTTAATGCCGCGGAAGAGCAGCACCGTGAACACAGCCACCACCACCTGCCCCGGCAGCCGGTGTGTGTACTCTTGAACACAATAAATGAGCAGGACTCTCCAAACTCTCGTACCAATAACTCCCCCAGCTAAGGTGGAAGAGTGGAAGGGAGAATCGGGGGAAAAAAGAACACAAAGAAATAAAAGAAAAATAAGCAGATTAAAACTTTAAGAGGAGGAAAAGGTGATATACAACCTTATTTTTTTTTTTTTTTTAGTTTTCCTCCCCTCCAGTGTAATTCGGGGGCTAGTCCCGAAGGCCCAGCTTGTGGGGGACGGGTTGCTCTGGGTTTTGTTAATCATGTCCATCCTGCTCTGTGAGGCAGGGAGTGGTGTTTCTCAATGAGACCTTCTAACAAATTGAACTTTCCCAATGGTGATTTTGGTGATGGTTATTATGAGTTTGTTGGTTTTAGTTTTCCAAAACACTGCTTTGTCTCGCAATCAGTAAAGCTCAGCAAATCTCACCCTGGGAGGATACGAAATCACCGTAAGGCTTCAACCTCCAGGTGTCTTCCCAGAAGCAAGCAGCTTCTGACAGTGCCGGCAGTCAGTAGCCCAAGAGTTCTGGTTTGATATCGTGCTCTTGAGGCATTGTGGATTTCTTTTCATTTTAACGTGGTTTTTTTTTTGTGTGTGTGTGTTAAACTTTCCCAAAGCTGATGAACGCCTCAACACATCAGCCCTATAATCTCTGGTGCTTCAGTGTTTAAGACAGCAGGTAGGAGATTTCCCACTTGAAGCTGGTAACTGAAGGACCAGTTTCTTCCAGGAGTGTTAGTCTACCATAAGCAGTCTGAAAAGAAAGGGTTTGCAGAAATTTGCCTTTATATGTAATTTTCAAAGACAAGTGTATCTGTTCAATGCCTCCAAGAGCACAGTTAGAAGTAGAATCAGGGCAGCTGGGCTGCCTTCCAAGTACTGTGGTCTCCGAATGACCTTTTCCCGGTGTGCTGCAAAAGGGCTTGGCTTTATTTTTTTCCTTATTTTGCACCCCGAGTGCAGCACACTTGAGTTAAGATGACAAAAAAAGAACAGGGCTCTCTTTGGCCAGCGTGCCTTCAAGCTTCAGCGATGCATGTTGAACAAATGGAGACGAGAGCTCCGTCCATTGCGAAGGGATGACTTTACCATGTCGATGTGGAAGACCTGTGCAGTATTTTTTTTTTTTTTTTTTAATCCAAAAGTTTGGTGCGATTCTGATGTTGACCACTTACAGGAAATGAATGTCTGTTTTCTTTTTTTTTTTTTATGGTGGCAACTGGCTACTGTATAATGTCTGTGAGTGTGTGTGTGTGACTGCAATCCATGCATGCGAGTCCTACTGGTAATATGAAAACCTGCTGTAAGACTGCAAGAAAATTTACTGTAGCTTTGCTTTAATAAACGGTAGAGATTTTGTTAGTAACAACCCGAAGGGGAAAAAAAAAAAAGTAAGAGCTGAAACTAACATTCCCTGGAGTGCTCGTGTGGAAGAGAGCACAATTCAGACTGTGTATCTTGTTCTTGAGTTTTCTCCCCGTCCCTTTTATAATTATGGTCGTCCAGATCATTACTGTTATGGGGAAAAAAAATTGAAAACTGAACTCAGTCATACTCAGATTTGATTGATTGAAAACCAAAATCAGTTTCAAATGAGGTGGAAACCAAAATATAATGTCTTTTCTGATAACTTGCCTGCGTGTATGTGTATCATTTTTTGAGTTAAGAAAAAGATCTCTTTAGTTGGTGGTTTTTTTTTTTTTAACTGAAGGTACGTGGCACTGTCCTGAATACAGATGATGGAGCAAGTGGTGCTTATTTCAGTGTTTTACATGCTTGAAGGTAAAACTCACACTTCTAACTTAAAAAACACTTCTAACTTAAAAAAGGGCAACTTGTAGGAGAACCTTGCTCCGTGCAGCCTTTTCCTTCCGGCTGATCAAAACAGCACTTCAGTAGGTGTATTAGGGTGCTCTTAAGAATTAAAGGCTTTGGTCTGGATTCAGGGAACTTTGTTTCTGGATGCCTCCTGTGAGAGGGATGGGGTGATACCCCCGGGGTGTGCTGGCTCACTGTGCAGCCGTGTAGGGACTGGCTGCTTGCAACTCTGTTCACACATTTAAGAAGAGAATTAAAGATCCTTGCTGCTGCCCCTAGAAATTCTCCATGTACTGGCACTGAGGTTTGTTCCTCACATCATAAAGGAAGCTAGAAAAAAACACCATCAGTCCTTACAGTGTGGGATTTTCCTGCTATAAATCCTGGGAATGGCCCTGTGCTGGTGGGAGAACTTCTGCCAACGTTCCTGTTACTAGAAGACAAAAATCTCCGTGTTTGCTTTCCTGCCTTTTCACTAAGAGCAGGAGAACCCGCAGTCCTCTGGCCACCGAGGTGAGTGCCCGTGGGACAGTCGGCCCTGCGGATGTTTCTAATCCTCAGCTGTCAGGAACAAGCAGTGGTGTGACTGTTCTGTGACCCCTCCATTTTCTTCAGGCTTTTAAAGAGCAGAAGGAAGCAAACAGCCCACGAGCCATGTCTATTTTATTTCATTGATTTTTTTTTCCTATGCCCTTCTTGCTCTTGTGGCAGAAAGCTGGCACGTGCAGGACTGTGAGTGTGGCGCTCTCAGTGCTTTGAGCTTTTAGACCAGGTGTCAGGCAGGTGGCATGGGTACAGGGCCGGATCCTGGCAGAGCAGATGTCCTGGCTGGTGCCTCCTTGGGGAAAAGGTATGGGCAGAGGACTGCAAAAGCCATGGCTCTGAAGCTTTAGAAAAGCTTCACCTCATGTGTGGGATCCTCACATGTGTGTGCCTTTGTAGAAAGTCCCATGCTCTGGGTGTAAAATGAAAATCAAAGAGCGCACCAGCATTTTCTTTACAGGATGCTCTTAAGTGGCGTTGGTGATAATGCCTTAAAAGAAGGCTGTTTTTGATGGAGCTTACAGGGGCAGGGTTGGTCAGGCACAAGGTGTGCTCCTGGTGGGGACAGGGGAGCATCCCTCTGTCTTCACAAGGGACTTTTCTGCTCCAACGGCACAAAATCCCCCTGGAAACAGACGTGCAGTTTTCCTTCAGTGTATCCTGTGGCTTATTTGTACATCTGCATGTGTTAAATCAACGAAGCTGCTTTGGCAAGTGCTCCTGCACTTGAAGCTCAAGAACGGTGGGAAAAAAAGCAAAAATCCGGGGTCCCCTCAACGAGCATGAGGCTTTGTATTTTTCCTTCTGTTTATGTGCACTATCTCTTCCGAGCCTTGCCCCCTGCTAGCCAGAGGTGGGAAATGCCTGTGTTTGCGTAACCCTACGACCAGAAGAGGAGGCAGGCTCACCTGCCCAGCGCAGGGCCCAGGAAAGCCGTGGTGCAGCCGAGCTGCCTTGCACGTGGCCACAGGGCAGGAGGCCGGGGCGAGCCTCCTCGGTGGCAGACCGAGAACGTGTGGGTTCGCTGAGAGGGTGCCGGTGACGCCAGCCGGGCTCTGCCTCCTCCCCGGCACCCCGGGATGTGCGTCAGAGGCCGGCGCCTGGCCCGCGGAGCTTCCTGCCTCCCAGCCTCTGTGAAGGACCCAGTCCTCCTCCTCCTCACGTCCCAGCCGGGACGTCCCGCTGTGACCTGCTCCCGGCAGGCCTGGGAAGGCCGGGACCGTTCCCTTTTCTTCCTCAGAGCTGTTTCCCCCGCTCCCTTGCAGCCCGGATCTGTTGTTATCAGATGGGAATCGTGCCCCGCACCGGGGCCTGCCTGGTCCGTGGTGCAAGCGCCGTGTGCTCTGTGCCGGGGGGGCTGCGGGGTTGGTTCTCGGTTTGTTTTCATTTCTCGGTTTGTTTTTGGCCGGGGACGGCTACCTCTTCATGGTGCTCAGGGCAAGCTATGGGAAAGCCGCCTTCCTGCCGTCGGTTCCTCCCTCGCAGGCTGTAAGGAGCAGGAGGAGACGCGGCACGCTGCTTCCCAGTAGCCCCGCGTAGCTGCCTCCCGAGCCCCTTGGATGCAGAGCACACTCATATCCTGTTTTTCCCCCGTGCAAATGTCCCGGGCGGCCCCAGACAGAGGGCAGAGACGCAACGCGACCCGGGCGGTTACATCAGCAGGGTTATTTTGGCAGGGAAAGCGGCGGCTGCTTGCAATGGGCCAGCCGAAACCCGGCGGCTGCCGCCGAGGTCACCCCCGGCTCTCCCGCGGCACGGCCACAGCCAGCCCCCGGTTTGGGGTCACTGGATCCTGATCCGGTTGGAGGGCTCGTCCTGGACACCAAGGCACCAAGGGTCTGCACGTTTTGGGTTTCGGGGACCTCCATTTCTCATGGCAGGAGGATGGATGGCGAAGCCCGGCTGCCACCAGCCCAATTGAAGCTGCCTGGTGGGGTTCGGGGGCTTGGACCTGCGTGTTCAAACATAGCAGCACGGCCCCGTGCAGCTGCCCAGCTGTGAATACCAGCCCCGTGACTCGGCAGCATCTCTCCCTGCCTGTCCCACAGCGGTGCCGGCAGCTGCTCACCAAGTGCCTGGATGCCGGGCAGACAGCACCGACAGCTAAATCCCCTGCAGTGGCTTCAGATCCCAACCAGACGGTGGGGAAGAGGTGGGCTGCGGTTGGGATTGGGGCCAGGCACCCAGCATTTGTGGCATGAGGCTGCTCGCCCAGCCTGGGGACGGCGTGTGCCTGCCCTGCCGAAGAGGGAAACCCAGCTGGAGCACAAGATTTGTGCAAATCGCTGCGGGTGGTGCCGTCCTCTGGCTTAGGACCATCCGCAGGCACACGTTTGGCATCAGCTGCTGAGCAGCAAGGGGGCCGCGCACAGGCTAAGTGCAAACATCAGCTGTGAAACAGAGCACAGGGCTAGCGGTGGGGAGGGACTGGTTTTATGCTGGCTTTCCTGCCTGCTCGCAAGAGTTAAAGCGCAGGGGGAAATAGGCAGGGAGGAAGCGAGGTGTGCAGGGCTGAGGAGGGGTCGCGCAGCCGTGTTGCTGCTTAGTTAAATATTAAAAGGTCAAGCAATCGAGGAGCAGAAACCTAATTGCACACTGCCCTCCCTGGCAGGGCGTTTTATGGCAGCTGACGTCCCATCTGGGAGGGGCTCTGCGTGCACATACATGTGTGTGTGCATACGAACATATATGTGCGTGTGTGGGCATACATAAACACAGCCCTGTGCTGTCGTGTGCCTGCACATGCTGGTGAGTACACGGGTGTGCAGGCACGGGCACAGCCCCCCGTATGTGTGCAGGTGCGTGCAGCGGTGTGTGTCTGTGCACAGAGGGAGCCAGGCGGGAGCTAAAGCAGCAGGAATATTTAAGCTGTTTCCTTCTTTTCCCTGCGTGAAGCAGGTCCCAGGCAGAGGGAGCACGCTGTCTCCAGCTCAGGGATGGGGTGGGGGGGACCTTCTCCCCCCAGCAGCCACGCAGAGGGGCCGTGGCATCTCAGCCCAGCACACACGTGAGGTTTTGGGGCCGCCACACGCCTCAGGCACCTTCCCACCCGCTCCTGCCCTCTGTCACCTGCCCAAAAAGCAGCTGGAGCCGTGCTGGGTTGGGAATGGCTTTATTCAGGCAGCCTCGCATCCACCAGGCAAGCAGGGTGAAGGCTCTGTGGCATCCACCCACCCCACCCCACCCCATCGCACGGGATGCGGGGTGTCCCCGTCACGAGGCCGCCCTCCAGGCCTCCCGCAGCCTGGCCTTCACCCGAAACTTCTGCACCTGCAGCACGACGCCGAACTTGCCCTCCAGCGAGGGCAGGGGCTGGTCCTGGGGGCACTCGAGCGTGAACCTCTGCAGCACCCAGGCCAGGAAGAGGAACAGCTCCATCTTGGCCAGGACTTCGCCCAGGCACACGCGGATCCCGGCCCCGAAGGGCAGGTAGCTGGGCGAGGGCGAGTGGATGTGCTGGCCCTGCTCGTCCAGGAAGCGGCCTGCAAGGGGAAGGGGCACGCTGAGGGGATCGGTCCCTTTCTGCCTGACGCCTGCCCAAATTCAGCCCCTGCGTGTCCCTCCTGCCAGCAGCAGGAGCAGGGCAAGGCGGGCACGAGCTCCCCGGACGGGGGGGGAAGCAGGACGTGAGCTCCTGGCCCCTCTCCTGCTGTGCCCCCCACACCACAGGGCACGCAACCCACCGGGGTTGAACTCCTCGGGCTTGTCCCACTCCTTCTCGTCGTGGTGCACGGACCAGAGGTTGATGACGACCCTGGCGCCCTTGGGGATGGCGTACTCCCCGATGCTGCGGGGAGAACACGGCGTGAGGGGGCCGCTCCCGCCCGCCGCCTCTGCCCACGCGCCGGTGGTCTCACCTGGTGTCGGTGAGGGACACGTGTGGGATGAGCAGGGGGGACACGGGCCGGATGCGCAGCACTTCGCTGATGGTGGCCTCCAGGTAGGGCAGCAGCGGGCGGTCGCTGAGGTGGGGGTGACGGGCCAGGCCGATTTTCTGGTCCATCTCCTCCTGGATCTTCCTCTGGACCTGGGAGGGGAGCAAAGGCTGGGCGTGAGCACCCAGCACCGCCAGCACGTCCTAGCAGGTGATGAGGGCAGAAGCAAAGTGTTCCTCACAGCTTGATAGCACTTATTCCAAGAGCCTGACATCTCTCTTGGCATTATCCTTCCCCAAAGCCCCCTCCGATGCCCCTGGTGCAGGAGGGAGACCCATGGGGCACAGACCTTACCTCAGGGTAGTGGAGCAGGTAGAGCACAGTCCACTTGAGCACGGTCGTGGTGGTCTCCACGCCAGCCCCAAAGATGTCCCCCACCGTCATGAGGAGGTGGTCGTCTGTCAGCTCCAGCCCCGGTGCCGGTGGGCTGTTGTTCTCGGCGCTGAGCCTCACTTGCAGGAGGGCATCCATGAGGTCCCTCACGGTGTCCCCACAGAAGGCTTCCTGCCAGGGGACACAGGTGAGCCCCCCACCTCAGCTCCAGCACCCCGCAGCCCCCTGTCCCAGCCCCTTCGGCACCTTGTGTTCGGTGAACTTCTGCTGGAGCAGCTCGTCCCTGACCTTGAGGCACTTCTTCAGCAGGGCCAAGTCCTTGTTGGGGAAGATCTGGGGGAGAAAAGCTCCGTTACAGCAAAGGGCTCCAGCTCAGCCCAGCGTTAGCTCCCTCCTGCAGGGCACACCCCAGCTCCTTCCTCTCTTCCCTCATGAGAAGACCACGCAGTGCCTGTGTCCACGCTCACCTGGAGCCAGGGGAAGATGTCCACCAAGCTCTCCTTGGCCACGGTGTCCACGATGCCCTGGCTGTACTCCAGCATGGCCTCGAACTCGGGGTCCCCGCGCCGGTAGGAGGAGTTGAAGCAGAGGGAGCAGACCACGTTGGTGACGGCCCGCGTGAGCTCCGGGGCCATGTCCAGGGCTGCATCCTGCGCGGCGCTGAGCGTCTCACACAGGGACGCGGCCTCCTGGCAGACTTTTTGGGGAAGGAGAGGCAGGAGAGGGGACGCTGAGCCCTGGGGGTGGCCAAGGGGGTGGCAGGAGGCACCTCCAGCAGGGGCTGAGCCTGAGGGGCTGGGCAGCAGGGAGGATGTTTGGGGCAGGATGGAGCAGAGAGGCCGGAGGTGCAATGAGGACAGAAAAGACACACACACGTGATAGCGGGGTGGCGGGGGACACTTACTGATCTTCTCGAGGGCGAGCGAGCCCTCCCCGAACATGGAGAGGGCGGCGTGCACCAGCTTGCGCTGGAACTTCCAGAGGGGGCTGTAGCTGGCGAAGGCGATGTCCTTGCCCCCCCGGGACAGCAGGTCCGTGGTCACCTGCGGGGCACACGGCCACGGGGTCACCCTGCTGCCAGGCAGCCCCACAGCATCCTCGCCCCGCACCGGGGGATCCCCCGAAGCCATCCCCCCGACTCACGGTGCGGGGCCGTCCGGCGAAAGCCTTCCCCTTCTTCAGCAGCACCTCCCTGGCGTGCTGGTAGCTGTTGACCACCACCACGTAGTGGGAGCCCATCCAGAGCCCGTAGAGGCTGCCGTAGCGGCCCTGCAGGCGCCAGAGCCGCAGGTGGAGCTGGGGGTGCCCGGCCAGCTGCAGCAGGCTCCCCACCAGCGGCAGGGCTGGCAGGCTCCGCAGCCGCCCCGTCCCCGTCCCCGTGGGACCCCGCCGGCGTGCCAGCCCCCAGGCGCACAGCAGGGCCAGGCACAGCAGCAGGGCGGCCAGCGGCAGCATGGTGGGGCGGCTGCGGGGCTGTGCGGCCCCCGCTCCTTTATACCCGCCCGGCAGCGTCCCCTTGACCCTGGGACGGGCTCGGCTGCTTATCGGGGGGATGGCGGCGGGCCGTGACGGGCGCTGGGCCAGCTCGGCAGCTGGGGAGAGGGCGGAGGGGCTGGGAGCACGGGGGGAGCCCCTGGGGGCTCCTCTGGGTGCAGTGACCGGGGCTGGGGACGGGGGAGGGCTGGGGGCTGCTGACACGCTGTGAGACCCTCCTGGTGCCCGAGAGGGGCTGGGGCACTGGGCGGCACTGGGATGCCTGGGCAATACTGGGAAGAATTGGGCAATATGGTGCAGGACTGGTTTGAATTGGTTAGTACTGGGCAGCACTGAGCAATACTGGGCAGCACTGGGCGATATGGTGCAGGAGTGGTTTGAACTGGTTAGTACTGGGCAGCACTGGGCAGCACTGGGATGCCCGGGCAGCACTGGGCAGCACTGGACAGTCCTGGGCAACATTGGGCAATACGGTGCAGGACTGGTCAGTACTGGCTAGTACTGGGCAATACTGGGCATCACTGTGCAATGTGGTGCAGAACTGGCTAGTACTGGTTAGTACTGGGGAGCACTGGGCGATATGGTGCAGGAGTTGTTTGAACTGGTTAGTACTGGGCAGCACTGGGATGCCTGGGCAGCACTGGGCAGCACTGGACAGTCCTGGGCAACATTGGGCAATACGGTGCAGGACTGGTCAGTACTGGCTAGTACTGGGCAATACTGGGCATCACTGTGCAATGTGGTGCAGAACTGGCTAGTACTGGTTAGTACTGGGGAGCACTGGGTGATATGGTGCAGGAGTGGTTTGAACTGGTTAGTACTGGGCAGCACTGGGATGCCTGGGCAGCACTGGGCAGCACTGGACAGTCCTGGGCAACATTGGGCAATACGGTGCAGGACTGGTAAGTACTGGGCAGCACTGGGCAATACTGGGCATCACTGTGCAATGTGGTGCAGAACTGGTTAGTACTGGGCACCACTGGGTGATATGGTGCAGGACTGGTTAGAACTGGTTAGTACTGGGCAGCACTGGGCAATATGGTGCAGGACCGGTCGGTACTGGGCAGCACTGGTCACCACTGGCACCCCCCCCGCCCTTCGCCTTCCCGCCTCTTCTGTCCCTCCGCGCTCGCCGTAGCGCCGCGGCGGTGGCGGGGCGTGCCGCGGGCAAGATGGCGGCGGGCGGCGCGGCGGAGGCCCAGGCGCGGTTCGGGCACTCGGTGAAGGGGCTGCTGACCGAGAAGGTGACGAGCTGCGGCACCGACGTCATCGCCCTCACCAAGCAGGTGCTGAAGGGCTCCCGCAGCGCCGAGGTGAGCGGCGGGCGCCGCCGGCGGCGGACTACAAGGCCCGGCATGCAACGCGGCCGCGGGGCCCTCGGGGAAGAGCGGAGGGGCGGTGGAGGGGCCGGCCCGGCCCGGCTCCGTGTCCCCCCCCCGGGGCGGCCCTGCCGGGGAGCTGCGAGCCACCGGCTGCTCGGCGGGGACACCGGGAGCTGCGGGCGGTGCGGGGCGCGGGGCGTGCTGGGAGATGTAGGCAGCGGGGGTGTGCGGGGCGCGCTGGGAGGTGTAGGCGGGGCGCGGGGCATGCTGGGAGATGTAGTCCCGAGGGCAGCTCCTGGCCCCTTGGGGCGGCCGGTTTGGGTCTGGCAGCTCTGTCCTTTTGTCTCGTAGCTCCTGGGGCAGGCCGCGAGGAACATGGTGCTGCAGGAGGACGCCATCCTGCACTCGGAGGACGTAAGCTGTGCCTGGCACTGCAAAATAGCCTTTTTATTAGGAAAGGGGGGAGAAGGGTTGGGAGAATGGGGGCTAAACACGCGACCGGAGCCCTGAAATGAAATACGTGCGCGTGGTGTGGGGCTGACGGGCGGAGCAAAGCTGCTGATGAACAAAACATTCGTTCCTTGTCTTGTTTTCCACAGAGCCTAAGGAAAATGGCCATAATAACCACTCACCTACAGTACCAGTAAGTAGGGGGCACCACCAGCTCTGCGGGGAGCTGAGCTGTGCCCTTCATCCCTTCCCCTTCTTCATAAGGACTGCGCAGGCTTTGCATGGAGGCCGCTCAGGCTGATCCCGTTTGCCTGGCTCCCCAAAGCTGGGCAGACCCTGGAAATGGGATCTTGTACTCCCTCCAACATCCAGTGATACGGATGAGGCTGTTTTGGGGTGGGAGCTGAGATTTTTGCCTCCTGTTTGCTATGCGCTAGGTCTCCGGTGAGAATGTGCAATGCATCTAGGACTAAGGGGGAGAAATTAGTGCCTCTGCTTTCCGCTCTGGGCTTAATCCGGACACACATGAGGGTTTTGGCCTCCTGAGCCCTTGTTTGAGTCCCTGTTCATCAACATCAAGTGAACCCAGTTGCTGAAATTTGTGCTTTTCTAATGCTCTTTTCTCTCTTTTTCTCATCTAGGCAGGAAGCAATTCAGAAGAAGTGAGTACCTAGCTGAGGGAATGCCAAGAGGACATGGGAAACAGCACGTAGCGGTTGATGGGGAAGGAAAGAGTAATATGGAGGGGGGGGGAGAGAATGCAGCTGGAAGGTTTTTGCAGCTGCTTTTGAAACATGCTGGCCCAGCAAGATAGCATTTCACTGCTGTGAAGGTCAGTACTGTGAAGAGACGAGAACTTGGGTGAAGGGATGATTTTATTTTAAACTTCTGATTCTTTCATTAGCATGCACGAGTACACAAAGTGTGGTTTGCCTTATGGGCACATGGAGGTGGCGTGGGGAACCCTGGCATTTCTCTTTTCTGTAGTGTCAGTGACAGAGCTGTTCTGGTCCCTTGGGTGCTCCCTGGGCAGCAAATCTCACTGTGAACCTCTTCTTGTTTTGTCCCCAGTGTTGAGCAGTCATCGAACCTGCGGGACCAGCTGAGTCACTTGCTAAAATGAAGCGTGGCTGAAGGCACGAGGACTTCTCGACTGGCACTGAGGGCAGCCAGGCATCCTTTCCTCACCGGGGCTCAGACCTGTGTCTGGACGGTGCTGGGTGCCAGCTGGGATACGTGCAGAGCGCACATTCCTGGACATGTGGGCCCCTCTCACACGGTCCCATCCACGTCTCTGTCTCCAGAACGCTCTCCTGCTTCCCCACGTGTGACTGAAACAAACTTAGCAGAAAGTTCACTTCCCCCAACAAGCCCTGCGTTCGCTTGCTTCCTGTGTGTCACATGAGATGGTCGGCTGTCCAATGTTTTTCACAGCTGGAGCGGGACGATTTTATTTCCCATCTAAGCTCTGCTCCGTTAGCATTCGTCTCCTGTAAGATGACGGAATAGTGCTGCTCGTGCCTGCCAACAACCAGCAAGCACAGAGACAGAGTTTTCATACAAAGTAGCTCCCCCCCTCCCAATAAATGTACAAATCAGAGATGTGGGTTTTAAATACAGGTGCCTGAAGTTTGACACGGGTCCTTATTTAGACACAGATGGTCGGTGCAATTTATTTAGGGCACGTTAATCAGTGGGAGCTGTAAGTGGCTGGGTGAGTGAGAGGTGCTTCAGAGTGGACTGAGGTGCCTGTCCAAGACCAGAATTTTGGAAAGCGTGGATCTGGGCAGACACCTCTGTCCCTGGTCCAGCTGGACATGCCTTGGCGAGCATCCTGCTCAGAGGTTATCTTATTTTCCACAAAGCCTGAGCTTGGAACGTCATCCCTTTGCCAACCCATCTGTACTGCCTTCGGCCTTCAACCACATTCCTGTTCTGGGTTGCTGCTCCAGCTTTTGATTAAGCAGCCTTGAAAGTGTGTATGTGTATCTGATTGGGAAGGTGTCCAGAGGCACAGCTGGGAAGCAGGCAGTGAGATGTAAAAGAAAATCAAGAGCCGGTGTATTCAGTTCTGCACGGCTCTGTGTCGATGGCTGAGTGACTGGGCTCCCGTTTGCTTCCTGGGCAGTGAGATGGGGTCCGGACTATAAATATTGTGTCTTGTTTTTCATTGAGTCACTTACCCGGAGCACTTGGAGCACGCTGGAAGCACTCGTTTGCCCGTGTGCTTTTCATCAGCTGATACAAGAAGGCAGGTTGGGAGGGGGGATCAGCCTGCTGTGTTCCTGCAGCGAGGTGCTGCTGGGGTGCGGTTCCGTGTGGCACAACCTCTTTGCCTGGTTTTACCCTCACCACCCCTCCAGGGCCGTTCCCTGCTTGGCCTCACCTTGTGGCACCAGATCTGCAGCCCCGTGGAGGTGCCCAGCGGTGCTGTTAGCTTCTCCTGTGTGCTGCGCCTCTGCCCTGGCAAGGATGCAGCTGCGGAGGGCATAAAGAGCTGAAATGATTTGCTTTGTTACAAAGGCTTGGATTTCAGCTTCTGTTCTTTTAAGTCTAATCTTTTCACCTCCTGTGCCTGCTTAACTTGGTAGCAGGGGCTGCGCTGCAGGGGCTGCCGTGAGGTGATGCCTAAAGGATGGGGGCACTGGGGTCTGTTTGTGCCCGGGGGGTTCCTGATCCGTGGCCTCACAGCTGCGTTTTGGGAGAGAAGCTTTTCCCCCAGCTTCTGGAGAAGCAGGCAGCCTTTTTCCCTGCGAGCTCCCGTCCTCTGCAGGGGCTGGGGCATCACACAGGGGTCTCCCTGTGTTTGGGGTGAGCAGGAGACGGAGCGGGGGACAGGACACAGCAGGGTGGGGGCATCCAAGGGCTGAGGCCGTGGGTGTGAGGTGACACTGGGTGCTGGTAGCGAGCGTGGCCGTGTACCTGGGTTTTTTACCCATGTCTCGGGCCTGGCAGGAGCTGGTGTCGGGCGGAAGCCAGGCCCGGGGCGGCGCAGGGCGCCGGGGCGGAGCGTGGCCGAGGCGCTGCAGCCGGAGGCAGTAAGGCACCGAGGCTCCCCGGGGCTCCGGTTCCAGGGTGCCGGGGCCCTGTGGGGGGGACCCCATGGGGTGCTGAGGAGGGTTGGGATTCGCCCTGCAGGGACGTCCTTGGGGGTAGTCCCTCCAGGGCAGCCAGGGTCAGGGTATTTTGGTGGGGGGGATGTTGGCTGGGGGTGCTCTTCCCACTAGGATTTGGGTTGGGGTCTCCCCGGGGGTTGCTGGGGGGGCAAAAAGCGTTCCCGTATTTTGGGGAGGGGGGGTGGGTGAGGGCCTTGGGGAAGGGCCTGGCGCGGTGCCTGCGGTGGTGGCGTCGGCACCAACCCTGTGCTCCCGTTGCTGCAGTGGCTGCGCCGTGTGGGGAGCAGATCCCCCGCGAGTGGATCCCCCAGGAGCAGATCCACCGCGAGGTGCAGGTGAGGGGGCGAGAGGGGCAGCTGGGGAGGGAGCAGCGAGCCCAGGGAGTGCCAGGACGCCTGCCACAGTCAGAGGACAAAGCTCATTTGGGGACCTAAGGGAGAGTGCTAAGGGCATTTGGCTGCTGCCAGCGGGGTTTTGGAGCAGGCACTTTGCTCATTTCCCTGTGGGGATGAGGAGGGAGCTGAGCAAACCTGTGTTTCTCTGCCCTTGTTGCGTGCACCCCCATCAAGTCAGGGAAACGGGATCCGTGGCCTGCAAAATTATTGCAAACAGCAATGAAATCCCCTCCTGTGCATGCAAGCAGGGGAAACCTGGGAGGGTGGGTATGCTAGCCTGATTTTTAGCTGGGTGCAGTGCCAGAGGGCCCTGAGGGCACGTGTAAGCTGAGTACAAGCATGATCCCATGTTTTGTGACCCCACGGAGTCACCGTGGCCCAGCTTGCTGTAGTAGGGTGGCCTCTGTCCTTCCCACCTCAGGATTACTATGGCAAAGAGCTGCAGAAGTCGGAGGACCTGAAAACCAATGCTTGCGTCACCTCGGCCAGGCCGGTCCCCAAGGCGATCAGAGATGCTCTGGAGCGTGTCCACGAGGAGGTGGTGGCCAGGTGAGACCTGGGGCTTCCCCCTGCTGCCACCTCCCCGTGGGCTGCAGCCCCCAGGTGGCAGGAGCACCCGCACCCTGACTCAGCCCGGCTCCCCCAGGTACTATGGCTGTGGTCTGGTCGTCCCCGAGTGCCTGACGGCGTGCAGGATCCTGGACCTGGGCAGCGGCAGCGGCAGGGACTGCTACCTGCTGAGCCAGCTGGTTGGGGAGCGGGGCCACGTCACCGGCATCGACATGACCGAGGGCCAGGTATGGCACGGGGAAACCCGTGGGCTTGCTTTGTCCCCTCTCCATGTCCCCCCATGTTCATTCCCTTCCTGCTCCCAGGTCGAGGTGGCAAAGAAGCACATCGCGTATCACATGGAGAAGTTTGGCTACCAAAAGCCGAACGTGGACTTCCTCCAGGGCTACATGGAGAAGCTGGGTGATGCCGGGCTGGCCGATGAGAGCTACGATATCGTCATGTAGGTACCCTGCAGGGGACCACGCCGTCCAGGGCTGTGTGGGGTCTGCACCCACATCCCCCTGAGTTGCTTGCTTCAGCCACGTGTGAGGAAAGGGAAGAATCCAAGGAGGATCTGGGCTAGGGCCTGGGAGTATGGGAACTGCCCTTTTTGTGGTTGAATCCTGCACTGAGCGACAGGCTGTGCAGCAGCCGGCGGCGCTGAGCGTACGAGATGATGGTGCAAATGAGCCTTGGTCTCCTCCTCCCCAGCTCCAACTGCGTGATCAACCTCGCCCCCGACAAGAGAGCCGTGCTGCGGGAGGCCTATCGCGTGCTGAAGGTGGGGAGCGGAGCGGGGCTGGGGCTGCCATGTCGTGGGGTGCCACCGGGATGCAGCAAGCGGGGTGCAGCAGGCTGGGGGGGGTTCTGGGGACCATCGCTCCAGCACAGCCCTTTCCCAGCCCATTTTGCCCCATCGCATCCCGCTCACTCCTCGCTGCCTTCCAGCCCGGCGGAGAGATGTACTTCAGCGACGTCTACGCCAGCCAGCGCCTGAGCGAGGCCGTGAGGAAGCACAGGGTGCTGTGGGGTGCGTAGGGCTCCAGGATGTGGGGCGGCACGGGACGGGGAGCTTTTGCCTTGTGTCACCCGTGTGCGTGCTGTTGTGCCAGGGGAGTGCCTGGCGGGAGCCCTGTTTTGGGGAGACCTGTACAGCATCGCCGAGGAGGTGGGCTTCAGCCCCCCGCGCCTGGTCACCGCCAGCCCCATCACCATCGGGGACAAGGAGCTGGAGGGCGTCGTCGGTGAGGGTCCTGCCGGGGAGTGCTGGCTCTTTTTGGCCATGGGGAGAGGTGCTGGGACCCCGTGCTCAGCACCTGACCCACCGGCCTCTCCCTTGCAGGGGACTGCCGCTTCGTCTCCGCCACATTTCGGCTCTTCAAGGTGCCGGGGAGCAGCCGGGCCGGGCCGGGCCAGGTCATCTACAATGGTGGGATCGTGGGACACGAGCGAGAGCTGGTGTTTGACGCCAACTTCACCTTCAAGGTACGGGGAGGTGCGTTTGGGCTTCTGGGGATGGCGAGCAGACCTGGCCTGAAGGACTGGGGATGGGGCAGCACTGATGCAGTGTGTAGTTTGGGGGATTAGGTCTGGTGAAGGGGGTGGTGGATGGGGGCCATATAAACCAGAACTGCAAATAGGGCAGGGAGAGGGAGACAGAGCTGTGCATTGTGTTGGGGGTGAAGATGAGACCAGGACGTCCCTGGTGGCTTCACCAGGCAGTTTGGAGCCCGCTGCTTGCTCCCTGTGGGCGTTTCTCCAGTCTTTGGGCCAGGCTGGGCCCTGCTTTCAGTCCCCCCATCATCTGGCTGGGCGGCTGGGGGACTCTGGTCCGTGCACCCCAGGCCCCAGCCCCGTGACTGTCGCCCTGTCCCCAGGAAGGAGAGGCGGTGGATGTGGATGCCGAGACAGCCGCGGTACTGCGCAGCTCCAGGTTTGCGGAGGAGTTCCTCATCCGAGCCGGCGGGGCCGCCGCCGCCGCACCCCAGGGCTGCTGTGGCGGGAGCGTGAAGGTTGGTAGCAGCAGCTCCGTGCTGGGTTTGGGGCTGGGGACACTGCTGTCCCTTGCTAGCAGGAGGGGTCCTCTGAGGCACCAGAGGGGCAGTGACATGGTAACAGGAGACTTGTGGCTTTGGGGCCAAGCAGGAGCCCACGGGACACCGTGGATGGTGCCCAGTGCCCTGCAACGGTCCTCCAGTGCAGGATGGAGCCCTCCAAAGGGGTCTGCTGTGCGAGGCGTGAGGGCCCGTTGCCCCTCATGCCCACGGGGGGTGCTGGGGCTGATGGCTGGGCAGGCCTGAGGTCTCCATGGGGACGGGTCCTTCCTGCCGCGGGGTGCAGTGACCACCCCAGCTGCTCCTCGCTGCTGCTGCGAGCTCTGGGCCCTGGCCGCCGGCCCTGACCCCACAGCCCGAAGCACCTTTATCTGCTGGAAGCCTCCCTCCTCGGCCCCACGGCCGGCCTTTCAGACGGGCCAGCAGGGGTCATCAGTAGGCAAGGGAGATAAAGCCCTGCAGCTGCGTGTCCCTGGAGCGCAGCCTTGTACTGGGGTCTTGGGTCCCTGTCCAAGCAGAAGGCATTCCTCAGATAAAAGCAGAGTGAAAGTCCCCACAGAAACCCTCAGCGTCCTCCTTAGGGCAGGGAAAAGCCACCAGGACGATCCCGACGGTGGCAGGGAACAAGCGGTGGGGAAATGCTGCTTCCGTGGGGGGCCTCTTGTTTCCCTGTGGCCTGATCCTGTTCTGGCTTCTTCTCTGCCCTCCAGGAGAAGATCTGCGACCCCTTCCTGCTGCTGGAGAAGCTGGCGGCCCCGGCTCCTGCCTGCGGTCCCGCTGGCGCCTGCGGGCCCCGGGGCTGCTGCTGAGCGGCGAGCGATGCCCCCGTGCCGCTGGGTGCCAGCGGGGCCGCGGCCCACACGGCGTGTGGTTTTCGCCGGGGAAAAAATAGAAATAAATGGCCGAGATGAAACGCTGTGGGGTTGGAGCCTGCGGGGTGCCGTGTTTTTGAGTCTCGGTGTGAACACAGCGGGGCTGGCGGGGCAGGCTGTGCTGCGGTGGGGCCGGGCAGCGCCCTGTAGGTCCCCTCGCTCCCTGTGGGGCACGCGGAGAGGGATGTTCTCTGCGGGAAGGGAGCTGCGCGTCCCCTCGTGTGGGATTTCCCAGCACCCTGCACCGTGTACCTCCACGTACCAGTCCAGCTCTGCTTTGAGCCCCCCGAAGCCCCCTGCACGCACACCCCACCCCGTTGCTTTTTCTGAAACCGTCCCTCAGGCAGAGGGCAGCCCCACAGCCTGTCCCCGGCGTGGGATTTCTTCTCCCTTTCCCCGTGCAGCGCTGCTGAGGTTTATTTTTCCCCCGGCCTCCATCTAGCGGGAAGCCCTGCGCGCGGTGCAAGCCTCGCACCCGCAGAGCTGTGCGGGGAAATGCGGCGGTTCTGGAAATCCCGCGCCGTGGCTGCCCAGCTCCCGCGTCCCACCTGCCCCGATACCGGGCTGCGGAGCGGCGCCCATGTCCCAATGCCATCCACGTCCCTGGATGAGCTGAGCCGTGAGGGAACGTTTCCACCCCTCCTCGTGCCCCGATCACCCGGGAGGGACCGAAATCCCCTCTCTGCCGTTTGGCCCGCGTCTTGGCCCCATCAGGCCGTGTGTGGGAGGAGATCCTTGCGGGATTTTACAAGGGTACGAGGCCTGTAAGAGCAGTTCCCGGTCACAGAAAGGGTTTCCTAAGCGCCCCGCACTGCTTACCCTCATCTCTGCCAGGAGCGAAACAGGGGAGCGATTAATCCCCGGTTTGGGGATTAAACCCATAAATAATGCCCGTCAGTATGGTTTCCTGGAAAGTCGCCTCGCCGGCCCGACCTTTTGGGTTCGGATAGGCCCATGAATCCGCACGGTTCGGTGCGCGGGAGCTTGCAAGTGGTCGGGTTTAGGGCCGCAGAGCGGCGTGCTTGGAAAAACCATAACTCCTCGTCTGTGGTTTTATTTTATTATTTTGTTTTGTTTCTTTTTGAAAAATATTTTATTATTTTGTTTCTTAAAAAATATTTTATTTTCTTTTTATTTTTTTCATTTTTCCATTTTGTATTTGTTTTATTATTTTTGTTTTATTTTATTATTTTAATATTTTATTTTAATATTTTATTTTATTACTTTATTTTTTTTTATTCATTTATGACTTTTTTTGACTAGAAAAACCATATAACATTGTTTTATTATTTTATTTTTTTTAAATAAAATTATTATTTTGTTTCTTTTTCTTTTCTTTTTCATTTTGTATTTATCTTACTATTTTGTTTTATTTTATGTTTTTATTTTTGTCTTATTTCATTACTTTATTTCATTACTTTATTTTATTACTTTATTTTATTAATTTTATTTAAACATTTTATCTTGTTTTATTATTTTATTTTTTTTATTTCATTTCATTTCATTTTGTTTTATTTATTTTTGTGGTTTTTTTTTCGATTTTCTTTGCTTTTCCCTTCATAATTCCCCGGCTCCCGGGGCCGGCCCTCCCCACGATGTGTGCCCCCCCCCCTTCCCCGTCCCCTCGCCCCACACGGCCGCCAGGGGGAGCTGCGACACCGCTCACCGGGGGCGGCGGGGCCCCGGGCTGCGGCGGGGGGGGGCCGGGGGGAACGGAACGGAACGGAACGGAACGGAACGGAACGGAACGGAACGCGGGCCGGTCCCGTCCCGTCCCCGTCCCCGTCGCCGTCCCCCGCCGAGCTCCGCGCCCCCCGGCCCCGCTGCCGGTGCCGCCCCGCCATTGGTCGCGCCCCTCGGCATCCCCGCCCCCCCACCCCCCAGCCCCGCCGCTATTGGCCGTCTCCCTCGGGCCGGCCCCGCCCCCTCGGCCGCGGCGCCCACACCGGAGTCACGCGCCCCGGGGGGGGCCGCGGCGGCCGCCGGCGGGGCGGGCGGCGGGCGGCGATTGGCGGAGGGGCGCGCGGGCGGCCCCGCCCCCGCGGCGGTTGTCGGTCGCCGGTTGGCGGCCGTTGGCCGAGGCCCCGCCCGGGCGAGGCGGAGCGGGGCGGGGCGGGGCGGGGAGGGCCGCGGCTCCAGGCGGCGCTCGGCTCGGCCCGGCCCGGCAGTCGCCGCCCGTCGGGTCCCGCGGGCAGCCGTGCCCGCCCGCCACCGCCACCGCCAGCACCGCCACCGGTGGCAGCCGGGGCACGCCGCGGGCGATGCGGGGCGGCGGCGGCGCCGAGCCCTGACTAAAGATGGCCGCGCTGCCCGGGGGGAACATGGCGGGGGGCGGCCGGGGGGCGCGGGGACCGCTGCCGCCGCCGCCGCTGCTGCTGCTGCTGCTGCTGCTCGGCTGCTGCTGCCTGGGCCGCCGGCCGCCCGCCGCCTCCGCCGCCGCTCCGCCCGCCGCCTCGTCGCCGTCGGCGGAGGAGACGGTGATCATCGGGCTGCGGCTGGAGGACACGGACGACGTCTCCTTCATGGAGGGGGGCGCGCTGCGGGTGAGCGAGCGGACGCGGGTCAAGCTGCGGGTGTACGGGCAGAACATCAACAACGAGACCTGGTCGCGCATCGCCTTCACCGAGCACGAGCGGCGGCGGGGCGGCGGCCGGGCGGCGGCGGCCGACGGGGGGGCGGCGGCGGCGGCGGTGGGGAGAGGCGGCGGAGTCGGCTCCTCGGCGGGCGGAGGAGGAGGAGGTGGTGGAGGAGGAGGAGGAGGAGGAGGAGGGGGCGGCGGAGCCCCGCAGCGCTGCGGCATCCGCACGTCGGACATCATCATCCTGCCGCACATCGTGCTCAACCGCCGCACGTCGGGCATCATCGAGATCGAGATCAAGCCCCTGCGCAAGACGGAGAAGAGCAAGTCCTACTACCTGTGCACCTCCGTCTCGGCCCCCGCCGCCGCCGCCCTGGGGCCCGGGGCCGCCGGCGGGTTGGTGGGTGCCGAGGGGCCCGCGGGACCCCCGCCCTGGGGGGAGACCACCTGGATCTACCACGACGGAGAGGACACCAAGATGATCGTCGGGGAGGAGAAGAAGTTCCTGCTGCCCTTCTGGCTGCAGGTGATCTTCATCTCGCTCCTGCTCTGCCTCTCGGGCATGTTCAGCGGCCTCAACCTGGGCCTCATGGCGCTGGACCCCATGGAGCTGCGCATCGTGCAGAACTGCGGCACGGACAAGGAGAAGAACTACGCCAAGCGCATAGAGCCCGTGCGCCGCCAGGGCAACTACCTGCTGTGCTCCCTCCTGCTGGGCAACGTCCTGGTCAACACCACGCTGACCATCCTGCTGGACGACATCGCCGGCTCCGGGCTGGTGGCCGTGGTGGTCTCCACCATCGGCATCGTCATCTTCGGCGAGATCGTGCCGCAGGCCATCTGCTCCCGGCACGGCCTGGCCGTGGGCGCCAACACCATCTTCCTCACCAAGTTTTTCATGATGATGACCTTCCCGGCCTCCTACCCCGTCAGCAAGCTGCTGGACTGCGTCCTGGGCCAGGAGATTGGCACCGTCTATAACCGGGAGAAGCTGCTGGAGATGCTGCGGGTCACTGACCCTTACAACGATCTGGTCAAGGAGGAGCTCAACATCATCCAAGGAGCCCTGGAGCTGCGCACCAAGACGGTGGAGGACGTGATGACTCCGCTCCGGGACTGCTTCATGATCGCAGCCGAGGCCGTACTCGACTTCAACACCATGTCCGAGATCATGGAGAGCGGCTACACCCGCATCCCCGTTTTCGAGGGTGACCGCTCCAACATCGTGGACCTGCTCTTCGTTAAGGACCTGGCTTTTGTGGACCCTGACGACTGCACGCCGCTCAAGACCATCACCCGGTTCTACAACCACCCGCTGCACTTTGTCTTCAACGACACCAAGCTCGACGCCATGCTGGAGGAGTTCAAGAAAGGTGGGATGATGGCAGGGCCCCGGGGGTGGCAGGCGCAGCTCGGTGGCGGGGAGCACCCCCGACAAGGGGGCTCTGCGGGGAGCCCTCGCTGCTTCACCTCGCAGAGGCTTTGGGAAAGTGCGCTTGGGACAGAGGGGCCTGAATTTAGGCGTCTGCCAGCTCCCTGACCCAGAAGGCTGAGCCACGGCTGGTTGATGGTCTGTGCCCCCTGCCTCTTTTCCCCACTACTGGGCTGTGTGGGTGGGCATCGTGCCAAGCAAGGCTGCTTTTTTTTTTTTATCTTTTTCCACTCATCTGCACGTTATAGTGGGAACTGTTGACACGAATGCGCGCCCGTTACTTGGCTCAGTCCTCTCTGTGCTTTTTCAGCTGGCCTGACAGCGAGGAGCGGGTGGGCTGCTCGTGTAGGTCACTCCTGTCTTTCCGGCTTAGAGTGCACACACGTGCTGAGATAAACACGGCGTTTTCACTCCATTCATCGGCTCGGCTGGCTGACTTCAGCCCTGTGCTCGTGTTACAGTTATTCTGATTGATGCTTTGATCTGGGAACCCATAAATAGTTCCAGGGTCTTAAAATACGTTTGAATGCACCTGTCCGGGTGGCACGTCGGGGTTACAGGCCTTTTTACCTAGGCTCTCCTCTACCCCAAGGACCACAGGCTCAGCCGTGCAAACACGTGAGCCCTTCTACACCTCTGGTCTAGTGTTTGTATTCATTGCTTCAGAACTGGATGGGGGCTTTCTGTCTTAATTGTGGGAGGTGTTCTCCTGACAGATGTGCGTTAATTCTTATTATAAGCCTTTGCTTATGAGGAAAAGAAAAAACACCACAACTTTTTTTCCCTTTTTGAATCTGTTCCTCTCTGCAAGCCAAATAATAACGCAGGTCCTATGCCCTGTGCAAGAAAGTGCTTTAAAGGAAATAGTAAGTGAAATTTCAGATCAGTTAGGTACTTGCAGACCGTCATGCTGGTAACTGAAGGTAAAGTGAGTGCCACGGAGCAATCATACCCATGGGAGCTCAGAGCAATATGCCGTCGAGCGGTTCTGTCTCAGAGATGATCTGACTGAAAGAGATCTTCATAGCTGCATTGGTACCACAGTTAGGCTGACAGGGAAAAGTTAAATTAGCCTTTTATCAAATGCAGAATTCTCTTGAAGATACCTTGGTAAATTGATGAATGTTTTTTTCTAGGTATCAAATTTAATTTTCTGTTTAGATTTCCAGGTACTGTTTGGTCCACATACTGTGGTATTTGATCTGTTTCTACCTGCTTAACCCAATTTAGGGGATTCAGAGGGTTATTCCTTTGGCATCCTCACTTTTCTTTCTCAGATGGAAGGTGAAGGTACTCCTGCTTTTTGCTGACCAGAACAGCAGTTGTTCTGCATAGTTCTTTCTGTCTCGGTGTGGTGATGGGGAAATCTTACGCTGGTTCGGAGCTGTTGAGCAGGAGATGTGGGAGAGCCTCGCCTGTGGTTTCTGTGCTGCAGAATCTGCAGCTCAGATCTGGGAAGCTCAATTATGTCACTTAACTGCTGGCTGGTAAAGGTGGGTTCTGCTGTGCGTGCAGGCCTGCAGTTCTTTTCCCTCCGTTACTCTGACTCCAGGTAGCATGACAGGGTTCTTAACCTGCAGCCGGACCTCTGATTTTTTTTTTCTAGCTTTGTTTGTAGCAATGTATCTGAAGAAATGAATGTTGCATACTTTATTTCCCTGTCTGAAGGAGGTGAAACACTCCTGTGTGTTTAAAAATAGGAGCCCTTTTATTTAATAGCTGGGAGAATCAGGCATTTTAATCCTGCAAGTGTGGCAAAGCCAAATAGGCCTCTTTGCAGTTCCTGAAATTTGTGCTTAAAATAGGCTCCTTAATTCTCCTGGGTTGCTTGGAAGGTACAGACCAGAGGTTGCTTTTGCTGACAGCCAGAGGACTTCCCTTGCCTGCACCAGGTAAATTCCCAGTAGCACAAGTTTAGGATGACTTCCTAATGCCCTCCTGCGACCACTGCATTCTGGAGCAATCCCTGTAGTAGTGGATTAATTCGGGATAGTTTGACCATGCCTCATATTTACTCCAGGACAGCTGTGCTGGTTGGTGTGTATTGACAAGCCCTGGTGTTAGGACTAGTTCCGTCTTAACTGGTTTTTCTTTAAACATGCAGATATGGTGGAAACAAATAGCTTCCTTTGTCCTTTGAAATGAATGTAAATAACTGATAGCTTGCTTGATCTGGCATAGCGCGGTGTCTTTTGCAAGAGTTCTTCAAACTCCTTTCTGCACAGCAACCTTGCCAAATTCCCGTGAGAATGTACAAATTAAGGGTGAGAATCAAATTGCATGTTGTTCTCTGGTAAAGCGCTGAAAATAAATAAGCTTACGGTTTTTAATCGCCCCTTTCCCACCACGTTGACCTTCCACCGCAGTAGGTTTGCTCCAAAGCTCTCGCGTGCCTTTCTCCCACCCAGGTGGCTACAACCCTGTTCGGTGCAGCAAGCAGCTCGTGTGATAGCGCTGCCGTCAGTTAAAGGCTTTAATCTGTTCAAGGAAAGAGGCTTTTTTTTTTTTTTTTTTTGGAAGTTTAGGAATTAGCCGAGAGGATGGGGTTTTGAAGCTCACTTTTTGGGGAAGGAACAAAATATACTTACCCCAAACATCAATTGGAGCCTGACAGGGAAGAGATGAAAAGCCAAGCACGGCAGGATACGTGTCCTTATGGTGTTGTGGCGGATGAAACTGGTAGTTTTGTACTGGCTTAGGTTGGGCAGCTGGAGGATTTGGTGGTGAGCGTATTATTAATGTTCTTTGCCCACAGTTGCAAAATGAATATATGTTTCACCTCTATGCTGCCAGGCAAGAAACTTAATTTTAAGAGAGCTGCAGCACATTCCCATTCCCTTGTTACTCTAATCTCTTGAAGTATGAATAAACATGACTTCTGAGGCAGCCTGCTAAAAAGCTTCTCTTCTAAAAAGCATTGTTGATTTTAAAATAAATAAAAAGCTTTTGAAAGTGGAGTAACTTTCTATTCCTGTCAACGGACCTCACTCAAATCCATTTGCCAGCTAGTTGTGCAGACCGGGCGTTCAGCTTACTTGAATTCAATCTGTTCAACTCCACGTTAATGCAAGGAGGTACAAGGTACCCTTTCCATTGGTCAAGGGAAGGACCTGCCTGACTTTGCTCAGCACAAAGAAGCATCTTGTTTGAAATAACCTATTGCTGGCTGTTGCTGTAAAGGGGAGCAAGGCGTCATCTCCTCCAGGATCAATTAGTATCCTGGCTCCTAAGGTGCAGCAGGGAGTGAATGAGCATCAAAGTCATTTCTGGAAAGAAGCTGTGGACTGTCTCATCTGGTGTCTCTTCCCTTGATAATAAGTGTTGTTTTTGTTGTTGTTGTTATCTTGACGGTTTTCCTAAGTCTCTGGCACTTGCTTGTGGTATTTTTCACTGGTGGATCTTCTTGTGTGTGATCCTAAATCTAAAGTGTTCCATTTCTAGCTCTCTGAATGCCAGAGTTACAAGAATTCACCTTGCAAAGCCTTGTTTTCTAATATTAATATTCTAAGACAGGCCCTCTTTCTACCAGCCATTGTACAGCTGTTTTCGTGGTGGCCTGGACAGCTTTGTAGCGCGGCAGTTTCTCAGTCAGAGTCATCCTTATCCGTACTTGGAGATCTTTGAGTTGTATGTTTTGATCGTATTTGTATCTGTCTCTGGTATTATGTTATACTGAAGATCAGAGTTAATAACCTAGTACAAAGAAGTCATGGTAACTGCGTGCAGCAGTCCTGAGCTCTTATTCTCTGAATCACATGGCGGCCTTAAGAAAATTCCTAGATTCCTTATTAAAATTACTGCCAACTGAACCTTAAAAGATTTTTCTCCCCTAAAAACCTTGTCAGATTTAACTTGAGGATCTTTTATTCATGCTCTGTTGATTTTTATTGTCTGTCATTAAGAGTGTGTCTGTTTAGTGTGGACATAGGACCAGAAAAAATTGGGTCCTATTTCTTTTCCACTTCTTCCTCCCACTCCCAAGAAAACCATGGCCCAGGAACCTGAAACCCTTACTTTTGAGGGGAGGGACGGCGAGTGATTGGTAGCCCACAAATCCAAAGCTCTGCATTGCTGTTATTGTGGTCTGAGCTCTCTTTATTATTAGGTCGCTTACCTTTCTGCTGCAACTCCAACCCACGCTTGCAGCTCGCTTCTTTCCTGGTCTCTTTCAGGTTTCATGGGTTCCCATCCTGCTGAATCTGAGTCCAGGCTTCCCATAAGTAAACTTTATTTAATGGATCTGAATGCTTGTTTTCTGGTTCGTCTAACAGGTTGTTTGTCTCTGAAGCTGTTTTTCTGTTTAGGCTGTGACTGCAGCATTACGAGGAACTGGAAGAAACTACGTAAATCCCTTCTGGAATTATCAAAGGCATGTAAAACTCCTTCTTGGAAAACAATATTGTTTTCAAGGCCACTTGGCTAAAAAAAGGCATCTCCGCTGATCCTTTGAGGAGAATTCACATAAAGATAAAGGTGTTGAGGTCCAGCACGAAGAATTCTTTTGTGAAGAGAACAGGGCAACAATTAGGGAATTTGCCACCAAGATACAGAAGACTTAGTATGATGTGCCTGCAGGTTTGTTCCTGGGGAATGCGTTCAAGGGCAGCTCCAGCTCTCCTGGGGCTCCCTGCTGGGATGCTTTTGTGGGCCTAGGAGAAGGAGAGATGGTGCTGGAGAGCAGCAGTGCTTTGTCAGCCTGGCTGTGGTGAGGAGCCCAGCTGGAGGCTCTGTTCTGCTGCTGAGGGCAGAATGAAACATGGATCACGGAAGGAAGTAAGCAAATTCAATGCCTGAAATGTTCAGAGCAGTACAGGTCTGAATTTGACACGTGTGTTTGGCATCATTCTTCGATTGCTTTTTAACTCATCATTAGAGTCTCATTAGTCAACAAAGACAAGCTGTTGCCATTTTCCCCACAGTGTTCTCCAAGTTAGCAAACTCCTGCACCCACTGGGGTGAATTCCACAAGTGAGCCAGGTTCCTATCTGCTTTCTCTCTGTCTGTAAAGGCTACCTGTAATAGGCACAGCTACAAATTTCAGGTCAGTCTGTGCTGTCAGCTGCATTTCCTGGCCAGTTTTGAAGCAGAACAGAGAGAAGAGGCAAAATGTTGACTTCTGAGCAAATTCAGTAGTACAGCAAAGTGGTCGGGTAGCGTAACCATTGCGGATTCCTTCCAGGGCTGAGATTTTTTTGAGTTTCAGTATTTCTCTGCCAACGTGAGGTACTGAGGAGCAGATCACTCTGTGAACATCAGTCAACTGCAAGGGTGTAAAATCAGTGACAGAGAGAAAGAGTGCTAGAAAAGAGGAAATGTGTTTTGCTCCCCCTGGAAGCTTGGTGATCTCATCAAGCTGCAATTCAGGAGCTTCTGAAACTAAAGATATTGTCTTTAATAAATCGTCTTAGATGTTTGTTTCTTTCTGTGAGCGTGTCTAATCAACGCTGAAGCTTTGTCAGCTCTTGTGTGTGGGCGAGCAGCAATAGCGTGGTATCTCCCATCAGTTGCTTTGTAATGTGAGTGGCAGAAGGAGATGGATCTAAAGGTTGCGATTCTGATCGTCATCTCTGGAAAATGCTGGGAACTGTGGAAACGCTATTGCTATTTTGCTGTTCAGTCAAAGCTAGTAAATACTGCAGCGGAGGCTGCCTGTACAACTATTATTTGACACTAGTATGGAAGCATTATAATGCAGTTTCTAATTATGTGATCACAGACTGTCTGTTCAAGACCTCTGGGTAGCCCTGTAATTGAATAAGTGAACTTGAGATACTCTTATCAGCCTCTTCAGTGCTCTGTGCCAAAGCAAATATTTGGGACAAAATCATCCTTTTGTTAACCTAATGTATTAGACCCATCGTTCTTTTTTATTTCACGTATGAAATCTGTTCTGATGCCTAAATATGGAGCCATTAGCACGTGTGATTGCAGGAGAGCTCAGCAGCAAAGCGATCCAATGATAGGTTTATTTTTTGCAGGCTGTAGCATCGCTCTAGCTGGCAATAGAGTAAAGGAGGGAGTTAGTCACCTCACCTCTTCTAAACGCTTTGCAAAGTATGCTTAATATTAAGAGCTGTAAGTCAGTTTTACAGCTGCCTAGGCACCATAAAATGGGTCTAGAATGAACGGAGAGGCTGAGCGGTGTGTTGAATGAGTCTATATCTCATCCTACATTTCTTTTTCCGTTAATATTTAAGAAGAACTCTTTTTCATTTGCTTACGTGCCTCTACCAGTTGCACTTCTAATGTGGAGTCTCTCAGTTTCATTAATGGAGCTCGAAAAGCTGTCCTCAGCACAAGGTTCTGCAGTACTCTGAACCATACCCTGGTGAGCGTGACCTGGCACTCCTGTTAATTTGACAAGATGCTCAAATACAGCCTACCAGCTACAAATGGGAGTACAAACACTTGGTGCTAACGAGCTACAGCGAACAGCACATGGCAAAAAATCTCAGATCAGCCAGTTGATTCAGCCTGGCTCCTGCCAAGGTCACTGAGTCATTTCAGGACCATCTAGTGATGCTTTTTGTTTTACTTTTTCTATGATTACCTACAGTTGAAGTGAGATGTGTAAATCTGTCAGTAGCTTTCTTCAGGTGGAATCTGCCTTTTCCCTTGGCCTAGGAATCAGCATGGCCCAGTAGCTGCTGGCAGGAGGAGCCATGCTGGGAATAAACTAGGGCCAAGCGTGATGGTATACAAGACATCTGTGAGAAGGGCGTGAAGGGAAGCTGTTAAGGAACTCTAAGGGGTAGAGATGGCCTGGTCACCTTAGTATAGGTCTTCTTATAGAGAGGTGGGTGTAGGGAAGAGAAACAGATGGCTTGGGACAGGTAAGTTGAGAAGTTCCTTCGGGTTCTAAATGTCGTCTTGTACAGCATGTAGTAATGAAGATCTGAATCCTCAAAGTGTATTATTATGGGTTTAGACAGAGAAACTAAAAGATTTCCTATAGCATCTGAAAGAAAATCAGTAATGTGATGACTCAAGGGCTCTCAACCATACAGCATCTTTCACAAAGTGAACTTGGAAGAATCAGGTCCCTGCTGAGCGGTTCAGCTGGAAACACAAGGTTGCAAGATCACAGCAGAGAAGGTAGAGATCCCTCTCTCAGACCAAAGGCCATTGTGCTTGGAGAGGATCTGGCTGGTGCTTCATCTTGCCAGTAGAGCTGCATTAACACAATGGCTTGGGCAGCTCATCTTTCCATTTCTGGTTCCCAGTAACGTAGAGGCTTTGATTATTTCCAAGCTTGTCTCTACAAACTCTCCCATTTTATTTTTATTTTTTGTCCTGCTCTACTGAAAAGTACTCTCTGCTGTTTACAATCCTGTCTGTGCTAGCTTTCTGTTCTGGAGAGTCATGAGTAGGGGCCCTTGGAGACCTTCGAGCCATTGTTCTCATGTTTTGTGTTAAAGCTGCCTGGGAGCCTTGCAGACTTCTGGTAGGCAGCCAATTTTCACTGAACAGAAGAGGGATTTTTCAGGATTTGCCACACTTCTGCGTTGTCTGTGGGACATCACGAGGATTGTCTGCCTTTGGTGATTGTGTGTCAGCACACAACCTGTAAATGCAAGAGAGATTTCTTTGGTTGGCTTGGCTGGCGTGTTGGAAATTAGGATTCTTACATGGGCGTTTGTGGTTATCTTTGTGGTTTAAAGACGTGAGTCAATCTTGCTCTCTACCTACCAGTGATGATATCAGCTTGAGAGGTCTAGTAAATGTATACAAGGAAAGCAACTTGTCTTGTAACGGAGTTGTCTTCAAATACCCAAGGCCTAGATTGAGCAGAAACCTCAGCGCTAGGAAAGCTTGTGTGAATGGGACTTTGTTGTCCCTTTGTGTTGAAGCATTTTGCTTGTAAATGTGGTTGGGTACAAGGAATTTCAGTGTTTAAACTTGAAACAGCAGCCCTTCTCATGGAGGAATTGTAATTTGAAGGGAAGAGTGTGATGCCTGTCAACCTGGGAACTGAAACCTGGTGATTACCGAGGCCTGGAGTTGTAAGCTAACGCGCTTCTCCTGCAGTTACTGATTAACCAAGCAGGAGCTTTGCTCCAGCCAAAGGAGCTGGGGCCAGAAGATGAGCACATACATTTAATACAAAAGATCGGTATATTTTTGTTCTGTGATGCTTTCCGTTGGGATTGCACCATTCCTTCGCTGGCAGTCCTAAAGGGATCCGCTCTTCAAACGAGAGTGGTGTCGTAACGTTGCTCTCCGCAGGCTGAGCCGTGTCATCAAGGCTGGGCTCTTCCTTGCTTGAGGTTCTCTCCCACATGAAGCGTGAATGAAAGTTGTTCTTTTATAGTGAGCTTTTATGGTGGTATAATCTCTTGCAGCGATATGACGGAGCCATCCACGACTGTTGATCTTTACGGAGGTGAACAAAGCTTTTTTTTTTTTTTTCCCCTACTAGTCTGTGGGTCATCAGAGCAATGAAATGCTGACTCTGCCTCTCAGTTGGATACTCTGCTGCCAGCAAACAATTTTAAGAATGATCTTGCCATGTCTGGTTTCCGTCCAGTACTCCACCTCCCGCTTTCAGAAGGTTGTCCCGCCTGCCCTTTGCTCGGGGGGGGTTCAAAGTGCAGCCCTGAAAACGAGCCTGCAGGCCCCCTTCCCATGCAGCGGTTACGTGAGGACAGGGATGATCGGGTTGCCCACTTTTATTGCTTGTGAATTGCTTGTCAGCGATTTCCAGTCTCCTACAAAAAAGGGAAGACAATCTTCTGCCGGTGTGAACTTGTTCTTGATAAAAATTTATAATCTGGCACCGGGAGTAGGTGTGGCTGTGGGGTTTAGGCAAGCTGCAGGCTTACTTCTTCCTATCTAGCCTGGGACATCTTTCCGTTTGAAGCAAGTACAGCACTTAGTTACAATTCCTGTACGCAGCAAGTGCAGACGGGCCTTAATTTAGTATTAGGGCATCCAGTAAGAGCCCTCGGTTAAATTTGTGCTAGCTGAATAGGCCTGAGTTGTGAGTTATTCAGTAGCTCTGGCTTGAACTCCAAGGGACGTCACCAAGTTGTTTTTGCTCTAAGATGGGTAAATTAGTCCGATATGTTTTGCTGTGTGAATTTGTGTTGTTTTGTTTTCCCATTGTAACTGAGGTATGTGTGCAGATAAAACTTTGGCTTTCAGCTCTTAATTTGGTGTGTTTGTGTTGATGTAGTGTGATGGGGTGAGGGTGGGTGGAAGAGCCTCTCTGAAGGCAGTGGGTTTATGAAGACTTTCTGACTAGGTCTTGCTTTCCTCCAGCGGAGGGGAGGAATAAGGGATCCCTCACCGGGGGGGCAGGGTAGTTCTTGTTTGAGTAGCTCGTAGTATGGGCTGCACTGCTGTAGCTGTATGGGATTTATGCAGCTCTACAAGCGTGAGTTGACTGTTGCTGCATGTTGGTTCCCTGCCCTTGTGGAAAATAACTTTTATCTTCTTGGTATTCTAGTTTGCCCAGAGCCTTTTGGGGTGGTTAGGGTTGAAAACACTGATAACTGCACAGCTGAATTCTAGGACTTCACACTGCTGGGAGTGTTTTTCCTTCTTAGTGCAAGCATTCCCCCAAAACTACATGGATGGGGTTTCTCCCAGAGAAACCAAGATCCCTATCAATATCATTCAGTTTCTCCTATTGAAAATCCTGTGCAGTACTTCAGACTCTCCGTCAGTTACTAGATGTTTGAGTGCTCATTCGCAGGAGCAATGACAAGGTTAAAAACTTTCTTGTATCATATGTTTTCATGTGACCATTACATAGATCACAAGATCCCAAGTTTTATTCCTTTTCCATATGATCAACTGATAAAGTCATCTCTTCTCTGTCGTAATTTAGGACTGACAGTTTTGTAGGTCTTTCCGTTCATTTTATGAAGGACCGAGGTGGGGGGACATCTTGTGATTGCCAATGTGGGATTGCTTTGCCAGTAGCTTACTGGTTTAATCCATCTCGTGTTGTACTGACAGCAGGCTCCGAAGGGAACCTGGAAACCAAGGAGTTGCACAGTTTGCCCTGTAGGCAGCCCTGCTGGGGGGTGAAGGCAGGCTGAGGCTTCCCAACGTGGGAATCCCCCGAGGTTAGAGTTTGAGGAAGGCAGCTGGGGCAGTGAAAAGACTTAATTACCTTCCTAATGGATGCAGTCTCCAAGATCTACAACAATCTGTTGCTTAATGCCAATCACAGGGTTGAACCTGTCAGTGCAGTTGTAGGGTGTGCAGCCAACGTGGAGCGAATACAGTAGCTTTTTTCCTGCTTTCCCCAATGCCCCTGGGGTTAAAGGTGGGGCTGAAGGATTCCCTGTGCTCTGTGATGCATCACAGATGGGAATCCCGATCTCTCCTCCTCTCTGCAGGAGCACACCTGCTGTGTATAGGATGAGATGTCTACCAGGAGAGCTCTGATGTCAGTGGCTCTATTCTGCTAATGTTTTTTCTTGCTTTCCAGAACAGCTGTTTTGAATTTTCCAGTTTTTGCTATAAACTTTGAACAAGCTTTCTCTTTTATGTGTGTGAGAGAGGCTGGGTAAAGGGGTGGGGAGGGGGGAAGATGCACATACGTGTGAGTGTCGAAGGCGCTTTTCTGACTCCTGGCCTGAAAGCTGGGTTTGGATTTGTTACTTGCATGCTGTTTGAACATGGTCCAGTGGTAAGAGGCCTTAATATGTTTCTTCTTTGTAAATCATCAACCTCACATCTTCCAGTAAAGGAAAGAATTTGGGAGAATAGCTTCCAAGAGTAATAGCCCTCGCAGCCCCACGCAATGCGCAGGCTCCAACCCAAAAGTTCCAAGGAAAATATTCAGAAAGGGGGAACTTGTCTAGCTGTATCCCTGACCATTTTGCAGTGAAGACAATGGGATTTCAAAGACAGATCAGTATACATAAATATATACGTATTTTAAAGATAGATATGCAGCCATCCTGGAACTAATAACTGTTTCTGAATGTTTAATCTAATCTTAAAACAGAGACATGAACAAAATCTTTTATTTTCCAAGTTTTTATTGACAGTGCTCTGTAGTTTGCCCCTTTTTCCTCTGTCCGAGTAATCCTGAAAAATCACTTGGAGGTATTGGAGGCTGCATCCAGGTACCCTGCCGCCTACTTGCATCTACCTCCTGAGTAGTGGAAAGAGCTGGGTGCTCTGAGAAGTGCTTCAGGTGGAGGATGCTGAGCACAGACGATGTGAGGCAGCTGGTGGGCCTGGGCACGTGGGCGGCATTTATACTGAGCATGGGCCTACGTGTGTTTCCTCTGAGCAGTACTAGAACAAGTGTCCGGCCAGTTTGTGGAGGAAGCCTCGATGTGAGCATTCTTTCAGGAGGAAAATAAATGCTCTAAACTGAAGAGATTCATTTAACAAGCGTGGTCGATCTTAACTGTGCTCTCCAGCACTGCAGCTACTACTTGAAGCAAGGAGTGAGTGCGTGCCGTGCTTAAACAAGTGTTTCCGCAGCTAGAGGCAGCATGGAGTTCTTGGAGCAGGGGGAGCTCTCGTTGTCGTAATGCTCATGAGCAATTCTAACGAGAGAAATTCTCATCTCTCAGTGTTTTCTGTGGGTTTGGGGGTAGTCAGGACATGAAAAACCTAAAGATATGACTACCTAAAAGAGTTCTTACAGATAGAAACATTTTTTTTTAACCTTATAACGACTTAAGCTAATGCATGCATTAGCTTTGTTTTTCCTATTCCTCTTTTCTCCAAAGCAGAAGATGACCCAAGGAAACCAAGGGCATAACTATGCTCCAAGTGAATTGAGAGAGAGTTGGCAGGGATAATGTGGAGAGACCGTAAGTCCTTAAGCTACGTGAGCGGATAAAGGCTAAACTAGCTTTTTAGGTAGTGTTTGATGCATGAGGGAGCAGGTGGTGGGGTTGATGGGGAGGAGTCCCTTTACAGAGCAAGGCTTTGTGCTGGCTTCACCTGGGATAAGCAGCAGACCTCTCCATTTTGCCAAGATGCATGGCATTTGCCACCAGCACGTGTTTTACATGCATGTTACCCTCTTTGGTAGTGTGCTAGAGGAGCGCAGCCAAGAGTGCCTTGCCCTTGAAGGGGAAGTGGTTGGACAGCACAAGGAAATTCAGAAGATGGAAAGTGTAAGTAGACTGTGATGCCTTCCCTTTGTGCTTCAGTTACTTTGCACTAGAGCGAGGACTAATTTTTGTTCCCTTCCCTTGTATCTTCTGAATGGTTTAGTGGGAGCCAGTATGTTTCTGCTTTTCCCCTGTAATTTTAGATACATAATAGGAGCTGCATTTAATCTTCATGTAATAGCTCTCTTTCATGATGATTGCAACTCTCTGTAGACACAGTCCCTGTAATGACTCAGATTTTTGTTTCTCTCGCCCTGAGGTCTTTGTCTGTCAATATCTTTAGTATTTTCATTCTCCTTTCTGAAAATCAGTGCTCAGTACTCCTGGCACTGCTTGGCAGAAGGTGGAGAAAATCAGCGAGGGACAAGGAGACACTAGCTACAGGTGACATGAGGCCATCCACTAGACAAGGAGTGGAGATAGAGTTAAGGTGAATGTCCTAGTAGTTAATGGTTTATTCTGTGTAGCTTTATGGGTACTAAAATTACTGCTGTAAAGTTCATTGTCGAGTGATTTCTAACCCCTTACTGACCCAGAAGTTTTTAGTCTGTTTGTTTTCTTGCTGTGTCAGAGGCACCATTTATCCTTTTTTATCCCATGTGTCTTGGCTTTTGTTTTCGGACGGCTTTGAAGTAACATCCAGTTTATGATTGATTGTGCGCTAAATGTTTTTCTGTTTTGCTGGGCTGAAAACCTTAGTAGGCAAGTGTTTAAGTGTCAAGCCTGTTGTTATTGCTTAAATTTCCACTCCTGAGGGATGTGCAAGTAGTTCTCCCTTCTTAGAAGTGACAAGGTGATAACCAAAGTAAAACTAAAAACCTTGGCTCTCCCAGTAGAAAGGAAGTCTCGAGCTTTGCCTGTTCCAGCTGAAAAGATGGTTTTGCATCAAGGCCAGGTTGGTTACTCTTGTGGCTAATGCAATTAGCGCTCTTAATTGCCATCCTTTCGAAGGAGTCTTGAGCAGTCTGGGTAAGAGGGGGGCTGTGACGTAGATCCAAGTCTGGTCTCGCTGCTGGTGAAATTTGGGATGACAGGGGTGGCTGAGCTGGGCTTTTCCCCTCATTCTGTGTGCTGTCGTGACGTGGGGAAGCAGCAGCCCACCAACCTGCTGTTTGTCAGCTGTTACGGGGTAGGTGAGGTCTGTCCTCTTGATAGCGCAGCTGTGCTTTAGGGTTGTGCATGTTAACACTGCTATATGGCACACTCCTGCTTTTTCTTGAGTACGTTACAGAGGCTGGGTTCTGCCACTTCTGCGGTGGTTGTGCTGGGCCCACGCGTACCCCGGGGTCGAGGCTGGCCTCGTGTACACGACACAGCTAAAGAGTCTGTGTCCTGTTGATATCGCTATCGCTGCGTCTCTCCGTGCTTCCGTTAATGACTTCCATGCCTGATTAAAGTGTCTGTTAGAACAGAAGCTCAGCGTTGGACTCGTAATCAAGGGCACCATTGTGTTGCGCTAGCGAGAAGTTTTGCTGTGGCTGGGATTGTATTGCTCCATCTAGCTCCATCCTGTGTCTTTGTTTTCTTTGATGTGGAAGGTAGGAACGGGATGGAGGAGCTGAGAATTTTGCTGCTTGGTCAAGGCCTGATCTATTTTCTCTTTGTTTTCCAGGGATTAGGCTTGTGCAGGCAAGGGATGGACAGGGACTGGGTCATCCTTCTCCCCTTGGCTAACCGAAAGAGGGGGGTGAATGAATTGTGTCCTCCAGTGAGGCTGTAAATTCAGAAATCCTGTTGGAGAAGTTGCTATCAGAAGTGACGGGAATATATTTATGATTTAGGAGAACTTGCTTTTCCTTAATTCCTAACCCTGTGTTGGAACAGGGAGATGAAGGGCATGAAGCGGAGTAGGTCGAACAGCCTCTGAAGGACGCCCAAGGTCGAGATGGGAGTGTCGCAACCTCTGAGCTGCGAACCTTTTGAAGTGGCACGTGGTCGATGTGTCATTGCCCTTGCCCCCACTCAGGCACATTTTTACCTGTGACATACCAAGCAAATCGCCTGCTGCCTCAGGTGGGGAAGGGCTGTTAAACCTGTTCGACTTCGAGTCAGTCATTCTGGGCATTCTCTTCGTCTGCCCGGGTGAGGGTCAGGAGCCTGCAGAAGCCACCCGCTTGTGCCCGTGTCTGACGTCCCCTCTGCAGGACCAGCACTTAAAGCAGAAGCTCCTGTGGTGGTGAAGTTGGTTGAGTTCAGTAACTGCTCGCAAAAATAGTGGTAGACGTCCCTCCAGGGTCAGATAAGGACGCTGCAATGCTTGGGAACGATGTTTGAAGATCTTATTAGGGAAGAAATTGAACACTAAATTAGGTTTCTAGTTTGATTTAAAACTAGATACTAAGATCACTGCTGTTTGTGTTTTTTTGTTTTTTTTTTTTTAAAAAAAGCTTTGCAATTCTTGAAGCCAATAGCCATGTGCTGCTTTTCTCTGTCAGAATAAACTGGTTTTAACATAGGTAGCTGACTGCATTAATGTCCATCAAAATGCCGAGTTCATTGTGAAGAACGGGTCTGTCTGTATCATGTACACATAGATGTGCCTGGACAGTGGTAATGTCTCGGTATATTGGACATCTTTAGCAGGTGACTGCTAATAGTAATACTGACCAAAG
This sequence comes from Anser cygnoides, assembly GCF_040182565.1. Classification (NCBI taxonomy): domain Eukaryota; kingdom Metazoa; phylum Chordata; class Aves; order Anseriformes; family Anatidae; genus Anser; species Anser cygnoides. The sequence goes on along the minus strand of NC_089879.1, from coordinate 13,660,244 downwards.
CGATGAACGCTTCTGTTTGCACCTATTTTATTTTCCAGCTATTGCAACTTCCTACAAGACTGGGACAAGGCTGAGCACAGGGGTAGGTAGGGGGAATCCAGAAACTGAAAAGAGAGAGGGAAAGCGAGAGAACTGCAGTTGTTCAGTGCATGGGAGAAGGTTAAAGCATAAATACAGAAAATAAAAGCTCTGATAGAAAATCAGGGAAAACAAATAAAGCCTACTGATTTGAATAATGATGAAGTATCTGATTTTGCTCTGTTGCTCTTGCCACAGCTAACGTGCTCCTGAGTTGCTGTTTGTGCTTTTGGTGTGTCTCGGTGATCCATTTAATGTCACTAAAACAGGTGCCGCAGACACGGGCAAATCAGCTTTCTTCTTACTGTTCCAGCGAAGGATGTGACTCATTGCTGAAGCAATGGTTCATTTAGCAGAGCGGTTAAACTAAAAGTGTGGAACTTGTCAGGGTTTCCAGCGATAACTATTTCCTTTGGATATTTCTCGTGTTATGCATGCAGCAAGGAAAATGTTGAGTGTGGACACTGGTCTTTTAAGAATTGATTTGCAGGACGTAAGTTTAATTTATGTGAGCCTCAACACAGGTAGCTGCTTGGTAGTAGAAGCCCAGCTAGATTCGAAACCTACAGAAGAATATTAAATTGATCCTTTAATCTGTCAGTTCATTTGTCACTCCTGTTTTCTGTTTGGATATTACTAGTTTTGGGATGTTTTTGGAAAGGGCACTGGGAAAACTTGCAAACATTTTTCAGACAAAAGATGGTTTGTCTTCATGGCTGGAAGGGCTGATTTGGACACTTGCTCTGATTTTTTTTGTTGTTTTTATTTGGAAAACTGAAGTTCTTAGAAGTTAGATGGCCTTGGCTTTCTTTGTTCTTTCTGCCGTCTCAGACATCTGTATCAGCTCTCTCACCGAGCTCTTTATCTTACTTGGCTTTTCTGTGGATGCCTGGAGGCCTTGGCTCACATTCTCAAGAGTGTCCACTGGTTCAAGAAGCCATCACTGCTATCAAATTACCTTGACAGCTGTTGTCCCATTTCATATTTGCCATCCCCTCCCCCTGGCTCCCTTGTGATTTTTGGCAGAAACTGTGGCTATTGAGCAATAAAACTTGGATCTGTGAATCCTGTTGCTGGTGGGAAAATGAGATGAGAGCATACTAGTTAATGCCTTGCAACTTGACTTCTTGCTGATGTATAATCAGTAGCATCTTTCTTTAAAAACAAAACCTACCACTAGCTACTCTGGGGTTCAAGTAGATGGTTCATTTACTGTTCATCTGGAGTTGTTTGGTAGGTGCTGCTCTCCTAAAATAGCACGCTCTACGTAAAGATACGTATGATAGACAGGCTCTTGATCTGAAGCCTTTGACAAACTCCTATGCCTAAGGACTGCAAAAACAGCTGGGATGCTAATGGTAATGAATATTCCTACAAAAGTAATTCATAGGGCACTCTTTGCTTTGTCTTTGTGTTAGCTTTGTTCATGATCCTGCCCCTGCTTAACCAGAAATAGAGCTCACGTAATACCGTGTAGACTTTAAAGATGACCCTCCACGAAGCAATAGGTCTTGCTTAGATTTGAATTAGCAAAACGTGGAAGTGGTGTATAGGGGTGGTCCTCTTGTGTTTGGGGATTTCATTGCCTTTTCTTTTAAATGCAACCCTCAAACACTTCTGACAACTGACAAGTGGGACCAACCATCATAAGAGAGCTGCCGTCTCTGTAATCCTTTCCTTTTGAAGATGCTTGGCGTTTCCTTTGTCAGTTGTTTGAGAAGTTGGCTGCTGCATGGCATGCTCTAATCTCTACTGATCATTCCTCTTGTCCCTGTTGGAACATGTCAGCAACTAAATTTTGTGTAACATACTGGAAAAATTAGGGAGGAAGGAAGGAGCAGATCTTAATTGGAAAGATGACTGACAGAAAACGATTAAGGTACACAGAACGCTCAGTTCTGAGGAACTCTTACAGGGAAAGCATATAAAAAATTCTTCTGCTTGCAGTGTGTGTGATTTACTAGCTGATAACATCAGTGTGAAATGTAAAGCTTGTAAAAGTCTGGATCAGACCAGCCTTAATGCATGTCTTACAGCTCCCAAATTGCTGTGCCGAAGGGGGAAGCCTAGGCTCCTACTGGCACACGTGCTGGGACTGTTTTGTGTGTGTCGGTGGAGAAGGGTGTTCTGAGCAGTTGGTGAATAGTTCAGCTGTGTGTGGAGTGAAATCATTGCGCTGGTCTGGGGCTGTAAATTTGAGGGCTGGCACCCCAGGGCCCCATCCTGGTAGGAGCCGGTGGGTTGTGGCACTTCGTGGGGTCCCAGCATCTCGGGTGCAGTGGGGTCCTCCCGGGACGTGCCGAAGAGGAGCTGGGGCACAGCGCGACCGGCTGAGAGCATGGAAAGCGTGGGGTTAGAGATGGTGTCCTCTGACTTTGGAAAATCACTATTTTGTCAACATTACCCTGGAAAAGAAATATAAGGGAATAAAATAGAGAATGGATTACATCAAGATGAAAAATGAGTGAAGTGCCCCTCTGCTAGCTGTCACGCTTGAGTTGCAAGGTGGGATGCTCGGGTTTTTGGTTGACATACAGGGAAACAACTTTCTACTGACTTTTTTTTTCCCTTCTGTCCTTCTGAAGAAAACAAACTCTTAAGGCCTCAATTTGGTGTACAACCTGAGTAAAGAGTTTTTTCTCATATGAAAAAAAGAAGGTAATTTATTCTTCTTGCCCTGCATCCCTTGCTATTCTAGCACTTAATGTAAGCGTAAATAAGGTGCTCCTCGGGCTGGTCACTTAACGGAGATCACAGAAAGCGCTAGAAATACTTGAGTTTCCTGCGATCGCTGGCAAGCCTTGCGTTACGCAGCTACGGTTATTGTAGCAGTAGGGGACTTGTTAGTTTTCCAACTGCAGTTCCCAGTGAACGTGTCTGCTCTGCGGTGTGGACTCCTGCATGTTCAATGTTAAAATAGTTCTATAGCTTTCAGGCATCTTGCATTTCAAATATGGGTGGAGAAACAAGTGTTGGCCTTTAAGGCAGGGCTTTCAAAGCTTTTCGATATCAAAGGCCATGTTGACAACTTGGCAAGCGCTTGTGGGCCCATGTGTGTTAGATCTTTAGGATATGAGCTGATTTGCTGCAGGCGTTGGAAAGGATGTTTTGCATTGTTTAAGTGTATTGTCAGGTGTGTTATGCCCCGTCTTTGCAGCGTGGCTGCCGAAGTGTCTCCTGCTTTTGTGCTAGCCTTGGCTCGCTTTCCCGTCAGCCACAGATGGGGTTAACTTGGTGCTGCGGTCTCCTCCAGCTCCTGTCTTGTTGTCCAGTCTCTTCTGCTTAAACTGCTCTGGTGGAGAGTCCCAGCCCCTGCTGCAGGGCTGTGGCAGCTTTTGGGGAGCACGCCAGGCTCAGCCAGCAGGTCGCAGGGCGGAAGGAAGAGGCTCAGCCTCTCCCTGGTGTGGGAAAGTGGTAGGGTTCTGCAAACCCTGGAGAGCAGCCGGTTCGGGCAGGGCAGAGCCTGTCTATCCTGGTCAAGGTCTCAGAGGTCTTACCAGGTTACTTGTTTGTTGACTGTTTGAAATACCAGCATGTAGCTTCCGCTCCGCTCTTGCACTTTCCAACCTTACCGAACGGCTGCTCTGCTTTCTCATGCGGAGTGCAATAGCTTTGCTCAAATACTGCAGCAAAATAACACCTTTAGATGATGGAGGAACATCTTATCGGTACTTCATGACCCGTGCTGTACCTCTGTAAGGAGACTTATTTGCACTTTGAGGCAAGTACGAAGCTCAGTGCTACAACAGATTGTAGAAGGATAAATGCAGTATGCTCAGATGCACACAAGGCTTTTACATCGGCTCTGCTGCAACCAGCATAGCTATGGCAGTGCAGAGTGCGACCAGGATAGTTGTTTGGGTGCCTGTCTGCATGTTGGATAGATATTACTTAGCCAGAGCTCCATGCAAGCTGCAGCTGGCTCGCTCGCTGGAAGGAGCGAAGCTGGCATGGGCGCATCTGCTTTGATGTGTAGTCACAGGTTTTGGACTCAGGTGGAAGCATAATTCAGGCTACATTGTGCTGCGTGGAAAACTAAATACCAGATCTGTAGCAGTTTAGAGCAGAAGCAAGTTCTCCTAATGCCTGATCATGTGCTTTCACCACAAAGACCCTGTTTCTTCTTTTACTTAACTGAAGAATTCCATTAGATCAAAAGCTAGTTAAGGAAAATAGAGCCCCATGTGGTCCTGTGTGGTTACTTAGGCAAGTGCTATTTTTAGGAATCCCAATTGAGTAAGCCCTGGCTCTCGCTGCTGTTAAAATCCATGGAAGCAAAATTAAAACTTGTACCTTCATCTCAGCCGCATGTAGGCCGCTTGGCTCTACCCACCTGGTTTTTCCTCACTTGTCCCTCCCCCAGCTCGTTCCCTGCTTTGGGGGGATTTCTGCCTTTCCGATGGAGAGTTCATCAGCTCCTTGGGTGGGGAGATGTGGAATAGGGCAGGTAGGAACTAATGAGTTGTTCGCATCCTGCACCTCAGAGGGTCATTTTCGGAGCTGTTAATGAGCTCTTGTCCTCCCGTCCTAGGGATGCTGCTCGGCTGTTTCTCCTCGCTTTAGGTTCTGTGGCCCAGTTTCACTGGTGTGTGGAAGATGCTCCTTGCCTGCTTCTCTGCCTACCGAGAGCAGAGAGCCTAGGTTTGCAAAACGTGACTTGTTTGCAGCTTTTTCACCTCGGTGCTGCTGGATGAAACTTCTTGCTTGCAAAATTTTCTGTACAGCCTTGTAGGATCATTTGGGGGGCTGGGGTGGGGTGATGAAAGACTTTTTTTAAATCCAAAAGAAATGGCAAACAGCTTCCTCTCCACAATATCACGTCTCTGCTTACAACGTGCAGAATATAGATTTCATTGGTTATTTTTGTGAGTATTTGTCTCTCAGTTGGAGCAGAAAAGCAGGGGAGGGGTAAGGTGGAGGGGATGGCAGGAGGAATAACAAGAGGCTAAAGCCTGAGAAAGCCTTGGGAGCGTGGCTCCAGGGAAAGCCTGCTGAATGCTTTTGAGCAGACTCAAAAGGCTGAGAAGTGTAAGTGGGTACTTTGTTCTGGTTCATACTGTTTGTACAAAGTTATTTTCTATAATTCTTTATTTAAGAAAAAAATATTGTGAGGGAATCACTGCCACAATTCTAAGTAGAAGAATAAATTTGTAAGGGCCTGGGTATTTGTCCAAAGTACTTGGTTCAGAAGTGAGGGTGAACAGTGTCTTGAGTCTGAAGACCCTCTACTGGCTCATAATTTCCTTCAGATTATGTGATCACTGCTTGAAGAAGCCCGTGTCTAAACAAAACCTTTCTGAGATCTTGTGTCAGGGCTAAATTTTGCATTACTGGGCTGTGTGGAGGAGGCATTGTATAAAACTCTTCTACCTGAACTCAACTTTCTGCTGAGTATTTATTCACAGAGACCAAAAAGGAAGTGGTTACTGCTTCTCAGGGCTAGAATCTTTTTCTATCTTGATGATTCGGAGGCTTTACTGCTTCCAATCACAGAACGGAAGCCTAAGGAAATAATCCCAAATTCTTTGAAAAATGTGGAACAGATAACCAACTAAGCTGCCCTTCACACGAACTGGTGATCAGAAGCAGCATCAATATTGAACTGCTGCAAAGATTGGCTGTACAAAGCTGCAAGACGGGGAGCCAGGAGTTTTGGTCATGCAATATTAATCACTTTCCTTGCAGAAAAAGAAACTGAGGCAATGTCGTGTTGCTGCAGCTTAACTGAAGAGCAGGCCACTGTCAAGCTATGGGGTAGAATTAGAGGGATGCAGTGTCCCGTGGTGACAACCACTGAACTGCCAGGCAAGATGGGACATCAAGCGAACTGAACAGACACAGCATTTCTCACTTGTAACTGGAGAAGAAAATGTGCATTGTGATGCTGTTTAGTCTGTCAAACCAGTTCTGTAAATGTACTTTTTTTGCCAAAACTCACACTTTCTGGGTGGCACTGCAATGTGTGACTTTGCAAGCTAGCATGCTAGTCAGCTTTTTCTGACTTTTTTTCCTTCTCTGAAAGTTGTTGCTTCACTAATGGTATTTTCCTATGAATTTTATTATTCTTTGATATCTCATAACTGTATTTTGTACTTTAGCGTGGTTTTCACCTTGACTTCCTTTTGGGATATAGGGTGGCCTAGGCATCATCGGTAGCGTGCCTTCATCTTGAAGAGAGATGGTAATTTTAAGATAGATGTTTTGCAAGAGACAGGTGAGAACTGCGACTTAAGAGCAATTAAATCCCAGCAGTGTTTTTAATCGTTTTCTTATGATGGAAGTTTTCTGAAAAATCAACTGTGGACATGTTGTGCTTTAGAGCACACAAAGCAGAAAGCAAAAGCTGACTGAATTTGAAAGGCTGAGAGCCACGGTGTTCATTCAGCGTCATGTCTGACTTCAGCTGAAGTGATAGGGGACGGTTAGTTCCAACTGTGTTACCTTTAAATGGCAAATAGCATTGCTATTCATACCTTGCTGCGGTCCCATGCCTCTCCTCTGAGGGAGGAGGGCGACTGTGATGCTTTTGAGAGCTGCAGGGGGTGTGGGAAGGCTGGTGGCAGGAGGGCACTGTGAGGAGCTGGCAAAGAGCAGCTCAGCAGCAGGACTTCGGCTCTTGCATCACCAGCTCGCACCTCTTCAGGAAGGCACCTGCAGCTCCTATTCCCCAGTAGACGACGTAGTAGTGAATGTTAAGCAGGGAAGGCTGCCTGCATCGGGAATTACAACATCCCAAAAAATCCCCCTGCTTTGTTTCCCCTCCCAGCCAAGCTGCGCGGAGGGAGAAGCTGACTCACGTCAACCTGCGTTACAGCCCGCTTTGGGTAGAGCGGTCGGAAAACTGTGTCACTTCAGCCCAAGAGAGCTGTAGGAACAGCAGTGTGGTAATATATTAAAATTACATCAAAGGCTTGGGGAGATTTTAATGAGATCAGCCTCGTATTTATTTTCATGGCTAGGAGCAGAAATAACTGAGTAATGTCATGGAAATATTTTAGAATGGGGAGATGTAACAGCCAAGGCTGTCTCCGTGCTGGCCAAAGGCATTGTTAACTCCAGGCTGGCTGCCCCAATTTAGGGAACTGAGGGCTTGTAGGTCAAGGGCTTAGGCAGAGCAGAGGCCTGCTGAAGGCCCTGGAAGTGCTAAAGCCAGGTGAGCATGGCAGATCACTGCTTGCCTCAGCTTTCCTCTTCATGACAGCAACGTGGCAAATTCATTAGGGTTTTTCCTTGCAGACAGATGGGGGGGAGGACTTCCAGTCATTTCAAGGCCTTACATTTTTAAGAATGCCCCAAATTGCAGGAGAATGGGTGTTTTCTTTGCAATCATCTCACCATCCTCTCCTGTCCTTCATGTTCCCAAAGCTTGTTTCAGCTCTCTGCAAAGCTCTGGGCTCCTTCATACACGGGTGCTTGTGGGATGCTGAGGGTGTTCCCAGAGTCCTGTTGCCTTGTTGAGGTTGTGGAGGGCAGCATGTGCCTGTGTCAGCAAGCTGTTGGTAAAGATTGTGTTTGTGAGAAGGTTTCCGTGTATTCCCTTGTGTTTCTGTGGTTTCATCCTCTCAGGAGGCCACATGTGCTATTGTTAGTGCTGCATGGACTGTATTTGTGCATGTAGGAGCCCAAATATTTTATATCACTTTGCTTAAAATTAAGAGAAATGTTACTTGTCTGGTCAGAGGCTGGTTGGAAGCAGCGTGTGTGGCCATGCTAGAAACAAACCGATCTGATCTGGCAATCCGTGTGCTGCAACTGCTAGGCTAGTCCGCGGCTTGTGAAGGTCGTCTGTGTGTTGCTTTTCAGCAGCAAAGGCTTTAGGTGCTAGAGCTTGGGCCCTGTCCCTGCAGCTCCAGGGGCATGCATCGCTGGGGTGGATGGCAGTCATGTCCCAGGAGGCTCAGGAAAGCCATGGGCTGAATCAGCGGTGAATGTATTTGGCAAAGCCTTTGCATCTCCCAAAGTCATCTTGAGTCAGTGGTGGCTGGTGAAGATGCAGATGTCAGGCTGGAATGGTGTAGTCTGACCCCTGCATTCGTTCTGAGCTCTGGATTGTCCTGACTTTGTCCTCTTCAAAGTCGAACTTTGTTAGAAATTATAGTCTGACCCTGAAACATCACTTTAATCTGCCTTTGATCAGAGAGGAGATGCTTTTCGATTTCCAAAATGCTTTAATTGCCTTCTGTATTGTCTTTTCATGGCTTAAATTGGACACTTAAACATATGGCCAAAGACTCTGAGTCTCTGGGCTCCTTAAAGTAGTGAATGAGGGTTGTCTTCGTCCTGCCAATGCAGCATTACAGTTTGATAGAAAGAGGATAATAGAATGCGACTGCCTGAGATGAGCAGTTGCTTCATTGTGCATGACAGAGCAAGTCAATTTTCCTCCCATCGCTTTTCCTCTTGGGAGACAACATGCCAAAACAGGCAGTACCCTGTACTCTGAAGGTTCAGGATGGCACAGTGAGGTTAGTTCTCCCCCCGGCCTAAATAATTCTGCCTTTGGAAGTCCTAGCACAGGAATTCAGATGTCCTAGGAGTATGTTGTGCGTTTACTGCTTCACTAAAAGATGGCTAGTTGCTTTTTACTCTTGTGATCTCAGATGCTTTTTAGAATTCTGCAGTCAGACGAGAAATGTAGCTGTCTTAAGCTTTAAGGTGCTTGCGAAGAAGATTTGCCTCAGCTATGTGTGTTCTGCTTACAGAGAATCTCTTCTGGAAAAGTGCTTTTTTCCTCTATCAACACAAGTGTTTTCTCGTGTTTTCTAACATGAAAAGTACAACATTGTACAGTTAGATGAATTATTAAAACTGTTGTGCGAAACTGGCATATGCACCATCCCTCAAGGAGAGGGAAATGAGATAGCAATCATTTTAATCTATCAAATGTTGTGTTGTAGAAAGAGTAATGCAATCTAAGAAGACTCGCTATGAATTTTAAATAGGGATAATGGAAGCAGTATGGAATTTTAAACAGTATGGAAGCAATCCGTGCACATTTAGGAAAGAAACTTCGGAAACTTAGCGTGGTAGAGATGTGTAAGACCAGGGTTTCAGCAAGTGAGTGTTTTGGTTGTCTCTGGTAGTCTAATGTGCCAATAAAGGCACCACATTTTTAGGAAAAGCTCTGCTACTGCTATGTAAGAAGGATAAAATAAGAAATGTTCTTCACAGACAACTTTTTGTTTTACTTATGGTGGACAGTAGTTCAGTTGCATCATGAAGTTACTGAAATGTCCTGAAGGTCTCAAAGAAAGGCACGATCTAGGATATTACTACATAAAACTTTGGGTTACAAGAAGGTAGGAGCTAAAAGCAGACGGTTGGAGTAATCGCCTTGAATAACTACTCATAAAAACTCCTAATTAGCAGTAACTTCTGTAGATGGCAAGAGTGCTGCTGTTTATGCCTGCAGGTGTCTAATCTGTAATGCTGAAACTACAGCTGAGTCATGAAAATGGTGGTACCTTAAAGTTGATATACGCTGCACTGGGTTTCTCAAGAAGATGTTTTGCACAGCACAGAGGATAATTTATGAAACTGAAAATGTTGTAGAAGAAATGATGTGCAAAGGCTTCTTCTTTGATGAGTCAGCCGATCACTCGTGACTCAGTAGGTGTTTGTGAGGTCTCCAGCTGAAGCAGACCCTCTAGTGCCCTGCAAGCACAAAAGGTACTCGTGGTTAAGCCGTGTGTAACCTGTCCCCGTTTGTTGTTAGCCAGCTCAGCAGACCCGTTGTCCTCTGGTTTGAGTGCTCTATAAAGTATTTTTACAAATTTTAGAAGAAAAAAGTTCTCTCAGCATGCAGAAATAAAGGGAACTGCAGAATATATAGCTTGAAAAAGCCCACCCGTGACCTCTTAAGCCTGTTGAGTTAAGGATGTCTTTTCTGGGCAGAACTTCTGCGACCTACAAAATACTCCATCCTGGAGCAAGCTGCCTTGTTCAGTGCCACACTATGTTACTAACCTCAGTTGGATAGCGGGGCTCACTTTCCCTGTCTGGAAATGGACAATCTATACACTTTTTATAAATCACTCGGGGTGGGGGTGAGGTGGTAGGCGTTACCTGTTTTGTTTTTTTTTTTTGGTGCATCAGTTTTTTATAGACTCTTTTTCAGGTGAAAATGAATGCATGCCTACAGCGAGGCAGAAAGGTGTTAAAGACTGACATCTATTTAGTGATCCCTTCGCAGCCAGAAGAGCAATAGCCAGCAGTGCAGCAAGGCCAAGGTCTGCTACCTCCACTAAATTGAAAACGGAGACATCAGTGAAGTAACTGCTCAACATGAAGTCTAATTAAAAGAGCTTCCAGTTTGCCAGATTCTTATCAGATGTCTGTTCTGAGGCATTTGAAAGCCAGCACAGTTGCTGAAATGGGGTGTGGGCTCATTAGTCCATGAGCAGAAGACCACGGCGTACGTTAGGCTGGTGGTGCTTGGTCCTTCTCTTCCAGTTGAAGATGCCCCGGTGGAAAGAGATCCTAGTGCAACTCCTGGTACCCTGTCTGTTCAGTTAGCTTGTCAAAGTAATTTTCTTATGTTGCCTTCACCAGAGGGGGACCAACACAGCATGAAGATAAAACCTGCTCTCCATCTGTTTTATCTGTAGTCGTTAATTAGAAACTGATGAAAGAAACAGACTTTGGTTCTTTTTAATTCAGGCAGTCTGCATACTGAAGCGTGGTAATTCATAGCCAAGTAGAGCTCACGGCTGAAACTAAGATAAGCCGGGTTTGTTCACACAGCGATGGAGGCTTTATACGAGTTATTTAGGTGCTGTGCTTCTGGATGCTTGCAAAAGGAGGCTCTTACAGTATGAGCTCTAAAAATCCCTTTATGTATTTGCATGCCTTAATCCTCCAAATGGCTTGTATTGCAATTGTGTAGTTAGAGCCTTGGGGATTTCTAGGTGACTTCTACAACTTGTAACAAATGGCACTTCCTAAATTAAAATAATCTTGAATCCTGACAGTGGGGGATGAATCACAGTATCATAGAATGGTTTGGGTAGGAAGGGACCTTAAAGACCATATACTTCTGGGGTTTTCCTCTGTGGTATGTCTCCTTTCAGCTCTGACTTTTCTCACTATGTGTCGTTTTTGCAGTCTGAATTGAGCTGACAGAAAGACTTGGGGTGGAATTACCCTCTGCATCCCATCACTACCACTGAGCTTGGGAGCTGTGTTCCCTCCCTGCAGTCTCTCTGGTCTGAAGAGGCATTTTTCTTCAGGTACTTGTCAGAGTGGGTCCTCTGGACTTCTGAATTCAACCAGAAAGGAAGCATGCTTTTTACTTCGGGTGTCAAAGTTCTGGAGAAGGTAGATTGGGAGAGGTCAGGAGATACCATATGAGGATGCAGACACAATCTAGTTTGATAAACCTTTATCTAAAATAGACAGAATCCGTTATCCTGAGGAACTTGTCGTTTTTTACAGGCTAGAGAATACATGCAGCTACTGAAAATGTGGGTTTTAAAGATAAATAACTGGACTTGATACTTGGGTTATGTATTGGCTCTATTATAGTTTCTTCAGAGATATTCTCAACCTAGTGCTTCTTCCAGTTCTGGTACATAATAGAAATTTATAGTAATTTCTGACTTTAAGTTCTTCTTGTCTTTGAAAAATACAAAAGCAGAGGCAGGAATTCCCCAGTTTCTTTTAAACCGAGGACAGTCGTCATCCGTGTCCTGACCCCACCTAGGCCCCAACCCCTCAGAAGCAAGTATTTGTCTGTGCTGCTTTAGTATGCCACCTGCACAATGCTCTGCACGTCTGAGCTCTCGATACACGCTTGCACAATGCCTGCTTCAACAGGGCTACGTGACCTCCACCTGCCACGTGATACATGTATTATCAAATGGGAAAAGTGTTTTAATTTCTTCATATCGGTTTTGAGAGAGCTCCATGTCCAGTTGTGCAAAGCTTCATGGGGCTCCCCAGTGTTGCCAAAGGAGTATTTGCATTTGTAGCTTGCTATGACTTCCCACAAATTTCACATTTTTGAGAAGGTCGATGGAAATACATGAAAAAAGGCTTATGCGTGTTGTGCTGTTCTTTTCTAAATAGTTAATAGTTTAATTGTCTGAAAATGCTATTGTGGATTGCAATGCCAAATTGAACACTGTGTTTAACCTAGGAGATGTAGTCTCTCACAATTCTGTTAAACCTTATCAAAATTTGAGTTTTATCAGCCAGTTGGGCAGCTCGTGCTAGGAAAGCTTGAGTCAAATGGGGATTTCTCAGGATGTCTGAAATTGTCTCTACTTACACTGCTTCGTAATTTTTTTTAAAGCACCGTTAAGAGGTTCTAAGAATAAGATTCCCGTCTAGTTCACTTCCCTGCCTGTTTCTAAGACTGTGCAAGAAGGGAGCACAGAAACTGGCACGGTATCTCCACCTTTAGTGTGTGCTCTCTGCTGTTGCTCTTAGCATGGAGATCTGTAGGGATCGTGCACTGCGTGCGGAACCAGCATTTGCTGGTTCAAAGGAATCCAACTCATTTGTTGTCCTTCAGGTTATTTTTATAAAGGTGCTTTGTTGGGTAAGCAAAACATTTTTCTGAATAGGCACATATCCAGAAAGCGTCATAAGTCATGCTGCAAAGGACACAGTACGGTGGCAAACAGCCCTGGAAGTCAAGGATGTCCTTCAGGTGGGCGCGTTCTCAGCTCTCGAGCCTGCAGGTTCAGCAGCTGCTCTGAGTTCAGATAGTTACCATAACCTGGCAGGAAAAATAAGTGCAAAACCCAAACAAGTTTTTTTTTTGGAGAGCAGCATGATTTAAGGTGAAATGAGAAGTTGCATTTTGCCCTCCTTTATTTTAGTCTGCGCTGTTGTTCTGTCTGTGTGGTCTCAGCAGTGCTGAAGGCTATCGCGGGGGTTAGAGAAATGGCTCCTTCTTGTGTTGCTGGGAAGGAACTAGGTCCTTCTAGGGCTGCTGGGCCGAGTAGCGACACTGAGGATAGTGTCCTCTTCTTTCTTCATGTTGGTGGCCAGTTTAGCTGACCTTCCAGAGTAGATAGATGTCATTCTGTGTATAGCTTTTATTTGAGTTGAGAACCCCGTGGGAACTGGGGCTTTTTACAGCAGAGAAAGGCTATTGGGAAGCTTCATGTGATGATGTTGATGTCGCTTAGAGGGCAGGGTCCGTTGCTTGGCAGGAAGCATGTGTTTGACCTCTCACAAAGCTATGGTCTTCATGCTGGTGGTCATTAATTCCATTCCTTTTAAGGCAGGGGTGAGATTATCTCGATGTCTCAACCTTCCTTGGTTCCCGCTGGATAGCACTGACCTGGGCGTAGTCTGGAGGCTGTTTGTCTAGATCTGACTATCTTCTCCTGACAGACCATGGAGATCTGGTGTCCATTCTTGCACTGCTTGTCCTTGTCAGCTGTCCCTGTGGCTGTGGAGTTTTGTTGACACACCTTTCCTCTGCTGGAGAGATCTAAGCAGCCCTGGCCTTGCACGGCTTCGTTCTCTGTGGTGGTACACACAGGCTGAGACTGCCGATGCCTTTGCCATCGCTTGGTCATACCTGAAATTGAAAGAGGTGTGTAACCTAGACCTCCCAACAAATGGCTCCCTCTCCTCTACTTTGAACAGGTGTGCTCTGAAATTCATTCCTCTTAAACTCTGTTAAAAGCTGATTTTGTGTTAGATGCGAGGTGTTCCTTGGTTAACTGGGGCTAGCTGGCCATCTAGGGATCCCTAGCTGAAATTACCCTGCGGAGCATGTGTCTCCTGTCCCGTGTTCGAACGTGCCTCATTTGGAAACAGATCGAGTAAGATTTCTGTGTAGAGAAGATGAAAGTTAGTTAGTTACTACTACTTCGTGTGGTAATCAGGGCTGTGCAGAGATGCTGCTGGGAAAGGAACATAGACCTTTGGGCTCAGATGCGGGCACTGTGTATGGCAGCATGAATGATGCACCTGGGATGCCTCCACAGCTCTCAAGTGGTGGCTGAGAAGTGTAGACTTCTGATCTAGGACAACAGAAACCTAACCATCTAGTACGCTCGAAGGCAGAAACAGACAGTCTTACTTTCAAATGGCTTTTAAAACTGTGGTAGGAAGGCTTGCCAGTGCACTTGGACGTTCCCTTAGTGAAAAAGGTCATGTTCCTCCTCCTGTGATGTTCTTCTACATCACAGGAGATGCGTGCTACCATCTTCAGTTGTCTGAAGCAAATATATTTGATTTTCTCTATGAGCTCTTTGTGTGTCTGGTCGAAATGGTGGGAGGTCAAACCTCAAGATTTGGTTGGCATGGATGACAAAATACTGGTGTCAAGACAAGCATGCTTTGTTTAAACTGCGTGCAGCTGCCCATTGAAATGGCCGTGGTACTGTACCATCTGTTGCTGTGAGGGGACACTAGTTTTGGTTTTTCCTATTTGCAAAACTCTCCTGGAAAAAATCCAAACACCAGTGTTCCAGGTTACTGTATTCAGTGTATAATTAGTGATAACAATGCAAATTAACACTGTTTCCTTAGACCCTATAGAGGTCGGTTTCTAAGTGAGGATGAAGTGCATTTTGCATGTTTGCATCCTGCACAGTGCAAGTAGTTTCTGATATGGCTTAACTGTGTGGCAATGTGAAAGCTTAAAAAACAACTTGCCTTTTTCACTGCTGTTAATGCAGGTGAGAAATGTTGAGAAACTACCTCAAACTTGAGTGAAAGGCTGCTGATGAGGAAAAAAGCACTTGTTCTGTAATGGCAAATACTTGGAATCCTGTTCCTTCAGGGCAACCGTTCTTTGACTCATCATTGCTAGAAATTCTTCAGTGGCTATAAAATGATGCAACATTATACTTTGTTAGGCATAAATGCACCTATGAAATTGTTCCCATGCTGGAAAGCAAGCATCTTTGCAGTCTCCTTTGCTAGTGCTGACCCCACTAATTCAACTCTCTTTATTTTGCAACATCAAAGCTGATAACATAGATGCTGAGTTTGAGTTCCACAGAGATGACTCAAACATGATTTCTGTAAATCATCAGATAAAATTGATATAGTGGCTATAAATAAAAAAAATATTCCGCTTAAAACAGAGGAATTCAGAGTTTGAATCAGGTTGCTTACCTAGGACACTGGCAAAACTCCAAGATAGGCCTAATTAGAAATGTTAATAAATATTGCAGGTTTGAATTCAACTTTAATCCTGAGTAAAGGATGGAATAGCGAGTGAAAATGTAGGTTGCAGGAGCTGGGTGATTACTTGGAAGAAACCTGCGAATTGAAGGCAGGAAAGGATGGAGAACGTATAGTTTCTGTGCTGTAAAACAGCTTGCATGAATTCAGGTATTGGCACTGAATTTGGGGTGTGGTAGGAGGGGGCCACTCATGCTCAAGGATTTTCATGGAATTGTATGTGCAAACAGCCAGCCTACCCATGGATACGACAGGGCTAAGTTCTGCCCCCACACTTGCACAGCCACTCAGACCTCCTGTAAGGAGTGAAAAAGATGCTCTTGATCTGCAAACTTCATCCCCAAAATAATGTGAAGTGACTCCCACTTCTGTTCTTCAGTCTGAGAATAAAGTACAGCATGCAACGTATGCCTTAATTTTTGGTGGGTGCTGCTGAAAAATCAGGCTTCTTAAGTAGAGTCCACATTTTTTTCTGCCAAATACATTGAGCCTGATAGATAGCCTTCAAGATCCTCATCAACCAATAACTATTCCTATTATAAAATATGCTAAGTAGTGAAGCTAATCTGAGGAAAAACAGTCTAACTATAACTGAATGTACTTAAGGATAATAAGGATTTTTTGTTGATTTGTATCCTCTGTGTTTTGTCTGTAGCAGTGTCACCAATTTGTCAGACTTGTACATCTACTTCAGGTGAAACCCCTCAAGCAGAGCAAGATGATGATTTGGCCACTAAAAAGCAAAGCAGTCTTAATTGGAGCGGTGACTGCTGCTTGGTATCTGGGATGTGAAGGAATGAGTTCACGTGATAATTACTAGAGTTCAGGATGGAAGAGGCCTAGCAGTTAACCCTGCAGGTTAAGGATGCCTCTCCTTAACTTACAGCTTGACTATTGATAAGGGATGAGTAGGGGAAACTGACCCTCTTTAACTATTTATTCCTTTTCTTTACCCTATAAGGTTTCTTTGTGGCCTCGCTCCTGCAGAGGGAAGCACTGCCTGCGAACTTGCATTGGGTAGGAAGGTGAGGGAGGGTGAAACCTGGTATGCTTCTCGGTAGGATGCTCTCTGGGTGATTTTGCAGCTTCTCTGCAGCAGCTCTTCAGAATTGCTGTGATGCTCCGGTGGGAAGGTCAGTGCTGAGGAATGTGTTAAGACTCGATCTATCGGCAGCACTCTGGAGTAGGGATTTTGGAAGATTCTCACTGGTTCCAGACTTCAGCTCTTTCAAACCTCTCGGAGAGAATTTATGTCAGTTGTGCACATGTTTTGGAGTGGGCTGGGGTTGTGACCTGGATCATATTCTGCTGTGGTAACTTGTAAATGAATCCTGCTTTGATATCCCACATCACAAAACACGCCTTCTTATCTGCCTTTCTGGCCACTTAAGTATAGCAAGAACTCCTCACCTTCTTTTCCAGCCAGGCTGAAGAGCTGCTGTGACAAAAGCCTGTGCACAGGGGCGGCCTGTGTTCCTGGCAGCTAGCAGGCTGGCTGTTGTGGCCACGGTTGCTTAGGAGCCCGGAGATGGTCTGAATTTTTGTCTGACTTGAAAGCAAAATCAATATTGATCTTATTTTAAGATTGTGCACGGGAGAAAGGAGGTGATGAATCTCCACCCTGATGCTTTCGGACCAGTTTCACTTCCCACACGTGGCGTCTAAATGCAGTTGGTGTGGGAGCTGCGTCAAAATGCTTTGTTGCCTTCTGCTGCGGGCGTCCTTGTTTGCTGAGAAGGGTTGGTGACTTTACGCTTGCGAAGCTGGATATTCTTTCGTTCTTGAGAAACGAGCAACACTTTCTTTTTTGTTTTTCAGTGGTTAATGAGCAACAGGCTTGTGTGGATACTTAAATATTAAGCAGGAGGGAATGTAGCAACAACACGTCTTAGACAAGAGAGTCCTACCTTCTCTTTGTTCCTACATTCCCATGAGTTCTTCCTGCTGTAGGGAGTCAGATCTGGTTGCAGACATAGGCTATTACACTAGGATACCTTTTAGTCATAACTACAGTGGCTGTGATTTGTCTAAGCGTAGCAGTTTTGACAACCCAGTTCACAAAACACTTGCATGTGCATGCTTTACGTTTCAGAACAGCTTGTCTTCGTGAAGCAGTGGTTACTGATTAAGAGAAAGTTTAAAAAGTCCTAATGCTACAGCGGACAAGATTAGCTTCTTAAATGTCAAAAATAAGTTATTTTTCTATAAATGAGAGGATTTCTGAAAGTCACTCAACCTACGTTATGCTTAAGGACCTGTTGTTTAAACAGAAACAGCTCCGTGAATACTCATTAATCGCATCTGGTCTGTTCTTCCTGTCGCATGTCCAAACACTCACTGTTGTGAATCACTTGATTTTTTTTTTTTTTTTCCCAAGGAATTAAGGCTGCTGGCTTTA
This sequence comes from Anser cygnoides, assembly GCF_040182565.1. Lineage (NCBI taxonomy): Eukaryota > Metazoa > Chordata > Aves > Anseriformes > Anatidae > Anser > Anser cygnoides. The sequence goes on along the minus strand of NC_089879.1, from coordinate 13,642,615 downwards.
TTTCCTGCCTCCTTTTCTTCACCCACGCAAGAAACTCTGTGTGGTGGTACTGTATCCCCCCTGAGCCCTCGGGAGCAGTGCTGCTTCCCAGCACGGCATTCGCTGCTTGGCAGTGGCCGCACACAAGCCAGCAGGAAAACGAAGATGATCTTTAAGATCTGATGGTAGCAGAGCGTTGTCCCGGCACTGTAATTCCCAGTTTCACAACAAATACCTCTAGTCAGCCCCACCGTTAACTGTCAGGATTGCCGTAGGTATGATCTAGCAATAATATCATCTTGTGATGGTTGGAACATCCCTGCTAATTGCTAACTGGGACGTGTGCTTAGCGCAGTGTGTCCTGGCACCGACGGCTGTTTGTGGACGATAAGAGCACTTTGCTGTCCCTGTACGCACATGCATGCGGCCATTCACTCGTCTTGGTACCAGAGCTGCTTTTAAAAAGGGGAGTCCGAGTAGGAGACGAGCGTGACGTTGTTGTATCTTTCTCTGTGTAGATTGACTGCCCAGTCACATAAAGATATTAATCTCTGCAAACATTGAGTTGAAACTCTTATCCACACTGATTCTTAGAAACCAAACTGCATTTTCAGTTATAAGTGTTGAGCTTCCAGCAAGAAAAGAGCTGTTTGGCTGACTATTCAATCCCAGTCAAAGCTGGGGAGGGTTACATTTCCCTAGTGCGCAGGCAGCAGGTAAACCTGCTCCATCCACCTGGTAAATATGATTTCTAGCTTTGAGATCTGTAACAAAAAGTCTTAAGTAATGAAACTAAGTTCTAGCTTCCTTGCTATTGATTTAAGAGCCACATTGCTACTTTTTTTTTTTTTTTTAAACTGGGGGTCCAGTTAGGTAACTTACTGTGCTATTTGCTTGCATTGTGAGAAACTTGGAGAGTGCAAGAGAAGCTGAGGAAAAGCATGTCTGGAGGTCTGTGTTATGCTGCTTTGCTACCAGGAAGGCCTCTTTGCTACCAAAAAAAAATACGTCAACTACACACAGTCCTTCATCCTTCCTTCCTGAGCCTGAGTGCAGGTTGTGATTGCACTGACGCTCTCTAGTTCTGCCTTCAATTTTTTGCTGGGTGTTTTCAGTTTTTGTTATTCCTGCTTGGGTTGTCTCTTCATATTCCTTCTCGTGTGTCGTGTTAGGGAACAAGGTATTTTATTTTTGTGGAGGAAGGAAAGGGGAAGAGGGAAACTAGATGGTTTTTATCAAAGAGTTCCCAGAGTGCTGAAACTTTGCTTGCTGTGGCACTATTTGCTGTGCCCGGTTACATTCCCACAGCTTAACGGAGACTGTAGGGCTTTTATTAGTAATTAGCTCGGTGTGGCTTTAGGGCTTTCGGACACGAGTAGTTGTTTTCATTGGGGGTATTAATTATGAATCACAAACCTGTAAACAGCTATAGCCAAGAATGTGCACGTTTGCAGATATGACTGTTTTGCTGTTCAGCTCTGGGTTAGCTCTGCACTGCCCTCATTGTTGTTGCAGAGAAGTGTATGGAAAACATGTTTTTAACCTCCTAGATGCTATTGAGTTCCTGCCTTGCAGTCTGTGAAACTGGAGGAGAACGGGTCCAGTCGTTCGCTTTGTAAGTGGTCTGCTTTAAATAGGGTGTTTGAACAGGTGGAAGCAAGGCTTCAGAGCCCAATTTTCAAAAGGCCGCCCTTCCAAGATCTTCTTATAAACATGCTTTGAATTTACTTGGTTCCCATTTTCAGGGATGGGGAGAGGCAGTTTAGAGAGAACAGTTTTTCCTGATTATATTTCTTTTTTGAGAGCAGCAGTACCAGACTAAGAAACAAAATGAAATTCTCTTCCTATCATAGTTGATAGCAAATCTTCCTTTTAACCCAGTTGAGCTTAGTTTTCACTCTTCTGTGTGGGAAGAGCTTGCTAACAACTCAAAGAAACAGGATCCTCAATATTACCAGCAATTTTGGGAGGCTCTTAACAGCCTCTTGTGGCTGTTGAAATTCAGCAGGATGGATAGCACGGCCTCAGGTCAGAGGCCCGGTGGAGGTGGTGGGAAGTTTGGATTTCTGCTGCAGAAATGGGCTGTGACCCTGTGGGATGGATAGCTCTTGACCACTGGATTTATCAACAAGAAGGGCAAGGTGGGGCCCCAGCCTGAAACAGGTAACTTCGTAATTCTCTGGTCACGAGCTGTGAGAAAGCAAAACCTGTTTAATGTGTGTTGGATTGTTGATGTCTGTGACAGAAGGAGCTGCTGTTTTGGGAAGGTGCTGTTACGCTTTGCTAGCTGTCCTTTCATAACGAGAAGAGGGGCATCTTCCTCTTAGACCCTGCTTTGTGTGCAGGCCATCAGAAACTCAGTTTGCGCCAGGCAGCGGTTGTCTTGTGTCCCTCCAAACCTTCCCCTGTCGTTAGGCTTGCTTGTTTTTCCCAGCAGGTTCCTTCTTCCCCTCCACTTGCTCTTCTCCTGTTTTTTACTTAGAGCTTTCCCAATACCTGTTTAACCACAAAACAAACAAACAAAAGAAAATAATTTCATAGAAGTGGTAAGTTGGCTTTTGAAAAGTAATTTTCTTGGGCAAATTCTTGAGGTATTTTCATTATCGCTAATTTCCTTGCTTTAAATGTGCTTTATAGTAGCACGTAGGAGGAAACAGAAGCTGTATGATAAATGCAGCAAAATAAATACATTTTTTTTTCATTGCAAGGTTAAGGCCTCAGCATTTTTGTCTGCTTTGGATTATATAAAAGGATGGGGGAAGGTGCTTTTATCCATAGTTTTCTCTCCTCCCTTTCCAAGTTAAGAAACAGATGGTCTGACCAGTGTAAGGTTTTAAGTGTTGGAATTGGCATCAGTGTCTTTGTAAAGATTATTTGGATAAATAAATAACAAATAACCAGGAAGCACAGAAGCATAGTCTCTTTGCTCAGTGTGAAAGCTAGTCTAGACAAAAATAGCAAGCTGACAATATGTGACTGAGATGATTCCCCTGACCTAAATAAGGAGAGTGATTACCTGATATTGGGAACATGGCTCTGCTTCTAGCACTTATTCCTGTCCCTCAACACCCTCTTTCCAGCAGCATTGCTGCTTCAGATATCTCATAACTGAAGCAAATGCAATTTTTTTTGGAATGGCTGTTTGAAATGGGTCTGATTTTTTTTTTTTTTTTTTATAAATAGTGTGACGGGGTGCATGGACCCGGAAGGAAACTGATGGAGAGTTGTTGATGATGAAAGGTATCTGCCCTATCTAATCTAGGTATAGATAGCCAACTAGGATTTTAAGTTAAGCTGAGATTTGTTTCATAATAAGTTAATGTTTCCTGAAAATAAAGATAAGCTTACTGCTGCCATTCTTGATCACAGGCGGTTAGATTAATGGTTCTTCCCAGTGTGATGGAGCCCAAGCTGATTTTTATTGTTTTCTGTAATGAGTGTATTGATTTCAGTGTGACACTGTTGAAGAGGAAGAAATGCATCAAAACTGAAATCTGTTTTAATACTTGTTGGGTTTTACCAGTGTCTTTTTGTCAGTTACTGAGATTCTCGTTTAGATCTCAGAATCAAATCGAGCCATTTCAGTACAGTAGCTAAGAAGTATTTCTGTTGTGAAGCTTATGTATAACTACTCTGGCTGGGTCACGTGAAAAAAGGTTGTAAAACACTACTGCCATTAAAAAGAAAGAAAAATTAAGATGTCAGCCCTGTGGAGCGAATCTTGGCAGAATGTTCTTGGAGTGCTCCTTGTCTTCATTTGTTCTTATTCTTGGTGGTCCTCACAGGCATGGTTGTTGCTGAAACTGAATGAAATTATAAGCTTCACTTCTGTTTTTTCTGAAGTTCTGTAACCTTGTTCAACCATTGCCATCTGTATGGAGGTGATGTCTGACTTGTGTTGGCTGGTGGCTGCCTTTCCAATAGCCTTCTGGACAAAAGCATACAACACCTGTCCAAAAAGTATTTGACCTATGAACTTGCGAAGGAGTATGTACGTATGTCTGGTTAAACCAAGCTCTCAATGTGATATTTCAAGAAGAGATTGTGAATTAGAGCTTTTAAAGCTCCTCGAAATATTACAACAAAGAGACAGCTTATTTCTCTGTCGGCTGTCTGTTTGCCCCTCTGGTACCCATCTGGACTAATCTGTTTCTTTTTAGATGGAGAATTTGCTCAGTGAGATGAAACCGTAATACCCTCATGGGTGACCTTGACTTCATACTGTAAAGTTTATATATAGCATCACTTGTCCAGTTCTTGAGCTCTCTTAGGCTTATAAAAAGTAGCAGTGTCCTGGTTTACATGTTTTTATTTCCTTGGGCTGCTGACCAGATATTAGTCTTGGCTATCAAAAGATTGAAAAGGTCTTTGCTTGCTTCTAATGTTGCTGACAAACTTAGACCTGGGTGTCCAGAACTGATGAGCATTGTGCTGAAGAGACCACCTAGTCCCACGCATCCTGTCTTTACTTTCTTGGCTTGTAAATTGGCTGTTACATAGTATGTCTGTGCCACTGCTGTGTTCGTTGTAAGGCGGATCCTCCTTCAGTTAGCTGTCAGGGAGGTTGTACTCAGGCTTTCAGTACTTACTGGAAGGGAAGTACAGTTAGAATTTCAAAGTGTTTTATTTTTCTCCCTCCACAACGTGAACGAGGTCAAACGTTGCCGTGTATAGCTCTAATTGCTATGTTGCATACAGGATGTTGGAATGTGATTATAAGGGATTGCTTCACTTGGAAAATATTTCATGTCTGACATGAATTCAGCATTAAGGCTGTGACAGGCAGCAAGACTTTCAATGGCTACAGACTGGAAATGAAAATGATGGTGCTGAAGGGTGAATTCACTGGCAGGTTTCAGCTCAGCTTGTTCCCTAACAGCAAGGTGGAAATGAGTGGTATCCCAATAGAAATGATCTCCAGGACGATGGTTTAAAGCCATGTAGGTCTTGAAGTCAAAACCTTGGTTTCATCCTCTAGCCAGTGGCTAGCCTACAACACGCATTTGAACCTGCATTTGCTCTTACCGCTGGTTGGAGCAGTAAAAGCTACTTCTGTCCTCTCAGGTGCATCTTTAACCTGCCATAATCATCATTCTCCTTTCTGACTGAAGTCTACCGTGTTGTTTCTTGTGTCCTCCTCTGTGCTTGCCATCTGTGGACAATTATCTTGCCTGTGACTGCTCCATTTCTTGGCATTTCCTTAAACAAGAAAGTCTGTAGGAAAGGTGTTCATTTTGCTGCTGCCTCCTTTCGAAAGGAATATCTGGCACACCTCTCACTGATGCCAAATGGTTGCGGAACCGGATGAAAACTTTGGTCTTGCTTATGTTACGATATTTGCTACCCGGAGCTGCTTCACTAAAAGCAACGTTGGCTTTTGTTTCTACGTGGCAGGCCTACACAGGCAGCTAACGCCACGCATAAATAACATGCTCATTGCAGCAGGGCTTGACCCTTCGGTACAAGTGGAGCTAGCTGCCTCGCGTACTACTAGCTAAGAGTTTCCATGCAGGCAGCTACCGCGGCGTAGTTAATGAGCTATGAACGTGCACCTACCTTGCTTGTAGCTTATTGCTTGTGTCACCGTTCCTGAGGATACCATAAATCTTTCTGTGTGACGTGCATCATAACTTTCTCACCTCTCTGACCCTTGGGGCCACATCTGGGACAGTATTTCATTTGCGTGGCTATCTATATGATCATACTTTTTTTTCGCAAGAAACACGAATTCCCTGCCTGTGGCAGGGGGGTTGGAACTAGATGACCTTTAAGGTCTCTTCCAACGCGAGCCATTCTGTGGTTCTACGAATGTTTAGTGTGACTTAAAGCCAGTCTTACTTTTGGCCTATATACAAGGAGTCTCTCTTAGAGACTTCTTGCCTGTTTGTAAAACAAGCAAGCTCTTTTACCTGAACTTCAGCACTGTTGTAGGTTGCATTTTTTGTTCACCTTAGGATAATAAGTCTTCCTGAAACCTAAAATAGCATTCCTAAGGACATTTAATCCAGATATTTATCTGCTACTGCAATTCAGACCTGGTAGAGAAAAGTGAGATTCTTCCTCCTACCAGTTCATATCATTCTGATCTCTAGCTGTAGGGAGAGAGACGTAGCCATGATATCTGTCCTAGGAAAGGAGAAGGGGAGGGGGTGCAATTTAATGTTAGGTGTCTTCATCTAGAAACATCTAGGACTGTTGGGGTGTGTGTGGCGTTCATTAACAATGATGTCTGGTTGTATGTATGGGGTTTTCAAATCCCTGGCCGATCAGTGTGATATTTTGAAAGCCATCTTGTCTAGCTCTGTAGACTGATCCTGTGTGCTGTCTTCTTGGGGGTTTTGTATCTTTGGGTGCATGGGGCTTTTGATTTCTTTTTAATTTTATTTTTTTTGCAAGCAGGTTAAAAATGAGAAGATGCTTATGGGGCATAGCTTTCCCACTGGGGCTGCTATGTTCTGATGAATCTTGCTCTTTAATCTCATCAGGCCTAATTAGCAGCTCTGGCTTAGCAAAATTAACTCTTCTGCCAATTGGGTTTAGATGCTACTGACTTTTTTTTTTTTAACTTTTAAGTGACCCCATTACATTTTCTGAAGTCTGCTTTTCACGTTGGGCAGGCAGCAGTACAAATCCAAACAGACAAGTAGTTCAGCCGTTTGGACAGGACCCAGAGTCATCCAGGATCGTGGAAGGCACTGAGTGTTTGTTGAAACCAAGTGTGCTTAGGAAAAGTTGAAGGGGCAAAATGGGGGAAAAAGTTAGAAGCTGGGGCACTCTGTGCAGTGCTCACAAGGAGATGGAGCTCTCTGTGTCTTGTATTATGGCATTGACTTTGCAGGGACAATGAAAATAATGGGATGAAGTTGAGAGAATGTGGGGTCTGTCACTTTACAGGTGATGCGGCTTTAGGCTTTCACTGAGTCTTTTGGAGATGGGCCACAGATGGGCCATGAAATTTGTCAGCAGGGCAAGTTCAGCTATTTCTTGTATTTTAATGGAGAAATGGCTGTTGTGTGCAGGCCTTTGCTGTTGGAAAAGAGCTAAGAGAGTTGCCATCTCTTTAGTTGGAACACTTAATCCTCTTGCTAGAATAGCTGCAGATAAACCTTCAAGCAAGGTAGATGTTGAACTTCAGGTAGGAATAGGTGTCTGAGAAAAATTAAGAAGATAAAACGAATAAAATATTGTCCTAATATACAGAAGCTGAGTCCCTTCCTGCCCTTCCACTCCAGGCCTTCAGTTTGACCCACTCTTACTGTTTAAATTACGGTGAGTTCTTACAGAATTAGTAATTAATTTCTCCTACTGAATTTACATGACTGAATGTAAGGACTTTAATGGGAACTACTGCTGACTCACCTCTGCAATGGAGGAAAGATTTCCCCCCTCACCCCAGTAATTGCCTTTTCAAGGGGAGGGCTCACAGCAGTTCAAATTTTGGTGAGAAGCTACAGTGCTACAATAGCTTCTGCTTAATTTCCATAGGAGCTACTTTCTAATGCTAATTTCACGCTTGATAAATACGGTCCCTTGTTGCCTAGGCGACAAGTTACGGCGCAAATGTTCATTACTGCACTACTGGTTAATGAGTCTCCAGTGTTCTGAAAAAATTACATCCAGAATTAAGTGGGTTTATTCACTTTAATCTGAAGTCACCAACAACCTGGGAGACCAATCTGCACAATGCTTCCTGTTAATAGTGGTACCCGAGTTCAGTAACGACGGAGTAACCACAAAAACCCACAGAAGTGGTAGTACATCACTGCCATGGTAAGTGCACAGGTCCTTCTCAATTGTTCTTTGGAGGTCTGCAACTTTATGAGGATGACTTGGTTAAGAACAGCGAAATATTTAAAAGTTAAGAACTGAAATCCCTGGAAATGTACCTCTTGTCAACATTCATAATCTTTCGTAGTATTGTCTAGCTTGGCCAAGTGAGCCTGACAGCTTCTAATTGATTTCAAAAGTTGATTTTTTATGTGCTGACAGAGTTTTGCATCCTGTCATTCTCTAATTTGTTTTGCAATAAATTTGGATATACTTGATGTGATGTCTTGAGGCATATACTTGATTCGATGGCTTGAGGCAATGTTCATGTTTTTCAGTGTGAATGTGTCGTAGGACACATCCCCCAACAAAACAGCACACAGGAGCAGTCTGCAGAGCTAGACAAGAGGGCTTTGAAAGTATCACACTGATCTGCCAGGGGTTTGAAAGTCCCCATACGTGCAACCAAACATCACTGTGAATGAACGCCACAAACATGCCCCAACAGTCCTGGATGTTTCTAGATGAAGACGCATAATGTTCAACTGCTAGAGGCTGGTTTTGCACCAAGTTCGCTGTTTCCGTTTTTTGTAGAAGAGTTGAGGTCTCATTTATAAAGATTTGTTCGACTTCATTCGGTTCACATGTAATTAAGGCAAGAATGCCTTGGTGCTCAGTTGGTTGAGAGGGGGCTCTGCTTGTTGACCTTTTCTGTGGTGACTCAGCATGGAGAACTCAACACTTCCCTGCTGGGCAGAGACCATTGTTAACTTTTATTCCATTATTATTTTTCATTTGAAAGCTAATTTACTCTTTTGCCTTCAATCCATGTCATATGCATTATTCCAGCTGTTAAGTAATATGAAAGTTTGTCTTTGGCAGGCTGCACATGTCATCTTGCCTTGGGAAATCAAAAGGGAAGATTACATAACAGCTGACAGTATATTTGGCTCCAGAACGTCATTAAACTAATGAACATTGAGTTTTTTTCCCAGTCACAATATTCTGGAGCTCAAAACTAAAAACTCTTTTTATGTGAAACCTAGAGTGCATTTAGGTGAACTGCAGGACTCCTGGAGCCTTCTGCTCATACATCATTAAACAGAACATACGCATTGGTTTAAGAATTGAAAATAGAACGCAGATGTATGGAAGTCAGTTGTCCTTAAGTGAATTCAGAGTAATTTAATCTTTAAACTTTGTCCCCTCTGAAGTAACTATTACAGTTGCCTAAATGTGACATGGCTCAGTATTCACCTGCTGAAGGCGTCCGACTGCCTGTTTGAATGCAGAAAAGCATTGTCTTTCTTAATTGGAAAAATACTTCAAAATATTTTTACTTTGCTTTATTGAACACTGATTCTATTTTCTTTTGCGGAAGACAAAAGAATTCTAGGACGCAAATTGCCAAGATATGTTTTCTACGTTAGATGCTGTGTCGTAACTGCCATTAATATCAATACAAGTCAGAATGCATGTTTGCACAAAACTCTTTTTACAGTACTACATTGTCTTAACATGTTTGAAAACCTGCAGTGGGCAGGACTTTGGGCTCTTGTTATGTTTTTGTTGTGCAACTTTTTTTTCTCTCTAATATTTAGAGAGAGGCCTTTATCCATTGTGCTAATGAGAAATTATGTTTCCAAATAAGAGAGAGAGATAGTAGGATGCATGGGTGTGGACTGCTGTTTAGGATGCTGTTAACTAGGATGATCTTGGTTATTCCTTCTTAACAGAAGAAATTTGTTCAACCAGTAAGTCATGCTGTAGCTTTTTGTTATTGCCTGCTACGAAAAACAAAATACAAAATACATTTAAGCACGGTTTCCCTTTCTGAATATTTTAGATGAAAATTGTTTTTCTGGTGCTTAAAATGAGCTTGTTCTGAAGCAATCCACATGCATGATGTGAATAATGATGCAAGTACTCCATTAAACCACCGGTTTGAGTAGTCTCTAATGTAGGTGACTTGGATTTTTATGTCTGCATTGCAACAACCCTCATCTGAACTCAGTAACTTTGAATTGGGGACCACATTACTTAGCACAGACTTTAGGCTTTTCTTGCACAGCAGGGAAGTCTGTTTCACGAAACTAATCAGAATCCCAGGGCAAGCGAGATGCTTAAAACTCTGTTGCATACTTACACATGTGCTGGCCCAGATACCAAGGGCAGATGATGAAAAGCAGAGTAGAAAAGTCTCATTAAGGATAGCTGGATAATTAAAAATAAATGGACATTTTGATGTATTGGCTAGCATAATAAATCTGATGCAAAAGTGGAGCTTATATACGATTCGCAACCATTCTAAGCAGCAGCGTGTTCCTTGTTCAATTATAGGGTAACTTTCCTATGACACTTTTCTTCCTTCTTTCTCAGAAAGCTGTGGCAAACTCCTCAGGGTTCAGCGTTCCCATGGCAGTCAGTACCTGCTTGTTGGTCTACGGCACCTTCAAATTCCAGTGGAGTCTCTTCCAGTAGAACTTGTACCCATTTCTATTTCTTTGTTAAGAAACTGTTGTTTTGTTTAGGATCACTGTTGTTTTGTGTAGCATCAAGGCAAGTGACTTCTGTTCTTTCAAAATTTATTCCGAATCTGCTTCAAATTAAAAGCAAAACAAGCAGCACATGCTCCTTTTGGATAACTTGATGTTGGAGATCTTGTGCTAGTGCTGCAAGTAGTCCAGGCAGAGTGGGTCAACCTGGGGGCTATAATCGTGAGTGGAAATATATGGCTCTGTTTACTCAATCCTTAAACTTGCAGGCAGATTTGATTTACTAGTTCTGCTTGCTTTGTATGCGTAGCCTACTCTGCTCAGTATTAAAAGGCAATGAGTGTTAACGCTCGTATAAAATACTTCAGTCTGGACATAGTGTTCAAGGCGGTGACCAAATGTACAAAGTGTTTTGTGAGAGGTTCAGGCCCACTGCCCCAGGGAATGCTGTTCCGAGTGTACTACGCCGGGGTGGGGAAGCGGTGATGAGGGAGGGCTGAAGAGCCAGCTGGCTAAGGGCTGCCACAAGGAAGGCTGGGGCAAGGTCTGGAGTTACAGGAGAGCTCTAGTCAGACTTCTGTAGACACAGAAGTCCTGCGTGGTACCCGCTTTGCCAGGACGCCACCTTTTCCTAGGAAAGTCCCTAAATTTCAGATACGTTCTGGGGAGTGTCAGTAAGAGGTTAGACCTACACCCTGGGCTCTTGACCATCGCTGCAAAGAGCGTGCTGGGCTTCTTGCTTTGACCTTGTGTGGCTGTTCCATTTGAGAGCTCCTAGAGCAGTGCCAGGCCAAACCCGTGACTTGGGCCGTGGTTTCCCACCAAATCAAAGGTGTAAGGCAAGGTGAGATGGTCCTGCCAGAGTCCCACCCTCCCCCTGCGGGGTCCCACTTTCTCTTCTGTGCAGGTGATCCCTCCATGACTAAGTTTGGGATATTAAACCTGAAGTGAGCTACTCACTGTCTCTTCTGGGTTAACTTTCTGCAAATCTACTGTCCTGAGCTGGGAGAGGGGCTGGAGAAGAACCAGGGTGTGAGGGCAACTTAAGAATGGGTGCTAGTGACTTAGTGTCAAGTCTCGCAGCATGGGAACAGCCAGTGCTGCTGTTGTGTGTAATAGCCCACAGCCATTCTGTCAATGTGTATGTTAGCCTTTTTAATATACTTACTAGCATTGTTTTATGTAGCTTATATCAAGTCTGAACTGCTGCCAGACTCCCTGCAAGTTTCCAGCATCCCTGCAGAGGTCCTGGTACTGCAACGGAAGAATTTGCTCTTAGTTCTGCTGGCCAGCTTGCTTGGTATTTGATCACGAAAGACCTCTGTGATTTTAGCTTTTGTAATGGCTCGACACCTTTGCATCATAAATGCTACATGGGAAATGAGGTCGGAGGAAAAGCCACAGATCTCAGAAGCAGGATGCAGCCTCTATAACAGTTTTATTTCCCTATCGACCTGTTCAACCCCTGCACAGTGTTTTGTTAGCTGTTTTTTCAAACTTTGCTCCAGCCAGATGTGTTGCACATCTGCAGCTAATACCATTCTTGGTGTGCCTTACTACTGGGGGCTTCAAACCATTGTGTTAGCAAGTGTGCTGTCACACCTGTTGTACAAGAGGAAGCTGCCACAGCTTCTGATTCTGAAGTTGAGCTGGGTATGGTCTCTCAGGGGACCTGCTGTTGCTCTTTACACTGTGCTCTGGATGATGTGGGAGCACCCTGATGTGTTGTGTCCCATGCTGGTTGTAATTATTGATGCCAGGCTTCTGGCTGTGTTCTTCAATCATGGATATCTCCTCCTCCTCTCTCTCCTCTTCTTCATCTGCCATTGAAAATAAAACCTGCCTTCAGACACTTTCAACTTGTTAATTAAATGCAGCTGGCAGAAAACCTGGTGGCTTGGGCAGAAGTAGCTTTGCTGTTGTTGCTTTAATAAGGACGGCTGCACCCTGCATCAGGAGTTGGTGGTTTGCATCTGATGGGCTTGGAGCACCAAGAGTTGTCTTGCTGTGAGTGAGATAAAAACCCTCTGCTGGTGTGAAACTGCTCCTGCTGCTTGTTCGCCTTGAGCTTCCAATGGCTGTAATTGTGTAACCTCTCTGTCCAACTGTTCTGTTGCAACTGTGATTATTTTTGTTTAAAAAGTTATTTTTAAGATGGAAGTCTACGTTTGTCTTCTGTCAACAAATAAGTTTGTATCCTGTTAATGTTTAAAGGTTTTTGAGCCCTCAACTAATTCAAAGTTGTTTTTTTTCCCTCTTTTAAATAACTGTTCTGTCTCCAAGGCTTCACACACCTGTTTCTAGGAAGGGTGCTGTTTGAAACATATGTCTAATACCTGCCTGATTTAAGAACATGTGCTCATTGTTTTCATGATTCAGATTGTTTCTCAGGCCTGGTTAGGTGTGACTGTAATTACCTCTGCATTTCTGTTCTTCTTCCTAAGAATATGCTGAAGGCCTGTACGCATGCACGTGCAGGGCTCTGTACGCCCCCAGTACACCCTTTATGCCTCCAGGTACCTGTGGCTCTGGGCCTTTCTCAAACAGAAGCAGCAATCTTGTATTTAGTAGCCTTCAGTTGATTTCTCTTCCTTGAGTCCCTCCTCTTCTCTTTTAACTTGTATTTACCTTTATCACTGACAGTATACTATGCCAAGACAGTCTCAATCACACCACCAGTGCACATGACTACTTCCCCCTTGATGCTTTTGACCTTGCTATCGGTTCATGTTCCTTACCTTTTCTGCTGGAAAAGAGCCTGAGCAATGCTTTCTTTGTTACTTTTTCCATGTCGCTGACTTTTATAGACCTGCAGAAGCCATAATGAATCTGGAAGTGGTTATTCATTTGGACTGCTCATCCTGATGGTACAGTGTAAGCAAAGAATATGATCGGGGAGAAACCGAACCAGCAAAACTGAGTCAGCAGCTGACCATAGGAAAAGGCTGTTTGTGTCAGGTTCTTGTTCATTGTTCTTACCATGTTTGAATCTTTTTTTTTCTGTTCTCACTGATATAGGCTGTACCGTGAAGGTTGTTTGACAGTGCAGAACAGCGACACACTGTCCAGGACAGAATAAGGAACAGCGTATAATGGAAGCCTGAAGCTGCAGAGGAAGTTCTAAATAGCAGACTGCACCTTGAAATAGCTGTGCCAGAGGAACGGGGTGTCCCTATATTTATCTTCCTTAGGCAAGCAGTAAAAGGCTTAAAATGCCACTCACGATGATTCAAGCTACGTATTAGGAAAAAGTGATGATAGAGCTATTGAATAAGTTAATTAGGGAAATTTTGGACAGCACTGGGAGGTGAGGATGCTCAAAAGATGAGTTCAGTGAGAAGACTGAAATTGTGTTTGCCTGCTTAGATCGTTTTCTCTCTGTCATTGCTAACCTCAGGTAGGGGCAGGCATTAAAGGGGTGTTGTTTTTTTTTTTGTTGATTATTTTTATAATAGACTAGTCCCTTCTATTTGCTAGTGATGCATATTTTCCCCCTGTGAGGGATTTCCCCTGAAAATGATAAGTCTTTAAGATGTTTAACAAACGTTGTTTATTTTGTCTCTGAGACTAAACTCAGAGTGTAGGAAGGCTGTTACATTGTTTAAAGAGCAAGAGCACAGTTTACCTGATGATGCTGTGGTTAGATCAGCTTAATTCTTTGCATTGCAAATGTTTCTATAACCATAATTACAAAACAGTTTGTTTAAAAACACCAGAAAAATACGGCTACTTTAGGAAAGCATTTAGGAAGGCAGGATTCAGATGTAATACAAAGTGACAGAGCTATCTTAGCCTGCAGCTTACGTAGTATCTGCTGTTTTACACTTCCGTACTGGACAGGTTGACTGCCTTGTTAATCTATTATATTACCTCGGAGTTTGGAGATGATGTTTAGAAATAATTTTAAGTTGTGCTTTAAACAAGTATCTGAACTTGAGTAGCTTCAATATCTTCATCAAGCAGCGCCCATTGCTGTATTGATTCAGTCCACCTGTAGTTACATGACTACTCTGCCATGTCTGGCAGAATTGTTCCTTGCCTCCCCCACTTACTAAATTAACCCTTTTTTCTGATAAGATGGTAGTACTTATATTCCTTTTTGCTTGTTTTCTTCTCCCTCTTCTCTCCCCCTCCATTTTTTTTACAGACTTTTTACTATCAGTCTTAGTTAATCGTATGCCTTAATTTAAAAATTCTTTATTCTGATAAGCCATGATTTCTTTTCAGTGAAGCCATGATTTCTTTTCAGTGTCTTCCTGGAGGACTTCATTACTTACTGCGCCTTAAAGCACATAAATCATGGACGTAAGACAATAGTTGAGGGCAGTAAAACACAAGGTTTAGCTATGTATTGTTTGACAGAAGATGGGCTATTTTTATACCATCAGTTACAGACAGAGCTGAGCAGACTTTCTTTGGGCTAATCTTAAAACCTCAAAATATAGGCGAGCCCAGTGCAGATATTTTCATGACTGCCTTGGGCCTGAAGCTAGCACATCCAATCTTCTTGTGTTATTCTACTTCTGTACTTGGGCAAATAAGCTGCAGGGTCTTGTAGATCTGTCCTACGTTGCATTGTCTCTGTGCTATAGCCTGTGTTCTGCTTTAGACGTGCTCTTCGCATGTGCCCAATTGATTCTTCTTGCAGCATATCAGATTGATGACTGAAATAGCATTGAGGGGGTTGTCTCTTGGCTGCAGGCAGGGGATGCTAGTGATTCCGAGTCGGACAAGGCCTTGGGCAACCAGGGTGGGTGATATCCCTGTCTAAGCCATTCTATGATTTCCCCTTGTTTTAGGGCTTGCTGCCTCTTTTCCCCAAGATTCTGTGTTTTTACATTGTTATTTGGATGCACTTCAGAGTGAGGGTTACATTCTGACAAGTTCAATATTCAGCTGTTGGTTTGGGTCTCAAAAGGACCATCTTCTGCTTCCCGTCTTGAGGGGGTGACCCATCTTGTGCGTGTTACCAGGTGTATTTGTCTCCTGGCACCATCTGTGTATTTCCAGGGTGATGGCTGGTAGCTTTAAAACCAAGAAAGCTCTTCTCTTCTGCTGTGTATTCTTTTCCCAGGGTAAATATAGTCAGGGCAGCCCAAATTGCATCTCCTCTTCTATCTGGAAATACTGTTCTGGTGAAAGTTGACACTGACTGTTTTATCTGGGTATTCTGAAGAAACAGTAGCCTATTTCTGTCTGGATGTCTGCACACAATGTAATCCCTGTATACTGTGCTCTTTGTGCTGTTATTGCTTACCTTCTCTAACATCGTCGCTGAATGGTATGGATGATCTCAGGGTACTTTGACCTCTGTTGAGCAGATTTTGCCTTACCTGTGGATTTTGAATGTGTTCTTTATAGTAATTCTGCGGTCAGGATGTTATTTCATCCTCTGGCAGCGCCTGCAAGCATTATGTAAGCTTCTCCTAGTGTCGGAGCAACATGGGCACGGAAAGCAGAACTGAGGTCTCAGATGCGTGTAAATGAAAGAAGATGCTTGGCCTCTGCACAAGCTAGGTCGTGTTTCAGTGGGAAAACTTGCTTTGGACCAGATAAGTTCTGTTATCTCTTGAGCTGTTCCTGAGTCAGCGTTGGACCACGGGACCGTTTTTCAGGCAGTTCCCAGCTCACCACAGCTTACCTTTCAGTGTCGGCATGCGTCTGTGCTCTCCTCATTATGCGTGCAGGGTCATACACACATAACCAAGCTAACCTCTGAACGTGGCCTCGCTGTGCCTCAAGTCTTGCACACAGGATGTTTTAGTGAGAATACCAAGCTTCAAAGATGTCTGGAGCAGATTGGTTTCGGTGACTAGCTTTACGAAAATATATATAGATTGGATTGTGACCAAACTCCTCATTCTGGTCATTCCATTTCCTGGAGAAGTAGGTTAGAAGTAGGCTGGGATGAATGTGTCCCTTGTCCAGTTCTTCCCCTCCTCTGCAGAGAGGAACTCTGTTTGAGGGGGAGGCTATGGGATTGCTGGAGCTTGTTAACTTTCTGGGGGGAGGATCTGACCTCATTGCTAGCTCATCTTGGGAAAAAATCTCTCCAGTAAATGTAGTGGCCCTCTGGAGGAAATTCAGTTTTGCTTTACTGTCTAGATCTGTGCTGGGGTTGTGGCTCTGCGTCCCTTCTGCCGAGTAAGCTCAGGATAAGTAACAAACTCCTAAGTAGAAACCTGCGTGCAGGAGCTGCAGCAGCACTTGTTGGATTTTGCTGGGAAGAAGAGCAGCACAGCTCCGTACCTCCCTGTCCTCCCTACAGATGGTCTTCTCTTCAGCAATGGAGAGAACAGCAGTGCTGTCTTGGAAGGCTGCTTGCTTTTCTTCCCGGCTCCATTGGTGACAGTTTGCAGTTTGCCATCAGACGTGCTGACAGAGACCTGGTGGCCAAAATGTTTTCCCTTACTCCTGTATTAATCAGTTGTAAGTCGTGGCTTGCAGCCACAGCCCCTTCTCTGTTTGAATAGTTTGCAGTTTTCAGGGAGGGAGAGCTCAACGAGAAATAAAAACACTGTTACAGAAGGAAAGGGGTGGAAAGAAATTCCTCAGCTTCCTGTTGCCTTAAGGCTTGTGGCCTGGTCCTGTAAGCCTCCGAAGATGAATGTTCTGCATCTGCCGAGTCCCTCTGGAGGGGAGCAGAAAATGAGCCAGCAGCCAGCTTCTTCCCAGGGTGACTGGTGCCCTGTTTTGGGCGCTCTGCAGTGTCCCAGAGGGACTGAAGCAGCACCCGCCTGGCTTCCCTGCTGGAGCCAGCCTGCAGCCTGTGGGGACGAAGGCCTGGGTGCAGGTGGGCCCCTGGATTGAAAAGGAGTGTTGATTTTTTTTTTTTTTTTAATATCTACTGTGCCTTAGTTTTCCAACTAATTACTTCGTGTGTATTGTGATGGTGGTTAGCTGAGAGTCAGGAGCCCATTCCAACCTCTGCTTGAAGCTTCTTGGCCTTGGAATTAGTTGCATGGATTCTGTGCTGCAGTTTCCAAGTTGCAAAATACGAATTACCCTTGCTGTCAAAGGCCCTCTATTTTATCTGGGGCCATTTGTTTTTTTCATGCAAACAACAAATCACTTTTGTCTGAATGAAATAAAGGAGATAAACAACACAGATAGCAACGTAAGTAAGGTCTTAGACTAGGTTTAAAGAAAATTTTTAAATGTTACTGAGATGCAATTTGAGAAGTCTTTCTTTTAATCTCACTCCTGGTTGTCTTAGTGTGTCTGACCAAATACTGCTGATCGGAGTGCAGATGCAGGGGCCAGGAGGGGTTACTGAAGCTGTGAGATCCAGGCTGGCAGGCTTGTGATCCTCCTGTGCTCAGGTATGCTGGGTGCCACGTCTTGGCCCTTTCCCTGGTAGGGGAGATGCTGTGCTCTCTGGAGTGACAGGTCCCTGGTGTTGAGATTTTGCATGCAGGGAAAGACAGCCTGGAAAGACAGGCCAGGACTTGTGTTCTGCTGATGTTTTACCTTTGTTTGGGTATGTGAGTTCAGAATTGTCTTGAAAAGGCTTGGAGGGCTGTCAACATAATGGCAGCTGTGTGGGATGTCAAGAGGAGAGCATTGTGTTTAAGGCTCGATCCGGTGAATATCCGAGTGCAACTGCCATTGTCAGCCTCCCTGGAATACATAATTGATAGGAACAGCACCTTATACTTCAGGGTTAGCAGTTTCCATTTCTCTGTGGCGTTGTGTAGCTGTCCTGTGACAGTCTCTGTAACCGTACAGTGTGATAACGTGTCATGTTTTGAATTCCTCCCTCATTAGAGGTGCTTGGGCTTGCTTTGTGCAAGAATGTATGTTTGAATGCTTTCGTGCCCTTCTCAGGATGTGATGGGCTCCGTGATTATGCCCAGGGCTGCACTTGGCTGGCCTCTGGAGGAATAGCATAACCACGGGCCTGCTGCCCTGTTAGGAGAGTAGGAGCGTGTGCCACAGGAGGACGTGCTAATGCAGACACTTGAACTCTTCAGCCTGGCAGTTACCTCATTCTCTGTAGACGTCGTCCCTAATTATGCCCCGATGACCATAATGTGAAAAGGCTATGTAATCATTTCGTCCTGGGTCTGCACCTTACAGGCTGAAGTTAAGGCACTGGTACGGTAGAAACTTGTCCAAGCTGGAGGCTGTCTGGGTTGCGATCCCACCTGCCGAGGCTTTGGGGAAGTTGCTCATCCTCGAGTTTTCAAGAGGAAAGAGAAAACACGGAAGCAGAATTTCCACCGAGTGTTTCGTAGGGCTCAAAGTGCTTTATGTAAAGCAGCTCTAAAAAGAACGTTGGTAGATCTGAATGCCTGAGGTCGGTGAGTGGTGCTGGAGCGGAGCTGGGCCTGCCCACTGACCCAGCCCGGGAAGCAGTTCTCCTGCTGCTCCGAGCTCTTTGTCTGAGCTTTCAGTAAGAGCAGTGTCGGAGGCACGTTTAACACTTAGACAAACCCTTAACTTAAGGGAAAAAGCCTGCACACTAATTGCATTTACTGATATATCTCAGCAATAACTATGTTAGAGCCCTGCTTTCTCCATCTTCAGAACACAAAATGGCCCCAGACTGCCTCAGTTCAGCCTCGGGGACTCAAGCAGAGGAAAGTGCTCTGCCAGTTTCTGAAATTTCATACTCTGTTGATGTCCTTAGAAAGACCCTTAGGTCAGTGGTCACCCGCTCAATACACCAGCCAAATAAAAGCTGATTGCATTAAGGGAAGGCTCTGTTATTAAAGGGCTAACAGCAGACCGGGAGGGTTTCTTGGAAATGTGCTTTAAACTGTTCTGTTAGTAGCCTGCCTTCTCAGGGCTCTTCAGGCCTAAAACATAGCACGGCGTTCTGAGAAAATGAAGGAAATTGGGCAATGGTGAATGCTGGTACATTGGACTCTCTCTGGATATCTTTTTGATCATATTAAAGGGGTAGGATTTTTCAATCAGCTTCGTACATCTGAAGCCTTAATTTTTTTTTTCTCTGCCAATCTAGTTACAAAAATAAAGATAGCTAAAATAGCTATTTTGAGGGATCCTGCATGTCTCTTCTGCTCCAGGTAGTGTGAGGCTCTCTGATATTTTGAAAATACAGTGGATTTTTGTAATGGGAGAATTGAAGAAAATTCAGTTTACTGTGCAAGTGAGTCCACAGTCTGATAAGTGGCTGGTAAGAGAGGGGATAGAGAGCAGGTTATTGCCTGCAGGAAATATGTGCTTGGATGGCATCCCAAAAAGATGCTCAACCTTCTCCTATTTAGGATAAATAGTCTAGTGAAGTAACTGGAAGGGATTTTATAAGGGCTAGAAGAAAAGCCCGAAGGTGTTCTTGGTGTATCATTGGTGTTTTGGTTCATCACATTTTGCTGGTTCACTGACCATGTAACTACTCAGTTGTTCCCCAGTTCACAAACAAGTTTTTATAAAATATTTCTACATATCTACACAGTTGCTTCCTACTGCTGCTCCAAGCTTTGGTATTTGTCTTACCCACCTACTGCCCCGCTGTTACACAGAATTATTTTGGACAGCTTGCTACTTCAGGTGGTACCTCATCACCCCTTTCCAGAGACTGCAACAAGTTTTTTTCTGTATGCCCAGCCTGTTTTTTTTTTTCAGTTTTTTACCCTCATCCTGTAAGGAATCTTTAAACATGTGCGGGCCAAAAAAATTGCACAATAAATATGTGAGCTGTTCCTGATAGCCTTACTTTCCTGTATGGACAGCTTCCCCTCTCAATAACAGCCTTGTCTGGTTCGTTTTGATAGGTCTGAGGCAGAAACGCGCTGTTTTTCTGTGCAGGGTCCTGGTAGGATGGGGCTGCTTGCTAATAAACAGCCCAGCTGGGCCGTGAAGCTGAGACATGCTCTGAAGGCAGGAATCAATGGTGTGCATTTAACGGTGTTAGAGATCACTTTCCTTTACCAAATATCTCATACCTCTTCTGACTGCTGCATCTTTTAGGAGGAGGATGAAGCCCATTCTGCTTTGAAGGGCTAATGCATTTGAGCTGTGAATAGTAAATTCTGGGGATTATTGGATGGGTTTAATCCTACTACTCAACCCAATCATCTCTAATCTTATTACAGTGCTCAGCTGATTAAAAGGAGTGGTGATTCCGGTGGGGATACAGCTTTCCCTAACCTGTTTGCAGGTCCTCGTGGGCACCATGTTGTAAGCTGCCCTATGCTCCTGTGAGGTGCTGAGTGATTCACTCCTTTGCTCTGTGCCTTACGTAGTTGAACCTTTCAAGGACTTGGTGTGTGAGCATTGCTAATAATAGTATTTGTCAGGCATACTGCTTGGATTTAATTTTACTCCTTTCCTATAGTAATATCCTTGTTAATTGGAATATGTTCCTGTGTTTTGTCTTGTATGTTTAAAACCTTTATAAAGGGAGAAGGGGAATGAGTGTGTTTGTCATGGAGGGGGAGCTTGCTGGCTCTCCTGAAATCAATACATCTAGAAGATTAACATATTTAAGTAGCAAAAGAAACACTGGTTGTGCTTACTCTCCTCTTCTATTACTAATGACCCTCAGACATAACTTTTCTGACTAGTTTCTGTGCCACATCAAGAGAACCCTTTGTCTCAGGAGAGTCCCAGCAGTCAATAATGCAGTGGCAATGCAGGTGACAACTTCTTTACGTTAGGTGTGACAACGTTCATTGGCCAAGTACAAATATCACTTGGATAGGCTATCAGCTTGCAATCACTTAGGTACTCTGAAGATATAGCAAAGCCTTTCTTGTTGCCTGGAACTTCTCACAAAAGCTTGGTGAATGCTGCTCACTGTGTGCTAAGATAAATTGGTATCACTGCATGGAATAGGAGGAAAAGCATGGGTCTAGAGTAGAGGACAGTTGCCCAGGATGATGATAAACCAGTTGTAAAGCAGGAACAGAGCTCAGATCCCTAGATTCCTGCCCTTTGGTCTAATTGCCGGACTGTCCCTCTTCATTTTTTACAATGGTTGCAAGTATGAACCCAGCTTTGAGTCACTGTAATCCTGTAGAGCTCATCTGTTTGGGAATTTTAACTATGACTGACATCTACCCCCCGCTTCATTTCCCAAAAAGCTCATGGAATTGCACATTCCAGTCTTTGTAGCCAGAGCCATGCTTCCTGCGAGCCGCCTGGCTGTGGGGAGCACTGCGCTGCTTGTCCCCGGCCCTCTGGGAACAGGGAAGGCTTATTCCTTGACTCAGAGCTTCTCTGGGATTATGGAAAAGTTGAACTGTGAGGTATGACCATCTCTGTTGATGCAAGGGGAAAAAAAAATACATTTTTTAACAAAACAAAACTGAAAATATCCCAAGAGTCAGTACTGTATATCAGTACTAGGTATTGCTCCGTTTCTGTTATGTTTCTGCAGTGCTTTGCCACCGTTTGGCCCTACCAAAACTCTTCATTTCAGTCTTAAGAGCAGAGACTAACAAAAAGGCATTAAGCATGCTTTCAAGGTAGACAAAGCTGAAATGAAACCTTTTCTGTCCTTCCTTTTCACCCAGAGGAACATAGCCTTCTTTGAGGAGTTAGACAGATGTCTGCCTCATTCACCAAACCCTCTGCTGAAGAATGATCAGAAGTGTTGAATGCTATCTTCTCATCTCTCTCTAACTCAGATGTTTTCAGCAGTGTTGTAAATCATTACCACCTTCTTCGCGTCACCATTATGCATTACCTCTATTCTCTTTTGGAAGCGGGCTATGGATGCCTGTAAGTCTGCTAGTACCATGCATACTATGCCCTCTGCAGCAGCATATAGTGGGGCCTGTTTTTTTCCCTTGTCTCAATCCAGATGGACACTGAATTGCATCGGTCACTGTGTCTGCCCAGCACTTGTATCCATCTTTTTGTGTGTATGTACACACAGTACATGATCTTGCATGTACACTGACTATGTCTGCATGAAGAATTAAAGGTTTATTTAGCATGTTAAAAATCAATTCGATGTAAGTTATCGCGCTCTTCCACCTTACACAGGCTAACACACCAAGGCTTTGAGGAACAGCATGGTGCAAGTATTCTTCTGGCTGGTAATTCTTCTGGCTCTTTGATATAGTTGCCTTGCTGTAGTAACGAACTTGTTCTGTGCAGTGATAGCATTATGGAGAAGCTTCTGGTAAAGTACACATTAGGGCAGTGCAGCTGAAATGCTAAGCTCAGAAGCGACCCTTCCTATATGAATAGCATATGTTGTGTTTGAACTTGGAGTTCTCAGTTCCAATGAGAGACCTGTAGAAGACAAGCACTTTTATTTCTTTTTGCAAGCCTTAGAGAAGCATCATGGACAACTTTACTTTTTCCTTTGTACCTTAGAAGATTGCATTAATCAAAGGACTTGATCCAGGTCTGAACTTTTTGCCAAATGCTAATTGGTGGGCACTTTGGAGTAGTGATGGCAGTGAGCTGTGGCCCACTGGTGTTTCACCATTGTTTCTCCCAGAGACTGACGTAAAATTAACCAAGGAAGTAAGAATGAGGGCAACGTGCTTGGGAGAGAAGGGGAATTATGCAAGAACCTGGCAGATTTTCTAGAGTAGAGGGATCAAACTAAGGAGCTTTACCAACACGCAGTGTCAGGGTTGCTGACCTCTGCCAAGATATATGCAAAGTCTGTGGCTGGCTGGCTGCCTGTAGTATTGTTCTGATGAACTTTTCTATATGAAGCAATTTTTCATTAAAGAATATTTGTGTTGCCTTCAGAGCAGGCTGCTTAAATACATTATTAAAAAAAAAAAAGAAATCTTTGATGTTGTTCTTAAGTAGGATTTGTGTTTGTGATACATATTCACATGTTCAAGTAGCGGTAGCTATCTTAGAGACCTAAAGTCGTTAAGTAGTCTATACCTCCTGCTGAAGATTTAAATCATCCACTGAATTTGCGGAGGTGAGTGGCTCTGTGCTCAAAACTAGAATTTGTTTGAAGTAGTAAAGTAACTTCTGATGACCGTAACATTATAAGTGGGTATGCAGAGGAATACAGAGAGGCTGTGTATCTCAGTTTCTGAATTTTAATGGCCAAATGAAATAAATTGTGAATTGAAAAAGCGGGGTAAAAAAGTAAGATAACTCTATCCATGAATAAAAGAGCAGGAGTGAGATGATGATATCAGCTAGTTCTAAGAGCTGATTATCATATGCTTCAGACAAGTTCACTTCCTTCACTGCAGACAATGCCTCCTTCTTGATTGAGTTGTTTTGAAATGCAAATCATGTTCAGATGAATTTACTCATTTAAAAACTGTATTCAATATAGTTAAAACAGATTATTAAAATAACCTTAAATGCTGTCATCTTTTGCTTGTAAATTTGGGTTCACTTTCTCTCTAAATAGTTTGATACAAATTGTACCTATGTTTAAATAAAAACTGTTTCATAACACAAGAAAAAAACGGGAGGAATAACATGGTTATCTTACTCCTTAAACAAATGTGGATGGTGTTATCATTGAACCAGCATGCCCAAACAGTGGTGTCAGAAAAGGAACCAACCCAGGAGACTGGGACGGGGCAGGGCTGCTTAAGTGTGGCTGTCCTTCCAGCTAAATGTGAAACCACAGCCAGAGGGGCTGCCAGTGGTTTTAAAGATCAAGGGGTTTTTATGCCACCCTGCCTGGAAGCAAAGATTATGTATCTGTGGCAGAGCAACTTGTTTTCTGTTGAAGAGTTTTATCTGTGCTTCTTTGGTTTGAGGAAGATGGAGTTTCAATTCCTGGAGCTCTTAACAGGAATTTAAAGTTGCATATCTTCATTTCCCCCATCTGAACTCCAATCTGATTATAGTGGCGGATGCCTTGTGAACCGCTGAAGCCAGATACCCATGCTTTATAGCCTCTGAAAGAAGTTCTGAAATCCCAGCTTTCAAACAGTATGAAGTATTAATCTCAAATTGTCACAATTCACGAGGTGTCTGCTAAAATCCAGTTCTGCTCAAACTGGAGAGCAGAAGGGGAACAAGATGCTTTGTAAGTTGTCCGTATTCTAAGGTCTTTGTCATGGCCTGAAAAATTTTAGGGGAATGGTTTTCAGGCTCATTTACTTTTCTAAGTGTTTGTCCTAGCTCTCTGAGGAGACCTTTCTAGACCACCTCTTCTGTTAACTTTACCCCTTTGCTGTCCCAAGGGCTCCTGTGGGGGGGTGCACATGGAAACTGCTGTTTCGTACTGCTGTGCCTGCTTTCTGTGTGTTTTGGTTTTCAGCTAGCTAGAGAGGAATGTTGGATAGTGATTGTGGAGCATGTGATTGTAATGTGTGGGACTTTGAGGAATATTTGTGCTCAACGCACAAGTACATCTTGCCTAAGAGAGATTTTAGCCTTAACTGTAGACATCCAGATGTGATACTGAGAACATGACACCCAGATGACCTCAAAGCAAAAAGCCATGCTGATGTTCTTAGGGATCCTTTCCACCTGTTTGATCTTTAGGAGTCTCAGCTTGTAAATTTGGGATGCTTGAGGTTAGAATAATGTGTTATAACAGCCTCTGGTGGCTTGGTTATTCCACAGAAGTTGATGTTAAGGTAGAACCCCGTTTCTCCTCACTAGGTATTGAATAAATGACACTGTTCAGTAGGAGGCCCATAAGGACTGCAGTTCTGCTGTCATTCATGCAGTTCTCTCCTCACCTTTAAGAAACCTGTAAGCTCTTTTCTTTGCTCTTTATCTGCTGCCTCTCCATTCAAAACTGTTCCATTTACATTCAGGAAAAAAAATAAAAAAGTTTAAAATACCCAGAGACAAAAGCACAAGTGCTCTTATTTTCTTTTCTTTCCTGGTGTGACCCAAAGCAACATGCCTGCAGGCTCAAGTTCTTCTCCTATTCCTTTTTCTGTGTGCTTTCAGACCCATTCTGCTTTGCTTTGTAACGGAGGAGGAATGCGTAGGGGTCAGTTACTGTGTCCCAGCTGAGGAGCAGGGGACTTCCAGTGCTGGGAACATAGCTTCTTTAACCACTGTAGTGCAGTCCTTTGTAATCATCTAATTAAACTCAGTGGAAGCAAGTACATAGCGGAATTTTGACATGTAAGACTGATGTAACAAAATGGACAAATAAGCACCAATTCCTGTGAATTCTTGTGGCCAGTTGTATATATTTAACTAGGCAAAGAATATTCTATTAGCAGGAAAAAAATTACATTCATATTATTGAAACAGTGTCAGGGCTTTCTCTCCATTCCAACTTGAGGAGATTTTTACTGATTCCATGCCTGTTTTTTTCTTCTACTGAGATGACTGTATCCAAAACACTGATGGGCTCCTGGGGAGTGCTTGATTTCTTTCAAGTGTATACCTGTGCAGTGAGTCAGTGTAGATTATGTGCAAAAATGGTCCCATATTTATATCTTATTTTCAGTGAAACAAAAACTTGAAAGATTTTGAAACATCATTCATGACTGAAGATGGCACTGAAAACCATGCTGATAAGAATGCTTACTGCTGAAAGCCTGGATTGTAACACTGGATTACAGTCTCACTGATGTCCTTGTTTAGGTGTTTTGGAAATGTTGCACAACTAGTAACTCTAATTCAGTGATAAAAACTCCTTTTTCAATTTCACTGAAAAATCTGCAACTCCAAACCCTTGCCAGTCTATCGAAATTATATATTTTTCTAGTATAAATGGGGAGGGAAGTAGAAGGCAACTGCTAGCATAGCTTTCCAGAAAATCTGTAATATTTCCCAGATGTATGAAAATGACAGATTCCGTCAGCAGTATGAAAACATTAGCCAATAAAATGGGATTAAACTTAATTTAAAACAGGACCCCGTAATTAGGAAATTCCTGCAAAGTTGCATGAACTTGTCATCGTAACATCTTCAGGCTACATGCGTGGTTTGACAGCCCTGCTGGGACAGAATTTAAAGTTGTTAAGCTTCACTAAAGCACTTGTTTTTCTGACAGCTCAACAAATTACATCTATAAAAGGCAGTCTGTAAAGATAAATATTCTGGACCATTGGTGCCTGTTCTTGTTCTGCTTGGCACTGTTCTGTTGACCACTTTTTGTATGGGCCCTGCTTGAAACTCCTTCCCCTTTAGGGGTGGAAGGGGGTAAAGGGCAGTGCTTTTGTAGTTTGAGGTTCCCCTTTGGATCCGAGGAGACAACTCTGCGAGCAAGGCCTCTGTCAGTTGGGAAGGAGTGTTAGGCTATTGTCTAGTTTCTTTCTCTAGGTGGAGTTGGAAGGATATCAAAGGGAGAAAGAAAAACCATGAGATGTAAGCATCCGTCAATAAATGTATTTTCATAAACCTACTGCAACTGGAGTTAGAGTGTACTCACCTTTAAAATCCTTCTAGTGGACAATGTTGTTAATTTATTCCTCCTCTCAATATTATTAAGAGTTCTTACAAAGAAATAAAAAGCCTGAGGTAAGTAGTGATAAATTCTTTTTAAAGAAACCTCAGTGAAGTAAAAAATATCTTTCAGAGCTGCAGTAGGGCCCTCACTGCTAAAATTAAGGTCTTAACTCAGCTTTAGCAGAGCAGAAAGCGTTCTGTAAAAGCTCTTTTGAGTAAGAAGATCAATGCCAAATGCATTATTGGACTTCATGAGCTGTTTGAATCTTTAAGGCATTCTGGAAGGGAAAAGTGTAATGCAAGGTTAATTAAAATTATTCCAGAAAGTGCTGTCTTCCTGAGATGTGTTCATTATGTTCCTCAGGCTCCCTTTAAACCACCTAATGCTTTACTTTCTAAGGTATGAAATGGATTGCACAGGTTTCTATTTATGGGGTGCAGGGAAGGTGTGCTGAAAGTTACAGCATGACTTTTTATAGGTTCAGGCAAGTACATTTCAAATATCTGTACAAGGATATATTCTGTAATGGTGCTGTCAGCTTTTGGCACAAGAGGTGGGGGCTGGAGGCCGCTGTGTAGTCAACATGCAGGTAACCAACCTTAACCATCCTGTGACTCTGAATAATGGTCTGGAGGGCATGCAATTGTCACCCTACCCAGATCTCTGTGTCTAGACCCCTTGAAGGAATAAAGATGCTGTTTTGAATCTACTTCACCTATTTTTGGGGTAAGAGACAATGACCCAAGTCTCACGCTTAGACTCTAGAGCTCCTACCTTTTACCAGGATGCCTCTCTTGATGATGAGTGACATAGGAAGCCTGCCCCACTAACTTGTGCTCTTTTGTGCCAAGATTATAATCTGTGGAGCTTTACAGTGAGCAGAACTAGATTAAAAAGATCTCCCTCTCTAATGATTATTTTTAAGCATGATCGGTTCCCCATGTCACCCGCCAGCCCTCAGTGCCAGTACAGCAGGAGCCTGTGGCAAGGGCCTGAGTGGGTGGAAGCCATGTGGAGGAGTGTCCCTGCAGCCAGTCTCAGCTCCTCTTGCCAGGAAAGCTAACGCGCAGCATTCTTGTTTCTCGTTAAATGGCATTGCCTTTATTGACACCTGTCACTGCATGATCCTTCTGAATTTTAAAACACAAATCCTGGCCGTCAGAGCTAAAGGACGAGGGCTGTTGGATCAAAGATAGGCGCGAACTCTTGCAGCTTCAGAAATGATACAGCCCTGTGGGAGACAATCAAAGTGTCAGTACGTGTTATGCTGTGTCTTCAGCAGTGGGACATGTCACTCTTGAACATCTTGGAAGAGCTGAGCTGGTGTATTAGATGGTGATGGGTCATGCGCATATGTTGTTTGCTGGCCCAGATTTCTGGAAATGACTTCTGCCCCCTATCACACCTTTTCCTTGGATAACTTCACCTAAAGCTGAATTGCTTTTTCTTCAATAAAAATTAGACTCACATGAAGTGACTGTGGTGACAGGATAGAATCACAATATAAAATCATAGGCTATATGGAGTTGGAAGGGACCCACAAGGACCATTGAGTCCAGCTCCTGGTTTGGACTTGATGCATAAGTGCGTCACCTGGCATCCCTGTCATGGAAATTCCAGGTCTCAGTGGAGAAACTCCAGTGTAAGTATGTTTGGTCGGTAGATGATCAGTATATGTAAAAGGAACATTCAGAGAGAATAATAAGAGCATGCAGAAGTGTAAATAAGATCTTGTGTTTCTCTGAAAGAGAGTGGAGATTTTCACACCATAGTTTTCCTTCAGGGTGACACAGAGGAGCCGATGCTGACTGAAGAAGGTCTAGAACAAATGGACAGTGCGAGCAGTAGTGAATGGCACTGGCCTTATGGTTTTCACTCAGGAATTTTATAGGGATTCATGGCCAAAATATCTAAACACCAATGTATAATCTCTCACTGAAAGTTCCCTTGGTACCAGAAGGTTAAAAGGTGGTAAGTGTGATTCCTCTTGCTGCATCTGAGGTCTGCCCCGGCAGCCTGCACTAGCTAGGCCCATTTTTGCTGGGCGGTGTGCGTTGGGGATTTCACAGAGCTTCTGTGAGGGAAAGCCACATCTCACAAGCAGCAAATTGCAGTGGGATGAAAGGGAATCCTAATGCGGCTATGTAAGATTCAGAGGTAAAGACTAAGCGATCAGTTTTCTCAATGAAGGGAGGTTGTAAGCGAAATTTCCTTATCTCTAATCAAGAGCAGGAAAAACCAGAATCTTGACAGAGGTGCCAATCTTTGTGGTAGTATGTTACAAGCTGTCAGATTAAATCAATTGAGGAAAGATCGAGAGTATCCTGAGGTGATGGGCTCCAACCATGCAGGAATGTGGGGATGTCCCCTAGAGCGTACAGCTCCCATTTCACCAGGCCACGGCAGAGCAGCCAGAAACCAAACAAACATGGATCTCAGTGCAGTGGTATGTCGGAGCTGAGAGAGCTGAACTCTGGAGAGTTACTAGAAAGATAGGTATGATAGAGAATTAGGATTGTGACGTGGTACGCACTTAGAGAAAGTTGGAAGCAGCCCAGTTTCAGAGGAGAGTTCAGGCTTAACCTGTGATGGTGCTGCTGCTCGGCAAATCCCACTGCCAACTGCGACTTCATCTGGGAGGGCACGTCTTTAGGCTGTGGTCAGTGCAGAGACATTGATAAGCAACATGGGGAAAGCATGCTGTCCTGTGGGGTAAGCTGGTCTACAGCTTTTGTATCTTCCCAATAGTTTGTTCAAAAAGCAAGCATTTACCAGATTTACGCCTGGTGGGTAATTGCACAGAGTTTGGCCTACACTCAGGGAAGTGCCAGGAAAATGTGCTTTCTGTTTAAGAGCGAGTTTTTTCAGTTTTTGAAAAACTAAACAAAAATCCCCCTTATGTTTAGAATTTGGCAATTCTGGGAAGCGACTTCCAGGATCTGGTGGGGAATCTATAGTGCTGCCCAGCTCTGTCATTAGGGGAGCTGTTATCCGCCTGTGAACTTTGCCTCTTGCAGGCGTCTCTAGCTGGTGATCCGACCTGACTCTGTTAGATTACTGAGATGGAGAGATCTGGTCTAAAGGAACTTGCCTTGTTTAGTCCAGCTAAACAAAGGCTAAGAGTCAATGTATTTGTTCTGTGTAACGAATAAGAAGGCTAAGCGCGAGAAAGGGAGAAGAACCACCTAAGGTGAAGGACAGTACTAGAACAAGTTGGTGTAAACTGGCTATGAATGGATTTATACTGGAAGTGGGAGGAAGGTTTCTTCACCATTATAGCTGTCAGGTCTGGACCGGCATGCCAGCCAGTCACAGGAACAAGAACACAGCAAGATGGTGCTTGATGGTGCTTATAAAAGGGATTGTAAAACAATTTGTCTGTTGTGGATGCCACAAAATAGCTTTTGCAATCCTGCTACTATGTGAGAAATTATAAGCTGTAAATAAATCAGTCTTTACAGCGGTGTTATTACCTTAGAAAACAGGGAGTGGAAATTAATTCCTTTTAGTTAAGGGGTGAGCTGCATACCCAGTTAAACCTCCCAGACAAACACAACATCATTAGAGCTATGCTTGGCTGCTTATTCGCTTGTGACAGTTGTGATTAAATGCTTAGGAAGACAAGGTTCATTTAGTATTCCCTGGTGGGCATTCGGTTCAGGCATTACGGATTTTGGTTGAAAAGCAGCTGTTGACCGACACTGAATTTGGATACATTGGAGAAGGAAAAGCTGATCACAAGCAGTGGTTAAGAGCAGAGTGGAGGAACAGGGTAAGGTCCTACCGCTCCTACCAAGGAGAAGCTGGGAAATACTCTCACTCCTGCCCATAAATTCCTAGGTAGGAACAACCTTGCATTTTTAGCCAGCATCCTGCCTAGGTGAGTATACTGTCACCTATAATTAATCCTAAAAACCCTTCTAAGACAGGTGCAAGAGCCTTTTAAGAGGGAGAGGTGCAACTACCTGCTCCTGCCACTGTGCTGATCACAATATGTGATAAATACAACTCTGAAGTAGGGGGTTCTTGAATTACTGTTTGTGTTGCCTCTGTCTAACATTGGGCATTCTGCCTGGGCATGTGAGCACCCATCCTATCTTGTGACTCTTAAAAAAGCTTTGTTCTTAGAGAGCTATGTGGCAGTGGGTGTCATGATATGGTTCTTATTGTCTGAAAAAAGTGTTGCTTTTTTGTTTTCATAGGCTTTGAATTTACCTGATATCTTTATCAGTGCTTTTAGTCCAATTTCCGGTAGAAAGGCACTCTGCTGATCTCATCCCTTTCCCCTCCTTTATCAGCTTCTGTCCAATAACTTGTGAAACTGTTTTATCAAATTTGGCAGATGAAAACGGGCTACAAAATGTAAAATTTGTACGAGTTTGGGGAAATTTGAGGTGAGGAACGTGTGGGGAAAAAAAGCACCCACACGCAAAAACTTAGTGATCCCTTGGAATAAAAGCAGCACCATCAACCTCATTATGCATCCAGTCAATTTGTTTTGCTCCATGGCCTGGGAGCTCATCTTATCGGCTGTCAGATCAGTGCACACATTTCCGAGCCAGCCACGGCATGTGCTGTTCCTTGCCCGTCGTTGAAGGATTTAAGAAGGACCTGAGAATATTGATTGGGAATATAGATCGGAAAGCACTGTAAGGGAGCGGGAGGGGAAATGAAATAGAAAATACCAGAGGCAAGAAGTGTGGGAAGGTGTTGTATGGAAACATGCCTGGTTTTCCACAGAGTCATGTTTCATTAGGTTTAGCAGATCTGGAATGGATCATATTAAGAAAGGAAAATAGTAATATCTATGTAGTACTCTGAAAAATGGCTAAATAATCTGAAAATTGACTAAATTTCTTTTGGGCTAGAAAGGTATATTCTTCTCTATGGGAAGAATGTATCATTGGGATTAATGCATTGTGTTATTTTGCTTTGTTTATGTTACTTTTGTTTTGTTTTTAAAGGGGTTGACTTAAATTACAGCATAGGCATAAAACCACATAATATCCCAGTTCTGTTGATCTGTAAGAACTGGGATAAAATTTGGGCAAACAAAATGAGGTAAGACAGAGCTGGGCAGAGAATCCAGGTGCTGCAAAACATTCAATTACAACATATTTTGGGAATTTAAATTGAAGGGATTTTTGTATTTTATAAGCACCGTATTGCTTACTTAAGTGCAGTGGCTCAAAGGAAAGAGTTTCTTTATTTCCTCTCAATTAAAAAGAAAAAAATATATTTTTCCTGATTGAAACTGCTTGTGATACAGAGAAAGCTGTGCTGAGCTCTGTAGTTGCATAGCTCTTGCTGGTGAATGAAACCACAGAAATTACTATCCTATTAATATCAGCTCTTAAGTCCAGCAGGGTTATTTATCTGCCTTTACTTCCTTCTACCCTGACCTGTGTTACTAAAACCTTTTGAAGGCAGTGGTAGGCTGTAATGTTACTACCAGAATACCAGGGGATGTAAATCTAGTTTTATACCTTACTAGGTTGTGATGTTTTTAGATCTTTAAAACTGAGCAGGGTTGTTTCTGATCAAGGATAATCTCAGAGCTGTGGGGGTAGAGTGGGCATTTTTTATCTCATTTTCCTCTGAGTACAGGATCAGAACTTTAGCCAGTGCTGACGTTGCAGGCACAATGCTGATAGAGATATTCTTTCCTGCTATTGAAACTGAAATCCTGATTGTAATTTTGAGGCATTTCTGTTAATCCTAACCAAGTGCTAATCTCATTTTGATCCTCATTTTCTTCTGTAGTTTCAGTAGATAACGTTCTTATTTCCACTCTATAATAACCTGTTGCACAACCTAGCCAGGCACTGTTCAGGAATCTGCTTCTTTTTGTGCAAATATTGAGAGTAATACTAATAGGAGGATGTAAGATGAGATTTTCAAGAGTACTTAAGTGCCTGTGATCCTCTGATATTTAACCAGGTAGAGAAACATCAAAGGGTTTTCCTCTACTGCTTTCTGAAATTCATTTTCTCTAAAGGTCTTAAGCTCAACACTTTAAAAGCCTTGGCCATAATTATTCTGTTTGGGCAGTCTGTATGTGCATCTAAGGACAAAGTTTCACCAATCAAGAGCAAAAAGATTTCAGTAATCATGGGATGCTGTGATGAAGTGCTCATCACAAGTCTGTGCAGCTGACAGCAATGAAATTAAGAAGCAGCTGGTGAAACGCACCATAGATTGAATTTGCTGCTAATAATTATGAGCCTGTTTGAGCCAAGTGCTTTTCCCCTTCACGCATGCCTTGGGAAGTGCCAAGCCAATGAATTATTCTTCTTACCAAGAGCAAAGGGTAACTTCTACTACTGTATTTTCTGTTCAGTGTGTTTTTATTGGATGTAAAACAGTCACAGAGAAAGTAATAGAAATACCACACATGACTGAGGAAAAGGAATCTGCAGATTTTATTGCATTCATCCAATTACTGACATCGCAGCCCCGTGTGTAAATCTTTGGACGCATGCTGGCTTCTTGAGAGGTTTCTCAGTTGCCTCCCCTAGGAATTGCCAGACAAGGTCATACCCAAGGTCTGTTCAATCTGTGTCCCATCTTCAGAACTGACAAAGACCAAATGCTTCAGGAAAATACGGAGCGAGGATTTGTATGTATTAGGACCCATCTTCCCAGTAGCTCCCACCCTGGTCTGTGGCAGAGAAGGCTGGATGTACAAACCCTTGTGCTCTCTCCCTGTGTGATACTCAAGAAACCATCTGGATGAGAAGGCAGGAACATTGCTGATCACCTGGCTCCTCTTGGTGGCTCAGCATGAACTCTTTTAAGTTGTTTTAAGTTTGTTTTTTCTTGAAGGGGTATTTTGGATGGTGGTACAGTGCCATCTGTAGGGAACTAGTTAAAGGAGCACAGAAAGGCATAAACTGGAGTGGCTGTGTAGGTATATGGGATGGTAAAGAGTATGTTCCACTGCTTCCCACCCAGCCATTATACCACATCCACACTTGGGTTTTAGTGGGAATAAACCCTACTCCTATCCTCAATTAGTGCTCAGTGTTGCTCATTAGCCCCAGGATACCCCTTACATAAAAGTCCAACACCAACCTGAGCTAAAAGAAAAAGAGGCCAGGAGCTGAAGAGTTGAAAAATGAGACCAAATGTTTTGAATACTTACGATTTTGCTAACAAATGATTTGCATGGATGATATAAATGAAACGCTGGAGTAGCAAGGAGATAACTGTGCTGCCTGGGTGCCGGTGTGAACTAGCAAAGGAATATAACTCCTCTGGGAAACCCTCTGTATCCACTAGTCACAGATTAGCAAACAGGGTTATGTACCAAATGTCCCCCAAGTGGCCATGCTGTGCTGGTGGTACCGGCTGTGGTAGTGCTACTATTGCTGAGCCTGAGCGCAGCCCGCTCGTTGCTTGGAGTCACCTTGCAGGATTGTGCCGAGTGGGCACCTGAGGGCCACTGGGAAGTATTTGAGGTCTGTAATAATGCAGGGAAGAAAGTTTCCTCCTGGTGCTGCTGGGACAAATATAGAAGATGCTAAATAAAGAAGAATGTAAGTTGAGATCATCCGCAACACAGGAAATAAAAAATTGTCTTGTCATAGAGAGTTTCTCTTTTGACAATATCAACCATCTTAAGAACTTCTCTGTCCCTATCTCCTTAAGTGTGTAGATATCAAGGAAGGTTAAGACAGTACTTCCCAGAGAAGGTGTCATATATATTTTTTTAACTTTTGTAGTTTATTGTCTTTGCATATTAGGTTCTAAAAACACACATCTTATATCACCTGTATCTCACAGATTTGCTGTTAACAAGAAGTACTTTTCAGGGAAGCCCTCCAAACTCCTGACCAGGGCACATGAAGCTTTGATACAGAGGCACACTTGATTCCTGCCCTTTGCCCACCAGACCTGTACTGAGCTGGCATGTTTTGTTGTCATAAAATGTGGTTGTGCTTGACATTCCCAGATAATTAGAGATGACTTCAGACAACTTCCTTTCAGAGCTCTTAAGGACTTTCCCCTGGACCCTGTGAAGTAATAAAGCATCTGTTTTTCCAGAGCTCTGCTGGACCAGTTGAAGGTGGTAGCTCTGGACCCCCTGCTCTTCCCTTTTGGCTCTCGTAAGGTCTCTGATAGTGGATGCTTCCCAGGGAGGAGTTTTACACCTTGTGTAGAAGTGTTGGCCCTTGCAGAGTCATGTTCTGAAGGACTGAGTTCATGGACATTAGAAAACTCTTCTGGAAGGAGGAGCAGAGACAACTGTGGGTAATCCTCTACTCCCTCAGTAAAGGTGACCAGACAGCAGGTGGGAGCTCTTTGAGTAGGAACGGAGGGCTCTTCCCTTTGATGAAAGTTATGCTTTAATATGGTTTCACTGGGGAAAGAGGAAGACTGTAAACTTCCAGGGGAAAAAAATAAATAAAATTTCCAGTTACTTTCTTGATACTTGAGATTACCCAGAAGTTACTTCTCTGGCATAGGTTCCTGTAATACTGTTAACTCAAAACCGTGCATTACTGAAATCTTGGTATTGAGCAGTCATGGGTAGGCAAGCCTTGCTGTGGTGGCTTTGTTTTTTGTCTTAGTTAAAATAAAGGGCTTAGAAATGCTAGTTTGGAACATCAGTGATTCTGTTTTTTCATGACGTATCTCACAAAGTTGGGGCCAAACCCACAATTAGATACTTGATTGTATGTATTCTGTTTTTTTTTTAAAGCCAACTTTCAAGTTGACTTGGGATCTGCATGGGAAAGTGCTTTTTCTTCTCCTTCACCAAATCAGACCTACCAATTTCCTTGTTGATGGGATGTTTTATAAATTAGTGCTTTTTAGAAGGCAGGGTCAGGAAGGGGTCAGCTTGGGTTTACAATGGAAACTCGGTGTCAGTCGCCGCTCTGGAGCGACCGCCGTTTCTCCGTAATGGGATTCAAGGCGTGTAGGTTCCCGGTGGGTCAGGGAGTGCGTTCTCCTGCTCGGGGCTGCTTCATGTGCCTTGTGGCACAGCGTGTCTCACCAGGGTATCGGCATGGGACAGGCTGCAAGGGGAAGGTGCACATGCACAGGGTGGAGTCCTCTGCTGAAAGGTCACCGACTTCTTTTCGGAGCCTGCGTGACCGCTGGGAGCAGAACGGCCCCGAGGTCCGGAGCCTTGCTGCCTAAGGAGACGGGGAAAACAGGTAGCGCACCCTGACGCAAGCAGTGCAAGACTAAATGGCTGTGAATGGAACAACTTACCGGCAACATTTTCCATTTGCAGCTCCATGTTGAGGTGATTAGCCCAAATGAGCTCAAACTGCTGGAAAACTGCAAGAGCAATGGAAAATAAAAAGGTCACCGTGCATTGCAGGGGTTAAACAGCTGGACTGAAAAACCTGCAGCGCTCTGAATTAAAGGGAAAACTGCATTCATTCAAAAGCTGTAATACCTCTCAAAAGGAGTTCCAAGAAGCTTATAACTTTTGCTGGCCTCTGTTTCATTGCTTGAATCAGAATCGTTTATACTTCTCTTCAAGTTTGCTTTTAGCTTTATGGTTGATGAAAACTCATCGGGGAAGAGTTCAGTCTACCCCATAATTATCTGTATTAAGGCCTGGTTTCAATGTCCGTGCCCAAACTAACAGAGTGCACAGTGCCCCCTCTTCTGCACCCCCTTCCCACCAGTCTCATGACAAGTCGTTTCCTCTGGATTTTTAAAATAGTTTTAAAAACAAACAAACAAACAAGCAAGCCCCCTGAGCAGTACGTGTTCTCATGATAAGTAGCGATTTTGCATCCATTTTCTCCTTGGAACTTTAAAATACCAAAATTACAAATTTTGACCTTGACAATTTTCTTTGGCTCCGCTACAAGATCTGGTACTTAGCACTGGAAAGGTGAACAGAGGGAGCTGGAGTAGGCAGGTACATCATGAGGAGTTTTTTTCTGTGCTGTGAACTCTGGTGTGTGTCCCATGGTGGAAGCTAAGCTCACAGGTATCAGTTGATGCTGTTACTTTGAGGCTAAGAAGAGGATTAGAGTAAAGAGGCTTTCAGTAACTGAGCATAATTACGCTAGAGCCCTTCATAGTAGAAATAGAAAATTGCTGATGAGAAGCTATGAGAGGATTGGAAGGGAAATTGGATTTGGAAAGCAAATTTACACGCACACGTACTTTTGCTTAAACTCTCTGTTACTCTCTAATTCTCCTAAAGGGAATGCGTGTTTGTGTTGGTCTGTCGTGCTGTCTCACACAGACTAGAGGCGTCCTTTCACCAGCTCAATTTAACAGGTAATGCCTTATTTTTGGTGGAGAAGCTAGCTGAAGGAGTTCCTGATTTTGTTCGCTTGATATTTGTCTCTTTTTGTTTAATTTCTCTTTCTTCCTCTTTCCCTTTAGTACAGCATGGCTATTTTTGTCGCTTCAGATGTGTTCCTTACCGTGAACAGATCTAGGATTTAGCCTGGCTATTGCCAACAATAAAAGCAAAGAAACAACCTTCAAGCCTTCAAATAGAGCCCACTTAACCATCATCTCCCTTCACCCCTCTTCCAAGAGTACTGTTGTGTTTTTTTTGCCCTGGGGGGGGGGGGGGGGTTGTTGTACCTCCTCTGTGCCTTGTTTTTCCCCACATGATAGGCTTGTGACAAGCAGTACTGATCATTTCCAGTGAGGGATTATAAGAAGAGGAAACTCCTGTGCGGCCCCAACTCCCCAAAGTGGGGAGGAAAAGACAGGAGCGGTACACGCAATCCTATTAGAAACAAGTGAGCCACGGTGAGCTGATTTCTCATCAGCCGTTGAATGTGCTTAGAGCCCAAAATGTGGATTTCTTCCCCCTGAAAATTTAGCAGGAAAACCAAACCAAATCCAGCGACAGTGGATTGAATTGAATCTCCAAGGGGTCTAGCTGTCTCAATAGCTTGGGCTTTCCCTCTGACGGCCTTGTTCTAAATCACTGGTTCTGACAGTTGCAGGTACCCGTAAGCTAGAGAGTCCTAAATGTGCCCTAGTTGTTTCTTCTGCCTGTGAGAGAACAAGGATTTGCATCTTACTGCAAAGAGCAGAGCAAATTCTAGCCACCTCTGTTTTTGTACAGACGTAAGGACTTGTGATTTATCCTGTCAGGGTCTGGTTATTCCAGCCTCCTGTGGAAGGAGCAGTTGCACGTTCTGCTGTCCGCAAACTGCATCTTACTGCTTGCTGTGCCTTCTGCAGGGATGGGTGAGCACCACATTTTCGTTCAGCAAGCGACCACAGCAGTTGCAAGCAGGTGAGAGTAGCCAGTTGTGTCTTCTTCATCCTTCAGATTGTGATGAAGGGACTTTGTGGGTGAAAGAAAGATGGGCTGCTTCCCAGAGCTGGTTCTCATCATCATCTACCTTTCAGAAACGTTCACCTTCTTGAAATTTTGCCATCTTTTAATCATTCCTTCAGTATATGAGAAAGTTTCATTGCTTTCCTTCAGCTTCTTTCCAAAATCTCGCCTTTGCCACAAGACTGCAGAAGTTGCGTCGAGCCCCCACCTGCCTTGCTGACAGTGTTGTCCCTTGGTAATTCTTTATGCATCTGAATGTATCATGTCTTTCCAGTGTAAGATTAGAAACTCCTTGGAGTAGTGCCCAAGCATCTGGTAGCTTGGGGTACTGGTACATGTCTGGTGCTCCCAGATACTAAAATAATACAGGAAATTATTGGTAATGGTTAACTGCATGCTTACCACATGTCCTTCTTTGGAGGAACAGTGATGCAAAAATAGCATCTAATTCTGGTATGTGTAAAGAGAAGTCATCAGTTTGAAATATGGCTGGTTTGTAAGTATTTGTGTGTATTCCTACCCATGGGTCCTTCTCGCATTTTTATGATTTAACTATCAAATTCCTTTTTTGTCATGTCTCCCCTCTCCCCCAGCATTTCCATACCTATTTTAGTGGTGGGTCAAAGCAGTGATCTTTTTTCCTAGATGATGCAGAACCTAAAACTTCTTCTGCTTTGGCTTTTTCAGCACTTGAGAAATGTTGTTTGTTGGGGTGGGGAAAAACGTGTTGCCACCTACTAAGAAATGAGATGTGGAATTGGGTGGCTGACGATTCTTTTAGGAAAACAGTTGACTCTTACACTGACTGATAACGAAGCTTATCTCTGCACACTTGAGAAGCTGCAGCAGGTCCAGTGACTACTTTTAGCATGCATTTGCATTGGTAAGAGGCTGTTCCATCACTCCACGTAAACAAAACCACCATGACTGGCCTCTGGCGAGATGGATGTGTACGCAGCTGCCTTTTGAGTTGATGCCATTCTGGTATGAGGGGGGGTGATGAATGAATGACCGCACAGAGCACATGCCACACCAGTCTACAGTCACTTTAGCACTGTGAATCTTTATCTGGGCAGGGAGTAAGGCCTCTCTGTACAAGAACAGTAACATGGTTAAAGTGCACTGTGTCTTGTGCCTGCATTCAAAACCTTCCCCAGCTAGGAGAAATAAGGGAAATGTTGAAAACGTAAAATGAGGCTTCTCTGTGCATCATCTAGGGTAAACTGTGTCAAAAAATGACTTGCCCGTGTGGGATTTTCTAGCATTTTCTAGCTTGCTTTTTTTTTTTTTTTAAGTATGTGCGCCAAACTTTGGCTGCTCTGACATGGAAGAAGAGAAAGGATCTGTTCCTCTTGCTCAGCAATTTCAGTTAGTGCAATTCAAGTTGTCTGGTTTGCTATCCTAGTGGTGGTATCTAGGACTTGCAGTTCGTAGAGCAAAATCTGAACAGAAGGGATTGATAAGCTAGGAGGATCCAGATCTCAGGGCAGGCCAGCTCTTAGTAACACAGCTGTAATGCCCTCTCTTTCCCTGAAAACCCAGCATGGGCGTTTGCTCCATGCATGAGCAATGTCTAGGGGCATGCTGAAGTAGGGTCCAAAGCAGAATTCTCTCACTTGCTTTTCATTTTATGCCATTGAGTTCCCTTCTGCTTTGTCCTCACCGGAGTTAGCAGGCTGAGCCGTTACGCTTGGCATGACGTTTGCCAAAACCACCAGACAGAGTTCTTCCTCTCCGGGGATCCAGCTGTCTGGAGAGATGGTCCCTTATGCATCTAAAGAGTGCTTCAGGCCCCAGATTTCAGCGCCTGATGTCCCGCCTGCCAAGCCATGATCTCATACGTGGAGTCAGGACAGTTGAATGGAAAGGTCCACGTGCTGAGGCTTGGGCGGCTTTCGGTCTCGGTACTCCATGTGCTGGGGCGTTCTCCCATCGGGAGCCACAGGTCACATTCCTCTCCAGCTCTCGCTCTAAAGCAGGGGGCTTTGGTTGCCAAATAAGTCCTTTCAGACAGGAAGGAATGTTTCGTGGAGGGGATTTACCTGTTAGTGGATTAGGCTATCCCAGAGTCAGCGGCCCTGCCAGCTCTGCAAGAACCTGCCCACTGCGGCCTATTTTGAAAGCTGTTTCTCCTGCGGCCCTTGCACCCAGGCTCTGCATGAGCCTGCTGCTAGTTGGCATTTTGTTCATGTCCCCTACGGGAAGTATCGAGTAGGTAAGCCATGAACAAAGCTGGTCTGGGCTGTTGTTTTCAAGGATATTGTTGCTTCTTTTGGATGCGAGAGAGGAGCCTGACTTGAATAAGACTTTACAGCACTCTGTTGATTTTTAAGTTGTCCCAGGACCTCTGAATGACCAACACTCAATTAACTCTGACCTTTCGTGGTTTCAAAATCTGGATCCAAATGCTGAGGTTTGACTCTCTCTGTCTAAAACCCCTGACCGCAGTTCCTGTTTTTAAGCAGAGATGGAGGACCGTGATCTTCTGGAATTCATTAGTTTCCCTGCCGCTCACCCCAACTCCTTCCCCAATTAATGGAGATGTCGCGGTGTTGGTGCAGTCCCGTTGTCAGTCCTGTTCATGGCTGCAGTGATACATCGGGGCCACAGCTTGAGGTATCTGAGCTGCATTCAACCCTCGTTGACTTGTGAAGCAGTTTCTAAGCCCGTGCTGCCCGGTCTTGGCATTTTCTCCCTCTGCCATGGCTCACCCTTTCTCTTCTGCTCGTGTTTTTGTTTTTCTCGAGTGATGTGGTTGACCTCCTATGGGTCGGGGGAGAGCTCAGGCGTTCCTGCAGCTCCTCGCTCGGCTCCCCGACTGCCCACACCACTCTTGTTTTTTCCCATGGCAGCCAGGCCACCTGCTGATGTCCAGTTCAGCCTCTCCACCGGCCGGCCGCTCAGCACAAACCCCAGGGGCTTTAGCTCTCCTTGCAAAGTGCTAACTCGATTATTAGACTTTGGCCTAAAGTAAAGGCTCTGGGAGCAGAGCATAGATCACAGCGTTAGTCCACTGAGACGTGCGCTTAGCAGCAGGGGTGTGTTTCCTTCGGGTTTCATATTTAGGTTAGAAATGCTTTCTTTTGGGGGCCAAACTGTCATTCTCAGACACTGTAGTCAGTCTAGCTATCAGCCCCATGAAGACTGCATGTCTAAAGGAAGTGACAGAAATAGATACGTTTGTTTCCAAAACAAAACCCTTTGGTCCAGAGAAAAGATACCTGCCTCTTGGGAAAGACAAGAAGGCTCCCATCTCTCCTATTTGTCTGAGCTCAAGGTCTCTCATCCTTTGTCTTCAACTTGTTTCCCATCGCTTATCGTTTACTAGAAAAACATTCCAGCCTGTGTGCAATGCTAGACCACCAAAAAAGATGAAGAAGAGATGGATGCACTGCTGCTTCTCTATTTATAGAGAAGAGACGAACCAAAAATGATATGGGAAAATTCAAATCTTTAAATACTCTGGGAGAGATGGATGGAAAAAGGGCTGCTTTCATTGTTCACAGGGTTCGGGAGACTTTCTCACGAGCTGCTTGGTGTAACCCACTGGGCAACTCACTTGTATGACATTTCTGTACACAACCCCCTCTTGTTTCTGGAGTAATTCTTCTGTTTCTTGAGGCAAGCAGAGGGGTAGCAGAAGTCGCCCCTCTCAGCAGTTATACCTTCTTGTATTAGTGTGCTCTTGCCTTCCTCCTTGGTGCTTTCCGTGCTCATCCCCTGGTGTAACCTCGTACACTGTTGTCAGCACTTCTGATCATTTCACTTGTATTCGTGTTATTCTGCTCTTCTTTCTCCCTTAGGTCTGAGCATTTTCATTCAGTCACCAGCCCTTAAACATTTCAAGATATTGCCTAGGTCCTCTGAGAACAGTAGACTGCTCTAAGATGTCTTTTTCTCCTGTCAGATCGGTGAAATCTCTTAAGTTACTTTCATACTGTTCGTGCTTCCCTCTGCCATTTTCAACCTAGCTCCAGAAACACCACCGTCTTCTCTCAGACCCCCTCTGCTGATCAAGTTTCACTAGCCCTCGTGGTTGGAAAACCTGTCTGCTACCAAGGGGACAAGGAGCTGTTCTCAGGTTTGGTTTCGGAAAGGGTGTTTCATAGCATGGCGTTAAAGCAGTAGGTGTGAGGGCAGAGGGTGATGCTGCTTTGAAATTCAGCGAGGAACTTAAGGCACGATACTGAGGGGAGAAACTGTGGTCTCACCAATGCAGAGAGAGGCAGGGCGGGCAGGAGCTGCCTCTTTGTTCTTGCATGTTTTTAAATGCCTCTTCCCTGCACATCTAGAGCAATGTCAACCTCAGCTACACTTTCTGCCATGAGCTGTGTCACACTGCTCCTTTCACACTTGAAACCTTCCCTAGCTTTATCTGCAGTGTTCCCCTCAGATCACCTCAGCTGTGACAAACAGCCATTTCATAAGGGCCCGAAGACCAGGCCAGCTTGCTGATATTTGTATTTACTGAAATAGCGAATCTCATGAAACACTTCAGTGCCTGAGGCAGTCATACTGCCACAGGCCAGATACTGCCATCACTCCCACCTCCTGCCCCCCTCGTGGACCTGCGATCTCTCTCTTGCCCCCAGCGAGGCTGGGGTGCACAGGCCTCTCTCGTCCCCACATTGCTGTGGCTCTTACTGTGGATTACCTTAAAGGACCAGGCAAATTGCTGGGTAGTCCAATGTGCTGGGGCAGGCTGGTGGTTTGAGCACTGATTCAACTGCTACCACAGTGGAAATAACACGAATCCCATTTGCAGTTCCCAGAGTTCCTCCCTTTCCTTCTCTTCCCCCCTCCCTGTATTTTGCTTCTGTTGATAAGTCTCTAAATGCTGCCTTTAAAAAAACCA
The DNA here is from genome assembly GCF_040182565.1 of Anser cygnoides. NCBI lineage: Eukaryota > Metazoa > Chordata > Aves > Anseriformes > Anatidae > Anser > Anser cygnoides. The sequence continues at coordinate 13,599,962 of NC_089879.1, read as the reverse complement.
CTGTCGCCAACCACTGATTGCAGCTTCAGCTCTTCCTTAGCAATACAACGGTGTGGGATTCGGCGCTCAGGGTCTGTCCCAGGGTTGCATCCACTCTCGCTTTCTGCCCAGAGGAACCCCAGGGCATTCTGCTCCATAATATACCCATCACGAGCGGTCCCAGGCTTGAGGACTCCTGTGCAAAGGGAATACGTGACTGTGGCAACAAAACCATCCCAAATAATTTTGTTGTTTGAATCAGCAGCTATGCTGATGGTAGGGTAGCTGGGTGCACGTGTGCTAAGCCTCTCCGGGAATGCAGCTCTCACCAGCTGTCTTGTAATGTTAACTGGACCGTCAATCTGTAGGCAAAACAAGAATTTTTGCAGGAGCCTGTTTTAATGCACAGAATTTTTTCAGAACAGCATTTAGGGGCTTCCAGCCTCCCTGATGTTTGTGTGGGAAAGGTGCTCCCGGCGACACACCAGGACTGAGAGAAGATTTAGTGGTGCTGTTGAGTTCTGCCATTTGACCACTTTACGTGGTGGTTGGTCTCCATATGTGTCATGTAAACAGATTGCTCTTGCTGATGTCACTGGTAAGAAGATCTTTATTTTGGAAAGAGCTGTAACAGTTTGATTTCAGGCTTTTAAGTCTTGGTATTTTATACGGTAAGGAAGATTGCTTAATATTTGGATGAAACACTTCCAGAAAATAGCGTGGTCTGGATGTTTTTTTAGCTTGTGTCCAAGGACTATTTCTGACATCTCAGTAAAAGGTATCTTAAAAACAATAAGTCTGTTGTCAGTAGACTGCTAGTCTGTGCAGCGTTCTGCATTCCCACTGAGCATTTTTAGCAGTCCACAAATTGAAAAAGGTTGAAGCCTATTGTTGCAGTCAATTTGGCAAATCATTTCCTTTGAGTTATTACACTGAATAAATATTTTGCTGTTCTGCCAAGAGCTGTTGTTCTGCCAGACATGTCATCATCTACATGAATAATAGATCTGAGCTCCTGATCACTTGTCGTCATGAAAGAACTGGGTGTTTCTTTGAGGCTGGGTGGGTTTGGAGTTCCTTGTCCTAGGATCTAGAACAAGATCTAGTTGTGTTCTAGATCACATTGTGGCAAACTTCTCTTGTATTATGCAACTGAACCTATTCAAGAGTTGTTAATTTTCAGCCAGCAAGAAGGTTGTGAAGTGGGACAGAAATCTGTAAAGCTTTTGTAACAAGTCTTTGAGATTTCACCTCTTCAATTGTGCAATTGAATTTATTCATCCTTGGTCCCGTTTGCGTTTCTGGATATTTGGTGCAGCAAGAGTTGCACAGTTCAATGAGGGAGAGAAGACAAGAGCATAGTATCAGTAGCTTTTTGATGAGAAGAGAATCCAGTTGCCTTGGAGTTAAGCAGGTGAGATGTCACCAGCCTGTGAAGATTGAGAGGAGGCAAATTTTGTTACTGAGAGTAACAGTACATCTTAATTTCCAGAACTATCTGCCACTTTTGCTACACACCCCTATCACGTGAGGGTGTCCACTAAAGCTCTATGAACAGTGCCACTGTGTATTTTCCCCACATAGACCACTTTCTGGATATTATTTTTGCTTGCTTTGTTTAGTAGATTATATTATGCTACTCAAAGTTATATTACTGGGACACAGGGCTGGGCAAGCCATTATTCCAGTAGCTTTATTGTTTAAAAAAAAAAAAAAAAGTTAGTTATTGTCCATATCATCCAAGGATTATTTTTGTTGATGGTAATTACTGTGAAACTGCTACGAAGGTACCAGACCTTTGTTGCTGAAAAATCCATTTTATCAAAACGAAGATTCTGTACTCATCAATGAAAGCAGACAAGCAGAGCTGTTTGGCTAGATGTTAAAATAGGCTTATGTGACAGTTTTAAGGACTATAGTATAGATACTGTGAATTGAGACTCATGATTTAGAATAGTGCTTAAACAGAAGTGATGATATGGGATTGGAGAGTTGTTTGCTTAATAAAAATAGGGGAGGGAGTGTATTCTGCATCCATTTTACTGATCCTCTGAGGGCATGGAAAACGTATTTAAATTTTGTCCTTTAAAACAAAATTCTCTCGTATATTTTCACTTGTTTTATTTCCCTCAGCTTAAACACTGAAACAGGTAAATCAATTTAACCTTAATATTCTGGTCTAATGCAAAAATGTGGTGTTTGGGACACCAGACCGTGGAGGAGAAATTAGGAAGTAAAATTAAAACCCTTCAGTCTCATGGAAATAAGTCTTACGAAGAACTTTTAGGACCTTTGTGTGACTACCAAAGTGTATTTCTTTATATTAAAAGAGGCATTATAGCGTGGAATACTCTCACAAGGGTAGTAGTGGTAGTAGTCACTTGAAACGTTTCCTCCAAAACAGTTTTAATTGCTAAGGACCTTAGTGAAGCTGATGGTCTTCTGTTAACCACAAAACAAGCTTTAGGGCCCAAGAAGACCTCTGGGCCTCTGACTTGTGGTTCCTTTCAGAAATTTTGCTGGAGTGGAGGAGCAAAAAAGATGTGGAATAAATGTCTCTTCAGCGAGCCTCTTGGACTCATCTCCTACTTTGTTTATTTTTTGAGTATTTCTTGTGTCAGAGAAGTTCTCAAGGGAATTCACCATTCAGCAATTTGTACTAAGATTATCATAAATCTAAGTGGGTTTTGCTGCTTTGTCTGCTTTATGGCAAAGCTCACTGGAACTCTAATTCATTTTTTTGTCGTGTGTGACTTCCAATTCCATGAACTAATATTAGTTATACAGTGAGGAGACATCTATATATAACCACATCATTTTGTATGTTTCCATATATACTCATGTTTCTATATATAAGCAAAATGCTTTCATAGGAATATTTCAAAATATTTGTCACATTTTGTCGTGTATTTTATGGTGGGAAAGTGTAATCGGAAAAAATGCATTTAGTTCTTGTGGGACAGTAAGGTAAAATAGCTACTTGTGTGAACGGAGTCTTTTTTTAGATGCAGGCGCTACAGAAATAGCCAAGCGATAGCCGTGCCGTGAACTCCAAATGCATTTCCTTTTCGCCGGGGTCCGCCGGCCTGTTTGCCTAACCCTTGTAAGGACAGCAGCGCGGCGGGCGCGCGCGGGCTCCCGGCCCCGGCGAGGCCTGTGAGGAAAGGGGGGACCTCGGCAGCGCCCGCAGCGCCGCGGGTCATGAAGAAACGATGATCTCTTTCCTGTAGGTGGAAATTACAGCGATATTTTGAAGCTTGTTTTTCTTCCGGGGGGCTGGCGTAGGGTCTTCTGATTCTTTAGAGTTTTGTACGTTTGTTTTGGTTCGTTTTTAAGACTGAGTCTTTGTGAAACAAGCCTTGTGACTGCGCTGTGTCAGTCATTTTGTTCTTTATTTTTTTCCGTACCTGTCCTAGTCTTCCATAACTCTGGAAGTCATGGATGGAAATGCTGTGTTTCCGTAAGTTTCATAAAAATGTGGTGTAGGGATAGGAGAGGAAACTTCTCCCGTTGCTCCCTTTGAGGTAAGATGAGGAGAGCTCAGCCTGTGATGAAGGCCACGTCACCTGGCCTGTAGCTGCCTTTGTGGAGGGACCCGTCCCAAAGAGGCAGAGGATGCAGGAAGGAGTCAGGATACTGCAGGCCCAAGGAGGGGATGCAGGAGGACAGGTGAGAGTATTACAGTGGGGATCTGAAAAGTTAGACCCATGTGTTTAAAAATTAAAAACAAAAAAAATGGCTCTGAGTTTTAGCTTTTCCATCTCTCATGCCCCAGTACTTGGCTCGTCTTCTGTGAGGCACATACAGCAACACACATCCGTTCTGCTATTGTTAATATGCTAGATAAATACTGTTGTTTATACTGTAGATTTAAGGGCAAGTCCTTGGAGTATAGTAGACTGGTTTTCTGGTTGGGGTTTATGTTGATGTTTTTGTGTGGGCATACCCAGAATGTTTGGATTTACAAGCGGTCATGGAAAATAGCAGTGAAGTGTGCGAATGTATGTTGCGTGACCTAATTGCCCATATCTCTTCTAGCAGAAGTTAGAGCTGCTTTACTTCAGTGTTTATTGGGATGTAGAAGAATTCAGCCTAATCCTAGCCGAAAACAAACAAATCCAAGGCAGAAGTCACGACAACAGGACACCATTGCTCTGAGGCCCTTTCCATGGTCAGAACGTTTTAGGGATGTGGGGATGCTGGTATTGTATGCTTCTGGGTGCTCATAGCACGGGCACAGATTTGTGGGCAAAGCTGTATGGGCTGATTGAGTTTCAATCCCCCCTCTGCCCAAGGAAGCAAGAGAACTGTAAAGCACGAGTCTGTTAACCAATCTGACCCGTGCCAGTGGCTTCAACCGTGATAACTGAGGTTGTTTCCCCAGCTAGTGGAGTTGTGCTTTACCGTAGCTCTCATCAGAGCTCTGTAAAAGGAGCTGGGTGCATCAGGTCAGTGTTTCCCAGCTGAGACCATAGGATCATGGACTTAGCTGTAGCTTGCTCTGGAGTAAAAATGTCAAAATAAATGAAGTCCTAGAAATGAGTGATATTAAAACTAAATGCTTAGGTCATTTGGGACCAAGTATGTTCAGATTCATTTTGGATGAGAGTAAAATAATGATATAGACCTCTGCAGAATACCAAAGAAAACATACGATTAGTTGTACTGCCACTTCCCTAAGCTAATCAGGCAGATCATGAAAGAAATACCATCCTGGCAGTATTCCTGTTACATCACTAGAACATCATCCTGCCACAGAAAACAAAATAGGTCATCATGTCTCTTCACTTTATGTTAGATGTTAGACAAGAATTTGAATGATGCTGTAATGGAGGTGTGAACTGCATGTCATCCCCTGTCATCCACACCCAGCATTTGGAAAGCAATGGAGCTATCCTGATTTATGTGCCATCTTTGAAGTCATTTTGGCCTGAATTTTAAAATAAAACAATAAACAGCCTTCCCACTAATTTTTTTTATCGTCTTCTTGCTTTCTCAAATGTCAAGCTTACTGTCTCTGTCATTAGGCTAGGAAAATTGTGATAAATATTGTAGCAAAATATTTCAGTAGAATTTGGACACAGGTTCACCTGGAATATATCAAAGAGTTGCTTAAAAGAATTGTAAAGTAAACGTACAAAAGACAGCTACTGTTGGTTGCTAATTATAGAGTGTGGTCGCTGTTCCAAATTGATTTTCTTCGCTATTTAGGTACATCCTATTGAACCTTAATTTTTTGGAATAAAGGAGCTCTTCATCACAGCAAAACAAGTTGTGGCAGGTTCACAAGTTCACCTGCTGCTCTGGACTCCTCTTCTCCTCTTCATTTGACTTCAGCGTCTTGTTGCCCAAGGGACAGGCTACCTCTTCACCTTATCTCCAGTTCTCTCCAAGTGGCTGTTGCTCAAGGGGCAAGGCTTTGCTGTCTTGGCTGTGAGGTTTTCTTCCTACTTAAGAGCTCTGGGAAAACTCAACCTACCAAAGAGATGTGCAGGCTGGCCCACAAAAATACTAATTACTTCATTGTTCACAAATGCAAACTTAAAAAAATTGCTTTATAAATTCAGTAATAAGAAATATTCATAGTGTAATTGCCACAGACTGATCTTTGAGGTTTCTCTTTTCCTGTATCTAAAATCTGACCCAGTAATACCATTTTTGAAACAAATAACATTGCCATATCTTGATGGAAAGATGGTGTATTACTAGTTCATTTGAAAATCCTCTACCTAGGAACAAAGCCAGTTATTCTACATTTGTTCTTCAAAAATATTAATAATGCATTTAAACATACCATCAGTATTGTCACTCTTTCAAACAAGGTGGTTTGCTGGAATCTTTCTTTTTCCTGGAGAGAGTGAGCCAGCAGTTGAACTACACATCCTACTTCATTTGGCTACTTTACATGATAGACTTTTGAAATAACACGTCATCAAGATAAAATATATTTAATTCTTAGCAAAATTCAAAATCAGTTTCCCCTCCCTCTGTACACTGCTGTCGATGCCCAGCTCTGAAATGACAGGTGCTCTTATTCTGTCTGTTTGCTGTGATGTCAGACAGCTTCAGCATGTCTTTGGGTGCTTTAAGTGATTTCTTTTCCCAGTGTCCGTAACCGTTGATCTATACAAGCTGCCAACAAAGAGGCGTGGATCCAGGAGTCAGCAGTGCTCTGCTCCATGCTGTTAGTTAAAATTGCACCAAAGCCAAATAAAGATGCTCTTGGTGGGTTCAGGAGGTTGGGGTTGGAAATGTTCTCTCAGTTGAGGTTCTCTGAGGCTTTGGGTCTGTCTTGACACTTGGCTATGCTTAGATGTGCAAAGTCTTTAAAAAAACCTAACAGCCGCTTTTCAGCCAGGAGACATTCCACCCATCTCACAGCATGAGACCTCGTTCTGCCCAGCCTTTCTTGCATCGTTTCATCTCGTGGTATCTGAACCTGGATCTGACCCAAACAGAAATCTTGTGGGAGCTTGTGTTTCTTGTGCCTTCAGGTTGCTGGCGTACCCCTCATTTTCTGCTGAAGCAATTCGAAATCTTTAATGGCAGTTGCCACAGCACAGTAGGTGGACTCAAGGCGTCCTGCATTAAATTTCAGAGAAATATATGTGCAGTGTCAGAGAGCAGGAGCTCACGTGGCCCTGGTTCTGCACCCGTGGGAAGTCAAGGTCACTGCCACCGGTTGTGTTTACAGGCATGTTTATGCCGCAGCTTCGCTCACCGTGAAAGCACAGGCACGTACGTGGTTCTGAGGCTGTGTGAATCCCGCTGGGCAATGATGCTGTCACCGATTCAGAAAGTTAACAGGGTAGCTTATTGTTAAGCTTCCTCTGGCTGATGCCTCAATATAAATTAGAAAGCCCTGCACTGAGTTTGAAAAATCTGACGGTGCCATCGACCAGTTGGGGTTTCGAGCTGCTGGAATTGCAAACTGCATGTGGTATAAATGGCCTAAAGTAAAACAGGTCATTAAAATAGAATATTAATGATCAAGATGTTAGTAACCCAAGAACCTGTTTTAATTTATGTCCTAAATAGTGAGCTAAAAGTAAACCACAGAAGCTGATGATGGTAATAAATATATATAAATATATCCAGCCTCCGGTTCCTACCATGACCCACAGTCCCAAGATGCTGCTCTTCCTTTTCAGCTCATAGGCTTTGCTCTCAGCACTGTTTGGGTCCTTATGTAAGCACGCTGGCCTCAGCTAACCTCCTCCTAATGTCCAAGCGTGTTTCTGTTGTGCCTTCTAGTACTTTACCTTTGCAGGATTTAAAATCCCATGGTGTAGATGCCAAAATCCCAAATCCCTTTGTTTGTTCTAGGAATCGAGGGAGGCAGGATTAGAGGGAGGATTTTTGTACTAGGATTTTTGGCTGGGATGACACAGAACAGGCTATTGTTTCTGTTGGTGTCATGTTGTGGTTACCTGAGCATTCGAGTTCATCGCCGCTCTGGGCCAACGGCTATTTTTGTTGCACATAAAACATCTCTTGACATTCTTGTTTTTATTCCATGGATTAAAGGTTGGTTAGCAGAAGCAGCCTGTTGAACAGGTTGGGGTGATGGAGGACACTAACAAGGCGACAATTTCTTTCCTGCGCCCTCGCCAAGGGTGATCCCAGGGCTCAACAAGTTGTCCCCCCTCGGGTAGGGGACAGCTGGGAAGGCAGGGTGGGCTCGTAGCCACAACACAAAGCTCCAGAGGGAGACACTGGACAGACCATAGCAGATATTGTTTTTTGCTGTGGAGTCCCAGCCTGAAGTATACATCTCCCAGAGAAGATCTGCCCAGACCCAGCAGCAGGCCAGCAGCACCCAGGCCCCACCGCGGCCAGAGTCGAGGACCCCTCCTCTCCACCTGCTCTCTGCTGGACTCAGTTCTCAGGAGGACCTGCAGCTCTCAATTGAGCAAACCCAAGGTTTTGCGCTCCCTCTGCTGGCTGCATTTTTGCTGGCTGGTGCCCGCTCTTCAGCCCTGAAGGAATGCTGAAATTGGCGGGGACAATCTTGAACGAACAGGGAAGTAATAAAATTAGCACGGGTCTTTTTCATGGGTCCTTGAACGCTAAGAAAAATCCTTGTTCGCCATGCTGTGAAGATGCAAGTCAGTAAAGAGATGCATTTCGTACGCTTCTTTCCGAAAGGTCATTACTTGCCTTGGGAAGTGGAAGCATGGGGGCAATCACATCAGTATGTCACACTTCAGTATCTTCTGAATCTATTGTGGAAGACTTGAACCATGACCAAGAATGACTCAAGTGTTCTGTTTGCTTGCCTTACGTTTTATCTGCATTATTTTTCTTCTGCGTTAGCCCAAATAGAGATAGGTAGGTCTCTCTTCAGACTCAATATTTTCCCTTCTCAGTGTTGCCACCTCTTTTCTCAACATTGTTTGCTGCACTCCCTTGGAATGCCGCACTCCATTGACTTGTTTTTTAACCTTCCAGCCTGTTTCTTTTCTCAGCCCACCTGTGTCCTGATACTACCCTCTCTGCTAAGAACCTCAGAAGGATGTCAAAAAGGCTTTGTTTTGAGAGTTTCCTCTCTCAACCCTTATGTTTTCAATCTCCTCCTTTCCCACTTAAGGTCTAGCAGATACTTCTGTAGGGCATTAGCTTCCAGTGTTAGGAGGCAACTTGTATTTGTCCATTTACTGGACTGAAATCAGATGTTATTGCCAATCCCAGCCATATTCAGCCGAAATTCCCTGCTGGATGAGGACTGCATGACTGGGAAGCACTGGCACGCTGTCCTTGACCAGGGGATCAGTACTCATGTTCAGGGTGCTTGAAAACTATTCCTCTTCACTCTTTAGTTTCAGTCTTGCTGCCTGCCTGTGCCTGGTAATAGTTTCCCCTAAATGTCCTCACTTCTCTAGATTCTTCCCTAAGATTTCCACTTCGATAGCAGAGCCCTGAGTTTAAATGACCTTTCTTCTTACTCTCAAGTTATTTCTGGTTGCCTGCTGATTTCTTTTACTCATGGACCTATGGTTAGTAGGTGATTTCTCTGCTTCTAATCCGAGTTTATTGTCTGGTGCATTTGAGTTGCAATTAAAGCTGCAACAGGTAGCAGCTTTCTAGAGCCATGCTTTTCCTGTAAAAGCTGCCAAGTAAATCAAGTTGGGCTATGCACTTCTCACTGAGGTCTGACCAAAACAAATTGAGGGGTAGGCAGCAGCACTTGAGTTAGCGTATACTGGGTGATAGGCTGCTAGAGATGGAAAATGTTAGCTCATCTCCTCTTCCATCTGCCACGGGGCAGCGAATTACCGAGTCCTTTCTAGGAGCATTGTCCAGTCTAGTTTTCAGAGTTGCAAGTAACCAAGCTTCTGCTGTTTCCCTTGGGAAAGTATTCTTTACAGATACAATTCACTGTCAGGAAGTCATTCTGAAACTCTCCTTAATTTTTCCTTTTTTTTTGGTGTCCTCCCACTAAAATGGGCATTCAGGCTTTTAACACAAAGAATCCATTTAAAGTGCTACTTTTTGATTTTCCTGTGAAGGCTTCTGTGGTTTCTAGTTAATGTTTGTATGAGACTGTAAGCTCTCCAGTTTAAAGGCGAAGAATCACCATATTCCCTGTGGTACTGCTAGTACTTTCACTCATTTCCTGGAGGGTCTGGATGAATTTCATGTGGCTACATTAAATGAATGTTAGTTATTGGCTTCCCTTCCCAAATGTATATTAAAAAAATGTGTTTTGTTGCTGAAAAAGGCTGGATCTGAAAAGCCCATTTAAAATCTAGATTATGTTTGTGCAGAAGTTTTGTTTTTCTCCTGACTCTGTGTTGCGAACCTAAAGACAATGTGCACCAGGACGTAAAAGAGGACGTGGGGAAAGCAGCAATCCCGTTTCCCTGTTGAAAATAATCAAAGTGCAAAAGCAAACAGCATGAATGCAAATTTCAGCTAATAGAAAAGAGATTTAATGCCCTTGAACTGTGCTGCAGAAAAGAGATTTAGGAGAACACTTGTTACTTGGGTATAATTGCTTGCAAGCCAGTGCTATTCTAGAGGGAGTTGTTTTTAATGGTTAAATTATACAACACATTTTAAAATTGATTGTTTTGCATAATGCGTTGTTGAACCTGTGAATCTCACCAACAGACCACATTGTTTACCTTTGTTGAAATCAGTTGAAAGCAAGACAGTTGCATGAGAATAAACTGTGAGGTTTTTTAGAAGCACAGATTGTTAGTTAGCAAATTCAAGGGCAACTAAACACCTCCTGGGACTTTTTTCTCCCTGTAATTGCAGATGTATTACACAAGTTATAGCTTAACGTTCCAGAGGACTCACCAACAACAAATGGACTCAGATTACTGCTTTTAACACAAATTTACTAGTCTGATTCTAGCTTTACCACAACAGTACTTGCAGGAATCTTCTGTTTTATAAAGACCTACCATAGGTTAGAGAGATTACTCTTTCAATTTAAAGCTATGGCAGCAGTATTAAATTTCTGCAGCATAGTCTGGCTAGTAGCATCATTTTCCTATTACTTGTATCACATACAAGACCATATTGTATCATTCCAGATCAGTAAAGCATACTTGCTGTCTTTACATATCACCCTTATGTATGGAAGATTTTGCGTCATTTGGGTTCCTAAGCAGAAATACAGGAATTAAAAGTCAGAAATGAATCAAGCTGAGATTTCAATTATGCCTACCTTCAATGTCTCTTAGGATCACAGGATAATTTAGGAAAGGTCTTCTGGACGTCATCTGGTACAATCCCCTGTTTAGAGCAGGCCATTTTTGAAGTTGGATCAGGTCACTGAGTTTTGAATTCCTCCAAAGACAGAGATCTCACAGTGCCTCTGGGTCTCTGTTTGACCATCCTCATAGTGAACAATGAGTTTCCATTTTTGCAACGTGTGTCCATTGTCTCTTGTCCCATTGGTATCTAGCTCCAAGAATAATCTAGTTTTGTCTTTCCTGTAGTGTACTGTGAAGTATGTGAAGACTTTTAAGATCCCCCTTTTAGCCTTCTCTTTGCAAGATGAAACCAGCACAGCTCTCCTTGCCCTTCCTTGTGCACTGTGTGCCCCAGCCCCTGACCAGCTCGGTGTCCATCCACGGGAATTGCTTCCATTTGCCAAAGTCTTTTCTGTACTGGAAAATACCAAACAGGATCCAGTAATCCAGGTATGGTCTCGCAAATGCCAAATAGAAAGGAATAATCCCTTCCCTTGACCTGCTAGCCAGAAGTGTGCTTACACAGGCATTATGCATCTGGCTTTGGTTGGTTTTGGTGTCGTGCAGCTTGTCCATGACACCACTGAGTCCTTTTCTGCAGACCCATCCAGTCAGTTTCCAGTGCCACTTAAGACTTGTTTTGTCCCAGGCTCATAACTTTGCATTTCCATGTGTTAAACTTCAGAGGTTTCTTGTCAGACCGTTTCTTCAGCTTGTGTGTCCATGGGGAAGTGGTACATACAGCTCTATTGATACGGCAAAACTCTTCATGTTCCAACATGAACAATATTCTTAAGGTCCTTTCTTTAAACATATAAATACCTCAGCATCACAGAATCTTTTTCTTTTCTTTTTTTTTCTTCCCATTTCTCTTTCAAGGAATGGTCAAGGTATTGTGAGAGTATCATTTTTTCAAGCATTTCTTCCCGTGGTGGTCTGTGTGGCCTGTCAATCATACAGTCTCCCTTGAGCTCATGCTAGGTTCACTGACCCATGCAGATTCTACTAAGCATCTTCATGCTTCTTGATTAGCTTAATAAATTAATCAGAAGTTATGGTAAAGAGCAAAATCCAAGTTGAGTGGTAAGATTTTGAGCAACGGGATGAGAATGCGTTTGCTTTTAACAGAACTCCTCGGTGTTGTAGTTACCCATGAAGGTAACTGAGAGATGAGCATTTGTCACAATTTATATCTGGCACTGTGCACATGTACAAGCTCCATAAGCTCTTGCTTACGTTACCAGCTGCTGCAGTAGGTGGGGGAAGCTGAGGCTGAAGCAAATGCTGCCTGCCTGTGGCCACAGAGGAGTTCTGGGTCAGAGCATTGCCCGCAGTTGTCTCCTTGTGCTGCTCATTACACGTCACTTGGGTCCTTTCTGCCTTTTTCATCGGAGCTGGCAGTGCTGCACAGCTGCCTGCCTGCTGACTCCCACTATATCAACACTTAAAATGAGTGGTTAAAGAAAGATTACTGTCACAGATACAGTGTGATTAGAGACTGTGGCCAGAAAATCAGTGAAGTATAGAAAATAATTGCTTATTTTCCATGCACACTTGCTCTCTCTGTTTAATACGTTCTGTGCTTAAAGCCCTATTAATAATATAGACAGTCCAGGTTTCCTTACCTGGATGTATGCTTTGCTCAGCTCCTTGTTGGATATGTATCAGAAGTCCTTAGCAGTGGAAAATACAGCTGAAACCTTGCTTTTTCAATTGAATAAAATGGTATGAGAAATACCAGTGGCCTAATACAGTCTTTGAATAAAGCTGTAGCCAATTGCTATTTAAAATACTCAGAGGAGTCATTATTTTACTCACAGACCACTTTTAAAGTTGGGCACATGCTGAGTTGTGCTTTTTAAATGATTTTTAAAGAAGTCTTTGCTCTCCTTTGGCTTTTCCTTTAGCCTTTTCCACCTTGATTGCTCCCATACTTGCAGGGTATTTTGCAGTCAGCCACACAGCAGCCTGAAGCCGGATAGTAGCCAGTATGGGAATGCATCTTCCTGCCACCTCTATCACCAGCACCAGCTTATTCCACTCTCTGATTATTTCTGGCAAATATCTGGATCAAAATTAACTTACAGAGACCCAAGAAATGTAATTTTTCGGTCTGGTCTGCTTCATCAAGTGACTGCAAGGGTACTGGAGCAAATGCAGAGAGAGTTTGAGAACAAAAGGCAGCCCAGTTAGATTGGTTGAAATTCATCTGACCCCGGCAAAGTGATGAATTCTTGAGAGTCAGAAAGAGGAAAACTTGATAGTCAAGAGGGAAAGAAAGTTAGCATCAATCTGCCTTTGGATAAGTTACGTATTTTTGACAGATAAACTGCAGAATATAATTTTAATAGGGAGGATCTAGCTGAAGATCAATGCTACGCACCGAAGATTTCATTGACTTCTGAAACTATTAAAAGTTTCAGTCATAGAATCGTAAAACGGTTTGGGTTGGAAGGGACCTTAAAGATCCTCTAATTCCGACCCTCCTGCCTTGGGCAGGGACACCGTCCACTAGAGCAGGTTGCATACTTTGGGTGATAAATCAAAAACAAAAATCACGGATTATGGCAGAGCCAGAAAAAAAAAAACATTTCTAGCCTTCTTTTTCATTTCAGTACCTTCCCCATCCTGTTGCTGTAAATTTACCCCATTGCTTGTAGATTTGTCCAGGACTCCACTATTAGTAAGACTTCTTCTCAAAATGTAAAATTTTATCAACTACATTCAGGTTTATCCCAGGAAGTACAGAAGTGGAAGAAAAGGCTGTAATTTGGTGATTTTGATCAAAGCTGAAACACTGAGTTAATAGCGTTGTTTTGTTGTTCGAGGAAGGTTTCTTTTTTATTTTATCCACTCAAATGGATTTGAGCACTCTTACCACCCACTGATGGAGGAGAACGGTGAACAGCACCTGAATGAGCGGGTACAAATGAGCTGTTCTGGTCTGTGATGGATATAGTTCTTGAAGGAGTTGTGTCTTTTGGCTTGAAAGCAAATGTACTGATACCTGAGCAGGCACTGGGAAACAAATTACAATCTTCTGTTTTGTCCATGTTGGCATTTCTGTTCCACACTTCTTGAACATCATGAGATTGAAATTGGAGTAATATATTACAGGGGAAGAGCAACGATAATAATACGTAAATCTTTCATCCTTTTATGAAGTCACTTTTATTTAATGCCGTTCATTGAGCAGTAAAAAGAGCTGGAAGTCTTACAAGGAATGCAAAGAAATAAAAACTGGCACAGCGAAAGACTTTCAGTACAATACGATTGTTGATCCTTTAAAATCACAAATCATCTTTCTATTAATTCACTGTAGAATAAGGTCTCTTCAAGATAAGACTCAGCAGTGCTGTGGAGTTGGTATTTAAAGTATGTCCATCTGCATCTAAACGAGTAGCTCCAAGACAATCAGATTATGCAGTAGTTACTTTGGTGAGAATATCGCCTAAGTGGAATGGAAACTTCATTTTGAGTCTAATATTAGACCCTGCTTTGGAAAATTCCTTTTAAATGATCACAAGCTGGGAATAGCAAAAGAATTTAACTTTCGACAGACAGCATTCACCAAGAATTTGTTTTTAACTGCTTATGTTGGGTCCCTGGGAAAGCAGATGTGAAAAACTTACCAAAGTGAATTGACTTGACCTGATGCAATGTTTATATCAGTAGTTGATAAGTTTTCCTCCCTCGTCTAATTTGTTCAGGATATTTTCATTCTTCAAGCATGAGTAAGTCTGGCTTGGAATAGTTTGAATGCTTGTTAGTCTAATAATCTGAATCTTAAAACATGCAGACATTATTGCCTATAAAGGGGTCTAAGCAAAGTTGAACTATTTTGGTTGTCTTCCCCAGATGGGGATAAGTATCAGTTTTGAGATCAACAAAGAAGAATGTGAGACAATGTCGCTTACTTCTCAACAGCTCACAAAGCACCTTGAGATCTGTGTATTTGTGCTTCAGATTGCTACATGCATTTGGGGAACCCTTTGAATGCAGAGATCAAGGTGCCGTTTTGGGCACCTTTACAAAGGACCGACTTTCGGTGGCAGCTAGGGATACTGGCAACCCCAGTGTCAATGCGAATTGGAAGGGTGATGGTACTTGATTATTCCCGTGGCAGAAAGGACTTCAGGAGTTAGGAAATGCACTGTGAATGATGCACAGCTTAGGGATCTTGACTAGTATATCTTATCTTAGCTTTTCTCTTTGTTAATCAGACACTGACACTTTGGATATTTTAATTAATCCATTCATTCCTAAATAAGTCCCCTACTGCCTGGAGGACGTCTAAATAAATTATTTTTTGCAGGGGGGAGGAAGAAAGGAGGAATTTATGGGTTGGGCTGAGCTCTTCTCCCCAGCTCTACCCTGTCCACATGCTTCTGTGATGTGGCCATTCTTGCTGTTGTTTGTAAGCTTGAGGAGCATCCACGGGAGCTCCCTGCAAAGGAGGACTCCAGCCAGACCTTCCTCTGCCAGTGCAGGACAAAAGAGGAGAAAAGGCCATCAACAAAATAGTATAATGAGTGCAAAGCCAGGGCGATGGTTTCACTGGGGAACGAAATTAGTAAGAGAACACTGATATTTTTGACTGTTCATTAGTGTGCTAGGTGGATTTGTGTGATCCAGGAATATATTTCTTAGAGGGAAATCAGATCATGATTTTGAGGGTCTCTTAAATTTTGTAGCTTTTTTATGAGGTGCAACACCAGCCTTTCTGTCTTTTTATTTATACCTGTTGTATGTAATTCTGCTGTAATTTCTGATCTTTCAGGAATTTCTAAATGTCTAAATTGCTGATCTGTCTCCTTGCAGGCAAGTCTCACCTGGCTATAGTACAAAGAGTAAACAATGAAGGAGAAGGGGATCCTTTTTATGAAGTCCTGGGAATTGTCACTTTAGAAGATGTGATTGAAGAGATCATCAAGTCTGAGATTCTGGATGAAACAGACCTATACAGTGAGTAGAAATGTTTATTTTTTTATTTTTTACAGAGGAGAGGGAAGACTCCATCCAGCAGCAGCTGTGTCTTATAGCTTTGTTGATGCGATGTAAGATGTTGTAGAAATGTAAGTTGCTGATTTAATATATCAGTGGACAAATAACCTGCAAATCCCTTAGATAGTCAAAGTGATTTTTGTTTTCACAGCATGGGCACCTCACCCCTTTAAGCTGTATTAGTTCAGAAATAGGACAGCTTTCTTTATTTGAGCATTCCATCTAGAAGATTCACATGTGCAACATCCTGGTCTCTCCTGTTAGCTGTTCTCCATCACAGTGGCCTAGTTTAAACCTCTTTGTTCCAGCACTTGTGACCTCCAACATTTTCCCCTAACCTCTCTCCACCTTAAGGGCCTGTAGTTTACGTACTCACTGCATTTTAGAAAGAAAGCAGGCAGATAACCATACCTCAGGGAAGAGGAATGGAATCTCTTTAGAGTCAATCTCTGTCACTCGTTCAGAGAGATCCTAAGAATGGAAAAGCTTCTGCAGGGCTAAAAGCAGCACGTCCTAAATGACTCCTTTTTTTTAATCACACGGTACAGCTCCTTCCTTCCTTAGTGCTAACATAAGTTAAGGCAAATGATGGTACAGGTTGAGCATTACCTGGGACTTTTTTTCCCCTCACTTCAGTTTTTCTGGTCTTTGACCAGTTACCTAAACTGTCTTTGCTTCTGTTCCCATCTGCACAATCTGGCCTGTGCACATTGAACTTCCTTTCTCTCATTCTTCATCTGTCTTATCTGTACTTCGATCGCTTGCTGGCAGATGCTATTTTTTACTTTGTGTTCAAGCGTAGCAGAAGGATGTCTCTAGATTCTATTGTGATAGAAATAATAGAAATGGTCATTTTAAATATCTTTCACACTGTTCAGCTGACCTTTGCTTTCTTTTTCTTTTCTCATGAAAGGGCTCTGAATGTTTCTACAGCATCTTTTTCAGGCCAATGCAAGCAGTCTTCTATCTTCCTTCCAAGCCAAAAGCCAAAGGAGCACTTTGCACTGTAGGATAGACATACTTCTGCTTTTCCTAATAGATTGGTTTTGCTTGAACTACTTTCCATAGCTGGCCAGTATTTTACCAGAATTTATGTGCCCAAAGGTTCGTGTAAATCACAGTTTTGTTTTACACTGCACTAAGTGGTCTAATTACTATGCAAATCACAGAAGTCCAGTTAGTATTGATCTTCTTCATACTGCCACAACTTAATTGCTGGGCTAATCAGTTACAACATAATGCTTTTACAGGGTGAATTCAGACTTTCTTTTGTAATCTAAAATAGTGGTGTGGTTTTTATTCTTGTTTGTTAAGAGGAACTGTATAGATCATGCTGTGGTGTTCTTCGGGAACAGAAAAAAAGCGTGGGCCATTAATAGCATGTTGGAGGGCAAGGAAATGATAATTTAATTTTACTATCTGAAGACTTCCTAGATTAACAAAATAGAGCTGGTTCATTGGAAACTGTCCTTCCTGGGAAGGTTTTAGTATAGAAAATCCCTATTTCAGAATAGGAGGGAAACTTAACTTCCTAGGCTTCCTGGAGGATGCAGGAAATTTTGAGGGGTGGCTCCTGCTGTGTACCATTAAGATGACCTTCTGGTTTCATTATGAAGCACTGGAATTCATTCTGCTGTTTAGATCAAAGGAAACTGGGACGGTAAGGGAGAGAACAGAAATGCAGAGAAGCTAGGAGAAAATGTGGTATAGGTTATGGATTTGAGCAGATTGGTATGCTGCAACCACTTCCAATTGGTATAGTGATTGGAACATGCTTTTGGCTTGCTGAAGGTAGTGTATTGCCCATGATATGTTAAGGTAGCTTCTTTTTGATGTTGATATCAGTGTGTCAGTGCTAGTAACCCACCCTAGTATCTGAGGTCTCTGGTGCTCTTCATTATAAGACCAAGACAGCTTGCTCAGAACTTAAAACCTTAGGATTTGGTCTATGCTAAAAAGTAAGGTTTACCTAAAAGTAGACATTATGACAAGTTTTGGCAGTGTTATTATGCCTTTGTTCTGAAGTTTTAAACATGTTTTGTTGTGCTTTGATGGAAACTGGAGATTTGATGAAATGGCTGACCTTGGCGTTGGAGCTGTGCCTTTCTGCTGTTTCTGTGAAAATGCATTTCAACCGTGTTAGGGTAGAAGCAACTGTAAATTTACAGTTTTTGCTGAAAGCTGCTGAAGCTCTGCAGCTGAATTTCTCAAGGGCTGTGTACCCTGTAGACACATGGCATTACTTCACATTGCTCTAGTCTGCTATGCCTTATGGCTTGCAGAGATGTTGGGATCAAGAGAAAATGTTAAATGTATTTGATCTATCAACACCTGCTTGGGTTGAGTGCTTTAGAGTGTGTGACTCCATAGTGGGGATGCTGATGGGGTGCAGAGAAGGGGTTTCAGTTGTGATACAGGTGGGCTCTGGAAATATCTCAGCCAGTGTCACAGATAAGAGCTGTCAGCGTGTTTTGCTCTTAGTACTCGAAAGCTGGAGCGTTTGATGCACTACAGGAACGTGTGCTGCTCTCCTGTGGCCCCGGCTATCGTAGGGGCGCATTTTCCAAGCTTCTCACAGGCTGAGAGGACCCTATCTAAAATCCAGGGCTTTTCTAGAAATGAATTAGCCTTGGCCAGTCACTTCCCTGAGGGGAAGACCACATCTTACCCTAACATTCCCATTTCCAAACAGCTCTCAAAACAGGTATGTTAAATATATGTGCTAGTAAACCCTGTATCTCTCTCCCCAGTAAATTACAGAGCTACAGGACTAAAAAACTGTTTGCCCTCATAAGTATTTCCACTGTCATCCAGTGAAACCGTAGCAACACAGAAGGTTATGCAACCCTGATTTGCCTGGCAGGACCTGCAGATATTGGCAGTGTCCTGCGCCAGGAGAGCAGAGCTTTCTGCAGCTGGAATCTAATCTTTCGACACACCCAAGCTGTTACCACCTTCCAGAAAGTGGTGCTTTTATGCTGTTGGCCATAAGGCTTGTGGACTTGCTAACCTGTGGTCTAGCACTGGTAGGCTGCAGGAGCAGCATCCTTACAAGAAGCTACTTTAGGTTGTTTTAGAGCTTCAGGTTTAGTCATGCTGAGTTTCTGACGGTTGCCAAAACATGCATGAGACACCGGGCAACCTAGTTTTCCCACCTCAAGACCAAAAGAACTAGCAAAACTAGCTTAGTTAATTCCTAAGCCTTTCTTTTAAAATTAAACAAACCCACAGGCTTAGAACTGTGCAGCATGTGGGGCACAGGCTGTCAGCCTGGGTGTGTGCATCACCTGGGGGAGGAGGGAGAAGGGGACGTGGGGGGTGCTGAGCAGGGCTCTGGCATCCACCTCCCACTGCCTTGGGCCAGGCATCCCGCTGCTGACTGTGGGCACACGGTCAGTGAGTCTGGGCCTCTGGGATTTGTGCTGTTCCTGGAGTACCGGAGAGCTGCAAATATCAAGCAGTTGCTTGTCCCTGTCCTTGCTGTTTGGTTATTGTACAGTCCTTACGTGCCAACAGAACCACGCGTCCATTTGAAGATAGATTTTTGTCCTCGTTCTCTTGTCTGGAGCTCACTGCAGATGTCTACGCTGGTTAATACAGATCCTAAAGAGAAAAGGACAAAAAGGAGCACAAAAAGACAGCAATAACTCTTCCCTGCAAGTTGTCCAGGTGCATTTGCAGTGCCTGTCAGCTTACTGCCTTCCTGCCCGGCTGAACGGGTGATCTGAGGTTTGAACTCCCTGTTCTGTAGCTGTCTTCCATACTGGGCTGGCTCCTTCAAAGAAATAAATGCAATTGTTGTCCTGCATCAGGCATGAAGTTCAGGAATATGGCAAGAGGGATGACAACATTGCTTGTACTTGGACCTATCCTCTTCTTGAGTTCTCTCCTGCAGCCCAGGAGCTCACAGTCAGCCTTGCTGCTTTGGATTTACAGGAAAATCTAAATATTTCCAGGACCTACTGAAGATAGCTACAGTACTTGTGATACCTCACCTAAAGTTATAATGAGGGTATCCCTCACGTGGCACGTTGCTCATGTTGCAGAACCAAACGGCGTCACATCACTTTGAAAGCAGAGATAGCTTAAGTCTGCCAAGATAATTTAAGTGCCCAGGTCTCCATCTCACTGTAGAAAGGGCAGGAAATACCTGGTTACAGATTTAATTATTTCTGTCACCATCCAGTCCTTGCTTTCTGTTTCTTACAAGAAGCTTGGTAATTATCTGAATAGCAAAGAACATTTAAGACTATTCCTCACAAAAATATGCAGAGATAGTGCCTTTGCTCTCACTGTGTAGTATTTTTCTTGGGAGAAGGTTTTTGGACAAGCTGCCAAGGAAACCATGGGAGGAATTGAAATCCCCCATCAATTGACGAAGAGCCTGGGTCTCTTACCCTGATGACTGAA
Organism: Anser cygnoides; assembly: GCF_040182565.1. Classification (NCBI taxonomy): domain Eukaryota; kingdom Metazoa; phylum Chordata; class Aves; order Anseriformes; family Anatidae; genus Anser; species Anser cygnoides. The sequence continues at coordinate 13,579,863 of NC_089879.1, read as the reverse complement.
AGACAGAAAGATTTAAGGCATCCTCCCATATGCGATGCTGGTGCTGTATTCAGGTACCACCAGTGCAGCGGGAAGCTTGCTGTGGTAGGGCTCATTGACAAAAGCAATAAAGGAGTACAGGAATACTGCCCTGCTGAAGAGACATTTCCCTGCTTGTGCTTCTGGTGAAGTCACTGAAGAGGGCAATGACACAGCTCCTTGTGAGACAGCATCTCAGATGTGGCATTGTAAAAAATAGCATTCTCCGAGCTTTTCAGAAAAAGCATGGATTCTTTTCTTCTTACCTCTTAGAAGAGGTAGGACATAGTGAGAGCTTCTGGTGGACTAGTTTCCCATTCACGTTCCGTGAATACGTTCCTGCATACGTTAGACATTGTGAGTTACTTGGACCAAAGACGTGCAGATTTTGCTCAAGCTGTGAAGAGTCAGTCACCCCATGGTAAAGCATAAGAAATAAGTAATTGCTTATTTAATCTCTGTATTTGCTGGGGATTTTCTAAGGAGTGTATATAAAAATAAAAAATAAAAAAGAAGGTATTTATCACAGATACTCTAGTTGAACACCTTTCTATTGTTAGCAACACTGAGCAGGACCCCTCCTGCCCACCTAGAATTGCCCTCACACCGTGCACAACATGCAGAACTGCTCTGCAATTAGATGCTTGCAAGCAGACACTTCTCTCACATGGAAGTGACAGAGATTGTGGGTTCCTGGATGTCAGCCTGCAGCACAGGTCACTGATTATTTCTGTTTTTTGAGGTGTATCAATGAGCAAGGCTTTGCATGGGTGCTGCAGAGGGGTCTGTCTGCGCAGTTTGCTCTGGGTGGCTGTCCTGGCTGACTCCATCCAGCACAGTTCTTGTTGGACCCCATTCTAACAGAAATCGCTTCCTTCCTTTCTTCTCTCACCCTCCCTTCCCCAGCTGATAACAAGACGAAAAAGAAAGTAGCTCATCGGGACAGGAAGCAGGACTTCTCTGCCTTCAAGCAGACAGACAGCGAGATGAAGGTTAAAATATCACCGCAGCTCCTCCTGGCAATGCACCGCTTCCTGGCAACAGGCAAGTGTGGATTATCTGTTTTCACGATCATGCCAGAGCCTCGGAGGCAGTTTGTCAGCAAAGGCCGGCGAGGTGGGTGGGACAGTGCAGGCGGGAAGGGAGGCTGGATGGTAGGGTGACAAATAATGCCACTGTTGTGTTTTTCTTTTTAAATTCTCTCCTCTCCTGTGTTCAGTGTCGGCATGAACCCTCTGAGACATTTACCAGGGGTGGACCAGTAACTTTAAATTGGTCTGAAAGGTAAGGATGAATGCCAAGTGCCGCACTGCATGTCTAGAGTCCGTCAGATTAACGACTAGCAAGTGCACCCCATTAGGAAGAGCTCAGGGAACAAACCACAGACGACTCGATACCACTGGCCAGCTGACTGTAATTGCACTCTGGCACTTCATCCAGAAAGAGATGCTGGACTTTTTGCAGGAAGGTGTAAACCTGTTCCATGAGACTTTTTGACTCGAAGTGAAAAACAATCCCGACACATTTAATGCAGACTGCACAGGCAGTTGAACTGTACGTATAAAAGTGGATTTTCTTGCTGACTTGTGTGACCTCCGTTGATGGCTCCAGGTTTCAGAGGACAGTTGTCTCCATCCCAGATCACCTTGATGTTTTAGCCCTTGGGTGGGCAGTCTGGCAGAGAGGCCAGGGGCTTGAATGGTTTCTTGCAGCTGACATTGCCTTCCGTCGTAAAGTTGGTCCCTTCACCTCAGAGATGAGACCTGTTAACAGGAGAGCTTGTGGAAAACATACCTTCCTATTGCTCATGTTGTCTCTCTTTGACATATAAAGACTTCTCATGTGCAGGCCTTTCAGACGGGCGTCTTTCACTGCTATATTCGACATATATTCATGGATTGAAATTCATTCTGTCTCAAGCTGGCCAGCTCAAGCTGGAAAGCAGTACTTCCCCTCCTCTTGAGATACAGTAACTGCCTGCCTAGATGCTCCCAGTCTGCCTTCGTGCTTTATTTTGCCTCTGCGACTTAAAAGAAACACGTGCGTGATCAGTTATCACACCTCAGCTGAGGGACAGTAAATCCTTAAAAGGCTTGGACTCCTGCGGCTCATGTGCATGTGAGCATGTCCTTGGTGAAAGGAAACAGTTCAACGGGAAGACGCAGATTTAACAGCAAGCAAAGCGTTGTTCACCTAGTTGTACAAGACTTGGTGGAGTTCCCTAAACACCTTCTCAACAGACATAGTCTTACAGTGCTGCGTCTCTGCTTGTTTTGTGGATGAAAGGATTTTGTAGCTTAAATCTGGCAGTGAAGCTGCTGCTAAATAAGATGAAAGCTACAATTTTGGTTTCTCTGTTCTAATTTGAGAATAGTACCTGGAGCAGATGAAAGGTGCTGGGTCATTAACGGTCCTGTTCTGAAAGGTGTTAGGAAAGCTTATCAATTTGCATGTGTCTATCTCGACATCCCTGGCCTAACTCTCTCACACAAGGATAAGCTTTTTCACTTCAAGCAGCTGCTGTTGGGAACACTGATGACTGAAGAGCAAGTGGATAGGGAATGTGTTCTGTGTGTCAGGTATTAATCCCACGTGGTTTGAACTGACCTGCACTGTGTCTCACGTTGAGTAACTCTTCCCATGTGAACTGTGGCAGCTCAAATTGTCTTTGATTTATGTAGAGCATCTATCTAGAGCAACTTTCTAGGCCCCAAACTCTGATTTTTTTTATAGAGTGCAAAAAATGCAGTAACTTAATACCTTCTGAGGAAGGAAAAAGCACATTCAAAGGTTCTCTGTGCCCCAGTTGTAAAGCTCTTCCCATTTACAACTCTCCAATGAGCCTATTCGACTGTGATTTCACTCTCAAGTGGGCAAGACTGCCTTTCTTTTTTCTTTTCCATTTCAGATGGACATGGTTTTTGGTTGTTTTGAAAAATACTGCAGTAATGAAGGTTGAGGCGTTCCTGTTTTTTTCCCCTTACAAATCTAACAGTCTCAAAAGACAGGAAGCCTGCAATTCCATAATGGATCTCTCTGCATCCGTGTGTCTTTTATAGGCAAATGCTTATTAACGAGTATTGCTAACTTCTTGCCAGGCATATGAAGTGTAATGCCAGGTTGTATCTTTTGTTATAGAAGTAGAAGCCTTTGGTCCATCCCAGATGTCAGAGAAGATCCTTCTCAGGCTGCTAAAACATCCCAACGTTATCCAGGAGCTGAAATACGATGAGAAGAACAAGAAAGCCCCAGAACACTACCTCTACCAGCGAAACAAGCCTGTCGACTACTTCATTCTCATTTTACAGGTCAGACATGTGATTATGTTGCTATGTGCAGTATCATGCATCTCCTGACATAATGCTTTTGCTACCTCTCTTGTTGAATTTTATCTTCATTCAAGCATAGGTTTGGAGCTATGGTTTGTGGTAACTGCTTCTGTCTCCTTTATGAGCTTACCAACTTGAAGAGCTCACTCAGCTGCTTTCAGCCTCAGTTAAACCTGCTTTGATGGGTAGACAGTGCTTCCCACTTCCAATCATCTGTTTAAAGTTATTTATGCTTTAGGTATTACTAGGATCAGCAGTGCGAAAGGATCCCTGTGTACAGCTAGCATTGCTTGGAAAACGGGTACAAAAAATGTCATGTCAGTAGGAGCTCGGCCAGGATGCTTTACAAATGTATTTTTTGGTTTGAGGTTGGCCAGGATGCTTCACAAATGCATTCTTCGGTTTGCAAAAGGAGGCATGGGGAGTTTGACAGTTCGGAAAGATGGCGTTTTTCCGTGGAATTGTGAAGTCTGTACCTTTGGTGGTGTGCTAAATACAGGTTTTAGTGGGGCCATTGCGCCATCTACTGAACCCCTGGCACCTCCTGCCACAGCCCCTGCAGTTCCCTGGGCACCCTGCCACCTCAGCTCTTGCCCTACCCTGAGAAAGTTGCATTTGGGTGATTTTCAGATTGCAGCCCTAGGGGGTGTGGAAGGACTATTTTCTGTTTGTTCGCTACAGGGTCGTTTTCAGTGCTGATTGTCTCCTAGGGTCTGTTACTTGGCAGGAACATTCTAGCACTGTTTGAGCAGGAACATTTTGCTGGAGAGGTGCTTATGTTTATACCCTGGATAACTGAAATGAGTTTTGGTTTACAAACATAGGCGTTGTAGCTGAAGAGGTAACACAGGGCTTGAAATCTTCCTTACCTTTGCCTTAAAAAAAAAAAAAGAGTGGGTGTCAGGGGGATTAAACGTCATTAGTGATAAACAATGAAGAAAGCACTGGAATATGATATTGTGGATTCAACATACCTCTCTTTTAAAAAAGAATTAGGTTGTTTTTTGTTTTTCTTTTTGAAGTGTTTGAGGAGCCACTGGTAGCTCTTTAACTGCTCTTTTTTACGTGCTGAATTGTTGCAATCTAAAATACTCCAGAGGCAAGATAATGCTTCTGGATGAGGTAATGCTGCAAAGCTGTAAGTGGAGGACATGTGCAATCTAAAAGAACAATTGGTTCTTTCTGAGCTACTCTTCAGTCAATAAATATTTAGTAAAAACAGTGTGCTAAGTCTATAATGCATTTGGAAAAGTGAGTTTTGCAGTAGATGCATGCTATAAAAATGGTGACGTTGGTTCTGCAGGGATGAAGAGGATCAATACTCTGCTTTTGTTACTTAAAATATCTGGTCATGGGCATATTCTCTCACCCGGAGATACCAAGAATACCTTTCACATTAAAAGCATACCAGAACACAAACAAATATATATTCTGTGCATTAAATTTACCAATTTAACCTCTGTAGAGTTACTGCTTTAGTTGGAAAGTCACTTGTATGCAAGTTTTTCTTTAGCTAATGAGAAGTCCTTCTGTAGCAGTTTGAGATTTGGTTTTGTCATTCTGTTCTTTCAAAATTCATGTCAGAGCATTAAGCAGGGGAGAAACAGAAGCCGTAGATGCATGTGTTTAATCAGGGCAGCACACATCTGGTGGCACGCGTGGGGAGTTCTTGGCTTTTCAGCTGCTGTGACTATGCCAAGCATGCCTTACCTTCTTATGGCCACCTCCGGGAAGTGCCGTGTGTGCTGACAGAGCAAAGTGCTGGGGCTGAAGCTACACTCTTGCTGCTAGCTACTAGCTTGTATTTGTTTAGCTACTAACCCAGACTGACTGTATGTGAAGATCAAAGCCCACTTGCGTTTCTTGTGTATGTGTTTTGAAGACCTGGCCTTGGCTGGTAAACAACTAGTAGAGACAAGTAGGTTGCGAGCCCCGTTTATAACCAGTCTTGGCCTGGGTGACCAAGTTGTACCTACTGGAAAGCTTATAATGAACAAATAAGCTACTTATTGGTGTTGTGGAGTGAAATTGATTTTCAAAGGGATTATATGAAGAGGTTATTTGTGATAGCAGGAAAGTGGATTTGTGAGCTAGGCTCTCTCTTCCTGTTAGATCGATTTTATGGTTTTTCTGATCTGCAACAGTTAGGAAAACTGACTTAGTATCAGGTCTTACGCAGGCTGATTTCATTTGCATGTTTTTCTGTGTCAGTACAGTGCTATAAAATTAAAGGCATGTTTAAATAGTTTAAATAGCATTTAAGGCAATAAACACATAGAAATAAAATCTTTTGGACTCACTTTCATCTGATTGTGTAAATCTGATGCTCGATTCACTTAGTACAAGTATCAAGTCTGCCCTTTCCAGCCTCGTCAGAGGGAAAGCATTGCAGGTAATAAGGCTGTTTGCCTAAAATCCCAACCTTGCTGTAGTTCAGCCTGAAAGGTGCTTGAGATCTCTTTTTTCTGCAGTTATGTGCTGTAACTCTCTGTATAGTATCCGTAAAGATGGAGGTGAAAGGCAGGTCCCACTAAGAAGGCAATTATTTCTTCCTACTTACATACCAAGTAATTGGGATGTGTACAGCTACATTTGATAGTGTAGCTTCTGTTCTAGACCCCTTTGCATGATACTAGCATGTGATGTTAAACGTTTGGTTCAGACCACATCAGAAACGGGTGCATAGCGTGGTAGGATGGTGGTGTATAGCTTGGGAAGTACTGAGGGCCCTTCTAGACAAAACTCTGCAAAAGAACAGGATCACAATTTAAGGGCACCGGAATGTGTAAAACTGCCAGCAACCGACAAAACTAAAATAACCCCAAGACTGCTGCTTCAGGAATAAGGGCTTTGTTTCTGTGGGAATCTCAGTGGACGGCCTCCTCGTGTGTTGTCTCCTGTCTCCATTTCCTGTGTTTGTGTTAGAGGGGGCTTCATGTGAATGTGAGCCACGGCCCCCAATGCGTAGGTGTCTCAGGACCCCAGATGACGGGGGTCCCCCATATAAACCTGTTGTGATATTGAGGGAGGGTTTTTTTTTTTTTTTTTTTTTTCCCCCGCACTGGGGACAAGCAGCCTGGCAGCCCTTGGAGCATGTCAGCAGTACCACCCGAGCTGCTGTGGGGACCCTGCTCCTCTGCAGGGACTCACATGGCCACAGGGAACCAAAGACCAGAACCGCCCAGGGAACAAGAGTGTTTTGCCCCCAGGGTCTGTCCCTTTTCAGGCATCCTTACAAACTGCAGGGACCATGACACGACTTAGTGACGTCAGGGAAAACTAGCTGTTGGGGCTCGAGTCTGGTCTTGTGCCTCAAGACCCGTGGTCCCTTTTAATTGCAGCTCTCTCTCCTTTTCCTTAACAGGGGAAGGTGGAAGTGGAGGCTGGGAAGGAGGGGATGAAGTTTGAAGCTGGTGCTTTTTCCTACTATGGGGTGATGGCCCTCACAGCATCGCCAGGTATGTCCTCTTACCTTCTGCTTCTGGAATGCACTCGCGCACAAGCCTGCCTGCTGCCGTGTGTGTGGCGGGAGGGGGCTGCGCAGGGCATCCCCCGCTGCGTCCTGCGGGGCTGGTGCAAAGGATAAACTCCTTGCTAGCGAAACTACCTGCCTGGCACAGCATCTCTGGGGCGCACCGACGCTCGTGGCAGTGCTGACTCTGAAAGCCGAGCAGCTGGCAGCGGCCTGCAGGCTCCCAGAGGATGCACACAGTGGCCTTAGCGAGGGAGCTGTGTGGTGACGGCTGGGAGCTTTGTATTCTCACTGTAGCATAGCAGGGATTGAATTAATGAGAATAAATAATTAGTAGCAGAGGGACATCTAGTGGTGCAGCATACAAACAACCTGCTAGTTTTGATATGGTTTGCTTTGCCGATTGTTGTTTCTAAAGGCATTTTGAGGGAAATGAGGGCAGTGGGACAAGGAAAAGAGATTGTTCCTGTAGCTTGTGCGGAGATATAGCTGAGAGATCAGCAAGAGTGAGAGCTGGCAGCTGAGGCTGAGATGTGAGGGAATTCCCAGTGCATAAACAGTAGCTGCAGAGCCCAGCATCTCACAGACACAAGTCGGGGAGTTGCCTTATCCAGGAGTAAGCTTCAGTGCTCCAGTGGGTAACATCCTGCCATCTCTTTGCACTCGCTGCCGTACCTGGTCATGCGTTTCAGTGCCAGCAGCATCACCTTTTAGATCACAGAGATCTTGGTCTTGATTTGGCATCCCCAGCCCTGGTAGAAGAACTGGGGCCTTAGTGCTGGCATTGGCCATCCGCTCACCCTGTCACTTCAGGGAGAAGTTCTCACGCAGAAATCTCACTTCCTCCTGGGTAGAGGCACAGCAGATTCGTGTTCCACTTGAGAGGCAGCTAATTATGGTAGTAGGTTAACGGGAACTCTCTGTATGTATGTGTACATATGTATATGTACACCAGTGAATGGGCTTTGGAATGAAACTTGCTTTGTAAGTTACGAATTTAGCCATATTAAACTCTACAAACATCAGCAGTTCCCATGGAAGTTTGAGGTGCAGCTGATAGCTCTGTGTTGCCATTTTACCAATCCCCTACTGGCTCTCTGTTAGGAGCTAAAGAAAGAGTAATTCTTCTTTAATTACGTGCACTTTAATCAATCCTGCTTATACCTTCTGAGGCTTGACAGAAGTGTGCAGACCATTGGGTGGATTTTAACTGTACAGTAGCAGCAGTCTTCATGATGAATCATATGTGATGTGTATGTGTGTACAACCGTGTCATACCCTTGCTGTTTCTTTGACATCGAAGCTCAGGTTTTACAATATGGGCCGAACAGAGCTGGCTTAGGCACGAACAATTCTCTCCTCCCAGACCTACGCTTGGAAATCATTTGTAGCATCTTTTTTTTTTTGCCAGCATTGTTCAGTTTGAATGTTCTTGTGTTTCCGTTTTTCTCGTGTTGCTAACCCTCCCTGCAACCATGCCAGTTGCCCCAAGTCCTGTGAGATCAAATGGCCCCCCCTTTCATGCCTCTGCCCCGAAATCCATCTTGGATTTGTTTTGTCAAACTAAAGCATGTACATTATTTTAAATTAAACTTGGCCGACCTTGGATTTGTTTACGTGTGGTTGATTGGCTTTTACCAGTAGCAAACCCGTCCTTTTGCTGACTTTTCCCCCAGATTTTAGAGAATTTGCTTTATGATGTCTTGCAGAATCAAGAGACTTCTGTTAGGATGAGCTCATAAAAATAAAAGTAGTTCTTGTTGCTCTAAGTAGACATGAAAGCTCATTTAGAGTACAAACCCTTACAGAACAAGAGAAAACTGTTCTTCCCCATCTCCTGATGAGATGTTATGTGCCTGTTTTCCCCACCTGGAATATAAAGCCAATAACAGGAGATTAAGGCATGTTTTCAAAAAATTGAACAACAAATCAGCAAAGCTTTCGTTAACTACAGCTGGGGAGAGGTTGCAGTGGTGATGAGCAGCTTGACCCATTCTGGTAGGGATGAGCTTGGAGAATCACAAGCTTGCTTGACTTGCTACCGAAAACTTGGAGTGTCCTTTGGTTTTATTTCTATTTTTATTGTATTCCAGTAAGGAACTGCACCCATGAAAGCTCTCTGGCTTGTTTTAACTCTTTGCCTTCCAGGCTGGAGTGGGCATCACCGCTCCTTTTGAACTATTTTAAAAATGAGTGTACCTTGTTGGACCATTCGGTGCTGGATGACCATTCAAACTATCAAGTGAAAGTTGTTCACTTCACTATAATTCCACAGGCTTGTTCTTTGGTTCATTCCTAAAACTGTTTAATTGTCTTTTTTGTTGTTGTTGTTGTTTATTTTAACCCTTTACTTTTCCACAGTTGATTTGCACTTTTGGTTTTAGTTCTTCAGTGTGTGAACTGGCTCCCTCCCCTGTCAAGTGTGGATAGCTGCCGCCTTTCTGGTCGTGATCTCATCCTTTTTCTCTCCCTCTTCTAGTTCCCTTGTCCCTGTCTCGTACCTTTGTTGTCAGCAGAACAGAGTTGTTAGCAGCAGGTTCTCCAGGTAAATCCGCATGCTTCTATTTTCACCATTCTTGTGACTGCCCTGATGCCATAAAAAGTCAGCTGCAGTCTGTATTTATCTGACCCCTTTGCTCGTTAGGGAGAAGTCCAGCACAGAATTATGCCTCGCAGGTAGGTATCCTGAACTTTCGTTGGTGATAACTGGTAGCAACATGAAGGAGTCATCCAGATGGGAAGAGCTGAAAACACATTTAAGAAAAATGTATTTGGTAATGTGCACTTGTTCTTGTTTCTTGTATGTCAACTGGTGGAAAAGTAGAAAGGGAGATTTTTAAAGAAGGTGTTCTCTCCCAAGCTGAGATTTAAGAACTTAAAAATTTCCTGAAGAAAATGCATTTGGCAGAGGAGAATGTCTGCTGCTAAACTGCCTTAAAAGGAGAAGTCCTTTAATAAAAGAATTCTGATATTCTCGTACGGGCTAGCCCTATGGTTTGAATGCAGTCTGGCCGTTTCAAGTGCTCAGAAGCTTTATATTTTCTTTCAATGAGGTTAATGCTGTGAATCGGTACAGAGATTTACTGAGTGGATGGATTTGCAATGGAATGTGCAGTAAGGCTGAGGGAGCTCCTGTGGGTTTTGGTTTCCATTTTGCTCAAGACCTTTCCTTGCTGAATGACCAAGTTGATTGACGTAGAAATCCCTTTGGAGAGCAGAGACCAAGGAGAGAGCAAATTGGGCCAAAATGAGCTCTGAGATGTGGCTGAAAAGCTGGAAATTGGGAAAGGCCAAGAACTGAGCTTTGCAGACGCTGCATGCACAGAGCAGTTGAGAAAGATGGAAACCCACCAGGAGAGTGCGTAGGAACAGCAGAATCCTAAAATAATCTGGGCCACCCTGAACATGTTTCTTCCCTTTGAAGTTTTCTTTTTCAGATGAAATGTGTCTTTCCCTGGACCTAAAAGCAAACAAGATAATGATATGCATATTTAAGTGAAGCATCTAAACGTCAGTACATATCATGCAATTCATAAACTTTCACCATCTGCTTCCTGTATTTTTTCTGTCTTCTTTTTTTCAGTTTTGAAAATGTATTTCACCATCAGTCCTTAAATTAGTCTCATGCACTTTCCAAACAAACTACAGGTTGTTGCCCTGCAGGGGATTTTTTCCTGCCCTTTTAAAGTTTCCTGCTGCTAAACTTAAAAGAAGGGGGAGAAATATAATCTTTCTTTAATTAAAGCACCTGATGGCTTTCTTTTAAGCTCGGTGGCTTTGATTATCTTTTTTAGCTTGGTTCTTTTGTTTTGCCAGGTCTTCTTTTTTTTTCTTTTTTCTTTTTTTTTTTTTTTCCGTTTCGAAGTAAGTGTATACCTTGCACATGCAGGTTGTTTGCAATATAAATGCCAAGCATATTTTCCTAGCTTTTTGTCCCAACCAAAAAAAAAAAAATCAGTAATGGAAAATAAAAATGGGAAGAATCTCCTTCAAAAGGAACTGATATGGTGAGCCTGGTCACTATGACAATGTCGTGCCAGTTCTGATGAAACCCAGGCCTTCTGCTGGGTCCTTCTGAAAAGGATCCTCTTGTTAAATCCCAAATTGGTAACATGGTTGCCTTGATATTTGTCTTGTGGTTTGTGCTCTTAATCCCCAGTATATAAAGGTGAGGAAAACTGGGGTAGAAAAGATCTGTCTGGGCTGGGGACTGGCAGGGCGCTGCTGTGCCAACACGGACCTGCCTGCTGCTCCGTCTGTCATCTGCCCTTTGTGTCCTCCCTTCTTCAGTAACTTCTCCCCACTGACTTGTACGTGGGTCCAGAAGCAATGTCCTTTCCCTCTTATTTTTAGCAGCCATATTTCTTTCTTCTGTCCTTTTGTCCATTTATTTTAATATGCTTTGTCATGTAGCTCTCTGTCCTTAGCTTTTTATTAGTAACGTACTGTGAGACACCTGGTGAAAACAGAGGGCAAATCGCAGTCAGGCCAACGTAAAGCTGTTCCAGATGGAAACCTTTATCCCAAACAGCAGTGATGCTGTTCCTGTCACACACGGCCATATTTTGTGTACGCAGGTGGGAAAGACAGGACAAATTCATTCAGTCTTCACGCTTGTTCTCCGGAAAGGCTTAGAGCACCAAGCCCTGTGTGCAGACAGAGGTTTGGTTCCTGGCAGCAGTTCCTGCAGCCCGCTGTGGCTTTCAAGATGGCAAGTGGCTACTGAGGAAAACCTTGCAGGGCTCTGAGTGCTTCCCTCTAAGCCTCTGCTTGGTGTTACCATAGGGACCTGCACTAATTCCTCATAGTGCAGAAGTGGCAGAAAATTTGCCAAGCTCTCAGAACCTGTATTTTTCCATTCCCTTTTCTAAAATTGTAGGACAGAAGACGTCAGTGGCATTGCAAGTGGGAAATAAAAAAAAACCAGGGCTGATAATCCCCAGTCATGTATCTAGAAGCATCTAAAGAATTAGGTTTAGGGAAGACTAGATGTAGAGATGTGGAACAGGCTGTGTCATTTTGGCAAGAGAGATTATGTTCACAGTGATTAAGTGGCAAAGGTAGGATTGAATTTTAGTGAGCTTTTTTTAAAGACAATTTTATATATTAAAAAATCATAAAATTTGAAAAACTTACAAGGATGTTGTTGATTTGCTCGAAGAGGCTTTGTATCTTAAGATTATGTGAAAATGATGCCTCAGCTGAGAACGGAGATCATGTGGGGAGTAGCACAGATGACATGAAGTTACAGTTTGGTCTGGATGGACAAAATGTAGCTGCAGGAAGATCCAAAAATTCACCAGTCCCAAAGAGTTCTTTGATCTTTGTATGTGTGCACCCAGGGAGAAGCCCATCTGCAGACATGCTTGGGATCTCTTTTAGGATGCATTTCTGCATGTCCTCCTGTCATCTGAGTCACTGTGTGGGTGGAAGCTAGGGGTGCAAAATGCCTGGGGCTTGCTGAAAGCACGTTTACATGGGAGGAGCTGTGGCCCATCACATTCTTAAGGGTAGCTGCAAGATTTTCAAGTGAAACCCTACAGTGCTTAAAGGCCAGTGATGGAAAATATCTCTAGGTTACTCCTTTCCTGTCCATGTCTCTCCTGGATGCAGATTTTTCTGTGTAGCATGGACTGTTTTCCCTGCTTTGCTGGCTGGCGTGCACCATGTGGAGCTTGCTCCCCTTCATGGAGTTTTTCTCCCTTCAAGCATCAGGGGGTACAGGAGGGAACATTGCTGAAGCAATCGTCACGTGGACTGTCCTCTGGTCCACTGAAGACTCTTATCGCTCTGATACTTTTAAAAATGTCTGTTCTAACCCAGGAAACAAGGCAGTATTTGCAGGTGCCAGGTGTAATAAAATGGGCTAAGTGTTAGCTGGGACTGACTGTGGATGAAAGGTCTGGTACGGATTTACAACTATAAACCATTAAGAAAAAAAAATCTATTAAACACGGTCTGACTATCAAGAGCTCCTGTAAGGGAGCCTTGGGAAGTTGCCTTTCTCTGGTGGTCACCAGTCATCGGCAGGAGCACTGTGACCAAGTGTGCACAGGGCACATCCACTGTAGCACAAACCAAACCAGGTTTGTTTATATCCTACTCGTGATGTTGGCTACCAGCTCTGGATTCAAAATATGCTCTTTTTCAGGGTCGTTTTGTTGTTTAGCTGCATGTCTACGTATGAGTAGGTTAAGTATTTGCAGATGTTCTGTGTTACTTTGTGATTTATTATGTCCCTTTGAAACTGGTGGCTTTAAATGTTTTCTACTTGATTTAAGATGTCTTTTGCTCTTGCCCATTTCTCAGCCGAAAACAAGTCTCCACCTCGGCCCTGTGGCTTGAATCACTCAGACTCTTTAAACCGAAGTGATCGCATCGATGCAGTGACACCGACGTTAGGGAGCAGCAACAACCAGCTCAATGCGTCTTTCCTCCAAGTGTATGTTCCGGACTACTCAGTGAAAGCACTCACAGACATTCAGTTTGTCAAGGTAGGAAAAAACCTGATAAAGCTCCAGGAAAAAATCTGGGGGGCTGGGCTGGGCTGATGGGATGGAGAGCCTGGGGAAGGGAGGTCCCTCTAGATTGCTCTGTAGCACTATGAGTAAATAGGTTTATGAAAACAGCCACTAGAAAATCACTTTCAAGTACTTTTTCTCAGTATCTGCTGTCTGATGATTTGTCTTCAGTGTTCCTCTTATTTAGGCCTTGTAAGTAGATTGGTCATGCAAGTTTCTGGATTTCGGGTCCCTTGAGGAGAGATAATAGAAAATACCCTCTCTGCTTTTAGTCCTGAAAGACGTAGCTTGTGAAGCCTTTGGAGCCCTCTGAATGGAGATCTTACAGCAGCTGACAGCAACCTTTTCTAAAGGACGAGACATTTTGTGTTCATTGCAGTTTTTATTTACTTTTGATTTTGGTTTTAGTTTGGGGTTCTTGATCTTACTTTCTAACCTGTCATCCTTCTGCTCAGAGATGTCTTGGACATTTATCTTTATCGTAACTTCACATTAGGCTCATGTCTCACAATACCAGTGAGTGGCTGCACGAATACAGCTCTGTCCCCCAGCATGGTGCATCCCACGCTGAAATGTGCGCAAGTCCTGTGGGATAAGGAAATGTAGCTGAGCTGAGGAGCAGCAAATGCTGGCAGCAGTTCCGGCCCAGCTGGGAGCCCAGGGAAGCTGACGTCCCATGGCCAGAAATTGACCTTGATGCTTTTCTTAAATTAAGTGCACACTCACATTTTCTTTGTGTGCAACTCAAATGATTCATGAACTCAACTCCTGTCAAAGTTAACTCAATATTGAAATCGTGGAATAGAATAGAAATACTAGAATGCTAAATCAATTGTTCCACACCTACGGGTAGCCAAATTTTAAAAGGAGAGTACAGTCTTTCACTCAAAACTTGATAAATGCAATGGTTCATGTTGCTGAGTTGTTATTACTGGGCAAGTGATTCTTGCTGCAGATTTCGATGGTCGATCTGCCATACAGAGCAGCTGCTCATCTTATGCTGGTTTATATGGACTCCTTCCAACTCACGCTGTGTTGAATGCTAAACTGCCTGGTGTCTCTGCAGTCAGACTTGTACCCCTCCTTTTGTATCGCTCCGCTTTGTACGCAGGACAGAGTACCCAACAACCATGTTTTCATTGTGCCACACAGGCATTTTTCAAGTAATACCTTGCAAGCCAGGGCTGCGACCTGCTCGAGCATGTTTGGATTTTGCTTTCAGAGTAGTGATTTGGTCCGTCTGAGTCTCTCTATTTCCAGTCCCTCTGCTCTGTTGCTACAAAAACTTGATTTTCTAAAAGTGTTGCTCAACTTCTTCCATCTGCTGAGATAATCCACTGCTGTTGTAGCACGTGGGGCTGCCAGTGCGTGTACATCCTGCTGCCTGACACGGAGGAGTTCGGGGCTGATAGTTCATGGCTCCAGGAGGAATTCTCCCCTGTACCACCATATTCAGCAGTACAGGACTGTGACCTCCTCACACCTGGTGCCCCACGGGCAGCATCAAAATGCTCTGTGCTCTAGGCAAGCTCCTGTCATGACTGTCCAGCTAAGTGCAGGAAGAGGAAGACTTTTTGGGTTGCTAATTTGGTCTCGACTCTGTGGAGACCCCAGTCTTTTCTAGAATCAAATGCCCTTATGTATCAGAATAAGGAACTAGCTCCTGCTGCATTTGCTGCCCTAGACAAGAGCAGCAATGCTCTTGTCCTCTGCTGCTCTGGGGACTTTTAGAGCCTCTCCCAGAGCTCACTGAAGCTGGGGAAAACACTGAACTCTGGTTTGGGCCCTAGAAATGTGCATGGTTAGAAGGAAATGGAGGTCTGGTTTAAAAAATCTCTGCACAGGAATAAATCTCTGCGCAGGGGTGCTGTAGGCTTGCAAAGCCCGGGGATGTTTTATAGCAGTGGAGTTGATGCCAGGTAAACAGGGGTTGAAGTGTGAAAGGTACCTCAGTTTCCTTTTGTGTCCAGCGGAGACACACAATGTGACTGGCTCTTTTCGTTCCTTCCTTCCGTGCTCGGAGCAGATCTCAAGACAGCAGTACCAAAATGCCCTGATGGCATCCCGGATGGACAAAACACCTCAGTCCTCGGACAGTGAAAACACTAAAATCGAACTGACTCTTACGGAGCTGCATGACGGTTTGCCGGACGAGACAGCAAACCTGCTGAACGAACAGAACTGTGTGACTCACAACAAGCCCAACCACAGTATGCACAGTGAAGGAGCCATCTAGGAGCTGACTTCCCACAACCCACCCATCCCATCTCCTCAGCGGGACCAGCCCTCGCTCCTTCCTGCCTCCTCCCCGAGTGTGAACACCGTTAGTATGTGCTTGCGACACTGTGCTGCATCCAGTGTTCTGAGACCAAAGACTTGTGCGTCCGTTCTGGGAGCAGAAGAGGAAGAAACGGGAAGAAAGGAGCAAAGAGCAAGACGGAGAGACTAAAGCCCCAAGTGTACTTTGGGAATGGTGAGCCACCCTTGAGAACAATGAAAATACTTCCTGCAAAGCAGAATCATGTTTATTTTTTATCTGTATTTTTGATCCTTGTTGGGTTTTTTCCTCCTCAAACACATATGGAGAAGTTTAAAAGCTGCTCCGGTTATTTTTTCAAGAGAGATCATGTTTTTAAAAAGTATTTTGCAGAGTTTTAAATTGTTTCTGTCCCTCCCCAGCCTCAGATAGGCTCTGTTGTGATTTTGTGAATTGGCTCCAAAGTCCGTAGGCCTCTTTTCACCCCTCTCTGGTCCTTTTTGTTGCCCTGTTGAAGAAGTTAGTAACTGGTACTTGTATGTATTTGTGTCCTAAGAATGAGCAAGCTTCAAGGAAACTCTGGTTTCAGCCACCTGGAGGGTCACGGGATGAGTATTATTACGTTCTCCCAGTTAAGTTTCAGGGAAGGAGGAGTGGTTATTTTGGTATTTAATGATCTCTCAAATTTCGGAAGGTTTCTTTGTAAAACGGACAAAAGCATTGTTACACTTGCAGTTTTGTAACCTCCAAAACCTTTGTGGGTGTTGAAGATGATTCTGGGGGGCAGGAGTTAATTAGCAAAACTGCAGTCTGGTGAAATGAAAGTCAGGTGTAATTTTCCATGCTGACCTAAGTGGGTGATTTTTCCTTGGAGTTCCTGACGGTTGCGTTGTGAAGTCCCGTGTGCACCTGAAAACAACGAGCTTTTAAGCACTCGCATGCTGTAGTGGTCTGTGCACCATTACCCAGGCCAGAGCAGACGTGCAGTCTTTGTTAAATAACACGGAACGGCCCCTATCCCCCCCGTGAGATCTCTAGTATTAACGCAAAAGATGCTGCTACAGTTATGCCCAAAGTACATCCTCCAGGTGACGGCAAACCTCTGCCAGTGCAAGGATGGGGCTCTGCCGAGGAGCTGGGACCATCCTGCCCTCTCCAAGAACTGACAAAACTTTCCAGACGCGAGTGTATTGCACTTCAGGGATTCGGAGAGGTTTGTTTCCAGGCTCTTCCCAGCCACATTCCTTCCTCGGAGCGGATTCAGTGCATTTCCTTCTCTCTTGCCCCTTTTAACAGCCATTTTAGGCATTACCGTGGTAGCAGAGCAGGGAGCCTCCCACCCAGCTGCCTCTCCTGCCGGGCACCAGACACCAGTTCCTCCGCCCCAAAAACCTGCCATGCGGATGGGGTGGCAGTGAGAGGCACCCCGTGGCAGTTGTGCGTCACACATTCCCCGCTCCCACAAACGGAGTTTAAGTCCTCAAATGAAAAAAACAAAACCGGTCCCCCCCTCCCGACCCTCTCCCCTTCCAGTGCCGTCTCGAACAAAATGTGATACGAGGAGAGAGCGATAAATCGGGCATCGTGGGTTACGCAGCATTTCCCTTCCCTTCTGTACGCCCAGGTAACCTCAGCCGACCCCCAGAGAAGCCCCCAGCCCCAAAAGCAACCGCCAGAGCTCTGTGCCTGCGTGCCTGCCCCGCTCTGCTTAGGGAAGGCACTTCCCCACCCTCGGTGCCCGCGGTCTGGCTCGCTGCGCGCTGGCTGGAAAGGTGCAATATTGGCTGCGGGAGCTCCTGCAGGAGATCGGGGCCGGCAGCTCTGGGGGTGGTTTGGGAGGGTGCCTCCCTCCTCTTCTCCCTCCCGGCTTTGAGCAGCCCTCGTTTGGGGAGGGCGAGCAGAGGAAAGCGGCGCTGTCCCCTTGGAAGGGCAGCAGCCCGTGGAGGTGACATCCCCACAAGGGCGCACAGAAATGGCACGGTGTCCAACCTGCGCGCCGAGGGAGGACAAAACAGGGCCCCCAAACCTGACTCCTACGTTAAATTTTAACTTTTTCCATCTAAAAGCATCTCCTTAGACTCCAGTCGCCCTCTACTGTGCCCCTGCCTGCGCCCAGAGCTCGTGGCTCAGCTCCGGCCGGCTGCAGCCCGGCTCCTTCCCAGCGAGCCGCCGGTATTGCACCTTTCTCACAAAGCAAAGCGGCGAGATGTCGCAGCGTTTGTCCTCGTTTGAACGCTGTTTATCTAGCGTTGGTGAATGTAAAAGTTTGTCGGAAGCGTCTGACACGGTGGTGAACGTGAGATGCAGTATCTGTGTTGTCAAACCTGCTGCAGGAGGGAAGGCTCGAGTCAAGGCAGCTCCCCCTGGGGGATGAGGCTGCTCACTAGATCTGACTTTGCTTCTTATGGCAGGTTGTGGATTTGTTTTAGTGTCTGTTTCCATTAAATAATAATAAAAAAAAAAAGCCAAATTTTCCAACCAAAGCCATGTGATCCCAAAGCAAATACCTCCTGCTTCTGCCCATGCTGCACTGTTCCAAAATTTCCAGGCGATTTTTTTGCATGACTGTTTTTCATCATTTGTACAGATCCGGTAATGGAAAGCGAAACAATTTCCAGAAAAAATAGTTGATTATAGATGTGTTTCAGATGGAAAATATGTACCTGACCCGGAGGGGTTAGGAGCTGCTACTACTAATTAGCTTGAAGAGCAAGGCATGGTCCTCTCCGCGGAGGGGAAAACATCCCGTCTCCCTGTTCTCAGGGCATTTGCAGTTTTACTGTTTAACAAACGCGAGGGGCTCCCTGCCCTCATGCTGGGAGCCAACACAAACAGAGGAGTCCCGCGCCCAGCTCAGGGTGGCTGCTGAGGCTCTGGACGGTGTTTGCAGAGGCAGAGGCTGGGCCGGCCCCGCGGCGGTGGAAATGCCCCAGGCTCGGGGGGCGTCCTGCCAGCGCGGGGCTGCTTCCCCTGGCTCGCCGGCGTCCTCCCCCCGTGCCTTCAGGTGGGCTCAGATCCGTGCCACGTGCACGCATCGTCGGGGTGGCACGGGGCACCAGCTGGTGGCTTTGGGAGCCGCTGGACTTGACCTCAGACCTTGGCAAGGCTTTGGCTCGTAGAAAGGATACTGCATCTTCCTGTGTCGGCTCCCGCTGCCTGCTGTGCTCACCTGCTCCCTCCGCCTCCCGGCGCGGGCAGAGGGGCGGCCGGCAGCCCGACGGCCTGGGGAGGGCACCTAGCCATGGTTTCTACTGTCAATACAATTTTGCACAAGAGTTCTTTGAAGTGACGTTTTAAACACTAATATCTTAAATGCACAACTGTGAATTATAACTTTTACACTCCTGTTGGTTGAATTTCCTTTAAATGAAATGAACCTGAATCTGTTGTAACTATGATTTATTATTATTTTTTTTTTAATTCTGTGTATTGCCAAATCTTTGTAAAGAGTGAAGGAATGTTCTTGCTTTCCAATGAGAATCTTTCTCCAAACGAGACTGGCTCTGGTGACGTGGAGATGATACGAAGCACGCTAGCTCTGAGTGGAGAGGGGCTCGGGTGGGCTTAGCAAACCAGCCTCGTCCCCTCTGCAGACCGCAGAGTTTACAGAGTGCCGGCTGCCCGTCCCTTCTGGCTCCTCCCTCAAAGCCCAGCGCAGGAGCTCGGGACCGGGTGTCCCAGCGGGGTGAGGAGCAGGGTGCAGGGCAGGGCAGGACACGCTGCGACCCATGGTGTGGGTCTTCCCCGTGCTTTCCTCTCCTTCCAGCTGTAGCCGTGCTCCTCTCACACCCTTTTTGCCCCCCGACACACACACACGTCCTGCTCCAGGCCCCGTCGGACACCGGGACCTGCACGGGGCAGCAGGAGCTGGGAACTGTCCATGCCTGGGGACGTGGCCGGGGCGAGGCTTGCAGGTCCTGGGCTCGTTTGAAGAGGGGTCGGCCGCTCCTTGTGCTCCATGGTCCGTTCCTCCTTCCTTCCAGCCTTATTCCCCCTTCTCCCCACCGCAGGATCATTATTGTATATTTTTTTTTCTTCTTTTCTTTAAGTGCCTTTTTGTGCAGGTGGAGCTGGCAAGAGTAGGGGTCTCAGGACACGGCCCTGTGCGCTCAGCCCAGACCTGGAGTCAGCCCGGGGGGAGCGGGGCGAGCTGCCCGTGATGACCTGCGGACATCGCCCCTCGCTGCTCCTCAGCCTTCAGGGCCCAGCTCAGGCTGGGGCGCCGTTTCGGCACTGCTGGTGTCGGGATCTGGCTCAGTTCAGCTCAGAGGGAAGAAAACCAAAGAGGGAGCTGCGTGCGAGGGGCTGCTTGGGCAGCGGGGCCGCTTCCTGTGATCTCTGCGGAGCCCAGCCGAGGGCTGTGGGGTGCGGACGGCAAGGAGCAGCGCTGTCTCCTCGCGAGCGTCCCGCGTAAGTACCCTGCGCCGTGGGGAGCACGGCCACGTTCTCCGGGGCCAGCCGGGACACGCACCTCCCTTGTGCTGAACTAGACTATCTATAGAAACGGTTCCCACGTGAAAGATGTACCGTATTTTGTATGCTGCCTAATACACACGTCTGTGGCTTTAAAACCAGCACCTGTGTACCAGTTGTCGAGTTACCCAGTGTCTGGATTGCCAGGAGTGAACGGGGGCTGGCGGGAGGGGAGCGATGCCGTAGGGAGTCCCTCGTTGTGATGCCAACTCGAGGCTTCGTCCCGAAGGCGCCCGACCGGCATCGACGCGTTCCTGCCTTTGCTCTGTAAGCGGCCGCGTGCGGAGCAGGAGCCCAGCGAGCGCTGAAAGGCTCGGTGTGGTACGGACCCGGGCTTGCTGCGCGTCCCGCTGCCCTGGCTTCACACCGGGGGGCTCTAAATAGACCCAAAGAAGTGCCCGGCCCCTGGATTGTTCTGTCCCAGCAATGGAATGACAAGCTGAACGAGCGTGACCGAAACCAGGCATCTTTTCACAGCACAGAGGAGAGAACGGCCTTCATCCTGCCCTGGCCAGCAGCGGGGACGAGCTCTGCACTGCGGGCTGCACTGGGAAGCTGCCCCCGCCCCTGCCCTCCTCTTACAGCTGGTCTGATGGGTGCAGGTCTCGCTGCTGAGGTCTCTGCGGCCTCGTTCCCGTGGCTCCACGGCACGGGGGAATTGGACGCGTCCGTGGCTTCCCACAGAGCCCCACACAGTCCTGCTCGGTGTCTTGCTGTAGTCCCGGAGCCTGGCTTCACGCTGGTCGTGTTCCTCTGCCTGTAGTTTCACAGCCACGTCCTCGAGGCTGCGTCTGAGCGAGGGGACGCTGTTGATGCAGGTGCCAAGCGGTACGGTGTAGCTTTTCAGTCTGGTTTTGCCTTCTTGCTGTTCTGTTAGGGGCTGGATGCTGACCTGGGGAGGCTGCTGCATTCCCCAGGAGAAAGCCTGGGCTGCCAGGTTGTCCCAGCACCGAGCTGAGGAAAGGGAAGAGAAGGGAAGGGAAAGGGGGTGCTGGAAAGCTGCCTCCATCCCGTGGCACGGTACAGGTGGTGGAGGAGGTTTCACAGGTCGGTAGTGCCAAACTGTCAAAGCGACGGCGTTCTCATTAGCCTCAGGTCAGACCAAAATGGTTCTGCACCTCAGAAATAAGGTACTAAGGGCTTCTGGCTGCATCTGATCGAGAGGTGCAGACACTGCTCCTTGTACAGCCTGGCTTCAGGTTTCGCTCTCGGAGCCAGGCAAGTGCCTGAGATGGGCAAAGGCTGCAGGCGGCTCCATGCTCAGGAGGTGGCTCGGCTTTTTTGTCTTTTCTCCTCCTGGAGGCAGGATGGGAGTTGGCTGAGGAACAAGGTTTGTTGGGGAGGGAGGGCTTGTCCCAGCATTAGGGCTTGGCAGC
Source organism: Anser cygnoides (assembly GCF_040182565.1). Lineage (NCBI taxonomy): Eukaryota > Metazoa > Chordata > Aves > Anseriformes > Anatidae > Anser > Anser cygnoides. Next base: position 13,558,417 of record NC_089879.1, on the reverse strand, counting down.
GCAGTGTAGTGTCACATTTCGGCTGTCTGGAGGCCCCAGAGCTTTATGAAAGGAAGACGTTAACCTCTGGGAATCACCGCTGTCCCAAATCCTTCCAAATTCAAGTGAGAAACTTCTAGGTGTCAGATGAGTAGCCTGGACCATAGGCCTTTAGTTGGAAGTGCCAATACTGAAGGAAACCTTCTGGTTTCTCCCAGAGATCAGCGTGGGCGCGTGGTGGGGCTCTCAGTGAGCATCTCTGTGCGCAGCAGCGTCAGGCCGGCCGTGCCTGGGTCAGCCCTGGCGCAATTCCTGCTCTCAAGCCCCGGTTCAGCCGGTGGGTTTTGACCTTCTGTCCTCCCGTAGCCTGCTGCCTTGCATTGGGCAAAGCAGCTTTCTGCGCTGCTGCTCTCACCGGGGCCGCAGCCGCCTCGCCCCTGGTCTCGCTGTGCTGTGGGTGAGTTTGCAGGAGGGCAAGAGGAGGCGGCGCAGCCGGCCAGGAGCTGGCGATGCTGCGGCAGCCCTGCTTTCGCTCCCCAGCCCAGTGAGCTACCAAGGAGGGTAGGAGGCACTGCTCGAGGACTCGCCTCCCTTGCAGACTGGGTGAAACTGGGAGAGTGGAAACCCACCGGGGCCCCAGCAGCCGCAGAGGTCTGACCCCTTTGTGTTCGCAGAGCTCCCAAGCACAGGGTGGGTTACCAGCCCTGCGGGGGTCCTCGGAGCCTTTTTGCAGCACGCACAGCTGGAGATCAAAGCTCAGAAACCGAATCACCGGGCAGACACCTGGATGCCAAACGCACTGAATCTGAAAACCCCAGATACTCAGGAGCACGTCCCTGGGTCAGCGTGAAGCCGTGAACAGCTGGTTCTCTGCAACCGGTGGGCTCCGAAACCGAACCTCTCTCCTGCATCAGGGCCTGCCCAAGAACCTGGGGCTGGGCTGTGCAGCTCCTCCTGGCTCCATTTGCTCGCCCTTTGTTTCTCCCTCTGCTCCCAGCTTTGCACTCACCCGCGGCGCTGCGTTCTCGAGGCTGTCTGCCCCCCCCCGCTGTCCTTCCCGAGGTCTCTGCCCCGTGTCCGTCGCCCATCACCTCTGGTCTCTGCCAGTTGTATCATACTGTACATGACGTCGGGTTTCCGGAGTTGTAGTGTTCCGACTGCAGTGTTTCCTTCTGTGTACATAAACCTGAGTAAGCACAACTGAGATCACGAATGAAGTGTGTACGTTTCATATACTGATTGTCATACGAACGGATTTTATAATTATTCAAATTTTGTTGTAGATTTCCAAGCTTTCCTATTTATTTTGTACCAGATTTATTTGTATATTTTGTGATTTTGTTTAAAAGCATTTTGTTTATTTCTATTCTTTTTAGATAAATGATTTTTTTTTTCTGTTGGACATTCCAGTTTATGCATTTTTCCCTCCTCCACGCTCCCCCCTCCTTTCAAAGGGACGGCTTTCAGCACGCGGGTGGTGGGGCTGATGCCGATGGTCCTGGACCCAGCTCTCCGCAGACCACGAGCCGCTGTTGGCACTTGGGCAGCCTTTAACCTCCTCTGCAGTTGTCGAGAGCCACGGCGAGGCCGGATCCCGTTCCCCGCAGAGCCAGGTCTTGCTCCTTGCGCCGGTGGGGCTGGGCCCGTGACTCCTGCAGCTGGGGGGGGGGGCCCTCGGTGCTGGCCGGGAGCTGACGTCCTTCCTGAAGTGCTCCCTCGAGGGCGATGGCCTTCTTCTTCCACTAAAACAGCCCCCCTTTACACCCTGCTCGCCACACATCACATTTGTTTCTCGGGAGGCGTGAATGCCGTCCGTCTGTCCGCAGAGCGCGTTCTGGCCGGGCAGTGCATGGACCCCCGGGGTCAGCGGTGAGGGACGTGGCTGGGGACAGTGTCTGTGCCATGGGATGGCAGCCACTGGAGCCGTGAGCTGGGCGTTGTGCTGAGCAGCGCGGCCGTCCTGCACCTCTCGGTGTTTTCTTGCTGTGGCCATCGCAGGACGGGCAGAGCAGCGTAAGGCTGGGCAGGGAGCGGTGCCCTGGCATCCGTCGGGCTCTGCCCGCTGCTTTCCCACCAGAGAGCGAGGGTCAAATATTTTCCATTGCTGCCACCTCGCAGAGTCCTCTCTGGGAGCCGGGCAGCGAGCTATTTGTGGGACCATGGAGGCAGGAGGAATGCGCGGAGCTCCCCGCACCGCCCTTCCCGCAGCCTCCCAGCTGCTGAGCTAGAGCTTGAAAAATTCAGGCAGCTATACTTGGCGAAAGGACGGTTAAACTGAGCAAATCCCAGCATGGCCTTTAGCCAAAGGGCTGGGGAATGGCTCCTGCAACCCCTCCTGCAGCCGGGCCAGGTGGCTGAGTTGGCCCAGCTGGGGCTGGTCACTACAATCCAGCCCCCAAAAGCAAGGGGCCGGGCATCCAGTGCCAGGTTTGGGGCTTTTAGCAAGCACCCAGTATTACTGTGCTCTTAACTGTTGGCCATTCTCTGTGGCCACATGTTGCTGCTTTTCTGGTTGGGCCCTGGGTACCGCATTCCCTTCTCATGGCCCCAATGCCGGGGACGCCTGGGTTACAGGAGCGGGCTGAGGGCAGCAGCGTGCCGACCCCAGCGCTGTCCCCATAGGGGGTACCAGCAGCCCTTGGCTGTGTGCTGGTGCCCCGCTGGTGCCCCTGCTGTGCCAGCACTGAGTTTCCCCAGGTTTTTCTCTGTGTTTAATCAGGTCTGCAGGACCTCCCACCCACCCCTGCGCAGCTGATGGGGGTAACACTAACCTCATCCCCCCCCCTTCCTTCCTGCCTGCCTGAAAGCTGGGGACCAGACCAACCCCTGCAGCCAGGCCTGCTGCCACTTCCCGGGGAGGTTTTCTTTTTTTTTCCTCCCCTCCCCGCAGCCCCTCCCGGCTCTCCCTGCCACCTCCCGCACAGCCCTCGGCATGCCACAGAGCGCCCAACGCTTCTTAGAAACATCAAGATTTATTGACTTGAAAACTGCCACTTCAGCAGCAGCATTTCCTGCTCAGATGGTGGTGTGTATTGTTTATTTTCTCCTAAGGTACTTTAAAATGAAAAAAAAAAAGAGAGAAAAAAAAAAGATTAAATGCATTTATGGTACTGAAACAACAGTCGAATTCGTTACAAGAGGGCCCCCCCCCGCTGTAATCCCTTCAGACGCGAACGGCGCAGGCTGGAGCAAGGGAGGCTGCACCCAGGACACGGAGGGAAGCCACCGGGCGCTGCTGCCCAGCCGTGCCCTGTCCCCGGGCTGGCTCACGGCTCCCTGCGGTGAGCTTCTGCGTGCTCCGCGCCAGGTCAAAGGCAAAGGCAGCTGCCTGCGGGACGGGAGCGCCCCGGCTCGCACCGCGGGGCTGGCCCTGCGGCGTGTGCTCGCTCCTGGTTTAGGGCAGGCACGCGTGGCCCGCAGCACCCTGGAAAACAGGCCCTTTCGCTCCAGATGGTGGCTGGTTTTGTCTTTGGGATGCTTCGCTTTCTTAAAGCTGAGCAGACAGGAAGGTCAGTAACAGGCGGTGAGGAAAACAAGCTAACGTAACGCTAAAGCGGGAGCTTCGAGCTGCTGGGTTAATATTTACTGGTGAAACTACAGAACGAGTTGAGAACACGGCGTGCGGCTCAGCTGCTGGAGAAACGCGCTGGAAGTCATGCATCACATGCCAATGATGAAAGAAAGCTCTGAAACACGGGGAGGGGAAAACAAGCGCCTACAAGCCGAAACGTGTACAGCTGCAGCTGTGCAAGTAAGAGCCGGACTCCCACCGCTGTGACGGACGGAGGAATCGAACCACTTACATGGAGAAACTCACACCAAGCAGAGGGTGAACGCAGAGCTGGAAGCCACAGCCGCGCCGTGGCCAGCAGGAGGGTGGTGGTTGTAACACAGAAGAAGAGAGGTAAGGGCAGCAACCCCACGGGCAGGAGGATTTGGATCGTTTTGCCTCCTGCGGGGCCCAGCACATCCCTTCCTCCTTCACAGTGAATGTAACAAATGGCGAAAACCGTTTAGAGGACACCGTTCAAATGAAAATCAAATGGAACACATCATGGGAGAGGGAAAAACATGCAGCATCCCCAAAGGTAATGGGAGCAGCATTACAGCACAGGCAGGCAGTCCGATCTGAATGCACCACCCGGGCAGAATCCTTCGGCTTTTTGAACCGTCTGCAAAACTGAAAACAAGGGTCTCCTCCTGATTAGTGTTAATTTGTTTAAAGTTTCCGGACACTTTCAAAATGTGCCTTTTGCAAGAATCACACCCCCCCAAACCCATCACCCCAAGGGCCCCCACATAGGAATCTGCTCCTGATCACTGCTAGAGTCATGGTTTGTCTTCAGAGATGCTTTGCTTTTTCCTTCTTATTCCTCTTCCTCCTCTTCTTCCTCCTCCTCCTCTTCCTCATCGTCATCTTCATCGTGGCAGTGTGTGATTTCCTGAGGTGCCTGGGGGAAGAGGTTGGGCGGTTTGATCTCACTGATGGAGCGGGTCAGTTGATGCCGCTTGTAGTCGGAATCTTTAAAATCCACTGAGGTGCGATTGCGCGTGGCCATCGGCGACTCCTTCTCGTTGATGTCAACGTGCGTGTGCTCTACCGTGGACTCGTGTGGCATCTAAACACGTAGGAGAGGAGACGGTAAGGGGCGTCCCTGTCCCAGGGCATCTCCTGAAGACAGGCAGAAAGCAAACCCCAGGACTTGCCCCCCTGGCCCACCAAACGCCACCCAGCCCTCCAGGTGCCTTCCTGCTGCCGCTGGCTCGTGGAAGCCACGCACACGATGCAGGCACCGCGGGGATGCCCCGGCTCTGCCACTCACCAGGACGTGCGCGGCTCTGAAGAGGTAGCTGAAGGGGTAGTAGAGGAGGTTGATGAAGGAGGCTGCGTAGAGGTCGGCGTAGCGCATCACCTGGCTGGCAAACAACGTCTGCCGGGAGCCGCTGCGGAAGAGGCTGCCCATCATCCCGTAGCACATGTCCATGTCGTGGGTCACTTTCTACGAGCAAAGGGCAGGTGAGATCCCGGGCGGGCACGCAGCAGCGCAGAGCCGACCCAGCCACAGCAACACTGAGGGCTGGGGGCTAGGTGAGATCTGCAAGGATCTCCAGCGAGGCTTTCTGTGCTCTCATCCCGAGGCCTAAGAGCACGGCCCCAGCTAACAGGGGAGGCAGACGCGGAATGAGAGCCAGCCCCTGCCCCAGGCTGTGACCCCGTACGCAGGGCTGGCTGGACCAGAGGCTACGGCCCCTCCGAGCCTGTTTCTCTCTTCACCCTGCTCTGTGGCACCGAGCACCGTCAGCTGGTGCTACGTACATGAGGAAGGAGACCATGTTCCAGACCAGGCTGCCTTTCAGGAGTGCCAGTGACACCAGTGAGCTGGGAAGCTCCTCCGTTTGCGTCCGCAGACAGAATGGCTTTGCCAAGCCTGCCGTGCCCACCCGAAGGCAGAGCAAAGCATTTCAGGGCTGAGCAGTGGGTCGGGTTGTCAAGCCCTTTTAGGATCCAAAAGGATGAAAAGGGATTTTTATGGTTGGTACCTTAATGCGTCTCTGGATGGAGCTGATGTCAGGGCGTTCATTGCTGCTACTGTCCAGATGCCTAGTTACAGGCGAGAAGGTAAATACACGGTGTGAAAAGCCTTTCAGAACCAGATGTTGTGGGATGGGGGCTCGGGGGAGGGAGGCTGGTCTGGAGGGGAAGGTTGGTCTCACGGGAAGAACCCAGGCCTGAGCCAAAGCCCCGGCAGCAGCGCCGCCAACCCAACCCCGAGGGTTTGTCACAGCCGCTCCTTAGCTGTCACTAGGCTGGGAGAGGCAGCAGGAAAGTTGTCAGTGTTTGAGCACTCACTTGTATAACTCGGCCAAGAAAATGTCCAGGCTCTGCAGCTCTTCAAAAAGGGCTGGATAATCCGGAAAAGAAAGGGGAAAAAGGTAAGTTTAAATCGCTGAAATTGAATTATTTGAAGGGCTGCAAGCACACCCGCCATCCTGCCCGCTCCCCTGGCACGGCTGTGGCGGGTGCTCCATCAGGGACCGTGGCACATCAGCGCCACCGTGCAGGGAGAGGGTTCAGTCGTGCTCTGTGCCACCGGCAGAGCTTTGAGCTTGGATTCTGGTTGCTGCTTTCGTTTCTGAGGTTGAACATTCACAGCCCTCACAGAAACCTTCCAACTAGCCACGGGGCAACCTGCACAACCCCCAGACCTACTTAGACACCAACGGGCAAACCCGGGAGAAAAGCAGCAGTGCTGGAGGATGGGAAGCACAGGGTGCTTTGGCAGCAGAGAAAGCGGGAGGAAGGAGAAGGAAGCAGCTGGTGAGCAGGGATTCCCTGCAGATGGGGGAGCAGTCATGGCTCAGGCGCTGCAGGGACAATAACCTGGGTGCCTTGTCAGATATATTTAACGGGAGAAGCCACGGCTCAGCATGGACAGAGGGAGTGGAGTTTTGGGAGCCGGGTTATGGATGAGGACAGCTCAACCCCACCCAGCAGCAGCTTCTCCCCCAGCCAAGGCTTGGCTGCTGATGGGCAAGAGGCCCGGGATGGAGCATGGGAAAGGCCTGGGACCCTGCCGGCAGCTCACAGGGAGCTGCCCAGCTCCTGCCACCAACACCCCACCCCCGGGAGAAGGCCGAGGGGACAGACGGGTGAGGGAGAGAGGCGGCGAGCTGGGGTGATCTCTCCCCTGCGCCCCCCTGCCCGGCTGCTGACCGCTTTTGTCAGTCCAGACGTGCAGCTCCTGCGCCAGCTCGGGGATCACCAGGAAGGTCCTCCAGCCCTGGCGCTTCTTGGATTTGAGGATGTCCCCAAAGATGTGGTCTCCGATGTACAAGATATCCTTCCCTTTGGCCCCCAGCAGGTCACAGACTGTGTCTGAGGAGCCTGAGAGATGAAGAACAGGGTGACTCAGAACAGGGAGCCAGACAAAGATGTGTGGCTCATTTCAGAGGGCCAGGGTTAGGGATGCACCCAGTCCATTTTCCTTCCAGAAACCTCCACTGCTGTAACTCTAACACCCCGCTTGGCCCTGGCAGCACAGGGCACACTGCCCACCCACACGGGAGTTCACCCAGGGCAGATTTGCCCTTGCAGGGATATACAGCAGCAGATACACATGCTGCCTCCCACCCTGTGTGACAGTGATGGAGCCCTGGGCATCACGGACAGCCCTGAGCATCCATCTGCTGCCCTTCTCTGGCTCCAGGAGCTGTCTGACGGCAGCACAGTAAGGACAGCCGGGTATGCTGCACTGGGCCGGCTGCAGCTCTCCCCACTACAAGCCCTGCAGTGGCATTTCCCAGACCCTCCCAGGCAAGGAAGAAAAGGGCATTAGAGGAACGGGTCCACTCCTTCTCTGCTTTGTGGAGCAGTGGTGATAGAGAGTTTCTGGTGCAGTGCACAAAAGGCACACAGCACAATGTGTTTTGGGAAACACAGCCTTGCTTAATGCCTGGCACAGCACCCAGCGTGAGTGGATGAAGGCCTCTAGGGCACATCAGAGCCATTTCACAGGGCAAGAAGTGTTTTTGCCTCACCTCCAGAGTACACGATGCCATGCTGCAGTGGGCCAGTGTAGGTACCAATCTTCAGCTTCCCGGTCACCTGGGGAAGGAGATACTGCCTTAGTAAGGAACAGCTGGTGCTCTGGATCTTTTGTGTCCTACCATTTCTTCACTCTCTGTTTCTCCCTCTCTTTCTCACTCCCAGGCAGCCCAGTGGTGGTTTTCCACGTTTGTTCCCTGTTGACACCTGCAGTACATTAGGGAAAGCAGCAAAGCCTCAAGCCCTGCTCTGTCCTCGGTGATGGGGTTGCTTGGGAATTACGATGAAAAGATGCCGACCCAGCATTTCTAGGGCAAGTCCAGCCCGTTCCCACTCAGAGACCCCACACGAGCCCTTTCAGCCACAGAGGTACCCTCCGTGTGGTGCTCACCGTGTCCACCTGCCGCAACACGGTGCCCTCCCCAAAGAAGAGGGGTTTTCGGGCATCCACGAGGATCAGGTCAAAGTAGGACTGCCACGGCCGGTGGGCACTCCCAGGCTGCAAAGGCAAAAACAAAACTCAGAATCACGCACAACATAAACAACCACAGGGAATTTAACTGGAGTGTCACTGCCCCCAGCCACAATCTTATTACACTGCTGGTCCATCAAATGCTCTGATTCCCCCCGTTTGTGCCTCTGGCCGGGCACTGGGTTGTGATCTCCTAAAGCACTCCCCTTTTGTGGCAAACCCAGCCCAACCCAGCAGTGAAGACTGAGGACACAGTGTAAGAAACGACATGAGTTTTTGTTGCTCTATGCTTCCATTCCTGATATAAAGACCACAGCAAGGAGCTTTTGCAGCTATCAGTTGTGATTTTCCATGTTCTGAAATTTTTTCCCTTAGTCTTCTATCTTCAAAGCACAGTGCAGAAACACATCTTTGGAGTATGAGATGTTGTCCCAGTGAGACGCTGAGAAAGCAGTAGAACTTCAGCTCATAAGCCTCTCTCCAAAAGTTGCAGGGCTGAGTATTACCTTAGAAAACCAGGGGAAGCAAGACGTACTTTTGGAACTACCGTAGTTGAGGCACTATTAGGCCTGAAATGTTTCTGCTGTTTTATAAAACTCCTTTTCATCACAATTTTTTTAACAACCTTTAAAACATTGTGCAAGGTCAGTAAGAAATCTGGCGGTAAAATGCCACAGTTAAAATGTGTTACCACTAAAATAATGTTATCATTAACGCAGATTATTGTTTGAGACCAGATGATGCCTCTTTTCTCTGTTATATTGTATTTGCTTTGATCCTATTCAGATAGGACACTAAACAGCAAGCGTATTTTAACCAGATTAAAGCAACTAATCCCATGCAGCTGATGAAGCAGGATTAAAAAGCTTTCCAGCTACACAGATAATTAGGCACATCAATTCCTATTGGAACAGCGGTCCAGAAATCACATACCTTTGGTCCATGTGGAAAGTCAAACAAGTAGGTCATAATTTTCTGAAAGACAGAAAGAAAATATTCAAAGATGGGGTTTTATGCAGCTTATAAAAACACACTTCTCTGCTTTTAGCTTTTCAGGCTACAGAACTTTGTTTTCAGGATTTGCAGAAAAGCCAGCATAAGGTTTGGTGACAAAATGAACAGATAGACCTTACAGTGAAGGGAATTAAAACAGACGTTTTTATACTCTAAGAATGTATTTGCCTGAGGAATCTGCACATTGTTTCAGATGCATCTTGCAGTACTTTATAATGGCATAATTCTTCGGTTTAGCAGCATTGCAGCATCCTGACATTTGCCAGGAGTCTAAGGAACACCCTTGATGCCAGCAGCACACCAGACTTCCCTTAGTGGCTTTGGACCTCTCCAGGATCATGGGTTAGGTGATCTCTCTGCACTCACAACTGTCTCGCTTGAAAAAGAAGTCTTGCATTTTAAAGCCCATGCTAGGTCAGTAACGGAAGCAGGGCTATAAAAGACAAGTCTCGAGACCTAATCTGCATTCACCACCAGACCATCCTAGCTCAGAAAGCACCCAATTCCTCGCCAGAAGATGTCCTCCCAAAACCCACACAATGAATAGCTGGCTTTAGTTTCTTCCATTATATCCCAGTACCCCAATCCAAGCAGCACTTACATCTGTATATTTGTAGTCGCTGTTTGTGACCAGGAACACCTTTCCGACTTCATTCATGCGGCTGAGCAGCAGAGGCAGCTTCCCCTGCAAGGCACGGGGCAGAGCAGTCAGACACAGAGATACATCACAGGCAGAACACCGCTCAGCTACGATCCCACCAGACGAAACAAGGCAAATCAAATCAGCAAGCACAGAAACCCACATGTTTTGTGCTGGCCAGAGAGCCAGGAAAGCTGCTGGTCCGCATGATGCCTCCAGAGCACGGCCCAGGGGAGGGAGGGAAGGGGAAATGGCTCGGCAGGGCTGCGGTGCCTTTGCCATGCCAGTGCCAGGCACCCCGTGCTGCTGCTGCTGCCAGCACTCTGCAGCCGCCCCTCCAGCTCCAAGTCCCGTCCTGAAACAGGCCCAGAGGCAGGTGAAATCTGAGCTCTCACGAGCCACAAGTTGAAGTATATTGTAATTCCGACCTCAAATTAGGGAGAATTTATTCCTGGAGCTATTTTTATTGAATCATAAATCTCAGACTGTTTCCAGAGCGGCTGATTACCTCACAGGACGGTTTTGTAAGAATTTTGCAGGCATGTAACTGGGAACAAGGTTAACTGCTTCAAAGTGGTATTCTACCACCACAGGAGGAGCCCACAGAGATCATTTAAACTAAAAAATAATTATAACATAACTGGTCCAAAGGGGCCCTGCACACTGCAGAGAGGGCAAGAGTAAGGGAACCGCAGGAGCTCATTCAGTTAGATGTGCTGAGCACACATTTTGGAGTTTCAAGAGACTGGGCACTGGTGAGACTTTCAGGATCTTTCCCTCAAAGCTTCATAATAAAATGTGTGTGACGCTTTTGTTGGATGGCTAAGGAGTCCTTCTGTCTAAAAGATGCTCCTCTGTTACTTTTTAAAAAGAGGTCTGCAGCAGAGATTGCCTAGGCAGAGAAAACACAGACAGGGAACACAGCTCCTTTCACCGTCAAAAGAAACAACAGCAGCCTTGCCAGCATATTCACCTGTGTCCCAGATAACGTTTCCTCTGCCTTTTATATTTTACGTAAAAACGCGCACGTGAGTACGAAATCACGTGGATCACTGGCTCAGAATAAAGGCTGCGTCCGAACTTTCCACTTTGTCGTTGGTTATTACAATAGAAGTCACCGCGTTATCTGTTTTGTGACTTAGTAAAGCGAATCAGCGTATTTATTTCTTGCCTGCTCGCTCAGTACAGAGTGTCACGTAGCACAAGTAAAGGAACTTCGCACTTACATCTTTCACCACGTACTTTTCCAGATTCTCAAGGGTCTTTTCCTTGAGCGATCCCTGAAATAGAAACAACAGAGCCCAGTGAGGTGACGGAAACATATGATGTAAGAGACATCAAAGCAATGCCAACTTTCACACTTCAAAATGCTGTGAAAGTACAAACCAGGGCGAATCTGAACCAGTGACTCTAGAGATGAGAGGCTTTGAGTAGCAGGGACCATCACAAACTCTGTGATCCATCGATTCCCTCACCATGGTAAATAATCCACTTCAACAGCATTTTAACCCTTTCAGAAGGGAATATAATAGAAACAAACAAAAAAATAGATTTGCCATACCAAACAAGACAGTCAACGACCTGTCTCCACCACTGACCATAATGCTTTACTCAAAGGCCAACTCCAACATGTATCACACAACACTGCATAAGGAAAGAAGAATAGATTCCCGACGTCTGCATGACTCAAAACAACCCCCACAAGTACAACTGTGAGCACAATTCTCCTGTGACGGCTCTCCATCCCACCCCAACAGACCTCTTGAATGAGCAAGAACAACAAAACCGGGTCTTTAATGAGGTGATAATGCTCCCAAAATCTATACTCGAAATTTCTGCACAAGTGTGCTGAAAAGGTGAATTCCACTCTGACGAATTCTGTTTAATGCAGGTGCCTTTCAGACAACATACGATAGTACCAATGTAATCTAGTTACAGGAAAATTGCTATTTTGAAAAATTATGACATACAAGTTGTGGGCTGTAAGTTCAAATATCTTAATGGCACCACGTTCTAAAACCCACAAATTACAGCAAGGAAACAGAATCTGGGCACAATGAAAGGAATAGGAAGGCAGCACAGATATGCTCCAGTGCCAGGGATCTTGACTTATTCACATAAAACTGCTATTTATTATTTGCTCACTAGGTGGCAAAGCAGGGCTCTTGCCCAAAATTGGATTAACAGATCTTAACTGAAGAGTTACAAACCAGTCCCTCTGACTCATTTAAGACTACAGATGTCTCAGGTTCTTGCAATCACCTTGTAATGAACCCAGTCAACAGCATCTCTGACATCTTGGAACATACTCCTGAAGGACATGAAGAGGTCTCCATCTTTAAACCCTGTTTCACAGCTGTGGGGAGAAAGGAGAGGTTATAGCAGCCAGTTGGAGCAGGTGAGAAACAAGCGGTGTGGGAGCCAGGAACATGCCAAGGAGAGAGAGGATTCAAAATGCTGTTTGAAGCTTGCATTTTCATCTTACCATAATGGTTTCATATCGACTCCTTTACTGCAGCTCAGACTTGAAAGAGGGTACAACCAGAGTTTTTAACAGGATCTGCATGTTACCCAATAATGCTTGTTTAAAATTTTAGGATGTGAGCTTCTAAGTACTGGCCTGTGACTTCACAGCAGTACTACAGCTTTCTACAACAGCAACTCCCACAGTATTACAAGAAGAAAAAAGAATAATTAAGTGCACGAACCGTTTCCATTTTAACAGAGTGAGACTGGGAGTGTGCAGTTTGCAGCGTTTAACAAGACAAATGGTACAGAGAAAGTAAGCAGAGTGCTGCTTTTTCTCCCACTTTCCAACAGCAAAAAAGGGTGTGCCACAGAAGTCAACTAAATGTAATAGTGCTGAGTGGAGGAACTGCTGGCTTGTTAAACAGTCTGAGTTAACATGAGAAATTTCCTCTACAAGACACCATGGAGGATGCGAGTTTCCATCAGAAGGAATCAAGGAGGATTAAACAGTTGTATTTATTATGAGAGCAGTCATATACTGTATGATTAATATAATATATGTACATATAATCAATACCTATCCTGAGATAGGACACTTCACCTGATGGACAGCTGGTATAAGCAATTCTTCTGCTCCCAGGTAAAATCGCATTCAACCTTTACCTTCCAGTCACCCAAATGCAAAGATCACCTACCACGAGTCAGAAACACAGCAGCACTCAGACTTGCCACTTCAAACTGCAGCTTGTTTACGCTCATACTTATTTGAAAGCCAGGAAAATACTTGTGTTGTACAAACAGCTTTTTAAGCTACACTGTGTTTGAATATTTCGCTTTGGATTGAACAAAATCCTCGATTATGACATTTGGCCTTTCAGTTACCTGCTCAAACATGGATCTGAAGGACACAGGTTGAAAATGAGCTGTCTGGTGGCTGTAATCACATACATATGTGGTCTTATGAGCTGCCCCAAATACCGGTGTCTGGCAGTAGAGTGACACAGGTATGCCCTGTGAAGGAGACCCTCATAACCAGTCTCTGCTGTACACACAGAGCATCTCATCGGCACTAAATTCTCTTAATACCAAAAGAGTAAGAGCCTGAACCCCACTGAAACCACTTGAAAGGACTCCACTGATATTAACAGCAGTTGCATCTGTGTTGTGCTGTATTGCATTTTATAATAACCATCTTACTGCATTAGCAGCACATCTAAGCAGAGGGGACACATACCTAGTGTACCGGTCACAGTTAGTAAAGAAATCCACTAGGCAAGCCAAAAGGTAGGTCTCTGCAAAGAAACAAAGCAAGACTTTAAAACAAGGATAACACCATGTATCCAGCTAAATCTGGGACCTGTGCCTGAATGAAAAAAAATCTTAAAAAAAAAAATCCAAACAGTTGAGTAAGACATTAGCAAAGCTCTACTGGCTTCAAGGATACAGAAACAGTCACATGGGACTCACCTGGTAGATTGAACAACGTGTTCAGAATGTAAAACCTGTCTGTGTCATCCCTCTGGATAAATTTGTTTGGGTATTGTTCCCGCGTTTCAGGCCTGAGAATAGATAAGGTGGAGAAGAATGAAAAAATACAGAGGATACGATGTGCTGTCCTTTACAATATGTGTGTAGCAGGGTCCATTAACTGGAGTCTGCTGTGCTTTGATCATCACCCTGCTTTCCCACGTGTGCTCAGTGGTGTGAGAGCAAAACTGCACCCACCGTGCGTTGCTGGCTCCAGCAGAGCCGGGCACAAAGCCCTCACTGCTGAGTCAGCAAACGAGCCGAGCCCACACAGGGAAACAGAGTGGTCGGGAGTCCACGACTCGACCTTAAGCCCCGTGCTGCTGGCTGTGGGTATGCCTTACATAATCTGCACTTTCATAGTTTGCTTATCTTAAACTTTCCCCCACTTTCTATGCGTTGTTTAGCACCCCCCAGCAGCTTTCCGCAGGGGAACGCAGGGCCGCGCTGCGGGAGGCTTGCCTGGGGCCCTCTGCAATTAATCAGCAGGGTGGCGATGACTAAAGTCACTCAGTTATTCTTGTTTCCTTCATTTCTGGAGCTTCTGAAGATCTCCTATGACTCAAGGAGGAACTCGAGAGTGTATGTAAGGGCTTTTTTCTACATTTTGGCTTCCTGCTGCAGGGACTCACAGGGCTGCAATGACAAAGCTTGTCACCTTGGGGCCCCTGAGCTGGGCTGGCCTGTGCTTGCCTTGCATCCATCCCCCTCACAGCAGGGATCGGAGGGGATTTTCTGGGACACATCAGGCACGCAGCACTGCGGTCCCCTCTGCCTCCTAAAGCGCCTTCTCCGGGGCACAAGGAATGCAGGCAGCCAGGGAAGGTTGCAGGAAATGGCACGAAGTGCCTTACTTCTGACTACCTGAGGTCAGAAACAAAAAGGGGTAGAACAAGCTCGTTCCTTCCTTAAGCAAGCTCAGGCCCCCGAGCTTTCTTAGCAATGGCTGTGGAGCTGAATGGCCTCACCTGGTACAGGCCCTACCTGCTCCCCAGAACCCTTGCTCAAGCCTGTCTTAACTGACAAGCTGCTCCTGTCAAACCATGCCAGCATGAGTAAAAAGCCCCCCTATTTCCCCATAGCACATTTTCTTCTCTTCCCAGCACTCTACAGATGTACCTGTGCTGGCACAGAACTGTTCTCTATGAACACCCCAGGCTGTTGCTGTGTCTGGGACCCCCAGTACAACCCCAGTAAATCCCAGATCTGTAAGACACCAGCACAGCATCCGAAGTCTTCGCAACTCCTTACACAATGGGTTCCCCGAGGACCAGTGACACAAAAGAGCAGAGGAAGTCTAAAAGAACAGCCAAGAGTCAGCACTCACCCTCTGAGGAAATTAAAGCCATGTGCACACACCAGGAGGTTTCCATAGGCATCAACTTTCAGCAGGTTTCCATAGTGGGTATCAAACACCAGGCCCCTGTTAAGAAAGTCATTAAAGACATGAAGGAGCGAGCATTTTAAGCGGTGACCATTTCAATAGCAGTTCTTCCCAAATCAGCTCTAGAGCAGCTTGCTTACTTGGCGTGGGGCACCAGACCAGAGTTGCTGTTTTTGTGCAGCTGGGGTGCTTGCTGTACCTTTTACCTGCTGCAGGTACGCGACAACACAGACCTGCACCGACAGGTTAAAAGGTAGAGCTGATCTGCTCTCCGTGGACTTGAAAGTGGAGACGTTTAACCCAGCAGAGGCTTAGCTGTGCGTTTACCAGGGAAGACACGGACCTCTTCTGCAGGGTCACGAATCTGACACCTGTGTTTGTGGTCACTGACAGCCCTGCCGGGCTGCAAGGAAGAAAAAACTGGGATAAGGGAATTTCTCCCCTCCTTTTCATCTCTCTGTCGCACAGAGAGCCAGATGGGACACGTAAATACTGCACAAAATGCTTAAGGTATTTTTTCAGGTCCAGCAAAACTCTGTCTCGCTTAGCTAGTAGTTTGCACCTGGAGAAGGCGGCCTTCCCCCAGAGACATCCCTTCTGTCTCCTCCCTGGGATGAAGAAGGTGGATTTAACGGTGTCTTCATCCCAGGATCGTGAAGGGCCACCACGTTCTTACAGGCATGGGAGCACACAGCAAGTCTCAGGGTAAATTAGGCTGAGAGCAGGGAAGGAAGGAGGCTGCCAGGCTGCAAACTGGGGCACAAAGCCTCTGGTCCAGTCTTTTGTAAGGAAGCTCCAAAGGAGCCAAGAAAGCAAAATCCAGCAAAGGCACAAGTGGAAATGACTTAAAGGTAGAGGCTTAGATCAAAAGCCTTGTTTAAAACAAGCAATGTCCTTTTAACTTCTGCTACGAAAAGACAAAATGCAAGAACTCAAAAACTTTGCACCATTAACTTTGCTTTCGGCATTTGATCCATCTAGACACGTGAACTGGATTGGCCCCGCTTTTATTGCTGCTTACAGTCAGCTTAATTTTCAGGATGTCTTATGCACCGGGACCCTGTTGTGTCTGGTTTGACGACACCGGAGGAAACCATATTAATTAAAAGCATTAACGAAAAATGTTCTGAGACTTCCTAGCGGCCTCGTGGACATTAGCGGCTCTTTCTCCCCAGGCCTTGACTTTGACTTAGCTCCCGGACCCATTGCGTCTCTGCTGTTTTTGCTTTGAAAGGTTATTTTTGGACCATGACTTCAGCAGGCCTCGTTCCCTGCCCTCGGCCTCCTTGGTAGCAAGGACTCCAAAGGCAAAATTCGGAAAACCTGGCCTCACATGTCACCTAGGAACTTTACAGAACAAGTATTCAAGGCCTCGAGCAGGCTGGGTTGGTATCTGTTAGTCATTTACCTGGTAGGGAATGCAGGATCATACACAAAATTGAGCAGCTCATGAGGGTATCCAATGGAAACTAATCTTTCTACGGTCAGGTCAAATCCAAGAGATTCGTATTCAGGGGATTTATACACTGTACCAAGATGAGATTCCAGTTAGAAAATTTGAAAACAGCTAGGGGGTTAAACAAGAAGGCAGTTAAAAGTAATGTCCCCGTTCGCCCTCCTCCCTCCTCCACATCCCTTCGGTGCTCCTGCCCTCGGCCGCCTCGGTCAGGCCCGGAGCCGCAGAGGCGTTCGCTCTGCTCCAGGACTGCGGCCGAACGGGGCCGCAGCGGGGTGCCAGCCCCACAGAGCACCAGATGAAGCCCCCACGGGCCTGTGGCAGCTCTCTGCATCAGGAGAAGTGGTCTCAGGCTGCAGCCCCTCTCCCTGCAGTGCTGTTACGCAGATGCACAAAGGCTCCCTCCCTCTTCCACCTGCTCGGCCCGGGTTTTGTTTTGCTGTGCTTTCTCAAAGCTGGCGAAGAAACCAATAAATCCTGGGAGCGCACGTATTCGTGGTGAGAAAGCCTGAAACTCATTGCTGCTGTGCTACTGTTACTGCTCTGGATACGATCCCAAAGATTAGTATTGTCTCCAGATTTCATCTCGGGGGAATTTATGTTTGCTGCAGACCGAGTTAGCTCGAAGGTAGAGCTGTCAAGTTAACATACGATTTGTTTGTTAATAATACCATATGGTACTGTAAAAATCTGTTAGCTATTACCCTTGTGCATCAAAATGCTACTCTTTTAAGCAGGCTTACTGTTGCCACATTTCAGAGGAGCTGCATCTGTGACACACACAATGCAAAACAAATGGACTTGTTCAAACAAGCCATTCCTGTCTTCGGGGCCGTCTTCTTCCTGCAAATGGCCTTCCCATGCACTGGAAATATCACTACTTAATTGGATCATTAAATGAACATTTAGAAGGAAATCAGTGTCTCTATGACAGACGGGAATCAGTGTGTTTCTCTGGCTGTGTTGACATTTGCTGCACGCCGCTGTCTTAATTTGGTCCTAAGATGTAACGAGGTCAAATGCAGCCCTTGGCTTCAGGGAAGGTTACTGGGGGTTCAGTGGGCCCGGCTGTCTCAACACTTGAGTGTTTCAAACTTAGCTGAGTAAAATCCAAAACTGTGTAAGAAAGCTCTTTAGAAGACAGACTGCTTTCCCTGGGATAGCTAGCACATCTAGGGCATCACGATATATACATATATATATAAAAAAAAAAACACTCATTGTCTGTACTGCCCAGATAACCACCGCTGTATATATACTCTGGAATATAGAAGTTCAGTCTGAGAGGAGAAAACAGATCTGTAAAATACTACAAAAATACTAAAAAGGGAAAGACTGTAGAAGAAATGGGACTGTCAAAAGACTCAGTTCACAGTAACCACGCGAGAGGGCTCTAACAATCGAAAAAGCACCAGAATTCTAAGAGTTAATTTTTCCCATTAAATGAAACACCATTAAAATGTAAAAAGCAAACCTGTAATCTTCCTGAACAGATAACTAAAAGCAATCAAACAGTTATGAAGGTCTTCAGGCATTATTATACCAGTGGCAAACATCGATAACATGATACAACATTCAGCGCACGTAGCCCTGTCTGTCCTTTAGGAAAGGAAGGGTTGATTGAGCTATAGATAGGAAGAAGCAATCAAAAACTACAGCTAAAGAAGAAAGCAGTGACTGACAAGGCAATCCTGGGGAGTGAGCTGGAGTTGGAGGGAGCAAAAGGCAGTTAGGTGATGAACATTGTGAGGGTGACACCGGAGCATCATCTGGAAAAATGAGTTCCTTTGATGCAGAACAGTAACGGCACTTCCCAGGGAGAACAGTAATAAACACATCCATCCGCACGTGCTCTCAGCGGGGGAGAGCACTGCAAAGCTCCCCAAGATGTGAAGCAGCCTCCGGTTCTCCATCCTGTCCATGCAGCCGCTGCACTCCTCATCAGCTTCCTGGGACTTTAACCCATTTATCCATAAAACATCCCTCCCAAACAAAGCATCTCTGCCAAAAACCCTGTCCTTTCTCAACTCACCAGCTACGGTGATGCTGTCAGACATAAAGAACCTCCAGGTGCACTGCTGGCACCTGCTCTGGGCAAACAGAAGTGGTTTGTGAACAGCTCCAGCAGCACCTTTCCAGGGAAACCACGGGGCTTTCTGTTAACCAGCCTGGGCACCTTGGTAATGCTCCACCAGGAACAGCTGTGGGGGACGCTCACAAAACGCCCTCACTCAACTTCTGTATTTCGCTCTCAGTGTTAGATTTATCACTACAAACCTCTTTTCAACTCTCCTGAGCCTAAAGAAACAAGGCGAAACACCAGTAGGGAAAAGGCTGAGCAGGTATGCGTCCCAGCCCTCATCACCCCAGGTCTCTGCTGAGGCAGCACTGCAGCACGGTTGATCTGAATTTTTTCTGTCTGGGCGAGGCAGTTATTCCCCTTTGCCTCTCAAGTTGTAAATTCTGTTTCCCCGACTCCTCTTTGAACAAAACTAAGCCACTAGCTCATTCATACCTCCAGTCCCTTCCCTGTTTTCCTATCACACACCACAATACCTGGAAAACGAAAGCTTTCTCCTCGTCACACAAACTAAACAGAGACACTGGCTCCTGGAGACTGGAAAGGGGCAATAAGCGTTCTCCAGCTACCACGATACTCACTGCCCAAGACAAACTTTCCTTTAATTAGACACGCGGCTGGGAACAGGCTGAGAGCTCACCAAGCCCACCTTGCCAGCACCTACCCCGCAGCACATGCTGCCCCAGCTGGTTCGAGCCACAGCGCACTGACATTTCTCGTAAGCTTTGCGAAGGCCTGTTTCAGTAATGTGAGCTTCCAGGCAAACAAACGATCCACCTCCCCGAGACCAAGCAGGAACAGGCTAACACCGCTGTAACGACAGCAGCACAGTCGGGGAAGATGCCCCGGCTGTATGTATTAATAGATCGTTTATCCGGGATGAAAAGCGTATTTTAATATTGTGCTCGGGGCTGGTCACTCTCATTTTCAGGCATCGCTGGAGAAAAAGAGTAGAGAGGACAGGGCAATGTTTTCTTCTGCAGATTGATGATGAAAAAAAAATAGTTCAAAGCTTCCTGGAAGATCCCGTCCCCAGCCCTGGTTGCTGAGCCCACAGCTGGAGATATCTGTAGGACGTGGTGCTGCATGGATTCAGATGTGCCATGCAGTGCCTCCTGTGCTCTGCTCCTCCCCCCAGCGGAGGAGAGCCCAGCTTCGAGCTCCCCCACCTCTGGGACAAGGGGACCAGGCAGAGCCACGAGCCCACAGCCACCCCCTGCACCGTGCCCTCGCCTCTTCCCTCGGCCCAGCACACACGGGAAGAGACCAAAATCGAAGCGCATGGTGCAACTCACTCCAATTTTTTTTCGCTTTCTTACTGCTTGACGGCCGTGTCTCTGCCACCGTGCCAAGTCCCTGGCTCCAAAGGAAAAGTTATTTTAATAATCTGTGTTTCAGCACAGACAGATGCTTCAGTGGCTCAGGGCAATCGGCACCCCGTGCTTGTGGATTACGTAACCAGGCTCGAAAGAAAACAACCGAGTCTTTAAAAACCAGAAGCCAGCTGACAGCACTTCAGCTTCCCCTTACCACTGTCACTTGCCTTTAAATTACACTACTGGAAGTTAAAAAGCAGTACCCCGGGAGTGAGCGTCGCGAGCCTTCGGTCTGTGAGGAGTGCAGGCATCCCTGACACGGTACGTGCTAGGTGGGGAGCCGAGCTGGAAGGAGCAGGGGTTGTGCGGTAAGGTATGCAATTCTCATGCACTTCTGTGGTTGGTTTTACCTGTGCTGCCAACACACACACAGTAACAATTTTACAGCCTTCCTGAAAAGGAGAAAAAAAAAAACAAAAATCTCTACAGAGGCTCCAGCTTATGCAAAATGCTGCTGCCAGGATTTGAACTCACATGAGGCAGATGCAGATTCAGAGTGTCACTCCAGTCTTGACGGAGTTACACTGGGCTCCCCTGTTAAAGAAAAAAATCAGACTGATTTTAAAACTGCAACAGCTCTGTGCCATGCGGGACGGTATCTGCTGGAGCTCTGTCCTCCGGTAAGCTCGGAAGTCAGCCTGGCAGCGATTCCAAATATACTTACAGCTGATTTATAGAGGAGGCACAGTTGGTAATCGTGCGTCCTGCAGGCAAAATTCTGTCCTCATACCCACAAAGCAGCCTTAGATCATCAGCTCAGTGGATTAATTAGGAGGAAGAGGCTACACGTGCATGCCCAAGTGACACAAACCCTTCAGTTTCTCTCGGACACAGATCAAGACTCAAGAAAGGGTCTTGTGCTCTTCCTGGCGCTCTGCCATTATTGTCCATCCCTCTGTTGGTGACAGATTACTCCTGCACTTGGTTTCACGGCACGCAACGCCTGCACGTGTCAGCGCAGGAGGCTCAGGAGACTGAGTCAGGAGCTACTCCGGGAACTTGAGAAGAGAATTTTGCCCTACATCTGAAGGCGCTTCCAGCAAGAGCCTCAAACACGGAGCCCGTCTGGTGCAGCACATCTAAATTCCACCGTGTCCCTCAACACTTAAGCTAAAGTCTGGGCTTTCATGTGCAAAGCACTGAGGGATGAACCAGAACCAATCCTGCACACGGTGCTGCATCATATCGCAGCGCACTGGTTTGCAAGCACACGCAGCAAGGAGAAAATACCTATTCTGCAACTTCCAGGGATGCACAGAGTCATGGCAAATACCTTTGAGATCACATTTGTGCTAAATGCAAGCTGAGTGAGTTGGAAAGCTGTTACGAAATGACCCCAGAAGTATGCAGACCTCCTGGAAGGCTTCTCTGAAAATAAGCATTTAAAGACTATTTGTTTTAAAATGCATAGCTGGGGAAGGTTGTAGTGGGTTTGATGGCTCTGTTCAAGCTGTGGGGAGGAGGAAGCCCTTCAAGGGCTGCCCATTTCTTTCCTTGTTCCTCCTCCTCACACACAAGTTTCCAATTCAGGCAGGGCAGCTTCTCATTGAAGATGTAACATGGTTTCTTCCAGGGCTCGTCGACCCTTCTTACAAGCTGCTCATGGATCATGGGAGAGAAGCAGGTGCTAAAGGTACAAAACCCCTGCACTTCTGTGCTGTTTCAGCCAAATCTTCAACAATTTTACCCGCTATCTGGTTTCTCCAGAGATCACACAAAGATAGATAGATAAGCCAAAAGGTGGACAGATAACGTGAAGGGTTTAGCCTCGTCTCCAAAGCACAGGAAATGCAGCCCAATTACTTTGTGTTAAGTCTTGAAGAACTGAAAGTGAAATAACTAGAAACAGGTTGTTTCAGTTGCTGCTTATTCCCCAGGGACCGAGGCATGCAAATCTGGCAGTTAGGACCTATGCGGCCAGGTGGGCAGCAGCAGCCAGGTTTCTGCACTTCTCAGGGACAACGTGTGTGATTAGGCTTGTACAAACACATTTCTGAAATTCCACACACCTCGCTTAAAGAGCCGCTGATTTGAAAAAGTGCTGCTGATCTGAAATGCTGATCCGTATTCTGAATTGCATCACAAATAAATAATGCAAGTGCACATTAGAAATACATTTATATCAATGTCGTGCTGACAAAAAGTGCTTAGTGAAAGCCTTGAGAATTGAGATCCCCTTCCATACCCTCATCCCCTGTCATGGTACGAATATCTACGTATCCTGCCCCACCACGTCTATCAAATGGGATCTTGGATGGGCGTCCCAGACCGGGACAGATCTATTCCACAGTTCTCCACTCTGTGAGCTTTTTCTCTGCACGCAGCCCTGAAGCTGGGCACTTAGTGCCAGCGACCGCCAGGACGTCTGCGGCACAGTCACCTCGCCACTACCACCAGACCTCTGATTATTTCACCAAAGCACCAGACATCCTGCTGCTTCTGATCACAAATCCTGAGGGAACAGTGAGCAACCAGTCCCAAGGGCGTTTGGGACAGGGGATTTCATTAGAAAGTAAACCCCACTGAAGCAACAATCCCAATTAAACAGATTAATGAGTGTTGGGCAGACATTTCACGTACTGCCACAGTTGGAGGAAAGCCTGTCTCAGATGTAGGCCCAGAGGTCTGAGGCTCCCCAGAAGTAACCAGGTAATGATCTTAATTTATATACCAAACCCCTTTCAGGGAACCTATTACCTTCATAATCCATCACAGAGCAATGCCATTTTTCATACGTAATTAGAAAAGAACAGGATTTATGTTCATCAGTTTCTGTGTTGTGGGGTCTCTTCTAACCAGGGTAGATGTTCTCAGGTGCTGTCACTGAAACACCAAGTCTGAGCACACGGCATTGCTCCTGCCACAGCAAATGCAGGCATTTCGCCTCACAGCATCCTCACCAAATGCAGAGGGAAGCACAGACACTGCTGCAGAAAGCCTTGGCTGTGTAGAGCACTGGTTTCGGGTCACCTCTGCCCAGCACAGCGTGTGAAGATGTGCCTGCTCTGCGTCTCGCTGTGCTCGGGGCAGTGGAGTCGCTCACGTTTCTGCTGTGCTGACCTGGGAGCTCGGAGCCTGCAAACAGACTGACAAAGCGGTAAACGTGCCTGGTTGTAACTGCGAGAAACCCCAAGGGACTACTCAGATGTTTTAAGTTAGGA
The DNA here is from genome assembly GCF_040182565.1 of Anser cygnoides. Taxonomy (NCBI): domain Eukaryota; kingdom Metazoa; phylum Chordata; class Aves; order Anseriformes; family Anatidae; genus Anser; species Anser cygnoides. Next base: position 13,535,313 of record NC_089879.1, on the reverse strand, counting down.
ACATGGTGAATCACTTTTGTTTATGGACTTGGCTGAACTGTGACGATAAGGGATCCGTCTAAGGTCAAAACAAGTTGAAAAACAGCCAGGAATAGAAGCCGGTCTTCTTCAACCTTCACTTTTGATTTTAACTGCTAGACCATAAATAAAACCACACTGTAATATGCAAAACCAAAATTGTAGTATTTCAGCCTCTGTTTGAGTTCTCATAGCACCGAATAAACAAAATGGGTGGCAACGGTATGTTTTGCTTCTTTGGGTTCAGTCAATTTTTCAATCTGAACCGAGAGGAAACTGCTGCCGCATCGATCAATAGTTTTCATTTTTCCAAAGAAACCTTTTCAAACGCAGAACTGTTCTGTCAACAGGACAAAGCTGAGCTTTAAGCACACTTCACTGCTTAATGCGCCTTTTCTATTTCACTAGAAATTCCGTATGTGAGGCAATCAGCAAACAAGGCCTTGACAAAACCTCCAGGTGTGTCCTGGGGTATTTTCATACGGCTAACACACGAGCTGCTCTGCCGTGCATGAACAGCCAAGTTCTGCACTGAGCCTCTTGCAGCCACAGATGTTTTTGACAGTGAATCCGATAACAGGAAGCAAGACAAGAATCGCTGATCATCGGAGGCTGAAAATTTTGGATCCTGTGCATTCGAGCTTCAGCGGCTCCCCAGCACCCTTCCCTGACAGTGCCCGGTACTGGTTTCTGGGAGGGAACCAGCACACACCTCTATGGAAGAACAAAGACTGCAGTCCCCAGCTGCGGCAGTGCCCGAAAAAGCAGCCGAGCACCCACTCTGCAGCCTAGGAGCGCTGGAAAATTCCTTCCCTCTAACGCTGCTGCAAACATCCCCATGTGCACACAGCCTTCGGCTCTAAAACCTCGCACCTGGAGCTGTATCAGCTCCTCTGCTCCCACTCTGCGTGCCCAAAGGATCTGCAAAGGCTGGATGCGGTGGTGTTCCGAGGACTGACACGGCACTGTATGCTCAGCTTGGCTCTGGACTGCTGATGTGTACACTTCAGGTTGTTTTCAGTGCTGCCTTTCTACTTGTTTAATATTAAAAAAAAAAAGTGTTGCCAAGTATCATCAGCTTTAACTCTTTTCAAAGCAGGCTTATTAGTGCTCTCGTTGGTAAATGCCAGATATTTTTAGCTCCCTGCTGCTGCATTTTGTTTGCCTTCGACGTAACGAAGATTTGGGCTGTTTGGATATGCCTCAGAGGCTGGCAAAACAGAGCTTAACGTTGGAAAGATTTCTTGTACAGAATAAAAATGCATGGCTTGAGGTAACAACAGCAGCACTGAGGTGACATTTTGCATGTTGAGAGAAGCAATTCAGACGGACTCTGCATTTCAAGGAAAGTTCAGTTTGTCTCTTTTAATAGTTGGCATAACATTCCTTTGCTCTGCAATAATATTTTAAAGATGACTACACAGTCACCTGTTCTTTTATGGGGATGTTTTACAGTTTCCCTGACACAAGAGAATCTTTTTTGTGCTTAACAAGTGGCCTTCAGAATTTACCTCTCTCAGATGCAGCCGCTGGGAGTCATAATCCCGTAATGGAAATCGCCCTCCATTTCCATGGAAACAAACCACTGTGCCAAAATACGGGCTTACTTCTTCAATAAAGACTTCCTGAACGGGGAAGAAATAGTTGTCTGGGCTTCGCATTGAAACATAATTTGGTAGCATCTAGAAATAAAATGACTTAAAGGCACAGCAGCCATTCATACTCTCTCTCTAAGGCATTATTCAGGTGTATCAGCATCCAAACAAATCTTGCTCGTTATTTCTCTCCATATTGTTTCTGTTAATGACCTTGGTCACTTTCCCTTTGGACTTCTGATTTTTAAAGCAGAAGGAAAGAAAACTCGTGGTTGATGAAGGAGTGATGAAGTCAGAAGTCTTCCATTCTCTCCCAGCTCTGCCAGGTTCACTGTCTCACCATATGCACTTAAGAGAGGGGTCCTCAAAAGCTACACGTCCGATTTGTTTAACAGCATGCGCCTGGGCATATATGCAGTGCAAATGCCCATGCTGTTAGTAAGCCACATACATGAGCTTTTCTGCAGTCCACTAAAAGAAGGCATCCACAAAGCAACAGCACACACGCATCTCAGAGTTAAATCCTGCTGTCCTCTCTGCTTTCGTTCCTCCTACAGAGCAAGCTGTCCCCTTCATCACAGGGGCATTTGCAACTTAATAGCACTTGTATTGTGGCATTAAGGTTACTAGATAAGGGCATCTATTAGATTGAAAATATCTCCACATCTCTATCCGCCTGGCAAAGACATGAACTGTTGACCCAGCTAGTGTTATTCCTGTGTTCCTGACAGCCAGAGAGCAGAGTATGGCAGCTTTTAAAACCCCCCTGATGCTGTGAGGACTTGTTCTTCCCACAGCTTCTGTTTAACGCTCCAATTCTTCAAGAATTCACGGACAGCAGATTAACAGTTTGTCAGCCGGTGATTTACTGGGACAGAGCGAGCGACACGTGCTTCTTCCTCTCCTCATTCCCACTGCCAGCACATTGAAAAACCACAGCTCCAGACTTTGGTTTGCTGCAGCACACAGCTTTGAATGGCCAAACTCCTGAGTTTGAGCCACCCAAACGGAGCAGGGACAGCAGCCACTCCAGCACTGCGCTGGTATGTGAAAAACCATCCAGCTCAAAGCATACTAGGAACAGCTCAGCTTCTCCATCTGCCTTCAGCTTTAAAACGCTAATGGCCAAAACAGCCTCGGAAATTTGCAAAATCTGCACCTGTTAAACTTGAAACGTGCAAACGCGAAAATGTAGACAGCAGATGTGCACGAGTCAAAGCATCTCTCAAGTTCTGCTGGGACAGCTTGAATGCTGCTGTTGTCGAACCTACCCGTTCCTCTCTCTAGCCACCGAACTACTTCTACGCGGCACAAAGAGCTGCATTATCCAGAGACACGGGATAAAAGCCGAACTGCTCAGCGTCACCTCAAAAGAACCTCAAAGCTTGGAGTCCTTACACTGTGATGAAACCGAAGACAAACCTTTAACCTAAGCTAAGAGCCCCGTTAGAACATTTGTGTTTGAGTTACCAATAAACATACCCTAACAACATCTGAACAGAAGGACAAACATTTCTTTGTAGTTGCTTACGCTACGAGCTCAGCAGCTTTGGTAAGTGTTCGCTTCAACCTTTCATGTACAAAACTCCCACGTTTCTACTTTGCTTTTCATCTGCGTAATCCAGAAAATCTTATCCACAGTACAAATTCTTTAATCCCATTGCTCACTTTTGGAAGCTGAACCAGACAGAAGCGATACAACTTGACTGACGTACAAATAGCAGATACACTGAAGAACCAGTTAGCCCAGCTGCCACCTTGTCTCCCAGCTCACAAGCAGCAACAAGCCAATGCTGCCGCCTGTTTGAGTACATCTTTCCCAGAGCCAGCAGGTAAAGACAAATGTTTCAAAAATAACACGTGGGTGTTTAAAGCTTCCCTCTCCCCCAAACTGCATGGATGGCTTCGACACAAACGCCTACCAGAGGAAGGGGCAAAACCTGTTTATGCATGTTGTATTTTGGAGTGAGCTGGAGAGGCAGCCACAAACAGTGACTGAAGCTGCCTTTCCCTTGTCTTTCCCCATGTGCTCAGAAGGGACGTGCTGCAGCTGAAAGCATAAGCAATTTGGCCATAAAATGTTTGCAGTGCACCAAATCTTGGCATTACGTTGGCAGTGTTTCTAGGACACAAGCTATATTCCAATCAGATTATGTTGTATTAATCATATTTGCACGCAATAAACCCAGTATTTTTCAAGCTTCATTTCCCCTTCTTTTTTATTGAAACAGTTTGCAGCCGCTAGTGATGATTTTATTACTGGTATCTGGAGAACATGGAAGCAGCAATGATTTAAGCACAGAGAAGGCCTTCCAAAGGAAAGCATCCTGCTTACTGATCTCAGATCTTAACCTACCTCAGAGATGGAAGACAAAACTTTCAGCCTGGCTGTAACTTTTGGAGAAGGACAGTAGTCACTGAAGAATGTTTTCAAGCACAGTCCAGCTTGCAATTCTTACTAACTCCCTCTCCATCTGCCCATGGCCTGGTGTGAAATTACAGCCCATTTGAAAGCCTCGCTGCTGTAGTCCTGTGCCTGTCAAGGGACATCTATCTATCCATAACCCCATTGTACAATCTGTCCCATGTAAGACTTAGTAATGCCAATGCCTCATGCATTACTGGAGCCAGACCTAATAATTACAGTTGTAGCTCACCCTGAGAAGGAAGCAGCCAAATAAAATCCTCTCTGAAAGCTAACCCTCTCAGTTGTTTTTCCAAGGGGCCACACCAACCCCTAGTCTCAGGTGAGTGTTGTGCTGAAGACTCCGCAGGCATACCTTTATCTTTATCCCTGCAGTCCTCAGTAAACACAAAAGAGAGGGCTGTGAATCTTTTGGAGTACGTGCAGCATTCTCCTTTACCAAAGCATGGGTAATTTTGACAGTACTAGCAAAACAAGAAAGCAGACGGGAAGTATTACTGACTACTGGTCTTCTAGTCCGTCAGGATGAATAAGCAAAGGTGAATCATTCAGATAATAAAAGAAACTACTATTTAACAAACAAAAGTGTGCTACAAAAGGACCCTCACATCGAAGGGTTTAAATGAAGCTTTCCCAACCTTTCCCTCTTGCCCTGGCAGTGGAAGGCAGCCCTTCCCAGCTACTTGCACGGCCGGTGCTGTCGTACTGCAGTCTCCTGTGGAAGACGGGAGCTCTGCTGGACCAGGGCACCGGCCTCGCTGCCTGCCCGAGGGGCAGAAAGGTCAGCAGCAGAGAGCCAGGGGCCGCTGGCTCACATCTCAGAAACCCGTCCCACCCTCTGCTCAGCTGATGAGTCTCGCTTGCATCAGGCCCTCCGAGATCCAAAGCAGCAGCTATTTGGCAATGCGCACATGCCCCAGGAAAACCCTGCTGTTCTTCTCGCTCCTTCCACTCCCCTCTCAGTAACACCTAGCTTAAAACAAACATTGCGTATTGATTGTGATTCACTACCACAAGCAAAACAAGCAGACTGAATGGGAGGGTGACAGACAGCTCCATGTCCAACATAGCACAACAACCCAGGGGGTCTTGGGAGTTTCCATACGTGTCGGACACCTCATTCACTCCATGAGAACTCGACTGCAACCCTTGAAGGCAGAAGGAGGAATCTAAAACCTGAGTCATCTCAACTTGCCTTCATTTTATTTTGAGCTCTTAGCAGCCAAATTAATTCTAGCTGTAACCACAGAGGGTAAAAATTCAGCAATTTAATGTCCATAATTTCTCAGAAGAGAAGGCTAAAACCTTCGGGCTCTTTTCTTCAAGAAAAAAAGATTGTTTGCCTAATCCGCCTCTATTAACAGTATTTCTCAACCCTATGCAAGGAAAGAGACAAACACAATGAGAGAACATAAAAGTTATTAACAAGAATCCAAAGCTTAGCCTAATTTTGACTTGGGAGCAAACCAAATCATTGTGGCAGTGCTGTATCAAGGCAGCCTTGCAATTTTTATTTTCAAGATAAGTAGTCCTTTGATTTAATAACAAGGTTAAGAAATACTACCCTATAAAACAAACGTCTGGAATCGTATTTTATGTGCAATGTAACATGATGATATCAAACCTGCTGTCAGTTGGCAAGCTGACGTTCTCATGCAAGTCGTGGAATGCATGGTCACTGCAGCATGTGCGTAAGTAGGTGTTACGATACGCTTGCAAATGGAAATGCCATGTGCCAAAATTAGTTTATTTTACACAGAAAACAGTGCTGTTGTGAGCAGGTTTATCCCCTTAAACTCAGAAAGTACAAGAACAATTGTCTCAAGCTTCTGCACTTCAAGATGAGTCGAGCGATTGTGACTTCTCTGTTACTGAACCACCTCCTAAGTAAGTCTTTTGGTGCTACAAGCGGCCAGAGATTTGGGAAGAAGAAAGAGAGCAGAGGGACTGTGTATTTTCTATCACTGACACCACCGCTTCCTCTTCACGAGACGGGCAATTCAGGGTGTTAAACAAAAATCAATCCGCTCCTTCGCTGTTAAAACATTTGACTGTCAGCCATAGGATGAATGTTATCGATTTATAGACAATGTGAAGGATCATGACAGAGAGTGGGGAAAGGATGTGGCACAATTTTAGGCAGGGCTAATGGCTCCGACTGCCTTCGACCACTGAATATGAAGATTGTGGCATACTTTCAAACAACTTCACAGAAAAGCAACATCTGAAAGTACAAATGCAGAAAAGTAGATGAGGAACTGATGACACCGGAGGTGCTTCCATTCTTCCTCCTTGGTCTATTTACACAAGTTGTGAGCAGCCTCCAAAAGCCATCTGCTCACCATACATCATCTGGTATGCAGACACCATTTCCAGATGTTGAACTGCAGATAAACTATCTTTATACATCTATGTATATAGATACAGATATAGATACATATATCTATATGTATCACATAGATAGACAGATAGGTAATTTTACAAATCTAGACAGAAAGCATGTCCATGTGAAAGAGTGTGTAAGGGATAACTTGCCCAGACAGAAAACATGGCAGGGTCTTAAGAATACACCACAACACATTAATGTAATACGTCACTAGCCCTATTTCTTATCATTTCCCAAATAATTATAGCAATATTTTAACAATGTGTTCTTTAAAACTCCTGCAATGAATAAATATTTTTTCTTGAGTGCCACAGTTATATATAGCAAATAATGGTCAAATAACAAAAGCCCGCATGGAGAAGAAAGGATGACTGTGAGACAATAAGATGACAAACAGGTAATTGTTAGTTCCCAGATGATTCAAAAAAACAGAAATAGTACTTACCAGGCATAACACTTTTCATCTGCAAAAGGCATTCCAGCCTAATTACATTCTTACAATTCTCTGTAAAATGATCTGCAACTATTATCCTGTGGTACCAAGGGAGAAGTCACAGGCCAGCAGCTTAGCCAAGAGCAGTGCAGATTTCCAGCCTTCTGCTCAGACCCCATCTCATTTCTTTTCCTGCACCACACCCTGTCACTCAGCTCCCCTGAATGCACCGACTTTGCCTGCTTAACTATATCACCACGACCTTGCAGCCTTGGGAGCCCCACATTTCCATATCCCAGGGAACTGTATAAACATGCTTGAAACACTCACATTTTTCCTCTCATCAAACTAAGCGTCATTTTGTGGATAACAACACATTCGCTCTGTGTTTACAGGAACATGCAACACTTGAGTGAAATGAACAGTCGGAGGAGTGAGGATAGTGCTGAAATTCTCCTTCTGTCAGTTAGCAACACACTTCTTGTTCCATGCCAGCCTGACTGGGATCACCCGAGTCCTTGGAAATGCCGTCAGTTGTGAAAGGCAAGGAAGTTGTTCTTCCGTTACAAAAGAGAAACCCACAACTCTTTTTTTTTTTTTTTAAGCAATTGTTCTCAAACTGTTTTGCACTCCTTAAAAGCCCTAAAAGCCCAGCCACAAGGCTGTCACAGCTGGGAAATGCAAACACCTAAAGCATGTGCCTGCAGTCAGATCCAGCGCAGATTAACTATGATACATTTTATGACTTAAAAAGCGTCAGGAACTTGAAACAGATTTGTAAATAAGGTGGTGAATAACCAACCCTTTCGTATAGATAACTGGTGCCTCATTCATAACTACATAAAAGAAGAAAAGAAAGTGATGGAAATATAAACTGCAATTACCTGCCACAAACTCCAAAATTGCTTTTTGTAGAGTTGTGTTGAACCATGAACACACGGAGTCTTTCCTGACCTTTGCTTAGCCACTGACCCCTCCGGCTGTCCATAGCATCTCTCATTTCTTCTCAGTGGTCACAATGAGCAGATGACCGTACTTGATACACTGCAATAACCTATTGTTAGGTGACCCTGGTGCTCTACCTCATGTTTCTTAGTTTATATTCACAACTCCAAGTTGAAATATCAAGAGCAATAGAAATTTTCTATCCACAACCTTGGAAGTGGCAGTGAGAAGGAAGGTAGAATTGTATGTGACACCTTTAGTTAAAGCCTGCCTGGCACTATAGCCTCAGAAAGTGGAAGTGGGCTTTTAATCTTTTCCTTCCTTAAAATACACAGCATCATGTAAGTCTGATTACAGAGAAAACCGTAACTTTACCCCTCCTCCAGCCGAAGTCTCAGAGAACTTGCCTGTCGAGTATTTGAAAAATGGAGAAGTCACGCAGAAAATTTTATGAAACTAAAAGGCCTTATGCAACCTCCCAAAGACTATCTGCCATAAAGAATGGGCAGAGCTTTCTGAATAACTTGTTCAGCTGACTCACAATGCTCCCCCTGCCTCGCTGCTTCTCACAAAGGAGTCACTGATGTGGCCAAGTGAGGAGTGGGGAAGAGGAAAACCTATTCAGAAATGACCCTCCCAGGACACAAGAAGACCTGTTGGCTAAAGGTGTAGCTCACCATATGCACCAAGGAAAAAAAACAAAAACACCTTGTTATTCAAAGCCAAGCTTTCACTGGGGCAATATCAAAGCACAGTGGAATTTAAGGAAGTAATCATACTTTTTAAGCTTCAGTTTCCTTGAAACTGTACTAGAGCAATGTGGTTTATGACCGAATACAACTTCCAGATAACAAAAATAAAGAGAAACACCTGACATGCAAGTGCATTGAACAGCGAGTAACATATCTGCTAACAGAGGAAGCACCTGCTAACTGGAATAGCCCAACCAGTTACCGGTTTTCTCTCAACAAGAGGCAATATTCCAAACTAAGTCAGTGACAAAGAAATCAAGGAGATACTCACCGGCAAGCGTATAATCCATATCAAACCCAAAGCACTTTATCTTTTCCATGGCTAAACTTCTGTTTACAAAGACCCTGTAAAGAAAGAAGAAACAAAGCCATAGGTATGAGCATTTTCAACATAATCATATTTTAGAACAAAGGTATTCTGCTTTATATCAGGATGCCTTTTAGCTCGAAATCAGAATATACCTGAAAACAGAGGAAAGTTTCTGTTTTTGCCCTGGGTTCTCCTGAAGCAAAGCCATCACTTTGCAGGGTTACTCTAATTATTGGTATGCTGTCTAAAGACATCCACGCATGCATGCACACACATGGCTTTGCATGTGACCTGCAAAAATTCCTAAGAATAGAAGTGTAAAAGCTCCTGAAGCAGAATTCAGAGTTCAAGTGGAAGCAGAGGATGGAAAGCAATACAATTTGCCTGATTAAAACAAAATATTACGAAGAGATAACAGGGAAAGGAAAAAAAAAAAGCACATTTCTGTGAATAAACTCAGCTTTTCAACACTCTTTGGAATTACATCTAGAAACTCAAAGCAAAGACCTGTTACCACATTTATATCAATATAATGAACAAACATTTAATATAGCTCTGAAAAACAAATTTTCACCCATAGAAATACATTATTTCTATTATGAGAAATGCTATTTTTATTTGTACTAAAAACTGCAACCCCCCCACAAAAAAAATCACAGAATCACAGAATCGTGTAGGTTGGAAGAGACCTCCAAGATCACCCAGTCCAACCTCTGACCTAATACTAACAAGTCCTCCACTAAACCATATCACTAAGTTCAACATCTAAACGTCAGGAAAAAAAAAAAAAAAAAAAAAAAACGAAAAAAAACAACCAACTATTCTTTTAATTCCATTTTTACTGTTAATGCTTATTGCAATGAGAATGTAAGCTGCATGCTGCCAGGCGCTTTTTGATCACAACATTTTAATACGCTATATTCAATTTAGTTCAAGTAAATAACACGGCAAAGAAATAGGTCAGGGAATCCAACAAAAGCCTGCTCCAGCTACTGCAGGAACTAAGCTGCTTATGTTTCCCCAGAACTTTAAACCCTGCAGCAGGTCTGTAATTCTGCGGGACTTCCCCCACCGGCAGTCCTATCTGAACCCTGCGAATCCGAGTCCCACCGGCACAGCCACGAGCTCGGCTGCGGGACAGGAGCTGAGCTTCTCAATGCTGAGCTCGGCCAGAAATCCCTCGTACTGCTCGAGCCGTGACACCGAGGCAAAAATCCCCTGTATGCGAAAAGGCAGGAGTCCCAGAGCCTCCACCTGTACCCTGATTTCAGCACGTGGAAATTCTGCAAATATTGAGTATCTCCATTGCTCTCAGCAGGGTAATTAGAAACCCAAATCAGCGAGGCTTCTTTGTAGGAGTGACACGGAGGGGCACGAGCAATGGAGATAGTAAATGCAAAAACAAGTCCTCAGATATTCTGCAAAGCCCGCGGAAAGCCCCGGCCGTGCTCGGGGGCAGGTGGCCGGCACGCTGTGCCCCTTCCACCGCCTGTGCCAGTCTGCTGAAGCTCGCGGTTTAGCAGCAAACTGCTCCCATCTAACCCTCACGCTCCTGTGCGAGCCGTCTTACCTCATCTCTCACCGATGTGCTCCTTGTTTAGTTTGCAGCAGTCTGATTCATCTACCAGTCTGAATCATGTTACACAATTCCTTAAAAGCTTGCCTAGTACAGATGCAGTTTTGCTTGGATCTGATTTGACTTCAGATGATCATCGTGCCTGAACCGAGCCTTAAAGCACTGTATATCTTCTTGGACAGTGCTATAGAAAACACATCTGTGGCTAATTTAACTAGTCACTGGATATCGTTGTTGTTCCACACAAATCCACTTGGAATAGTTTCTCTGGCAATAGTCTGCTTTACCCCTAACCTTGCACACTCTCTCTGGGAGTCACAGTTTCCTGGCAAACTGCCTGCCTCCGACAATGGGGCTTGTCACCGAGGGGCCAGGGAGGTTAGCGATGACTATCTTTTCTGATAGATTTATGGATTACCTAAACAAGACAAAATTATGGGGGGGAAAAAAAAACAACAAACTGCAAACCAGTAAAGAAAAGCCTTTTGGAAATGAGAGATGGGCTCATAAATCACTAAAATTCGCTCTTGAAATCACTGGCTTTTGAGTAGGTGGAGCAAATTATCCGAATCTGCGGTTTGAATTAGTGATTGTTTGTCTTAACATCTCGATAGCTCTGATTTAGAAGCAGCCAACACAAAATCTTATTTAGCACTAAACGCAGTCCCGTACTCTGTCTAATGAAGATGATTACATTCTATTGCTGCTGATGCCAGGAAGCACTATTTATTACCTAATTCTAGCATATCATTTCTGATCTAATGCTTGTGCAGTTTGTTTCAAAAAGAGAAACTGAAGAAGGAATAACGTACCTCTGGGAAACGCTAGCAACATTTTTTGTCCAACCTGGGGAGTCCAATTTTGTTCTTTCCTTTAGGTTCAGCCCCTGGAGCATAGCTTTCCGTCAAAGCAAAACGCCCAGGCTGCCTGTCCCCCTCTGAACGGGACAGGAATAGGAAGGGAAATTTCAAGAAGCTCAGGAGCCTGGAGAGCGACTCAGAATTGCAACATTTGGGAATGGTTTCCCAAATGAGGACAAAAAACAAGCACTGCTAAGACGGAGCTGAATGCGCTTATAAAAAGGGTAATACGGCGGTGCCTGGGAAAGGCGAAAACAAGGGAGCTGTGACCCAAGAGATCGCTTCCAGTCCAGCGTGCCTATGTTTAGATGATGACGACACCAAACTGACCAAAACCATGAAAAGATCGCTAAGCCTCTGACATTTTTTCATCACTTTACTCTCAGCATATTTACAAGCTGAACCCTGGGAGTAAAAAAAATAAAAATAAAAACCCGCACATGTTGATACTGAAGATCTGGAAAAGTTTCCTGAAGGCAATGAAACAAACAACATCCATTAGCATGTTTTTATTCCAGGACAGGTCTTATGACTAAAACATGAAAATTACTGTACCAGCCCTGTCTTGGTAACAGCTGGGGAAGATTGCTCTTTCTCCATCAACTTGTAAATATTGCCTGTGACCTAGAAACCGTATGTGGCAAGGTCTCATCATGCCCCGGCAGTCCGCAGGGCCTGGCAGACCTCAAGGCATCCACCGAGTGATTTGACAGGGCAATTACTTCACCCACCAGTGCTAGAGTGAAACTGATAAAATATTTAAAAAAAAAAAACAACAAACAACAAAAACCTAAACAGGGCTATTGCACAACATGTTCAGGACAGGAAATGAGAACACTTGAATCGATTTAAAGTTGGATATGCAAAGGCAGATTAAATGGCAGACTAAACAGGGGCACGGCAATTGGAAGCAATGTCACTTATCTCGTGCGGGCCCGGCCAGGTATTTGGTTACTTGTAGGTGCTCAGGACCTCAGTTTCAAATCTTGATAAAGGACGACATCTCCCACGCATGGAGCCCTCCAGAAACAAGGGGCTGAGTAGATACTTACAAATATTTACTCCCAGAAGCTGACCGGCTTAACTTAATTCTGGGGGCTTACTCAAAGTATTAAGTATCTGCAGAATCCTAGAAACTAAAGACAAAAGTTGAAATTAAATCACCAGGAAAGTTTCTGAGAAGGGAAAGGTGCTTCTCAGAAGCTGCAGCCGTAGCCCGGCCCCCCTCTGCTTCAGAGCTGGGCTTGGATCCCACCCGAAGGGAGGCTCAGCCTGATTTCGGGAACACCACTCTGACGTGTCCATGGGCTAAAAAATGTCATGTTTCCACAGGAGACTCGGTATAGAGAGAAGTGACAGGAGCTCCTAAAGCCTGCGTATTAATAAAAGGTCTAGGGAAAGAGTCAGAATAAGAAGAAAACTAAAAACTAAAGCTAAAATTAGGCACGGAAGTTTTAAGGAATCATTTTCCCACTCGTCACAGTCAGAAATCACACTTTCGCTTCCCTTGGTTTTGTTCTTTTCCATTCAGAAGACAATCATTTTAAGTAGGAGCACCGGAGTTAAAAATTAAGCTGATCTGACCGCTTAACAGCACCGGGCAACACGACAAACCAACCGGGGGCACGGCACGGAAACGCCTCCTGCAGCCCCTGCAGAGGTTGGTGGTGGGCCCAGCTCCTCAGCTCCACACCTGCCTGCATGCAGAGCATCTCCTCCGCCTGGGCACTGCTTTTCTCTTGCCATCACCTGTCCTTTCCCAACTAAAAAGCAAGTTTTAACGTGGGAGGAGACAGAACCTTGGGTCGGGGTGGCTGAGCCCAGCACAGACCTGCACCTTTAGAAAAAAGGAACTTCAGGAGCTGTCTAAGGGAAACCGTGAGGCTAATTTGCTCCCTGAGCTCTTTCTCAAATATTAAACCCTGCAGCTTGGCCACAGCAGAAGGCTCTCAGTGATGACAGTATTTATTTTCTTTTAAGCTCTAAGAATTGTGCTGAATAAGAGAAAAATGCGTTGTATGGCAAAGAAGAAGGAACTGCTGAGCACGCATAAAGGGAGTCACAGAGCCCCGATCTCCTCAGCACTGCAATTCACAGTCCTTTATATTTTTCCAAGTGAACTGATCTCGGTTTTGTTACTGTTCTTGTCAATCAATTCCGAGGCAGGAACCTAAATCCCAGCCCTTCTCAAGTAACACGGGAGAGGAGCACATGCGGAGAGGGAGAAATGTTTTTATTTTGTTGGTGCAAAATCTCAAAGGCGTGCTGTGCCCCGAATGCAATTTCCATGTATAATAGGCGGTAACGTGACCGACAAAATAAACAAAATGCACCAAAATTATACAACTACGGAGGACCTTTGGCACATGGCTCGCAGCTCCTCATGGGCAAGGTTTCTGGAACAGAGCACTTTACAGGGATTTTCAAACCGTGTCCAGAGAGACCTCGCAGCAAAAAGCATTCTTTGTCAGGGGAGTGCGTTTCACTGGAAATTAAATAAATACAAAAGAAACTCGCAGCAGTGCTGAGGGGAAGAGCAAATGCAATGGGAGCTGGCTACGCTTGATTTACATTTGTGCTTAAAAAAAAAAAAGATTGTGGTGGACAGTTGGCCTCGAGCCAGCCATGAAACGGGGACTAACCAGAAGGCTCCAATTCCTGCTTCCTCAAAGTTTAGGCACTTTAGTTAATCTTCACTTTATGGACAACTTCCGTGTTTTAATAAGCAAGGAGAGTTAAAAAGAAACAAGAGGGAACTAAAATGGATTAGCTTTTAATAGCCTCCCATAGCCAAGTTCCCCACAGCCTCTTTAAAAAGACCAGTAATGTAAAAAAAAAAAAAAAAGTAATTATCACACCACTGTTGTTAGTTAGTCCCCAGACGTGTGGTTAGAGGAGACGTCCCACCGCATGACACTGTGGTTCTGATCGCAGGTGTCCTCCTCCAGCGGCAGGCAACTCGGATGAACCCCTCACTGACTTAACCCATCTGGTGTAAACCATATGAGTTACCTTGAGGAAGATACTAGGATATATCAAAACTTTGGGTGCTGGATGCTTTGGGGCCTGTCTTAGAGGGATAAAAAAACAAAATGCTTTAAACTACTAAAAAAGATGTAATCATTCTTTTGCTGAGCCTTGCCTCTTTAGGCAGGTACTGACCATTCCATATATTATTATTTATCATAGCATTTGGGGTTTTTTATTTACGTTAGATCTTCAGAGTTCTCCTTCATTTCTTCTTCAACCGAAGAGGAATATTCTGGCAGGTCAGTAATTGGATTAAGAAGTAGTGTTTGGGCCTGAGATTTATTTAGGCAGATGAAACAGTATCAGATAAGGGACAGAGAAAAAGGACATCAAAGTTTCATGGCCACTTCTAGTAACATTTCCAACATACTGCCTGGCAATTTCTCAAGACTAACCGTCCTTGCACAATTTTAGTGACATAAAAGTGGAAAATCAGGTTACGATTGGAACTGAAGAGTCTGATGAGGCTGTATCCAGAAACATGACTATGACCACTTCCCTCTGAAATTCAGCAGGAATCAGATGGAAGGAGATAGCCTTGGCCATTTCTATTTCCATTGTTTGGGTTTTCTTCCCAGGCAACAGCAAAGTGCCAAGAAGCTCACATATGGATTCCATCCCAAAATAACACCCGTCTGCTCCGTGAAGCTATTAAAGCTGGGGATCATGGGACATTTTCAATGTAATTTCTTTATTATTAATTTGGCAAGTGTTCTGCTTTCTCATAAGCTTGCCCATTCTGCCGCCTTAACACCCCCTCTCCCTCCTCCCTCCGATGTCCAAAGCACTAAAGCAAAATAAATAGAGGCACATGCTGCCCACAGCTCCGCACATGCCCTACACGAGCCCACAGAGGCTGCACAAAGACATATGAGGACAGATTGCAGCCAGCACTGCCTACAGAGCTGCGTCATTTAAAGTCGGATGGAAATACATCACCTACCGGAATGCATCTGATCAGAGAGGTACACAGCATTTTCAGACTAGTAACCACGTTTTTTTCTCATTTGCCACCTGAGTCAACTGGTATTATGAAGAGACTTTATATATAGCTACCCAAACAGATAAAGTTTCAAGCCTCTTACCCTAGTCTAGATAACATTTCCAGCTGTTTGCAATCACCGACGATCCAGCATCAGTAAAATGAAGAAACAAGATTAGCAGTGAATATCCCAGAGTTTACAAATTACAACAAACTAAAATGTACCTTAAATACATATTTAAGCCTAGAAATCAAACCAACCGATTGCTAATCCTTTTGCTTTGTTGTTACTAAAGTATATACCCCTGTTTTTTACCCAGGGTCTCAGAGTCCATTAACAGCTTAAATCGCTTAACTCACATTACCGCCAGAAGATGCTTTAAAAGCAAACTGAAGCATGTAAATATGAAGCAACATATTTGAGAGTCTACGAGCAGTCTGCAGCGGAATTAGGATTAGAAATGATGATGCCACATCCCCTGAGCCAGCAAGTAAACAACACTGAGAAAACAAAACTACAACAACAGCAGAAACCCCACGTTCAGGATGAGAAGTCTCAAATTACTTTGATGTAAAATGGCAAAAGCATCCCCAAGTCTGCATGTTTAACAAAAAGGCCATCTCAGCCTTGCTGCCCTGTTAAGCCAAAACCACCGAATAAAAGTAAATGCAAATACCTGTTTCCTGGATCGTGGTAACTGTCAGTAACAAGACTGGATGGCACACCAACTTTTTCCATTATTTGCTTTAACTAGATGTGGTTGCTATTTAAACCCTAAAGAGCTATGTGAGATAATCCAGAGGGTGCCTAGAAGTGCTCACTCCGAGTTAAAAAATAGACACTAGGGCAATTTGGTGGCTCGGAGTCAACCTAGTTCTTGCCTAATTACAATCACGTTAAATGACAGTACTCCTCCAGAACAAATGACCTACTGATTATCCTCTACCTGGAAAAGTCAACAAGCACTGCACAAGGGAGGTGGCCTCACAACCACACACATGCAGGAAAAGCCACCTACCAGCCACGCATCCCTTTTATTTCCGAATTAAAACGTATGTTGCCAATAGTGCAGCGATGCGGTATCCTCTTACCAATGACCTCTTCTAGAGAATGAATAACATTTAGCTTGTATATTAATTCATCTTTAGACCTCACCTCCTGCAGGCGCCAGCAGTGTTGTATAACTAGGTTTGTGGATGAGAGTAACACCAGCCAACTTAAAGTCTTAGTTAAGTGATCAGAAATACCCTGGCAAGACTAAACCACCACTTCTCCTCCCCTAAAGATTCTTCTAATTCTTGATTTTGCTTATGTAGTCCTTGAACTCCACAGCACAGCAGGCACATTTGTGTTCTCAAGCTCTTTACTTCCTCGAGAACCTCAACGCTCTCATTTCTTAAGCAGCTATACAAATTGATCCAAACACCAAGGAAAAACCTGGGGAGGAAAGCAGCTCTAAATATTGATTTTGAACATTCATGCCTATGGCATTCACACATGATTCTGATATAGTCACTATCCTCTGAGTCACTACACCAGTTGAACCAGTCTCAACTGGGATTTCTGCCAACAGTGTTGAACATCCATCCATCAGGTATGATGTAGTAAGAAGTGCAACACGTGAAAAAAACAGATTCCCGGTTTGAACAACCACAATAAAATATGACAACTAGAATGGCATCTTCAGAGCTCATTTTTTTTTAAAGTTTTTCAAAAGTTTAATGCCCATGAGCACACTTTCTTTAAGGTAAATTATTTTGCTTTCATTGGAAACTTTTCCCTGTATTTTATGCTGCTTCAACACTTACAACTCAAGCATATCAAATCTGCTCTACTTCATGAGAACCAGAAAGTGGAATCGATTTGGTTGAACTATCTCCACTGGTATTTAAGTAAGCATGAAGTAAACAAACAACGACACAATTTTTTACCATTTCACACTTCAGAAAACCAAGCATTACTAGCAGCAGTTGGAAAATCCCAATGAATGACTTTGAGCCCAAGTGGGCCTCCATCATTGGTATCAAAAGCTAGCCCCAGTTATGCTTATCTGTAAATGTGGCACTGCTGCCGAGCCCTTCCAGCCTTCCAAAATCACTGAAACCAGCTTAAAAGTTAAAAAATAAATAAATTAATAGCTTTAAATTCAATTATCTCTTTTGTTTGTGTGTTCCTAAGTCACTGTGGATTCATGCTTTCAAGTTTTTTTTTAGCTGCTAGGATAAGAAGAGAGAAAGACAAACAGAGACTGAAAGAGAAACAGAGGGAAAGAAAGAGGAAGAGAAAGGAAGGATTCAAACATTCACATGATTCCAGCTACCAGTGCTTTACAACATCTAACAAACTAATGCAGGTCTGACAACAAAATTGAAAGATTTACTAGTAGTACACAAAACGTCTTATGAATCTTGACACAATACCTTTTATCTTTTTAATAAAATTGACAGTTTTTCAACAATATCCAAGAATCAGAGCAAACTGGGATCTTACTGAAACAACTTTATGTCCTAGAAGTGATGGCTGTGACAAGCATATACATTCTCCACGTGAACAATTAATAAAACACTAAAAAATAAAATATAAAACAAGAGAAATAACTTCGTTCCTACTCTGTCATGTTAAGTCGGAATTTGTTTTTTAAGTAACAATACATCTGTTAGCACTAAGATCACAAAAAAATACCAGAAATAGAAATCTGACAACACTGCCTCTGGAATGAGGTTGTTTCAGATTCTTACGATACTGGATTATCAAAATAACTCCCATGAAACTGGTACACCAAAGCCATTAATAGCCCAGATTTATACTACAGTCTTGGCATCAGGTTCTCTCATTCTCTCTCTCTTGATCCCTCCCTCCCTCCCTCTTTTAAAGAGGATAGCAATTTCAAAATGAAAATATGCCTCCCCTTAATGTATTTCAAATGTTGTGCTTTCCATTAGAATTTGAAGAGCTAGCAACATTTCTGCTCAATCTGTTTTGAATAAGACATTTCTATGTGCTACGACAGTATATTTAAACTGTGAAAGAGGCTGATTTCAGACTATCAGATCCCAGCTCGTCTTGATAAACCCTCCTTTATATGAATGCATTGTCATTTACCACAGGGAAAGTAAAGATTTCTTACACGAGTAAGGGTTAACATGATGAGGACTTCAATGTGTGAGCTCTTAAGGACAAGTACGGCTTCCCTTGGACTTTGTACTACATTTAGCAAACCGTCAGCACCTAACTATAATAAATGTTGAGAAAATATTTAGGAAATAAATAAAAAGGCCTTACTCTGACTTAATTCACTTCAGTCCAAATCAGGAGTAACACTACTAAAGTCCTAGGTAAAATTATGACACAAAGGGAAACCCGTCAATGACTGCAACAAGGTTAAGATTTTTGCCAGGGAATGGTATAATCTCTCTTTACATACTATTTATAGCTGCATTCATTAGGAGTTTTCATATCTTGACAAACCAGCTGACACAGAGAGACTCAAATAATGTCACCACTTAAGACATGCGCCCAAACATTATTCACTGAAAACTGGAAAGCTTCAGAAATGTATCACAGGATCCATTACTTAGCCTTAGACGTTGCAACTTGCACAACCTGGCCTATCATATGATGCTAAGGCGTTTTTCTCTAATTAGAACCCATTTGGAGAATCAGAGATATCTAACACTTCCAAAACACTTCCTCAGAAATACCACCATGTATGAATCACAAATGCAACACGGCATTTAAAGCATGAGGTTCGGAAAGTTGACTTTTTCTATTTCTGTATCAGACTTGCATCTCCCCATCTCCTGATGACTACACTCTGATTATCATAATGCATGACTTCTCAATTTAAACAAGCCAAACTTTGAAGATACACCTCCCACAAACAGAACACTGACAATTACTAGGTCCTGTTGTTTTTAATGCCACAATGGCCCAGACATGTGATGAGTACGCAGATGGCATCCATCTTATGCTTGAGGCCACAGGCCTTGGGAGATGTGGGCTGAATTCTTGGCTCAACCAAACATCCAACGTAAGCTTGTGAAAACAATCTCGTCTCTGTATTTTGATTCCAAAATGATAAAATGACAGCAATAACATTTCTTTTATTCTGCAATCTTGTTTATTTAGACTGTAATTTATTTTTTTTTCACAGCAAAGGTGGTTTTAGGCACACCTACCAGAGAAAAGGAGGCTGAGATCTTACTTGCTACTTATGTGCTACTGTGGTGCACACAATTAACCATGATAGATATAACCCTCAAACACTTAATTGCTGCTCCCATTTAATTTCTTAAGTCTTTTTTTTTTTTGGTGTGCATTCCAGTGTCTAGGCTCATGCCCTCTCAGTTTGCAATAATTACTATAATGTGTCTGCCACCTAGTCTTTCTTGACTTCAAAGTTTAATCTCAAGTTAATTTGGGGGATAGAAGCTTTCAACTGCATTAAGAAAGCACACCCTCACTTGCTCTGGCACACGTACCTCAACTCTCCTGTTTTTCATTCCTGCAGGCAACTACTGTACTATCTTTTAAAATATTTTCTAACACTTTTGCAAGGAAGGTGGGAATGACCTTTCTGTTTCTACCAGCAAGTAAGAAACAACAAGAAATGTGTTTTTTATGTGTAGCTTATTTCCCTCTCTCTCAGCAGTTTAGCTGTGGAGTTACACGCAAGACTTACCGGTGATAGGCTTCCCGGCGGTACTTTTTCAGAGCATGCCCATCCATGTTTGCAGGGAGATCTGCTGCATTCTGGAGTCGGTCGCTCCATGAGGTTGTCATCTTTAAACACTTATTTATTTCTGAAAGAGTCAGAAAAGAAAAGCTTGCTCAAGTTCAAGATCTGTTTCACCAGCAAGTTGTCTGTTTCCTGGTGCTGAGACGAAATGCTACTCAGGAAGTCTTGCAAAGTGCCCAGTGGGATGAGCTTTGTTTGCAGGTCAAGCAAGATGCCTTCCTCTGAGATATTAGATGAGATAGGGAGTCAAACCAGAGCAGGGAGGGCTTTTCCACATGGCTGGAACTGCTAAGACATTCCTATCCATCATGGTGAAAATGCATTTTGAAACAGAGACCTTGTTTACATTGCTGAAAAGGCATTTTCTTTACCTTAGAGTTACTCTAAGTATCCAGGAGGGATAGCTGGTGGACAACCTACCCTTTACACATGAGATAAATCACGCAAGGTAAACCCTACAAACCCCACTGTGACCGACCTTGCCACATGTACCACGGTAAAAACAAAGAGCCTTGTCTCTGGCTTTGTTTCTCATCTGATCTCTCGGCAAAGACAATGCTTCGGACTGATGCCAAATTAGCAGAAGCAATCAGAAAGGAAGTAGATTATCTTTCAGCCTCTGCAGCTCAGCCCCATTCAGGCAGAGCAAGAACCTGCTGCAAAGCTGCATTCAGCAGCGCATCTTCACCAACGCCCGCACCCCTTTGCAAGAACCAGTTGTGAAAACTAAACCAGCAGGCAGGCTTTTGCTGCAGGAAGGCCCTGCAGTGAGGCAACACTCGGTGGGGTTCCTCTCCCACTGGTGCATTCGGACGTCCTGCTCTTCCCCTCCATCCAGACACGTGCCCTGCTGTGCCCCTGGCATGGGGTCCTGTGATTAAGCAGCCCCACGGTGAGACCGAGCAGCCCAAATCCTCAGCCACCAACACTACATGACCAAAGCAAACAGTTGCTCAGCCTGCCACAAGACCATCAGAGCCAGGGCAGAGAACGGGGTGGGAGACACATCCCACGGTTACCCCGAATTAGGCACAGCATGAAGAACTGCGGTCCTGCGCAACGCACGCAACTGCCAGACCGCAGGGCTTGCCTTGTTTGCTCTTCCTTAGAAGAAACAAAGCCACCCACGGGCTACACGGGTAGTGATACCACTTCTAGACACCTTTAAAGATGACTGCCCTCGTCCTACAGAAGGGGAACGAGGTGATTTCAGCAGAGAGGAGAGCACAGTGTGTGTCCAAATTACTGTCGGTAGTCACCGCGCTTGCAGCGGTCACAGGCGTGCTTGCTCTCCTAGAGGAAATCTGTATCATTTTTTAGTTTTAAATTTGATTAAAGACCAACAGTTGTGATTGCTAGAGCATCTGTCAGTGCACTTGCCTACTATTTGTTGGTCATAAAAATCAAACAGAAGGCAAATAGCTTGGCTGTAAAGAATATGTTCCTCCCTCCCCCTGCATTCTCTGCTCGTCTCCCAGTTACTAGAACCAACGTTTACAAACCCATCTGATGCCACATCCTAAAGGTCACCAAATTTAGGCCCTGGCAGGCAGCCGAAGGGGCTGCATTCCTGAGCTGAGAGCTCTCTGCGGCCGGTTCCCTGCGGCACCCCGGGAGAGGAGGTCACCGCAGCCGGAGGGCCGTGGGGCGACTTCCACAACAGGGCATGCAGGGAGAAGCGGCTTTTAAAATAGCCCGGTCGCAGGCCACTAAGGGCTTCCAAGTAATTACCAGCTACGCAAGCCATGCCCAAAGGCAGATGGAAGACAGGCTGCAAGCACCAACCTGTTCCACTGGAAAGGCCGGGCACGGCGCCTGCGGCACAGCCCGGCAGGGGCACAACGGGCTGCAGTGGCCCTGCTGGAGCAGAGGACTCGGGCAGCAACGTTGTGCACGAGGGCAGGCTCCAGGGCAGCACATGAGGCAAAGCAGGGGTCTACCGTGACCCCAAGACTGCAGCCTCAGAAAGGGTTTGTGTCTGCAGCGGTGGAAAATCGGCTAACCCGTGAACCACGTTTCAAGATGGTCCCGATCATCACCACCCTGGTCTTACCTGGAGCCGTTGTAAAGCTACCGACTTTGAGCTGGGGATTCACATCCAAAAGGCACACACGTTCAAGGGGAAAGCTAAACAGCTCTGAAAAAAATGTAGCATGGTTGGTCATGAGACCCTTAGACAGGTCTGGATCTCGGTCTGCTCGCTGAAAGAAGCCTGAGCACAGCTACACACCACGTAGCAGAGCTCCACTACACTCCTCACCCAGTCACACACGTCTCGAGATTTGAAGATTTACACCCACAGCCAAAGGCAGAGCCTTTCCGTCATGCTAGCTGCTTCCCACTCCGTCTGCTTCCCATCACAACGCATTAGGCAGAGACTGTCACACAGACACTGGGGCAGGACTGCACCCAACGTCCATCCGTGCCAGACATATGAGAGTTCCCCAACAGCACCTTGCAAAGCATCCTAAAACCCAGATGGCAGAACTGTAGCAGGTTACCTTTGATAATAGCATCGCTTCTAAAATGAGGAGTCGGTGAAGCAGTCTGAGCCTCGTGTGAAGAAACCCTTTTCTACCACAGGAGAAATCAGACAGCATGCTGCATGTGCTTGGAATCAAAAATCGGAGCCTTGAGGAAACCACAAAAATCTGAGTTTCCATAGTTAAGCAAGAAAGGCCCGAATTATTTTAATGTTCCAGCAGTATTTTGCTGTCGCTGTGATGAAGAGGGTTCAAAGGGAGGACAAGGTTTGTAGACAGAGGCAATGTCTTTTATTAGACCAACTGGTATGGCTGGAAAAAATAGACAAGCCCTTGGGCATACGAGCTTGTCTATATTTTCAAACTCTATCAGTTGCTCTATTAAAAGATATTACCTCTGCCTTCAAGCTTTGCGGATTTATTTATTAAAACTGTTGTTTTAATGTCCGCATAGCCTAAAATAAAAGAGTCTAATGCTGAAGTTTTGTGTTACGTAAACTCAAAGGCACTCTCGCAGCTTAGCAGGCTCCACTGGCACTCCAACAACAGCTTCCTGCTCTGAAATAAAACACTAACAACTTACAAAAGATATTGTGAGGCCTTTTCCCCACCCAGAAACCTTACTCACGCAAGAAGTCTCACTGACTTGAATGAAATTCTTCCGGTGCTTCAGAGGTACAACGAGCCTACCTGAGCGGGTATGAGACACGGGACCTGATCCCTGAACACAAATATTCCTCCTCACCGGGGTGCCAAACACAGAGAAAAACAAGAAGGGCTGATTCACTACATACACTTGTAAGCCACTGGAATAAACATCTAAGAGAGCAGGCAGCCAGCCAGGCAAGATTCTCAACTCCGAGCAACTGAAATACGATGCATCTTTCTTTAGTTACAAATCTATTTTTGAAATCAATAATCTGTAAATAGCTTCACGTAAAAATAGAAATCTTTACATAGATGAAGCATGTCAGAACACCTCCCCGTAATTTACTGCAAACACGCGCCTTGCTAGTGCCATCTTAATTAAACATCTGATAGCACTTACGGTACAGGGCTCATTTTGAAGAAGTATTTAAAAACTCCGAGCTACAATGCAGCACGCATGCTTCTGTCCAAAAGAACATGACGTTTTTAACATACATTTTGTAATAAATTCATTAGCTTATCACATGGATAAGGTATTTATCCATAGTGTATATTCTTCATACACTCATACACGTGAGATAACATGCCCAGAAGCATTCCCCTTCAAGAGTTTTATTAGTTATTTTTCTTATCTTTTCTTGGCCAATAGATGGTTAGAAATTTCTGTATCTGCTAACACCTCGTGTTCAGGTAAAATGCGCTGCCCGTATTTTTTTCTGAGTCTGTTTTCAACACTTTGACGATACGATGCCAAATCAGAGGCATACACGCTAAAACGTAGGGATAAACAACACAGCAGTGACAATCCCACTTTTTCCAGGATACTGTCCAAGAGCTCGTACAGCAGAAAACAAACCCATGGCTATAACCAGTGCCAAGGCACCGATCTACCCTCTCCTCACACATTCTGCTTCAGGAATCCTTGCCAGCACGACCCGCACACGTACACGCACGTGGGCACGGCGAACGGAGACAGAAATGATCACACCTAAGGTTTGGTACCTAAAGGCTTTGCGTCCAGCCCGAGGCAGTGATGCCCAGACCCCCTGGTGCCTTTGCCAAGCTCTCAGCCGTTCCTCGCCCCCTGCTGCAAAGCTGCTCCAGCCCAGGTGGCTTGGGGGGGTCTCAGCCAAGTAGGGAGTGAATGAACCGTGTTTGCTGTGAGCTTGTTTCACTCTACCTGCTCTGTGTACGCTCACCACCGTGCCATGCAGGAGCTCTCCCCAGAGGTGATGAATCGGTCTACTGCGCTCCACCCTGCGCCTTGCCTGGCTGAGGGCTCCTTCCTGCCTCTCCTCCAAGGGACTCAGGGCACCCAGGGATGCGTAGAGCACTCGGAGGCCCAGCTGGCAGCACAGGAGAGTGAACAACGTCAAACGCTCCCCGAGCTCCAGCTCAGGGCGTCACAAACACGCTGAAGCACGTGGCAAACTACCAAGGCGTTCCAGGGCTGCTAGGAGGCAAGGTAACACAGAACTTCCAGAACTTCCAGATGCCAACTCAGGAGAAGAAAAAAATCCAGTAGGTGGCGGTTCTGAAACCCAGGGGAGCTATTCAGGCGAGCCGCATACCGAAATCTCAACTCACGCTCTGCTTAGGAAGAACAATACAGAGAAATGGGTGGAGGACTCCCCAGTATGTATTTAAATGTTTCCGATAACCCAGAGCCACCAGGTCCCAGATGCACAGAAGTCAGGGTGATCACAGAGTCAGGGAGAGCCAACAAACCAAGCTCTGGACAACAGGATAAACCGCTCCTTTGGCTCCTGCCAGTACAGCGTAAAAAAAGGAAAAAAAAAAAAAAAGTCTTGTGACAAAGCAATTTGCAAAATTTGGTGGAGAGCTTTTGGAGAGCTAAGGACAACGTAAAGGTGGTTTTTAAAAGTGTAACAGGAACAAGAAAAATCCTACCAGTGGAGCAGAAGCATTATAGAGCAGAGATGAGGAATATTGTAGAAGGGACAGAATTCTTCACAAGATATTTCTAGTTTGCATTTAATAAAAAGGATGATAATGCCAGGCAGGCATTAAACCCCTAATGAGACAAAGTGCTTCCCATTCATTTTGCAAACAAAGGGAACATTAAACAATACACAACAGACATGAACATTTTTAACGAGCCAGTCTGATAAAATCTCCCCAGGAACCCTAAAATAATTAACTGAATGTATTTCAGGCTACGTCAGCTTTACCTGATGCCAAACCTAGGAAATGGGAAATGCAGTGAAAATGGCAATGCTGGATTCAATTAGCGAAGAATTAGAAGACAAAAACAAATCGATCTCAGTCAAAGTACCAATAACACTATGTATCTAGTTCACATCTACAAATTTTGGGGAATTACGTGTACCTGCACACAGCAAGGGTTCCAAAGCAGTAGACTTCTGATGCGCTCCAAGCTGCAGGGATGGCATGGATGCCGAATGATGCTCCCGTCTGCCTCTGATCCGCAGCCCCACGTGCCAGCCCTAGCTGGGAGCTCAGACACACAGCTCCTTCCTCTCCCCCCCAGCTCCGGGACGACAGTTCAAACCTCTCTGTGCTACTGCCAGCACTGCTGCTTAGCAGCCAGTGGCAAATTGTTTCCAAAAGGCGTTTTCAATTAGTGATGCTTTTGGAAAATTAGTATGTCCTTGACTTGAAATGTCTGGCAATGCTGGAAAGCCCTCGGTTTCCAAATATAAGTAGCGATGTCTGTAAACGATCTAAGCCAGAAAATTCCCCTTTTTTTCCTCTTTGTGCCTAAAGGTAAGTTCTTCATTCGAAGAACTTCCACTTCTGGGTGGCCACCTCTCTGACGTGGTGACTTCAGGTTCATGATGGCAGGAAAGGACAAAATGTTCTCTTCCTATCAGAATATTAATTATTTCCAAAAGAAACATCAAAGTGTACCCTCAGCTCCTGATAATTATCCTTGAGGTTGGCTTTAAGCAGGATAAAGCCAGGACAGGATATTAAAGAGATAGAGACCTGCTGTTAAGGACCTGTTAACGATACCTACAGATGCATGTACTGAATTCACAGCAGGTCCCACCTGTGGTTCGTACAAAGACCTATTATATCATGTCAGACTCATACCACAGTCCTTGCTCGGAGGATTGTGCTGGTCCTTCCACCCCCAGCTTGCCCTTTCAGACGCTGGCTCTGGCAGGGGTATCTGCTTCCCTTGGGCCCCACCACAGAGCTGGCCTCAGCGAAGCTGCGTTTCCAAGAGAGAGCTTTTAGTCAAATTGGTAAAGTATTTCCAGGCATACACTTATCTGAGGATAGTCTGACTGAGAGATGACAGTATCTCACGGGTTATTTCTGGATGGGTAAGGTACAAGAAGGCAGAATGCTACTCGGGTGGCTTATTATAGGGTTTGATTTAATTTCAAGCTGAATTTTATGTGTGTGATGAAGCCAGATGTTAAAGAAATGGCTATGTAACAAAGACATAAAATATGTTTAACAAAACTCTGTTTATGGGTGTTTTTATCATTTCTACTGACAATCATATCCACAGAGTGGCTGTACAATGCCTAGAGCTGTAGCAATAATCCTGGACCTGAAAATGCATTAGATGCTCTAAAAAAACAGAACAGATAAACCGGGAGCTTTTTAGGGTGATCCTCCATTTCTATCCAAGGAGTTCTGTTCAGGTAGGAACTCCAAGGAGCACTAGTTATTTAAAATATTAAACATGACTTAATTATCATCAATTTCATGGATGGTTAAAAAGGAGTTCGGAAAAACACTCTGAAATCCACGGTGCAACTCTGCAAGGAGCAAACCTCAAATCTGACCCTCTCTGAGTACCAAGAGACCATCTCTTCTCCTCAGTCATCTGTAATTGAGTTTACTGCCTTAAAATAGAAACCACAAATTCTCCAGTAAGCTAATGAGAATATTTTCCAGCTTCCACAGAGCTCGTGCTTCTCAACATCTCCCGCAGAACTGCCATTTTAGTTAAGTCACTTCCAAAATGCTGCCTGTTACACAAGCAGTTTGTCAGGGGTAGTGCTGATACCCCATTTCTCTAAGCCCAATGTGGCCAGTACCGTCCCACCGCTAGGAAAAAGAAGGCAGACCATCCTTAAGGAATGTGAGACTCGATCCAGAAGAGCAAGAGCCATGCCACAGAGAATAATCAGCAAACATGAGCTCTCACAGAAATGCTGTGACTGCAGGTCAAATCTGATCCTTGCGTGTACAAGGCTACCAAGCAGGACTCTATGTGCCTGTCTGCCGCTGCTCCGAATGCTGCTGGAGAACTCTCTTCTGTCACCTGTCCCCATTCAAGAGCGATAGCGATTATACTGAGGAAGGAATAAAGCCATGAGAGAGAGTAAGCCTGGAGTGGAAGCTTGCCAGTTTGCGGAGAGCTGCTCTGCAGGTGATCTGAAATAGCCTGGGAGCATTTGCACACAGGAAGGGCTCTTCAGTCCAGCGATGACAGGACATGAGCCTGTGACTGGAAATTAAATAAATCCACACAAAATATTAACAGGGAGGATAATTAATTACAAAACAAAATTTTGAGGTTTTTTTTCCATCACTGTTGGGCTCTAAATGAAGGGGAGAGGATGTTCAAATCGGTCTTTTTTCACAGAGGCAAGAATTAATGCCAAAAAGAAAGTCACAGTAGGTCAGTCAAGCAGAGTATTGTGCCTCGGGTGACTCTTCCTCACCTTATAAATGACGTATCAGTGAATAACAGGCTGAAGCACAAGCAGTCTCGGAGAGAAGAATGGAAGAAACTCACCTCCTTTAGGAAAGGTTTTCTGCAGGAAAAGAGCACAGCAGCCTGCAGCAACCTCTGCTGCAGGATTCCCCAACTGTTGTCCAATTGACCACCTGCCAAAAGCAAGCATGGACCTGGCTAGTAACATAATGTTCTCACTGCTTCTTGTTTCCAGCTGTTAAATTCCAGTAAGAAACCTGTAAGATACTTCAAATACTTTGCTCACCCTGTTTTTCCCGTAAGCAATTGCTCTACTTACACAAGGTCTTAAAAGATTAAGAAGTAGGGGTGAATTTGATCTCTCTGCTGTGATACAGTCCACCCTAAAGAAAATATTTAAGAATTCACATGTATTTGCTTTAGCTGAAAACCAGGGGGTAAGCTTTGATGCAAATGCTCACTAGAATTGGAATTTGATGTTTGATATCTGCAGATACTAATGCCATTGGTAGGAAGACGAGGCACAACAGCGCTGGCTGAGCTGCAGGTTAACACAAACAGCACAAAAGGCAGAAATGTCAGCATGGAAATGAACACACTGAATTCTGCAAATCAGAAAGGAAAGCCAGCATAAACTTTTCTATTCCACCCCTGCTGCTTTGCTTCAGAACGATCTAAAACCTCTTTATGCGTTAATCTTTGTATTTGTTAGCAATGCTTTTTTTTTTTTAGCAAGCATTACCTCTAAGTAACACCCTCGGTGTTAGACCTGCGTGAGGACCTGCTACCAGCTCACGACGGCTGAGCACCTCTGTGCAAGTCTGTAAGTCGCAGAGTGAACAAGATGAAACTTGTCATCCCCGGAGAGCAAACTGGAAAGCCATCCCTCCGCATACTGATTTCCAACCAAGGAACTGCTGCCACTCTAACCTGCTATTAGGGATTATACAACAGTAGCTCCTTTGGCAGCGGATCCACGGTATTTCAAAACAATGACGCCTTTCATTGGATTCCGCTGTGCTACAGGACGCAAATGCAGACTTAACGGGCCCTTCCAGAAGCGTGGTGGTAACCGACAAAGTATTTGAGATGCGCAACTCCGAGCTGGCACGCAGTCATCCAGGAAGCATGCAAGTGGGTCAGCTTGGATAACGCAAACAGCCCAAAGCCCTCTTTATCTTCTAAACACGGAAGGTAGGGAGGACAACATTTTATTGGCTTTCCTTACTGTCAGTGCTTACCGGTAAAAAAAAAATAAAATTAATTTCTCTGAAGATCGCGGTCCCTGAAAGTTAAAGGGAAGTTTAAAGGAAAAATAAGGATGATTTTTTAAGACACTTTGAAACCTATTCGATGGTGGATGGGACCTCTCTACATGCTTGCAGGCTGCGTAAAGAGATGTGACAGCAGAATCTGCAGCTGAGCCATCTCTGCAGGCTGGAGAGGAGAGTTCCCACTCTCCCAGCTGAAAGCTGTCCCTGCTCAGCCCAGGTGCAGCCAGCTGGCCAGTCCGCACCAGTCCCACGGGCATCTGGATGCAGCGCTAGCCGAGGGACGTGCTGCTGAGTAAAGCAGCCAGCATACTTCAACGAGGGAACACCGACTCCTCCTTCCTAAGAAAGTTGCTGAAAATAAACACTGAGATCAACAGCTGAAGATGACCTGGTGATTCTGAGAGCTGCTCAGTCGAAAACAGTGAGAACTTTTTTTTTTTTTTTCCCTGCTAGGAGTTTTCTTTTGCAGCATCATCCCCTGCCTCCCCACCTTCTTTAAGGAAAAGCTTACCAAATATTCATGTATTAACTTGGTCTCTCTTTTTGACATCTTACCTATCAATAACGGGCAGAACAATTACTTTATTGACAAATGAGCCTGTTTTTCCAAAAGAAGGGTGAGTGGAGGACTATGGAACGGAACTGGACAAAGGAGAGAAAGCCTTAATATCCAGCATGGCCAAAGACTTCATATACAACACTGAGACAGTTTTCAACTTGTTCGTTGTTCACAAAACACAAACAATGCAAAATAATGACACTCCTTGGCTACAAAGGGCACTGTGAAGATAAATACAGAAATAATTTAGTAAAGAAGGTCTTGATTCTCAGTTCCCCTAGCATATCGCACTCCAGAAGCACACCAGCCTATGACAGATTCCATGGGGTTCCTACTTCTGCCCTTAAATAATGGTTACCCACCTCTCTTCCACAAAGCCTTCCCTGAGGCTGGTCTAGCCTTCCAGGTGGGAAAGGCAAGAACCCTGTGCTCCCAGGCTCAGCTCACCCACGTCACTCCTGGGCTGGCCCTAACACTCCTGAAATGCTCACCCAGGCCAGAAGGACAACGCTCACCTTCCCTGCGTTGCTCCCAGTTAGCAGCCACCCTTCACCCTCTGCCTCCCCACACCAGCGGCTGGACACGCGCTCGCCGCTCACCGCGCGGATCAGAGAGGAGCTCACCCAAAACCTCTCCTGCCCTCTGCTCTTGGCGAGCGGTCCCACGCCGCAGCTCTCTGCCTACGAGAAGAAAGCCCCGCAGACAGACGTGCCGACCGAGCGGGCACCGGGATGAAACCCAGGTAACGTGGAGCCTGTGGGTGTTTCAAAGCGCTCGGAGCAGCGCGAACTTCCCTTCTGCATACAGACAGCGCAACTCGTTCCTTTCCTGACCTGTTTTTTTAATCAGAGGCAAACACAGTAATTATAGTCTGCCTGATTACAAATGAAATTACAAACCTGTCCTTAGGGCACAATAGTGTCCCCACCTACATCTTATCGGCCCCCAGATCTCATTTAATCTTGACAGATGTGTAGTACTGAGGCACCGTTGCAGGAAACTCTTTGAGTAAATTAATTTGACGAACGCCTTCCCTGCAGTACCCCACGCTCTTCCAAAAGACGGCTTATTCCTCCAGCATTTCTTACGCAGCCTACGTGACTCAATTCATCAGTAAAAGAACTGAATAAACTAAGAACATCAACCTCTGATGACTTGGAGCTTTTGCTGGCTCTGGCTTCCCTTTGATAACCTAACTGTCTCGGCTTTATCAACTGATACCAAAGGCCTACATTATACCGTTTCCAACAGTATCGACCTCTTTTCTTCAGAAACTTTTTGCAACCCTATCCAAGCACAACACAAAGCACGAAGCTCGTTTGGGGAAAACCGTCAGCTTTCCACGGACCCTTCGGTTCACTGTTTTTTAATATTTTAAATCAATCCTGCTGACACAGGAGGTTGTGCCCCGGCAGGAGCTGAGGAGGGCACACAAGATGTTCTCCCTGTACCTGTCCCAACAGAGGACACGGATGAAGTGACAGATCCACTGCTGCAGCTGTGACCTGGAAGAAGCCTTCCAGCCTGAAGGGTGAGAGAGCATTAAAAAAGAACTAAGGCAGCACTGTCAGCAGGTCCCCATTATCCCAAAATCAGAACCGAGAGTTCCCGACACCAAACCTTGCCTTTGGCCATGGCTTCTCTCTTCGGGGAACCTGAAGTGTCTCATTAGTGTAGAGTTGAAGACTCATCCAACAGCACAGCCGTGTGCTCCTGCTGCAGATGAGCGAACAGCCAGAATCCCCTGCACCCTGAGACACCTTTAAAGAAGTCAGTCCCAGGCAGGGCAGCGTGACAGCCCCCACTCGCTGAGAACAGCAGCACGTTACCTGACCTACTGTAGATGCTAAAAACAAGCCGACCACATGCTTAGCCAGCATCGAGCCTCCAGTGTGGCCACAGAAATGCGTCCTCCTAACTGCTTTCCTAACAGCGCTTGGAAAAACCTCAGCCCAGCCCTGAGCATCACAACACTGGTATTTTGCCCTAACCTTGCCAATATTTGTTCTTGACCCCACCAGAACACATCGATTTATGAGGACTGAAAGTGCTTTTTATTACTGTCTTTGTTAATATCTACCCGCTACATGGCTGTGAAGAAAAACGAGTGGTAGATGAGTAAAACTTTGTTGGTTTTTCATCATCCTTTCCCTCCTGATTGCTCAAGCCTAGCAAGCAGATTTTTTTGGCCTTGGCTTGTAAAACTGCCAAGTACAATTCTGCAAGAGAAGTTACAATACATGTAAAAGAAGAGTTAAGAACCTGCCTAAAGTATTATTCAAGGTGAAAAAAAATAGGAATGGTTAGATCATGTGCTTTTAATAAACTCTTAGGAAGGCCACAGTGTTACTTCCCTGCATCAGAACGAACAGAAATCCCCGAACTGTTGAAAGCTACATACGGATATTTCATGTCAGATCACAGCAAGGAAAGCTCTTGCCAATTTGTATACAGTTTGCTCAAAAATATCACACACATCTGCTCATGATTCCAGCACTAGCAATTTTTTAACATCCTCACGCTCTGTAAAACCATTCCATTTCAACACTACTCTGCGGAGGATATTAAGAAACACCAGAACACGTGAGCCACTTGTTCTGCCCAGCATGCCTGCAGTCACCAAGTGATTAATGGTACGGGTAAGTTAAATTCACATTATTGACTAAAAAGGACTTAGCAGAAGATCTTCTGGTACGCCAGTCACTGCTCGGGTAGAGAGGGCATTTTGAAGAGTAGAGCAGAGGGATTTTATGTCTATTTACTTGAACCACTTGTAGATTTTGTTAGCAAATGCTCATTCTTATCGTTTTTCCCCAGAATTCAGATCACTGGTGCACCAACTGACTGATGCTTGTAACGTAAAGTGGCAAGCGAAATCTGACTCCTGCCTCAGTTTCCAGACAGCAAAAGGAACGGGTGATTTACCAGCCTGGCTTGCTTCTATGTTAAATTCCTCCTTCCGGCTTCACTCAGCTGCTTGGATTACAACGCCAGCAAAGCTACCAGAACTGAACTGGAGGAGCAGTCTCCGGGGTCAGCCTCGAGCTAACAGGTGCTCAGAGCACCTGAAATTCACGTTCACCTCATCAGATTTCTTCACGGACTGAACTCATCCTGATCTAAAAGCACATACGGAGAATGACATTAAAAAAGTGGAAATGAACAAGAAATGGAGAAGAAGCAATTATGCAGCTGCTATGGGTATCTGTTCC
Source organism: Anser cygnoides (assembly GCF_040182565.1). Taxonomy (NCBI): domain Eukaryota; kingdom Metazoa; phylum Chordata; class Aves; order Anseriformes; family Anatidae; genus Anser; species Anser cygnoides. The sequence continues at coordinate 13,502,423 of NC_089879.1, read as the reverse complement.
TAACGGGTCTCAGCGAACACTGCATGGGATGTCAGAAAGGACAGGATTTATCCAGAACGCTCAGGACCACCTCTTGCAGCCATTTGCTCTGACTTCTATAGGCACATATGTCTTTGCATAGAATTGAGCTGAATTGCTCTGCAATATCCAAAACGGTGAACTGGAAAATTCAGAAAGCAACACTTGAAGTACCTTTGCCAATGTATACAGATCTTCCACTGGAGAAAAAAAAAAAAAGGATAAAAACCATCTCAGAGGGAGGTGGAAAAAAGAAAGGGAACCAACATCTAAAAAGATTATTATTATTTTTTAATTGCAACTGGTTTCACTTACCAACTTCCAAAATTACCTGCAGTTTAGTTTACTGGCACTTACCCTTTGATGTTGTTAGTGGTAATCCCTGCGTTATGTTTACAAAGCACTGGCATACATCTCACTCAGTGCTTCTTTGGGTTTCTTGAGGGCAGAACATTCACATGCTCTTCCCTGACCCCATGTTCCTAATTATTTCTGTGCATGCCTACGTACAACTCATCACCAGCTGAACTGACCCAAACACCAGCTGAATCCAGCTGGTCTAGAGATTTTGGCATGCTTTGTACTAAATCATCCGTCTTCTCTCCTTCGAATTTACCTGCTGTTCTAGGTTATTTTAGAAGCCGATTAGAAAGTTTCTCTTGTCAAATTCCACGGCCATATGTGCTATGTTTGATGCAAAAGCCAAGAGGCACCCGGTCCAAGCAGTAACATACGAGCTGATCGCCACCCACAGCTCCCGTTCTCCGAAGGCGCTAAGGAATACCCGTTTGAGCAGCAGACCCGCTCCCTCCCAAACCCAGCACGTGCAGCTGGGATGCAGCTGGGGCTACCGCAGCAGCGCCGGCAGCAGCTGCTGCCTGGAGAAAGGCAGCAGCTCACCCCAAAAAAGGGGCAACCCGCCCTGAAGGTGCCTCAGCAGCCGCCCTCCGCAACTGCAGGGCTGGACCACCCGGGTTGGAAAGTATTTTTTGGAAGCGTACCTTCACGGAGGGTTCGGCGAGGATTTGCTTCCTGAAACTGCAGCAATAATGCATCTCAAGTGTTTCATGTGTTATGCCAATGATAACAAGGAGAAGTACAAGGCCTGGGTCAAAGCCAGTTAATCCAAAGGGCTGTTCTTAAGTAAACAGTGGAAAACCATTCTACTTGGGAGCCTCCCGCAGAAACCCGTACAGGAAGTCTCTGTTTTCTCCTTTCCGCGGAACCACTTGTGCCAAGTAAGGTTTAATGATAATCTGGTAGTAAGCATATATGCAAAATAGTACGCCTTTGTTTGAAAAGAGCTGGAACACAGCTGGGAGCGGTGAATATTCTCTAACTTAATTAAGCTAAGTTTGGACTGCGTAATGACTTCAAGGAACCTTTGTTTTTAAATAAATCGGAAGTGGTAGGATGAACCAGAATGGGAATTTTGGACACCAAAACAGTCTTCTATTTTCAGTTTGGGTACAAAACAAGCAGTGCTAGGGCACGTTGTCCCCACGCATCTGTTTCTACTAACTCACTTCACACCTTGGTGCCACCTTCAAATCCCAGAAGAATCACATCAGCTTGGGCCTCCCCTTCTCCTTCCATCTGCCTACAGAAGCTGTGCCCACACCTCCTTTATTTTCCAAAAAGAAACCAACAGATCGCTCGTGTACCAACACCACTGCGACTCCTGCTCTCCACATTTAATGCGCTCACACCTTTGCAGAATTTAAAGCAGTTTTAGCCGGTGAGAGGCACAAGGTAAGAACCAGCTTGCTTCCTTTGCTTACATGTTAACAGAAGGCAGCCCACAGATAAGCACAGCGGGGTTTCCAACCTCCCCAGCTCGGTCAGAACCCTCTCTCTGATGAAACTACCAAAAGAGGGCCGGCGGTGCCGGTAAATCCGGCAGCAGGTATTCGTGCCCGGAGGATGATAAGCTAAGGTCAGCAGCAAGGAACAAGCTCAGCCTCCACCGCTCTGTAGCAGACTTGAAAAAAAAGTGACAGGCCTGCAAGGGCTGGCACGCAGCCACGCACTGCTCCTCCACGTGGGGACCCAGGCGTCCAGGAAGTCGGGGCAAACGTGTTGCTGACCTTACAGCGAGGTGCACCCACTGCCGTTACACACCGAGGGAGCGGGCAGATGCAGCAGTCAGCAGCAGACACAGACTGCTGTGGGTTTTCAGGCTGAATCATTCAGGTTCCCTTCTCGATCTCACGCTGTCATATAAAAAAAATTATTTTCCCTACCGTAGCTTTGCTCAGCCAGCTCTCCCAAGTACCTTTTTAGCCCTGCAAACACGTGAATGAGACTTAATAACTACCCTTACGCAGCCAGGTTTGGATTACCAATTGCTTACAGTGGCTACCTTAAATACCTGCGCAATATTTTCCAGATGTTGCTTAACATCTATTTACTGTACATTAAGTTCTATTTATTGTGCACACTGGATTGTCTCTGCAGTTGTGTTAAGAAAGCAGAGTCATGTTATACATGCTGTCTATGCAGAGTACACAGTCCAAGGTTTTAGGAACCATTCCAGTTAACGAGTCATGATTAAAAAGCAAAATACAGATGACTGCTACATGCATCATAGTCATGACACATAATAATAACTTCTTCAGTAGCATAAACCAGACGTTTTACAGCAAGAAATATTTATATGAATGTGCACTTTGCAAATACTCAAACAATAAGATATCCTTAAGCACAGAATAGCCAACATTTAGAGACTGAGACCACGGCCATATCAAGCATCATTTTCAAATAATGTTTGTGATGCTGACACAATAAATAAAATTTATAAAATAGATGCCATACAGACAGTAAGTGAAGAATTCCCATGCACTGACTTAGTAACATGTCTCATCCCGAACGCATCCCGAAGAGCAAGACAAGGCTTCCACTCCCGGGCACACTCCGTTCGGTTTTCTGTCCTATTATTCTCACCGCTAAAAAAGCCACAGCTGGTTTATATCAGGACAGCCAGCGTTCGTGAGCCACCCCGAGGCAAGGGCACGGCGCAGAGCAGGCACTGTGAACTCATCCCAAGGTACATCACCCAGGCTGTCCTCTGTTGACGTACAGCGCTGTCCTCAGCTTCCCTTGGGGCAGAGCCGAAGTGCCTGGCCCTCTTCATGGGTTTGTGCCGGACAGCATACGAGAGGTTCTTATCCCGAGGTGATTAGTTACGGAGGTGTGCTTTCAAACGAGTGAAGACAAGGCATGGCCCTGCCAAACAGCAAGCCAGTTCCTATGACAACTTTCCACTGCAGCCTGGCTGGAGCCCGTTAACGCACCTTCCCCAGGCCAAGCAGCTTCTGCGTGGCAATGCTGCCGTGGGTCCTATGGGCTCTGTAGGACTGACCCCATCAGTGGCGAGCGACTGGTTGCACTGTTCTGGATCACCCGGATCCCACAGCCTTCCCCCATTTCAAATTTATACAACAGAAGGGGCTCTCCGTGCCCACAGAGCACGGGGGGCTCAAACGCTGCGGATCGGCTCCGTTTGCCCCAGGGAACTACGGCCAGCCCTGGGCCATCCCCAGACAACAGCTCCCTGCAAACTAACAACCCACGTGTCATTTTTTAAGCGAAGCATTTTATTAAGCTGACCCGCAAATAACAGGTATGAGGTGAGCATATAAACCTATCTGCTTTTTCAATGAACATCAGCAAAACCCCGTATTTTAATAGCTTGTTTCCCTTTTACTTTAGATGCAAAAATAACATACCTGTAGTTTTCTGAAGGAAATACAACATTCTTTTCCATGTTTCCCTGAAGAGTACAATACCATGGTGCTTACCAGTAAACACCAAACTAAGGTTTCTGTTTTTTCATAAACATTCCCCTTGAAGTTAAATCCGGAAAGGCTGGGATATATCGTGTTTTTAAGAAGGTTTTATAAACTTTCATTTCACAGCTATATTAGGAATCAAACATGACAAAGAGCAACAACTGAAGGTATTTTTGTTGTTAAAGATTGCCTATAAACTGGAAATTTGCCTGCGAAAATTTCAGCTTGCATCTGACTTTTGCTAGTGTATATCCTAGAAACATTGTACATAACGCTAAAGCTACCAAAGCAAACATACTAGCGGGCTCTGAATTTCAAACCTCAGCTGAAAACATTTCTCCCATTCTTACAATTTTTCTCCCATTTGTCTCTGCAATTGTACTTCATTCAATGGAGCGTTTTAAATGTAATTCGGTGGTGCATTTTGCAATACAATTTGCTTGAATGAAGCTATACAGAGTAAAGGTTGTATTGTACTATATAATGAAACGACGTCCATGCTTGAACAAACTCCAACTGCTGTTAATCAAACCAGCAAGTTCCTGAATGATCTTTTGGAGTCAGGACTAATGGCAATAGATTATTTTAAATAGCAGTTCCACTCTAAAATATGTTTAGGTTGACAAGGGCTGTGACAGACTTCCGCAGCGAAGCGGATGAGCTTGCAAGTAAAACGTTACGGTTTTTCCTCATTGCTGGAACCACAAACTCAGCTCGCGAACCGGAGATCAAAATGCAGTTTTGAGTTTTGATTCTGGTTTTCAGTAAAGCCGTGCAGCACCTGCAAAGACCCGCAACCCTTCCTATTTTCAATCCGTTCACTGATCATTACATATTTCCTTGCTCCCAGAGCAAAGAGGTGTACGGATCAACACCACGTTTCGGCTGGTGACAAGATGTTATACTAAACCGACACAGGTAAGAAGGAGACGTTTTTATGCAGTCACTTAGAAAGCATATCGCGATCTTTGAGGTTCAAACGGTAAATCTTCCAGAGCTATAAATAAATAAATAAATAAATAAACTTCTTTAAAAAGTAAGTAATAACCGTGCCTTGGGAGGAATGTCCCCAAGACCACGTCTGAAAGGATCCTCAGCATCCAGCCTGGCAGCCTTCTGAAAAGTAGCGCTGGAGTAAACTTGCGGATTTCATCATCTCGCTGGTTCCAGGAATTTTTAAAAACAGCCTGTGCTACAAGAAACTGCACTGCCCTGCGAAGTCACGCAGTCTGTCAGAAACCCGTGTAGGATTGTTTCCGTCATCTCTTTTGCAACAGTATTTTTGGCACAAAAGGGAAATTTCTTTTTAAAAAAAAGGCATAAGCAAATGAGAGGAAAGTGGTTGTGTGTTGCTTTATTTTTTTTTTAACTGTTATTTGGTGCCTGGCTTCTAGCCCGAGCCGGATACAGACAGACACCCGAAGAGCACCCGAACCACCACAGAGATGACAGGGAAGGGAACTTGGGAGCGGGGGGCGTCCTGCCGGGGAGGGGACCGGGAGGCAGCAGCGGGGGCTGCCGGGGTCCTCCCCGCCCCGCCTGACGGGGAAAGGCCGGGGGCGAGCGCCGGGAGCTCCACACGCCCCCCGCTCCCCCCCTCGCCTCACGCCGGGCCGCGGCCATAGCCCCCCGCCCCGGCTGAGGGGAGCGCCCCGCTCCCTCTCCACCCCCCCCCGCCCCCTTTCCCCAACGGTCCCCTCCAACGGTCGCCGCCACGCGCCCGGCGCGCGCACGCGCAACGCCCGCCCGCGCGCGCGCGCGCACTGCCCCCGCGCGCCCGGGCCGCTCTCACCTCCTTGCCGCGCTCGGAAGAAGTGCCCCGCACGACTGCCGCAGCGCCCCGGCGGCGGCACTGCGCAGGCGCGGCCCGCGCCCCGCCCCTCCTCCTCCTCCTCCTCCTCTCCCCCTCCCTCCCCCTGGCCGGCGCCAGGGAGCGGGGAGAATGTGCGAGGCCGGCGGCTGGCCGCAAGGGAGCGGCGGCAAAGTGCCGAGCCGCGGAACGGCCGCACGGAGGCTCCCTTTGTATCCCCCCCCCCCGCCCCGCCCAGGCCTGGCGTTGTCCCCGCAGAAAGCCGTGGGGCCGCGACCCGGCCCTGCAAGCCCGGCTGTCCGCGTTTCCCTTCAGCTGGCTGAAGGAACCCGAGCTTTCGTTAAAATAAAGCAATTAAGGGCTAATTGTGCCTGAGTGTGGTTGCAGGGCGGGCTAGGGCGAGCTGAGGGGGCGTGTGGGAGATGTGGGGGCTGACACCCATTTTCACAGAATCATAGACTCACATTAAGGTTGGAAGAGACCTCCAAGGTCATCTGGTCCAACCGTCCCCCTACCACCAATGTCACCCACTAAAGCACGGCCCTAAATAAAGAATCATTAAGGTTGGAAAAGACCTCCAAGAAAGGAGGAAAAGGAAATGAAAGGAAGGACAGCCCTCCTTTCCAGCCTTTCTCCTTCAGCCCTAGCAGGGTCCTGGCTACCTTGGTGCCACCAAAATGGCAGCGGGGTGTCCCCACAGGGCCGCAGGGTTCGGCAACCCAGGGTCCCATTGGCTCCCAAACCCCCTGCTCATGTCGCTCTCCCCTCCCACCATTCAGCTCCTGCACACCTCTCTCCTCCAGCACGGCTTTTCCAGCCCTGCTCCCCTTGTCCCCCCCTAGGATGCTTCCCCTTGGTCTGCCCTCTGCTCCGCTCGGGGCCACAGCAGCACCGAGCCACCCTCATGCCACGCAACCGTGCTGTGGGGCTGGATGCAGGTCTCGTGGCCCTCACGGCCCCCAGACTCCATCACCCTGTTCAAGAGGGGCTGGAGGGGATGCTCCTGACAGCACAGGCCTGGAACATTCACCATTAATTTGGGCTAAATCAAAAAGTTCAGTTGTCACACGGCCACAGTAGCGGGGGTGTCACACGGGTGGGAAGCTCCGCCTGTGGGCACCGCGCACGCCAAGCCACCGCCTTGCACCTCCGTGTGCCCTGGGTTTGTCTTGGGGTGCCTCATCTGGGCACCAAAGTGAGTGGCTTTACCTGGAGATGTGTCCTCCTCGATTTGGGAGCTCATTTCCGCACATCCTTGTGGCTGTGCCATCCTGCAGTGTGTGGGGCTGTGTGTCTTTCCAACACATACCCACGGAGGACATGCTGAAGCCAGCAAGGATGATAAAAAGCATTAAATTATTTCCCTATGAAGGGAAATTAAATAGATTAAAATCTTTCAGCCTATGAAAGAGACCAAGGAGGATAAGGCAGAGATCTGCAAAATCATAGATGGGGTGGGGAAGGTGGCAGGAACAAACTTTCGCAGCGGTGTCACTGTCTCAAAACCAGAGGCATTAAATGAAATCAGTTGGCAGCAACTTTGAAGTGCAAAGATGATGTTTTTTCACAAGGCATATTATCCAACTGCAGATTACAAAGCATGGTGGCATCCAGGACATGACCTTACGCTGATTAGATAAGGGATGGCAAACACAGGGACGTGACCACTGCCTGGGGAGCTCCAAAGCCACAGAGGGCCAGAACTGGAGAAGCTGCACCAAGGAAGCTTCTGTGCCGCTTCTCTGCTCTTTCCCCAAAAATCTCCCACTGCCCCTGACAAACTCCTGAGTTGCTCCTGAATTAGAGGGAGACAGTACAGCTATTTTTACATTTGCATTAGTGGTTTTATGTCTGCATGATTCAGCAAATAAATCCTTGTTTCTCTCTCCCAAAGGGGGCCAGACCTGCCTGTACTGGCAGGTCTGGCAGCAGACTCCTGACAAACACTTTGGATCTGCCGTTTTCCCTCAGTTTCCCTCAGTTCAGCAGCTGGGAAGCATTTCCCTCCCAGGCCACTGCTGCTGTGAAGCCAGGTGGTAAAACACGTACACAGAGCATGAGTTTAATGGACTGTGCTGGAGACTGGACCGAAGATGTGTATCCCATTTGCTGTGTGTGCACAGCTGAAAGGACAGCTCTTTCCTTTTAATCACAAACCCAAGCTAAATGCAGCTCCTGAGATAAACTGTTGAATGAGCCCCAACAGCAGGTGGATGCTGTGCAAAGTCACAAAGTTTTAAGGTGTCTTCCTGCTGTCTACAGCCTGCCATAGGTTTACACTTGCACTTGCTGGAGTCCAAAGTGCATACACACCCCTTTTGCCAAAGGATTGGATTCTCAAGGCTTTTCTCTGTGCATTAGACAACACAACGTGATGTACAGAACCACACAAAACATTGCAATGATGCCCCTCTCCCTTCCTCTTTCTTTTGTCAAGTTTTGGGGATTGGGTCTGTGTCATCTAAGGACATCCTCCCAGGCTGCCAGGACACAGCTCCTTCTGGAAGCCGTGGCCATGCTGCTGCTCTGCCCCTCCTTGAGGATATGCAGCTCACAGGTTTGTTTGCCAAGTCAGCCCCTGAGACCTGTGCCAAGTGCTAAAGGAGCTCACAAGGGGGTTGTGTTTGGGAGCCAACCACCTAGGATGGGTTTAGGTTCAATTGACAGCTCATGCAGAGGTGGATCCCAAAGTCTCGGCCACCTTTTTACTCTGAAAGAAGCAGTGCTCCAACGGGCTGCAGCTGCACCCCTGTTCTGCACACGAGTAGCAGTTACTATCATTTATTTACTCAAATTCCTTTGAGTCAATAAATTCAGCTACACAGTCAGCAGTCCTGAGCCAGCAGTCACGCTGGCAGCTGGCTCAGGTCCCACCTGTTTCAAGAAGTCTGGCTCCTTCCAGCTCCAGAAAACCTCATCCATTCAGAGGCAAAGGGTTCCAGCACCATGGTCTTTACTCTGTGCGTCAGCTGTCCCTGCAGAAACCCCTGCATATATATCATATATATATATATATATATTTTTTTTTTCCTGCAGGACAGTGTGACAGTCCTACCAATCCTACGTCTGCTTTTAGATCACATCCATATGTCAGCACAAGTGGGAAGGCCTCTCTGCTTTTGCAGACAAGACAGAACCAAAGCAACCTTCATCATCAATAGTAATCACCGTAGCAAAGTCATCAAAATGATGCCACATAACTAAGCAGAGCTGGTGACTTCCCAGTTCCTCGATCAGTTACTGTTGGTAGCAGAAACCTCCCTTAGGATGTAGTAATGCAAAGCAACAGGTGTTGAGGAAGTGGTTAAACACACTTTGCGTGTGAGAAGTATGTGAAAGACCTGAAAAGAAACAACCCAGAGTGCAGGGAGGATTTCTGCAGCAGCGGTGTGAGCCTGGCGGCCTGGGCCGGGCTGATGCTGAGGGACCAGGCGGGCTGCAGGCCCATGGCGTGAACGCTTGGATCACAGAATCACAAGGGGGCAGAATCACAGGCTGGGCTGGAAGGGACCTTAAAGAACACCTAGATCCAACCCACTGCCACAGGCAGGGCCTCCTTGCGCTAGAGCAAGTTGCTCAAAGCCTCATCCAGCCTCAAACTCTTCCAGGGATGGGGTAGGGCAGGGATGATCCATGCAGTCACTGACCTAAAATGGGCTTGCTGATGCTTCTTATTCCTCCTACGCCCTACAGGACAGATGTCCAGGGGTAAGGAGGGATTTATACACGTGTGTGTGTGTGTGCAGCAGGAGATCTGGTGGCACATTTCATAGTGTTCCTCACGTGCGGACCACAGTTATTTTAAGCTGTTTTCCCCTCTCATGGCCACGTTTTGTGATGTTGCTGCCAGTGACCAGCCACTTCCCTTGATCGCTTGGCAGCTCCTGTCACGGGGCCCTTCCAGGCATGTCCCTATCCTTGCACCCCCCTGCGCTCCAACTGCCCACGGCCACATCCCACCGAGACCCCAAGCTGCTGGGGGGACCCCAGTCCCCACTGGCAGAGAGGAGCTGGGACCAGCTCCTGGGGCACCTTCACCAGGCACAGCACGGTGTGGGTTCCCTTGAGCATTGGCAGGGATGAGCGCTTTGTCCGTGTGTGTGTGTGTGTGTGCAGCAGCTGTGCGTGTGTGCCTGCCTCTTTTTCTACCTGTGTGCCCGCCTGACCCTGTCTCTCCACCTGCCCGTCTCTGCCTGCTTCCCTCTGCGTTTCTGCCTCTCCTCACATGCGCATCTGTGCGCACCTCTCCACACATCTGCTCATCTTTTTTTTCTGGCTTGTGTACGTGTGTGTGTGTTAACAGGGCCTGTCTCTTTGGCATGTCCACCTGCCTCTTTGTGTGTGACTTTTTTTGTCCCTCCATCCCTCCATCTATCCCTTCCTCTCTCCCTCCATCCTTTTCTCCATCCCTCCATCCTTTTCTCTGTCCTTTTAACCCTCCCTCCATCCTCTTCTCCATCCCCCATCCTTTTCCCCATCCTTTTCTCCATCCTCCATCCCTCCCTGTAGCCCTTCCTCCCTCCATCCTTTTCTCCATCTCTCCCTGTATCGCTTCCCCCATCCCTCCATCCCTTGATCCCTCCCTCCACCCTTTTCTCCATCCTTCCATCCTTTTCTCCCTCCCTCCATCCTTTTCTCCATCCTTTTCCCATCCCTCCACCCCTCCCTCTATCCCTCCCCATCCCTCCATTCCTCCCTCCCTCCACCCCCTCCACCCTTTCTCCATCCCTACCTGTATCCCTCCCCCATCCCTCCATCCTTCCCTCCATCCTTTTCTCTGTCCCTCCACCCTTTTCTCCGTCCCTCCATCTGTCCCTCCATCCTATTCTCCATCCTTCCCTCCATCCTTTTCTCCATCCCTCCACCCCTCCCTCTACCCCTCCCCATCCCTCCATCCTTTTCTTCATCTTTTTCCCCATCCCTCCATCCCTTCATCATCTGTCCCTCCATCCTATCCTCCATCCTTCCATCCCTCCCTCCATCCTTTTCTCCATCCCTCCATCCCTCCCTGTATCCCTCCCTCCATCCTTTTCTCTGTTCCTCCTTGTATCCCTTCCCCATCCCTACATCCTTCCATCCCTCCCCCCATCCTTTTCTCCATCCTTTTCTCCATCTCTCCCTGTACCGCTTCCCTCATCCCTCCATCCCTTGATCCCTCCCTCCATCCTTTTCTCCAACCCTCCATCCTTTTCTTCATCCCTTTCCCCACCCTTTTCCCCATCCCTCCATCCCTTTCTCTATCCCTCCATCTGTCCCTCCATCCTATCCCCCATCCTTCCATCCCTCCCTCCACCCTTTTCCCCATCCCTCCATCCTTTTCTCTATCCCTCCATCTGTCCCTCCATCCTATCCTCCATCCCTCCATCCCTTTCTCCATCCCTTCCTTTCCTCCATCCCTCCCCCCGTCCCCCCACCCCTCTCTCCTGTTCTCCCTCCCTTCTTCCCTCCCCCCGCCCTCCTCTGCCCCTCCCTCCCTCCCTCCCCGCCTCTCCCCTCCCGCCGCCGCCCCGTTCAGCACGGCGGGCCGCGGACAGCTCCCTCCGCTCCCCGCCATGAGCTCGGGCAGCGCCGCGCCGCCGGCTCCGGCCTCCTCCTCCTCCTCCTCCTCCCGCCGCCTCCTCCTCCCCCAGCCCCCGCTCCCGATGCCGGTCCCGGTCCCGGCCCCGGTCCCGCCTCGCCCCAGCGAGAAGGAGCAGCTGCGGGACCTCAACGAGCGCTTCGCCGGCTACATCGAGCGGGTGCGGGCTCTGGAGGAGCGCAACCGGGCGCTGGCCGCCGAGCTGGCGGAGCTGCGCCGGAGACCCCCGGAGCCCCGGCGGCTGGGGCAGGCGCTGGGCGGGGAGCTGCGGGCCCTGCGAGCCCGCCTGGAGGAGGCTCACGGCGAACGGGCTCAGGCGGCGCTGGAGCGGGCCCGGCTGGCCGAGGAGACGCAGCGCTTGCGGGCTCGCTGCGAGGAGGAAGCCCGGGGCCGCGCCGAGGCGGAGCAGGCGCTGCGAGCCCGGCAGCGGGCGGCCGAGGGGGCTGCCCGGGCCCGCTCCGACCTGGAGCGGAGAGCCGAGGCGCTGCGGGAGGAGCTGGAGGCGCTGCGGAGGGCTCACGGCGAGCAGCTGGAGCAGCTCGGGGCCGAGCTCCGCGCCGCCGCTCCTCACCCCCCGGCTCCCGGCCCGGCCGCCCGGCCCGAGCTGGCGGCGGCTCTGCGGGAGCTGCGAGCCCAGTACGAGGCGCTGCCGGCCCGCAACCTGCAGGCGGCCGAGGACTGGTACCGGGCCCGCTGCGCTGGGCTCCACGAGAGGGCGGCTCGCAGCCAGGAGGCCGTCCGGGCCAGCCGCAGGGAGGTGGGCGAGTGCCGGAGGCAGCTGCAAGCCCGCGCCGTGGAGATGGAGAGCCTGCGGGGAGCCCACGAGTCCCTCGAGAGGCAGCTGCAGGAGCTGGAGGAGCGCCACAGCGCCGAGGCCGCCGGGCTGCAGGTGAGACGGGTGCCGCCCTCCTCCCCCGGCAGCGTCCTGCAGCCTTCGTCCCCCCCCACCCCTCCCCGGCAGCTGCACCAGCTCGCTGCATCCACCCCTTGTTCACCACCCCAGGGAGCAGGGAGAGCCTTGGGAGGGGGACAGGCGGGGCTGGGACACCCCTGCACGACCCCTTCCCCGCAGGTCTCACCGTAGCACAGCTCGGGGCATGGCCCCCTTCCCGCCCCATCCCTAAAATCAGCCCTGGAGTTGCCCAGGCGTTGCCCAGCGCCGTGGGTAATTCCTCGAAGCCGTCTGCTCAGGCTTGGCCCCTCGCCTTGTGGCCTGGCCCTTGGCACCAGCGCTGCAGAAATTGGAGCCCTGCAAACACGAAGGCTGAATTTGCAGCCAGCTCCCAGCATCTCTTACGCCCTTGGAAAGACGTGTGGCAGGCACCAAGCCCTCCATCTCTCTTACTCCATTAACACAATACTACCACATTTTCTTGCTACAGGGAGAACATCCATGATTTAAAATAAAATAATCACCAAGAGTGCTCTATTACATGGCTACTAAGCGATCTTTTCTAAATCAAGCCATTTCCTTCTAAATAATGAAACAACTGCCTTACGTCATACCCGAAGGCTGCTGCTGTTTCACAGCCAAGTAATGCCTTGTCATGGAGGCCAGATTTTGCCAGGCTGTCTAGGAAGCTAGGGCTGTAGATCCAAGCTGCTTGCAATCTTGATGAGTAGCTGGGATCCTCAACAAATACTGTGGAAGTAGGCAATGTTTCCTGTAGTGGATGACAGGATTACACATAATAATCTTCTTAAATAGCCTTGATGCCATGAGAAAAGAGGGATTCCAGGAATGAATCAACTGGAAAAAAAAAAAATAATGCAGCTGGATTAAACAGCACCATAATTCAGATTGATGTAGCTACAGAACATCAGCTTCCCACTACGTGACCCTCAGGATCTGCTGTGTGTGGTAATACTTGGGAGTCTGCTGAACAGTGTGCCTGAATAGGAGCTAAATAATTCCCCTGAAACTGATGGAGAAGGATAGAAGTCTATCTTAAAAGTGAAAATTCCTGTTGTATGAGCCTTTAAAATTTTTCTATTAACTGTTTAAGCAGGGACGTACCTCCTTATTGGATTCTTAGGCTATCCTAAGAGGATACGACAGAGGTGATGCAGGACACCAAGGAGGGGACAAGCAGGGATGAGGACAGGGACAGGGTGGGGATGGCGTGGCAGGACGATGCTCGGTCGCTGCAGTGGCGGAGCAGGAGGCGAGGGAAAGGGAGTCGGGGCCGGGGAGCTGATGTTCGCAGTGGCCACTGCAGGGCTTTGCAGGCAGGGCTGCACGGCACTCGCTACAAACTGCTTACTCATTGCCCATGCCCCGGCGGCTGTGAGAGGGAACCATTTGGTCTGGGAAGATCCCCCGTGGGAGCGGGTTTTACTGCTGTCAGGCCAGCAGCCTGAGGCTTAGATATTTGAGTGCATTTGGGGTAAAAAAAATAAAAATAAAATAAAAAACAGGGGCTGAGGCCCTCGGGCACCGCCCCAGCCCAGTGTCCCAGACCTGGTCACCAACTGCAGCCCTTCCCCAGGCCACCCGCTGCACCCCCAGCACCCTGTCTGGTCCCATGAACCCCAACACCTGCTTTGATGGTGTTTAAACCCACAACATCCCATCCCTCTGCAGTGCCTGCCTTGTCCCTGCCAGACTGGGCTCTCCCACTGACCTCCCATCTCACAGACCCTGCAGTAGACAGGAAAATACAGAAAACCATCAATGGTTAAAGCCCCCTCAACTGCTCACACTCACAAGCTACACCTGGTGCTCTGCCTGCTTTTCCATCCCTGTTAGTGTGAGATTTTGTGATCATAAGCACCTGGTTGGGATGTGCAGAGCGGAAAACCCATAGAAAAAAAAAAAAAAAGCACGCTTGCCTTTGCCTCCCTGCAGGACACTATCGGGCAGCTGGAGGATGACCTGCGCAACACCAAAACTGAGATGGCCCGGCACCTGAGGGAGTACCAAGACCTGCTGAACGTCAAGATGGCCCTGGATATCGAGATAGCTGCCTACAGGTAGGGCTGCTCCGGCCCCGCTCCTCCAAGCCACCGCTCCGCTAGGCAGTGGTTTTTAATAGGCACCATTACATGTCCCCATTGCAAAGTCCACCTCAGTGCAGAAGGCCGAGTCCCTCTGTGCTTCAGAGTTTTATTTTCCTGGGGTTTCTGAAGGGAGGGGATGGAGCTGGTCTCACAAGTGTTCCAAAAATTATTGGCAGAAACATATTATTTTGAACCAGCTCCACAGTGCTCAGCTCTGTACTGCACCCAGGGGACAAATACTGGGAGAAGGGGCCTTTTCCTGCCCCTCCCTGGTACTGCAGAAATACAGAGGAGGAGCACGGCTGATGGGTAGCTCACAGCTTGGTCAGAGCCAGTTTCCACCACAGGCTTGGGTGATGGTGGGAAATGTTCAGGTTTGTCATACCCTCAGGTGCGGCTGATGCTTTATGCCCGAGCCTCAGGTCCAGCGAAGCCTGGCACGTGTTGAAATCAGACCTGGGTCTGTTTCCATCCAAACCAGTTGCATCCCAGTACCATGAAGGTGTCTCTCATGAGGTGTCCCCAGCCTAACCTCTTCCCTTCTGTTGTGATTGCAGGAAGCTGCTGGAGGGAGAGGAGACCCTCTTCAGCACAGGAAGCGTGGGCCTTTCAGCACTAAACCCTTTCCCCAACCCCACTTACTCTTTCCAGCCCCAAGGCTTTCGTTCCTCCACTCCATCCTTCAAGAAAGAGGAGCAAGGCGAGGTTGTTAAAGTGACCTCCAAGATATCATCTGGTCGGGCTGGAATGCTTGACAGGACCACATCTGCTGCCAAGAAAGCAGAGAGATTAAACCTGCGTGGAGGAATCGTTGCAAATGCAAAAATGTAATGGTGGGGACCCCGTCCCTTTTGTATTTGAGGGGGAGCAGTCTCCACTCGGCCTTTTAATTGCCCCTGGGGAACCAGGCTGCACCAAAGACCTGCGCCCCATGGGGATGGGGCTCGGCAGCCCCCTATGCTCCTGGAAAGGCGAAGGCCGAGCTTGACACATTGCTCCCTCTCAAATCAGGTGCGGCCGTGCTCTGCAGGTCGCTGGGTGCATGCTGGTGGGTTTTGTGCACGGGGACTTGTGGTGGGGGGCAAGGGGATCCTGCTGCCCGAGCTGCAATTTGGGGAGGGGGTGGCAAGGGCAATGAAACTCAACTACAACTAGGGTTAAGGCTACAGACCTTCACTTACTATCCAAATCCATATATAGCTAAAGTGTTTCCTCTTCCTTAAGCTGTAGCCGTATACTTTTAATCCCAGAAGCACAGAAATAGCCATAAACACACCTCGCTTCTGGTCTAGGAGCCACTTAACATTTTAAACAATAAGGAACATTTTTTGTGTGTGTGTGTGTCCTGATGACTGTCTGTTTCTCAGTAGTGTTAGTCCAGCCACATGCGCAGGGTTTGTTGGTCAGGAGCCAGCACATCGGGCACAGCACTGGTGCTGCCGAGCCCCCGGTGCCAGCCCCCGAAAAGCCCCACGAGAGGCAGGGAGAGCTGGGCACCACAGCGGCTCTGGCGAGGCAGCGCCCGCCCCACCGCTCGCTCTGCCAAACATCGCATCCACGCCTCCGCTCCAGCCTTCCGACGTGTGCCAAATCTGATGTAGGATTTACAACCGTAGGTTTCCTTCAATGCCTTAAAATTGCCAGCGATCGCTTTTGCAAGAGCCGGAGACCGCGTGTGCTGTGTGTCGGTGCCCTGGCGAGGTTGCCATCACGAGACCTTACTGTCCTCTCGGTGGTGCCAGAATAGTTCCTGGAACCAGCAAATCATTTGCTCACACTCTTTCCTCTTCTATTGTAAGGCACAAGTTAATAATTAAAAAGAAAGAAATAGTTATGTGAACCAAACTGAGCTATTCTGTCTTTTTTCCTGCGGCTCCACGCTATGTCCTGCACCCTCCCTTCACCTGCGTCCTGTCCGTGATGATTCCCACGGACTGGGTCAGCCTGGCTTTCGCAAGGGCCTGGAGACAAGAATGAACTTTTTGGCAGGGAAAAAACCCCAGAGAGCTGGGGACAGCTGCCACACTGCTCCTGGGGCTGCAGGCAGGGCTGGCCCTGCTGGGGGCAGTGGGGCACGTTCAGGCCTCACCCCCAAGGTGCCCATGGCAGTGCCCCTGCCTTGTGGGAGGGCTCATGGCTGCCCAGTCAGGGAGCAAGGCCTCCCACAGCCGGGATTGCTCTTGTTTGCCCAGAAAATGAACTACAAGGCTGTGAGGGGCATCCCAAGATGGCTGCCGTGCCTCCTCCACATGCTCAGGGGTTAAAACTGGGCTGTGTTGTCACCCCCCAGCGAAGGTGAAGTAATCTACACCTGGGGGCACCTCCCTCCCAAGTAAACCCAGCAGGCAGCAATGGCCGTGGAGCTGGCTTATCCTCAGAAGATGCCCATGCTCTGCCCGAGGCGTGCCTTTAGTGCAGGAGTCCCTGCGTGCCCCACGAGCAGCCAGGCGGCGTGAGGTGACACGGTGCTGGCCCGTCCCCGTGAGAGCAGCGACGGGGCCATCAGCGGAGCCCCGCAGCTGGCAGCACAAGAGGGCATGCATCCCCTGTGCCGGTGGCCTGCCCCAGCACGATGTCCTATGGCCTTCCTCTCCCTGCCACCTCACCACAACCTGCCCCAGGGTCATGGTGTGACGGTCACCAGCCTCCCTGCCCTGTCTGCGGCCCGCTGCAGTGCGGCCGCTCCCCGTCACTGAGGCAAACCTGCAGAGTTTCTCCCAGAGCAGGCATCTGGGGAAGATCAGGCAGATGGGACTGTGCAGCTGACGTAATGCATTGCGAACCTCAGATACCCTCCAGCACTGCTTTGTTTCTGTCCCTTGAGTATAAACAGCCTGACGTGTCCTTTATTCGCAGCACAAGCCTTGGTCACGCTTCCTGCCTGCTCAGCTGGTTGGATGCTCCTAACGAAGCTGGGATTTTACTTCAGCAATAACGATCTGGAGGGGCTTGCATTCACACAGGAGAACAAAGGAGCTGGCAGAGGATGTGTTTTTTTGGTACAAGATGCAGCTCTTTGTCAGGGACCTCTCCAGAGATTTCCTGCATTTCCAGAGCTCTGGGAAGGCCGCGGGGTTTGGTGCTGCACCAGGCTGGACAGGGCAGTGCGTCCTCTGTTGTGGCCCCATCTTTCTTACCGGCTTAAACACCGAGGCTGCCAGAGGAAAGGAGCGAGCCACGCTTGAGCTGCTTAAAGATTTATACCTCTGCAGAGCTGCGACCTCCCAGCTAAAAGGCAGCTGCAGACACTGCACCACCAACCCGGGAAGAAGCAGGGAGCGGCCATTCCTCCATCACACTGCCTTGCCTTCAGCTTTACGGTGGGGAGAAAGCCAGCCCCCATGCAGGGGTGTGAGCTCCCACCATTTTTTTCCTGCATGGAAAAAAATGCAGGAAAAATGCATGGAAAAAAAAATCCAGCTGGCCCATGCAACCGTGCCCTGTGGCTGCCTGACTCTGCTTGTTTCATTGCCATGAGGATGAGATGGGACAGCCCATGCAGCCTGGGATGGGCCTGGGTCACATTCCTGCTGCTCCAGTAATGGAAGAGATGGTTTCCTTCATGGTCCTGGTTCCAAGAGTCCTTTGGCACCACTGGAGGTTCCTGCAGTAACTGTGCTGAGATACACAGTTCCTTAAAAGCTGGGAGTCGCTGCACACAATTTTGCTATTGACACTTGTCCGGATGCTGGAACTCATTAAGAAGTAAGCCAAAGAAAAAGCAGCCAAAGAAACACCCCCCAAACATTTGCATTCCTGCCAAAGGAAAACATCTCCATTTCCAGACGTGGGAAGAACCCTGTTATTCAGGGAGAAGGGATCAATAGGCAATGCAGGGCAAAGCCTCTTCCCGCTCCTTAGGCTGGATCCGTCCAGCTCTCTTCTTGCCAGCTCTTAGCAGAGAGACCTCTGCAGGAAGAGCTTCATCCTCGAGTGAGTGACCCATGCACAGCCCTAAAGCCAGCAGTCAAACCGATGCACCTGAGCAATTAAATGTCCACATCAGTGGGAACTGACACTTCACATTGAAGTTTATACCGAAATAGTATGAGCGCTGCAAACTCATTCATGCAACCCTTCTCATTCATGCGACTCTTTGCAGGCATATGGGAATAAGGATCGCTTGGCAAACGTAGCGTAACAAGCAGACAGGGCACTGCTTTGGGGTGGTGAGAGAATCTGACCCTCAGAGACCCAGTCCAGGTAGGATTAGGATAGAAGGGGAAGAGGTGGAAAAAAACCCTCTTGCCACAGCAGAATAGCCGGCAGCCCCAACAATCAGCATGCTGTAGTGCACTGCACTTCAGGGATGTGTTCCAACAGCAGTGGCTGTGAGAGGGGCCAGCTGTCAGTATGGGTGCTTTAATGCCTATTTATCCTGCTCTGTCCCAGGGGACTCCAGCTGAGCAAAAAGGGCTGCAGATGTAAGATCTGTGATTATGGGGATGGGAGGGAATGCACTCCTACAGCCTGTGCAGGGGTCTTCATCCCAAACCCTGCAATTCACCCAGCTAAAACAGAGAGGGCCCTGCAATTTTGCAGCAAACATTTATACCCTTGTTAAAGCAGTATTCACCACGAAGAGACTACTCCTCAGAACTGACAGCTCAGCTGTGTCCACCATAACACAAAGAAGGAGCAGTCCTCATGCTTTGGTAATAGATACTGTTACCAGTCCCGTTATAGCCACATTAATGAAGGGGACCTCAGTAGTACCCTGCTAATTACCCGCCCTTCCATACCCAGTAGTAGCATGGAGTTTTTTTTCCATTCATAGCACTCTGTGTGCTTTACAGAAGTTGCTGCGCTAGATGGACACAGCTGAGAAGTGAGGAATTCTGTTCAAGGTCATACAGTAAGTCAGGGAGAGAAATGAATAGAGAATGCTGGCATCCCAGAGCTTAGCTTACCCACTCACAAGCTTCCTCATGCAGGTTCAACCAGCACCATTTTTGGTCTGTAGGTCACGGCACACGAAGCATCTGTTATTGCCAACAGCAGGTGAAATGTTCTCCCATGTCCCAGGAGGAAGTTGTAGGTTGCAGGTTCTTGACAAGGACATTAGGCTTCTCACTCAGGGAGTTCTTACCTTTCGGTCCCAGCTGTAGACGAGAAAGGACACACCGGTCCTTTACATAACATAGCATCTTCCATCATCACCACCTACAGAAAAGCATACTGCAAGCAGCCGGCTCTGAGCACACCGTGGCATCTTGGAACGACTGGTTGCTTCCCGGCACCGTACGAGAAGGGTTCCAAAGCACCTCCCCCAGGAACACGCTATTTTCTGCCATAATTTCTGCCAAATCCCCACCACCCACTTTTCTACTGTTAATGTTTCCCTTGGAAGAAAACAGACATCTTACAATTTCATTTCAAAATAGATTATTTCATCAAGCAAAAAGAAAATATAAGCTCTTTTCCACTTTTTTTTTGATAGATCACTGTTGCTTTAACACAAATATATCATTATATTACATCAAAATCCAGTAAAAAATGGTGATACAGCTTCAGCAAGAATTTTGCAGCTGCAGGGCAACCAATCACTATCACATTTCACCTTAGATAGGATTACCATTCATCTCTCAAAAACAAAATTGGACCTGTTCAGTGATTAAATTTGCATCTATGACAACTTTCTGAAACCTCAGCAAACATAAGTATCTGTTAGCTCATTCAGCAGTGGTCTCAGAAATGACACGGGCAAAATTCAACTTACCATCACCTTGCTTCTCTTTGTGCTGAATTGGTTAGCGTTACATAAAAGGAGGTAGAAAAACAAATAGAAGCAAAAGTGATGAGAACGTGCTGTTTGCAACATTCTCTCCATCTTTCAGCAAGTATCTATCGCAGCGGAACAAGTATATTTTAAAGTACTTAAATATTTAGTCTGGCACCTGGTGCCCTCTCTATCAAGCGTGCAGCACATTAGAAGATTCACATGGACAACTTATCTTCCCTTTAAAACAAAAGATAATGCACAAAAACCTCCTGCGCCTCTGTTAATAGTTCCTCTCTCAACTGCTGGAGTGAATCCCCGCTCAGTGTCTGGATGGAGCACAGATTGCATAATGGCACACCACACTGAAGAAAAGCCAAAAAAAAAGCCTGGGGTGTAATTTTGATTTGCTAGCAATTGATATCACACGTTAACATAAATCACTGCACACAAGAGCTGGATGATTCCCTGAAAAGAAATTCAACAGAATAGCATCAGACAGCTTGAGGGATTTTTCACTGAAGCTCATCGGTTGTTTTACATTTATGGAAGTAAGTGTTAAGGGTTCTCCTGGCTTGTGTGCCTCTGTCTGGTGGTAATACAGATCAAGGCTGGGTGCAATAGCAGCATTCAGAAAATATTATTTTATACATTGCTATCACAGTGCCCCTCCATTTTAAAAACAGCTCAGCTGCACATTTCACTAGCCTCTTGAACCGTATCTTGTTACACTAAATCTAGATAAAACAAAACCCAGAACATAACCAACATGACTCATGGCTTGATGTTAGCTTGATTCTGCATTTCTGAGAACTCCTGACACTAGGGCTCATGGTCTCCTCTTGCTGGGAGTTAGTAGATCCATAAAGAGACTCAGAATTATCCTGCAGTACAAATAGTATTTAATTAGGTTCTGTCTTAGCCATGCCATTGGTAAGTAGATAACCAGAAAATGAAACCAGAGTTATTTCATTAAGTGAGGAAATGATATAGCGTCTGTGAACTAACAAGTCCAAGCACACCTTCCTCTCGCTTCCTGAGCGTGAAGCTGGCTCATCTCCCATGAGGACAGAGATGCCATCCCATAGACGGTCTGCTGTTACAGCTTTTCTATCATCAGAACCAGAAGTGACTGGAGGAAAGCCAAGGTTAAAAGGAGACCAGCAGAAATAAACAGCAGCGGGAGAGCTGAAGGAAGATTGGCACATTTTAAAGCAAGCAGGCTGATTATCTTTATGCAGGAAACTGCGCAGCCCACATTTCAGCCTTGGCAATTGCCAAAGGTCACCCCCGCTGCATGCTGATGTGCCAAGCAGAGCCCCAGGGGGTGCAGCAGGAGCTGGAGAGCAGATAAAGCATCAGCACCTTGAGGGTATGCTTTAACGTAGAAGAAAGCAGGATGTTCAGCCAGAAAGCTAAGCTAAGAATATGCTTTCTGAAGGCAACTGAGGAAGAAAAGGGAAGAAGTGAACAAATATGAAATAAAAGAGGTCACTAAGGGCTCATAATAAAACATCCTAGGTAACAAAATTGCACTGAAGCTTTAATCGACCTCTCATTAAGCCACTGAAAGAGTGAAAAAAGAAGTCTTGATCATCTACATTTTTACTAGCATTTGATTTACCCCACAGATAAAGTGCAAAGATATTTCAGAAACAGTAGCTACCAATTTAGCAGTTTACCTAGATTGATCAGTCATTAATTTTTATTTATTAAGACAGAGACTGACATTCACCTCAGAGGCAGTGGCAATGTTGTCATCTTGAAGCTATGCAGAAGTTAATTCAAATTTATGTCCTTCTACAATAATGCTATCAGCTTCTATATAGCTGTTTAGCTCAGAAAACAAGCCCTTCAGTAGGCATGAAGTTCAAGCCAGGACTAGGAGAGAATTTGCAACATAAAATGTGAATATACTGCTATTTTTTTTAAGCATAGAGCTATATATAAACAAAACCGTAAGTAGTGAAGAACCAAGAAGAGACAGTATTGTCAAGACACATACTCTGTATAAAGCCAGGATGATCAGAATGGCAGAGAAAGACCTGGTTCACAGGGGACTTCACAACCACCAGAAACATGAACAAAAATAATTTAGTGGCTTTGACAAAGAGATGTCTGCATTAAGCACAAAAAAAAGTCTTGTAACTACATAGGCCCTGTATCTGTGTTGAAAAATCAATTGGAGATTCTGTAGCCACCTTTCTGAAAGCCACCTTTCACCATTACACCTTATAACTGAAGTTTGTGATTCTAACAACCCCAGAGCACATCCAGTAGTTTCAATATTAAATTGCTACAATTTTGAGGTTAACAGAGGTAGCATGGAATGGAAATATGAGAGCTCAATTTAAAATTGGCTAAAATAAACTTTATTTTACTGT
Source organism: Anser cygnoides (assembly GCF_040182565.1). Classification (NCBI taxonomy): domain Eukaryota; kingdom Metazoa; phylum Chordata; class Aves; order Anseriformes; family Anatidae; genus Anser; species Anser cygnoides. The sequence goes on along the minus strand of NC_089879.1, from coordinate 13,480,123 downwards.
TACAATATATAATCTCTTATCAACACAAGTCACAAAGTGTTTTACAAAATAATCCCATTTTCTGCTGCATTTTAAACACTGATTTTGTACAAACTTCCAAAGTAAAATAGGAAACCGTAATTATAAATGTTTGTTAATTTTTTTAGGAGCTTCACAGGAATTACTTCAACTAAGACTTTATCTTATGGTGTCATCTTCACAGGCAAAACTGCACATTTATTGTAAAGACCTGAGGAAGGATACATGAAAGCTTTCTTTAGACAAAAGATACCAGTATTCCCAGGTTGACAGCACAGCAGTGAATATGACAGGGAGCAAATGCATTTGAGCTAACTTAGGCACCCTGAAATGCCTTACAAAGAAATCGCCACCCCCTTTACTACATTGACCATCAAGGGAGCCTGGTACCTTACAGCAGCTTTCACAGATCTCTCCCACATGTATGACTGAGAGCGCAGCAAGACCGTAACATACAAAGCTCTGATCCTTAATGCTGCACAAGAAACAGTGGAAATCTTAAACAGAACTTGAGATATCATAATTATCACAAAACCCTAGCATTTTTATGTTAATTAAAAAAAAAAAGATATCTATTGTCTTCTGGGAACCTGGTAGTAGTAACAGGCACGTACTATGTTATTTAACATCCTCAAACCTGGTCTGCACTAATACACATTAGAAAGAGTGGAAAAAGCTACTATTTTTTCACTGCTGCTAGAAAGATGTGTGCTAAGATTAAAGAACCTGTATTCCTGCTAGTCAAGTCATTTGACAGATTTTACGTGACAGCAGAACCAAGCTGACAGTAATTATTGTAAATACAGCAAGCAGGTAGAAAGAGGTGCTACGTTTTTTTTTCCATGCATAGTTTAAACAGCTTACAGCCAGCTCATCTCCATTAAGAGTAGAGATGCATGATCCACCATTTGGTATAAGTCAAGCTACCAGCAAATCTATCTCCAGTGCAAACGAAATTGTTTTTCTTGAAGAAAAACAAGTAAATTTAATGCTACTTCTAGAAAAAATGTTTGTGATACATTATTTTCTACCTATTTTGGTCTGCATTTCAAGAGTTCCCTTCTCCCTAAATCACATCTGAAGACAAATGATCACTATTCACTTTTTTCCACCAAATGACCGTCCCCTCCCCAGAACACATTATACTGCCCACTGAAGATCATCCCTGAGAGCACTGCTCTAGCTAGACACTTAGAAAGTAAGCAAAGTCCTATAGCTTAGAGGAAAAGGGCTGCTCACCCTGTGAGATCTTGTGGTTTTAGGAAGTATTTAAAGAAATGCAGCAACTCTGAGCGTTTAAAGTCCCTGAGCTGAGTGAAATTTTAAGACAGTCATTTTTAACACAAAGCATAGCATAGCAACATCCATAGCTGTACCTACAGAAGCCTTTTTTTTTTTTTTTTTTTTTTACAGTGATAAAGTCAGATGTTAAATTACAAGCATACAGCAGTTAGCAGTGGTTCCTTTTACTTGCTTCCTGTCACAGAAAATACGATGGCCTTCTTTGGTGAGAAACAGCAGTGAAGAAGCTTGATGACTTTGGATTCTTTCACCTTCTGATGTATTAGCAATCTAAGTTATGTTTAGCGGAGACACCACGAGGCCATAGTGCAGTACAAGTAAGCCATCCTAGAGAGAAGAGAGATAAACTGTGTTATCATATCACCTTCTCCATGAGGCATTTCCATCACAGCCCGATATGACACTTGTGTGGCAGAACTGCAGCTTCAACCTCCCTCATTTCAGAGCATTCCCCTTCCATAAGAGGAATGCAATTTTTTAAGTATTATAATGGAATTGTCTCATTTTCATATAATAGGCTCCCTTTACAACTTATATTGCTTTCCACATGATACTACAAGGCAGAATAAATCACTTAAATAGCTCTAGAACGAGCTGCCAAAATCTGGCCATTAACTCAGGACACCAAAAGTCAAAAAGACACAGAAAGAGAATGCAGGAAGACAGAGAGGAAACACATAGTTGCCTGAGCATGGAACTCAGATTCCAACTTCTAATGTTAATTTTATTAAATTCACTGGTGGCTCTACCTTACTTTTTGCAGCTCTACTACCTTTAACAACTGCGATAACTAAAATAGAAAGACAGCATAACAGATCATATGGAAAGTAAAACTTTATTTTTAAATAGGAAAGCACTGTTTACATCTCTACAAGCTAGCCAGAGTCTTGAGTATGTCAGTAACACATTTAATATAATTCTGTCAGTTTTTTCCTTATGCAGAAATAGTTAGAGAAACTTATGGTGCCAGCTTACCATTTCTTCCTAATTCTAGATGCACAACTAAACACTTCTTAAATCCCCATGCTTCTACTGAAGTTAACAAAAGAACCTTTCACCTGTGAGATGGGATACTTCCTGACTCATTAATGTCTTACTTATGTCACTTAATTCACACGCACAGCTGGTGAAAGGTCTAGCAGTTAGTCTGCTTCCACCTCTGAAACCTGTTCCTGCTACTGATCCCCTGGGAATCTGACTTGTCACGTTAGACCTATTTATATGGACAGGCTTTAATAAATGTTTTCTTTTGAAGAGAGAAATGCATTAATCACAGCTGACGTGTTAGAATTTCTACCGTATTTTGTTGTTGATGTTTTTATCCGTTAACATTAGGACCTGAGATATGTTCCACAGAAGGTACAGTTCTGTGTGAAGGGGCGCATTTAAAAAAAACAAAACCCACGAACTTTATAGTGACTTGCTCAGTCACTTTCAAATCCACAAACTTTGCATCTGCAAGTCAAATCCAACGGAAATAAAATCCAAGCACTTTGTTTCTGATCTCCAATCTTGATCATATGACTGATATCATTGTGTCCAATGATTCAAAGGGATTAAAATGCAGGCACTGAGAAAAGTGGGTCAAAGTATTCTTTTGTATGAACTGTCAAGAACGACATTTACTCCATGCCTGACAAAGTGGGGTGACTGCATTGCAAGGTGGAGATAAGAGAGCTTGTCTTCACTTCTTGTTAGGTGGAACAAGTCCTTCGAAGTTCCTTACCAACCTCTTGGCACACAGTATGTTGCTATACCTTCACAAAGCCATATTTATACTCATTGTGCCTGCTGGCTACTTCCATAGAAAAAAATAAAGCACATTCAAAATTCCTTTAAGACAACTGTGATCAAAACAATTTTCCTCTATGAAAAAGTTGCTTAAAGAGAAGAAATATTTGCAAGAAAAAATGCTACAATGTATTCTTTGATTAATGAGTTTTCAAATGGACCTATTTGGCAATAGGACATTTACAGAAGTTAGCTATTTACACAGGAAATATCCTTCTTAAACCAAAGGCCAAGCCAAATGCAACTACTTCTGTACAAAGAGAAGCTGAGACTTAATCCAGTACTGGTGTTGCATACTCTGTAATTGGTCTCTTTTCAGATATTATACGTTTTTATGTCTGTTCAGCTGCTTTCTCTAGATACTATTCTGAAAAGGAAATCTAAAAAGAAAATGAGATCTCACTGCTTATTATAGATCTCAAATCAGAATAATTCATATGTGCCCAAAGAAAAGCAAAATGAAGTACAAACCCTTCTGACAGCAACCCCCCACCCCCAGGGTTTTGCCACAAGCTTGTAGACCTGGCCTAAAATGGAAAATATCCTGCCCGTTAAAGCCTTATATAAACTTTAAAGTGGAGCTGAATGACAGAAATATCATAGCATATGCACTTCTTGATGTTTTAAGAGCAGCAGTGACAAGAAGCGCCCCACTTTCCAAATTCAATATCCCCACAGCAAAGAGTAAAACACTTCCATACCAGATGCGCGCTAGAGGGTCACACTGATTAAATCAGATCACTGCTCTTACTGCCTAGCTCAGGAGACACTAAAAAAATACAATGAGATTGGGTTACAAAAAGGTGAGAGTTACAAAGAGAGCAGTATAATCTGCAAGACCTCTGTGCCAAGGGCCAGGGACATAAAAGAAACTTCTCTCTTTAGCTTTTCCCATGTGTGAGCTCATTATATCCATCAGTGATGCAGAGCTTTGAGAAGGACAATTTCAGACAGGAGAAAATAACCAGCAGCTTGGCTCATGTTGCATTTGTGCAGCAGAGGGGACGAAGGTAATGCAGGGAAGAAATTATATGCCTATGTAATTAACAACAAGCTTCCTTCCTCAGCTACTTGATCAAACTCTTAATCAAGGCAGATCTCAATGCTTGGTAGCAAAATTGAGCCTTTCAAAAACTTCTGTCAGTCTTTGCAGGAAATTTACTCCTTGCAGTAAACTTCAGAAGTTTTAGTTTTAAAAATTAAGCAGTTACTTCTTTTCATATTAATTCTCTGCAGTAACATTTGTATTTTTCTTCCCTAAATAGAGTTAAAAATCACATTTCAAGCTAATTAGAGAGGTTCAACCAACAATCCCATTTCATAAACCTTAAATTGTCTTTAAATCTACGAGGCTGTAACAAATCTGTAAAACTGTACTTGCTGCACATAAGTGCAGTTAACACGATTAAAAACAGGTGTGTGAAGTAAAAAGATTTTTTTTTAAAGCCTTCTATCAAGTACTCAAAAATTAACATTAGTCATTTACATTCAACCACTAATAGTTACCTATTTACTCCAATTACAGCAACATAAATAAGTTACTATGGGGTCTGTATTAGGAATACTTATTCTACCATCAGATTGTAGTCCCGAAGCTGGGAAAAAATAAGAAAACCCTGAAGAAGGTTGAACATTTAATCTTCCAACACTCGTTGGAAAGGCACGTAGTAATTCTGAACAGCTAAATCCCACTATCTTGCAGCTATATTATACTAGGCCAGATTGGTTAGGGCTTTGAGCAAACTGGTCTAGTTATCCCTGCCCATTGCAGGGGTGGTGGAATTAAATGACCTACAAGGTCTCTTCCAAACAAACCATTCTATGATTCTATGTTAATTTAATCATGCTCTGAGACAGCATTACACACAGATGCTCAGTATGGAAAAAAGACAAACCCAAAAATCGAAACACAAAACAACTGTGAGCATTTTAATAACTATTTAGGAGGAGTTAAACCCCCTAAAACATTACAGTGATCATGGCCCAGAAAAATAAATCACAACGTCTGTTATGCTGCACTGAATTCTGAGAAACTTTTCCAATGTAAATACTGCCAAAGGCATAAATTTGAACACGCATTCTTTGACAAAGTGAAAATTATCTGCCTTTCTGAACCAACTTTTCCTCAGCAATGAGAGTAACTGCTGACATGAATGAACTTGCAAGTGGAAAAAAAGCAACTCAAAACAGGTAATTTTCTCCTCTAACAGTGACTGTACTCAAAAACCAAACCAAAACAAAGAACATTTTGCATAAGCTGAAAACATTTTCTAAGTGACATCTTCAGATAAGTTAGTGTTACCTAATAGTTTAAATAATATTCTAATTTAAACCAGAAAACTTAGCACAAAGCCCCAGCCGCCATACATACCTGTACAGCACTCTCTCCTATGACTTGCCGGATTTCCCTCAGCGTCTGGTAGTGTTCTAGTAGGTGATCACCACATATTATGTCGACCTGTGAAAGACCACAAAAACAGTCAAATTCAACCTACCCTTAAACTAGCAAAAAAATACAATTAAGCCCTTTACATTTGATATTTCATAAAGTAAATCCAATATTGTTTGAAAGAGTTGAATTCTAGCGTGTTTGACGCCACAGGCATCTTGACCTTTGCTGTTCAAACGCGTTTAGCATGCACAGCCCTAATGCTCTCCCCAAATTAGGGCTCACTTCTGGATCAGAGAAGACAGTTTGGTTCGCTCCCAGTTGGGCATGTCCACTAAAAAACTGTTTAGGAATAGCTGTGATGGATTCAATGGGAATTTAGATCACATATTAAAATGATCCCACAAACATCCTGAGTCATTCATCAGCTGCAAAATAAGGGCAAGTTGTCAGTGCTACTAGCAAGAAATGAGCCAGCGCTTCCTTCACTCTTACTGTGAGTGAGAAAATGTATGAGTAAGTCTGCTTAACAAGACTGCTTGGAAGAAGGGTCTGAATAAAAAAGAATAAGCTCACTGTATGCCTCTGTCAGCAAATACTTTTCACACAATCCTCCTTCAAAATGCAATCAATACTTCCGCGATGCAAGTGAAGGGCATATTCTGCAATTCTAACGTCCTCTACTGCAGCTAAACCATGTCAGTGATGTCTGCAATTCTGGAGGTGGCACTTTTGTTAAGTAACTGCCCGCAAAGACTGTTACTTTGGGAAAAAATAGATTCAGACTGAGGTATTCTGAATGCCTCGACTATTACGAAAAATAAGCTTCTTTATTAGAGCAGCTAACACAGCACTGTTTCTCTCACAACTGCAGCTTGGTTATATCCTCCTTATTAGCAATTCCTAGACATGGAAACCAGAGGGCCGTCACCTGAATTACAATGACCAAACCTCAAAATCAAGAGCGCTGACAACATGCTGCTCCACAGCTTTCAGCAGCGAGCAAGATTACGCTTTGCCACTGCACTAGTCAGGAAGCAGACTGCAGTATCATACATGTACTCTTACATGGTTTCTCTTATATAGTCTTCCACAATAGGATGTACTTTGTGCTTCAGTGCAATTTGTCTGTATTTATGCTCTTCTGCATTCTGACCCACTATCTCTCTCCTGTTCTTCATGAAAAGATTTAGGTCTGCTCACGCTGGCAGGCTATTATTCTCAGAAACCGGAACACAAGAATTCTAATCCTTAGAGACTCGGAACAGGTTTATTTACTTCATCTATATAGTGTGGGAATAATGCAGAATACTCCATTCGTGCTAGACTTAATCTTAAATAATAATTCCAAAATGTGCAGAAGATGTAAATTGTGTAATATTACTTCTCCTTTTAGATTCTAGGAGGAAGCAGCAAGAAAAAGCCTGGATATAACATTAAAAATTTATTAGATATTGATCCACATACATACACATGAATATATATTTAACATCAACATTTGGCCTTTTTAAGAAACATATCTTTTTGTTTTTGAAAGCTGGTTATAGTTATTTCTCCTGTTTCCCTTGCATTCTAGCCTCTAGATTTATTACTCTAGAAGGACAGACATATCTGCTTTGCTTTCCAGTGATGAGTTCAATTACTTCTGTTTCATAAGGCTACTTACACGATTTTTGTACCATAAAGTACTGAAAACTCAATTTTGTTTTCACTGGTACATAATATGCATACAGACACACTTTATATTTTCTATAAAAATAGAAAAAATAACCTATTTACCCAATATATGATATAAACAGACATAGGGGCAACTGCTGATGAGTTTTCCAAACAGAATGAGAATTCTTGTTTCAAAATATCTCACTGTTCATCCTCCAGCTGTTCCACTTTCAAATAGCAGTCATTAAACATCAGTGTCTTCTAATATATTTAGAATTTTTTCTCATTCACCTCCTTATAGTGCTCAGAATGCCAAATGTCTAATCATCAAATTCTAGCACCGAAAGCAGAATTTCTGCTAGCTAATTGTTATGCTAGAATTCATTCTGCTAGGACAAAAAAAAAAAAAAATATACAATGAAAAAAATCCTAGTTCAGCATGGAAAGCAGTTGCAAAATGTATGTCTCGGAGCAATCCTTGTGCCTTAAAAAAAAATAATATATTCTGTTATGAAGGATGCACCAGCAATAGAAGTGGTATAGATCTACTACAGTCTTGACTAGCTGGGAAAATCAAAGCCAACTAGTAGTACTGACTCCTAGTGAGACAGCGGGAAGTATAAATTCACCTTTTGTTGAAAGGAAAATTGAAGGTGTATCTCCTTAATAACTCGGTCACAGCTTTTAAAATTCTTATTAAAATAAAGTAGCCTTTCCATTATGGCAATTATTTTCATTAAGTGACATGTTTACTGCACTCAATAGCTATTTATGTAACAAACATGATAACAGGCAACTGTAAGTTAATGCTTACCAAGTAAGCTGAAGTTAAAATGGAAAGCTGTCATATACAGGACATTCCTCATAAGATTAATCCCAAGGGGAAATCTGGCCTAGAAAGCATTAGATCTCAAATCAATAGTTTCTATGCCAACCCATATTATCCAGGGAAGGACAAAGAAAAAATTTTGGAGGTCAGCATGAGTATCTGGGCTAGTTATTCAAATGCTGGCAAGGCTTTTCGTTTCCCTTAGCTGTGATTTTCTTTTCAAAAGGTACCAGAAACCATCTGTTTCAGCGCCTAAAAATTACCCAAAAAATACATTTTTGGAAAGGAAGTCTATGAAATTATCAGCTAAGACCCAGTAACCTTTACCCACTAACAGTGGATTAGAAAGTGGTGAAGTCCAAGCAGAAAGTAACTAACGGGGAAAATAATTTTCAAGTTACCTCTATTAGATGATCTCAAGATCACAAAATCTGAAAGACACCCAAAACACAGGTCTAGCTTGATTTTGAAAGATTGGTTTTCAATTTCATCTTCTGAAATCTTACGTGGCACTTCAGAAACTCTATGCAAATAATAATGAGAACTTAAACGTGTTGCAAATTAGGTGGGAGAGCTGTTCCTTGAGGATCACAACACTTCAACAGAATACTTACTCAAAAAACCCTATGTTACTTCTACACTCTTATGAGCAACAGAAACATAGGCATTACATTGATCACAGCAAACTAATACATGCCATTACAAGTGGCATACCTGACAAGCAGGGTCCAGATCCATTTTTCTTCTGAGGAACTTCTCCACATGTCCAATTGTTGCCTCCCCTGAAACACGCACAAACTTCTTTTCCAAAGGCTGTAAAGAACAAATTCAAGATCTTAAGACCCTGTACATATTCAGCCACCATCCCTGGCAAACTCCAAACCTGACTGAAGGCCCATTAACAGCTGAAGACAGCTTAAGTTTTGGACCTTTCTTTGATATACTTCCAGATTAGCTCATACAGATGAGACTAAATGTGTATTAACAGATTCCATGTTCAAGCTTCCTGCTGTTTTAAACAAAAAATAACCACCTATTGACTTCAGTCCTATTTTACTATTGAAGTAGTGGAGAATAAGATTTCCTTTAAATTCAGCACAAGAACTGGTATCACGCAGCATTTTAAGAACTCTGCTCCCCTTCAGTCCCAGAAAGCAATTACTCAGAAGAGTAAGAGACTTCCAAAAATTTGCTTCTTTTCCACAAATCAGGCTTGTGCATCAAACATGAATTCACATAGGTAAACCGTATCATTTTGTAACCAAAGGACCTTAAGTTCCTTGGCATGCTAGAAGTATTATGACTCAGGCTGGGATCGACTTAACAGTCCATGACATTCTAGAATCAATTAAAATAAACTACTACGCAGAACACAAGGGCAAGACTGGTCTGAAACCTTTTTGCATAATTTCTAAATACTTTCATAGCAAGGACTGCAACAAGATGATATTTATTATGTTGACCTCCACAATTTTAATGGGTTTCTTCTCTGTGGATAAAATTTTAAAACAGCTGACTGGCGATACAGGCAGCAAAGCAAATAGGCACAAAGGCAAAGCAGATGACTGCATTCAGAGTGATAAATGGATTCCCTTTTGTGTCAATTAATTGGATTTTTATGTTAACTCCTGAACAGCTGTGATTTACTATCCAGGTTCATCATATTCTTTCCATTTGAAAAAAGGGTGGAGGGGGAGGGGGTCAAAGACTGCCCTTGAATTCAATCACAAATTAAGATACATATCTGTGATAACTGTGTTTTTGGAACAATAGTTTGATTTATTCACATATAAGAGCTAGAAATGCCAGTAAGACCTGATCTAGGCTGATGCAAACTTGATTATGCTGGGTTTATGCTTGCTGCATATATAAATGATGGTTTATGGCCAAAAGCCTTGCCTTTTAACCTGTTCTCTCCTTCCACCCCCGGAAAAAATATAAAGAAAGACAAAAAGGAAACCCTTCATATATGAAGTTCAATACATAGTTCAGAAAGATACGGTAGATAAGAAAGAATAATGGTAAAAAAGGATCAGGGTATGTTTTGTGAGAAATGCATAAGAGGGATTTGGAAGGCTGATGAGTAAACCTCTTGATCATAAAACAGAAAAAAAAGGCATGAAAATGCAGACAAAAGGCAGGGAAGAAATACAGTGAAGCAGGAAGTTAATATGCAACAAAGAAATCGAAAATGCAGTAGAATAAATATCAGTTAAGAGATGTAGTATTTCTTAAAAATCATACAGGAATCTAAATATGCACAAATACAGAATGGCACTTTAGTCTATGGATGGTAGGATTATAAGCAGTACAGAACTATTCACTGTGAGTAAAGGTGGGCAGCCCTTCACCTTCTACATCTTCAGAACACTAGAGTTAAAGCGAGTGGAGGTACACTACGGCTTAAAAGGGAAAGACACACAAAATCACTTTTCTGGGTCACAAACACTCCTTAATGATGTTAGAGCAAGTATTTTTTTTTAAAAGGAAAAACTATTCCTGTTGGGATGGCATGCACCTAGAAGAGTATCAGATAAAATAAGTGTCTGACACAACCATTAATATCAGAAAACGTAAGTTAATAAAATGGTTGAACTGCCCTACAGTTATTCTTGTTGGGTTCAAAATGAACAGGACGAAAAACAAACCAGAAAGAAGGGCAAATAAGATCCAGGAAGGATAGCAGGTGATAGAGAGGTAAGAAGAATATAAAAACAAACAATAGTGTGACAGGTAATGAGTAAAAAAGAGTAACAAAATGCTGTGTAGGTGCAGGGGTATAACAGGTGAAGAAAATTATCCATGCACATTTTCAGGAACATTGCTCCCCTTCTATAGATTAACTTCTATTTATGAAGCTGAACTTATATTTCAACTCTGTGAATATTAAATGTTACTTCTTTATTTGAGAGTTTGAAATTGCTTGCTAAGCTCTGATAATAACAAATGTGGTTAGTATTAAAAAGAGCAGGAGTAACTGCAGTCATACCTAGTATTTCAGATTTGTGCCTGAAAATATACTTATTTAAAGATCAACTCAGCTGAAAACAAAGGAAATTGGTTAAAAAAATGGAACTAGGACAATCCATACTTCCATTAGTAACACACTTTTTGATCAAATTCTTCAACAGTAAAATTGGAGTTTTGTTGCTAACAATACCAGTAAAATGCTCTTATATTCTGTGCCATTCTATCTCTTGATTCCTACATACAATGAAATACAATGAAAGATAAAATGCAACATACACTGTATAATTTATAATTATAACTCCTTCTTGCTCCTAAATAGAATCTTTTTCTAAATGTTTAGCCAAAATAGTGGAATGACATACTCTGCACATCTCTAATTACAGCCTATGAAATAATTATCGCAGTACACAATGTGCAGTTAATCTACAGTTTTTTTTTTTTTAAACACCAATTCAGCTCAGTCTATACTGGAAGAAGAGACATTCTTTAGCGAGGATTGGGAAAGCTATTTGTTGTTTAGTAGAATGACCACCATTCAGACAACTAATTTTGTTAGTGAAGGAACATAGAAAAGAATAAATTTGCTGCAGACTAAGGAAGTGCTTTGTACTGTCCAGAAAACTTGCATCATTTTTCTTGTTTTAATTTCAATCATATATCAAAATAGACTGTTTTTGTGCTTTGGGTGATGCTTCCTCTGAATAACCTAGGTGAGCTCTCCACTGCCATTAGGCAATCTTCTTCAAAAACAGGTTTTTAAGAGAATGACTACACCGTTGTTTAAGATTCTGAGAAAAGATATACTAATGCACCTTTTAGAAGGAGTTGCAAGAATAACAACCTAGAATCAGCCAGGGGAAGTTTCATCAACATAATTCCCATTCTCCCAACAGAATTTTAGTTTCCTAGCCTTGGAAGCATTCTCCTACTCTGCAATGCTACACATCGATAGGCGTGACCATACATTCTAATGCAGGATTATTCATTTATGCTACGCTGGTGAAAGTTCAGGCTGCATTCAATGTAAGAAAAACAAAGAAACTAAATTAGGTACATTCAGGTTACACATATTTCTGAAGTAAACCATAAGAGAAAGATTCAAATCACATCTGCACCTTAAAATTCCCTGTGCCTTCGTTAGCTCTGAAAAACAAGAGAAGAGTAAACACAATCAATATTGCTAAGGTTAACAGTTAGGAACACCCTCAAGCTCTTTTCCTTACAATAATGACTTGCTGATTTAATAGTCTGACACACCAGGCTTATTTTTGAATCAGACTCTTCCTTTCATTAAATTCTAATATATAAAACAATATTACACTGAAGTTATATATCTTTCCCACCAAGCCTTTATTTGGTTCCCCATTTCTTTTTTGTGAATTCAGCTATTTATGACTTTAAAGTTTGTCTACATGAAATAGAAAATAAATCAACACATCCTAAAGCCATATTTTACACACAATAACATTAGTTTTCATGGGAACAGGCTGTAATATTAATGCTGTTTAAACATCCACACTTCATTATCCTTGATGTTTGGAACTTTAACAGACAGTACCTAAAAGCTGCTGACAGAACATGCCCAACCACTAACGAGGCTTTCTGGGCCAGTGGTTGGCCTTCCAGACTATTTATAATCACAGGATTAACGGTATTACTATCTAGGAACTCAGAAAAGCAGCAGGTGCCTCTCTGGAAGGTAAAACACGCAGAGGGTAGCAAATGACCAAATTCCTACCTGCCTTCAATAGAAGTTCATTGATTTACACAGCCTGAGCACGTGACTCAGTTATCTAGGCTCCACATCTCCATCCTGTAGGGCAGCATATCAATTTCTCAATGAATTAAGCACAGCTCATGACATTCCCTTACTCTTGTATTATTTTAGCAAGTACATATGTATAGCAAGGTTAAATTGCAGTATTTCGCTGCATTGGAAAAGGCAAAAATCAAATAGCACTATAGATTAACTATATTTCTACTGACCATTTGCTTGCATAGCAAGCATTTGTAATGCTTGTGCAGATCACATGTTAGCATGGCACTTCAAATTACTGTAATTAGATAACTCCACCTCTAAATACGTACAAACCATTGGACAGACTTAAAAACTATCACCAACTTCTGCCACTGAAGTGAAATTTAAAATTACTAAGAAGCGAACATACAAGCTTTTCCACTCCTGCTGTCATTTTCTTTGATATAGTTCCCCTGCCACAGGAGACTATTTACTATACTCTAAAGACATAACATAGACGATCTAAAGCTTTCAAAGTAAAAATTCCTGCTGGATTGCCCAATCTATTCTGAGTTTTCTTTATACAAAGAGCTTTCTTAACATCTCATTGCCAAGATAAACTGTTTGATTTTGACCTTTGAAGAAAACAGATTAACCCTTAAACATAAGGTATAAGATAAGATCAAAGGCTAAAAAATGTTTCAAAAATAAATTGCCACAGATGTTAAGCCATCATCCTTTTTTGTTCCAATCCTTCTGTGCTTCCTTCCATACAAATAACGAAAACACAGTGGACAGTTTCACATGCTATAGATGTTATTTGCACATTCATGCTTGCTTTGCTGCTAGCACTAGAATGGAAGCTTGAAATAAAACTACCAAAAAAACCAAATACAACACGGATTCAAAAGTCATCTTGTTCCACACACAGGCACGTACATGTTTAACTAGTTTTGAGATCTGAAGTGTCTGACTACTTCTCTTGCTCTGAAAAAAAAAAAAAAAAAAAACAAAAGAAAAATGTACCTGCTGAGAATCATTGGGGGCCACAGGGGGAGTAACCGGTAGCCTTTCACAGCAGAGATCTAAATCGAAGTACTTTTGCCACAATGAATTCAAACTGTATCTAATCCTGCAGTCAAGATAATCTAAGGAAGCTTTCTATAGAGCGATCAAGAAACAGTGTTCCAACCTGAAAGGGACATACTTGGAATAAAATTTAATTTCAGTTATTAAAGTCATTTTTACATTGTAACCGGCAAGGAATCACTCAGACATGGGAGTGTTGGTGTAAGCATGCTCCTTCTGCCACCTGGCGGGCCAGCCCTGCAGTACCTGTCACAGGTCTCAGAATGAGCATCCCTCCTACTCATGTCTAGATGCTAACCTGAGATACAGTCACAGCTGAGGCAATAAAATAACCACATGTATATTCCTAGCCCAACACAAACGTAGGGTAAATGGCATTAGATTTAGTATTTTCTACTGAAATTTCAGTCAAAGCGTTTTAATTTATGTCTGTATGCATCCATCTAATCACATTTTAACCAACAAGGTAACAAATCATGCCTGAGCACTAGGACCACTGGGACCCTGCATTAATTATATCATGAGGCTTATACAACATTCATTAAAGAAGAAAAGCCGTTATAAATACGATTAAAAACTATCTTTTAATGCTCGCTAGACAATACACATTGAATAGCTGTGTCTTTGCTTTCCTCTCCTTGTTCAATATGTGATTTTGTTTTACTTACAACAATCCTACTGGTTATGTGAAAGCATTAATTTCCTCCTAGTCTCACTTATGCCAACATCTGAATGTATTCCCACACTATCCTACACAGCAGAATAGCAATATAATACCTTGTTTAAAAAGAGGAACCTGAGACAGACTGTGTCGAAAAGTAACCAAGGATGGCACGTGCTCAGTTTGAGACAACTAAAACTGGGTATGACTGTAGAACACTTCATACTACTGTTTTAGTCACGACTCCCACTGCTTCAAGCTGTATTTGTGAGCAGGAGGCACCCCTGCAAGTCACGCATATAGGAAACTAACACAGAAGTCAATTATGTGGAGTCACAAGCGTTTTTCATGGCACAGGCAGGAATTCTTCCCTAGATGTTTAGCTGTAAGCCCTGCTTTCTACAATCTCCCGTCTCATCCATTTAAAGAAGTAAGAAAGCCACATGATGGTTAACCACACTTAAAACAAATAAGCCACCCCACCTACATGATAAAAATCTATCCATACAAGAATTTTTTTACGCTCTGAATAAAGCCAGGCAGCAGAAACATTGGATGTAAGATGCAAAAAAGCTAGGACATGAAGTCAAACCAAGTTGATACGCTTTGCTCATAGTTTTCCAGTTTGTGAGGCCTTCGTTTTCCATCATTTGTGTAAATTAGTTTGCAATAATTATGTATCAAACTCTCTGAACATGTTGTGCAGACAGGCCAAAAGCAGAGGCAATCTGCATAGAGGGGTATGCGCTGCACAAGAGTCAAGCCACTTCCCCCCTGCACAGTTAAAGCTTTTAATCCACATTACTTCTCAATCACTGCCATGTAAATCTGCATATGGGCAAAGCAATACAATTTCTGCTTCCTGTGTTCCTGAAAACAGCTCAAACGTCTGGGCTGGAATTTCTACGCCCCACCCCTCAAGCTATAGCTAAAAGGTGATGCCCAATACAAAAGCTTCAGTGTAAGTCATTAAAGCCTTGGAAACTATCAGGCTAACTTAATAATAGACAGCACTGTTAGTCTCATTTATATCATTTAGGGAATTAGCACTCTTGCTGCTCGGGTTTCCTAGCTTGTTTTGGTCAGATAAATTTACAATAAAACTTGCTTCTTATGAATTATCAAACCACCAATTGCATTTGACAGATTCCTTGTAGGTCTCAAGTTCCTAGCACCTTGTCAGAGAAGTTCCTTAGCCCTAAACGTTGGAAGATAGTAAGTACATCAAGAACGTATTTCTACTGAAGTAGCATGATGTCTACGTGCATACTGTTTACAAGTACTGAAGTGGTAAAAACCTGACTGCATTAAGTGATCTATATTGCTCAGCAAAGCAGAAAAAAAGACTCTCCTAGGCACAGAGCATCAGGCAGACACTATATTTCGTAACTAGGAGTAGAGTATTTTAGTCACTTGTGCCTTGTTGCTGTACCTTGAAGGAACTGTACTGTAGTGCCCAAAACATTAATACTATGCCAATTTCAGAGATGTTTCTTTGCTTCCTTTTTCCCTAGTTCAGGAGGGCTAC
Organism: Anser cygnoides; assembly: GCF_040182565.1. Taxonomy (NCBI): domain Eukaryota; kingdom Metazoa; phylum Chordata; class Aves; order Anseriformes; family Anatidae; genus Anser; species Anser cygnoides. The sequence goes on along the minus strand of NC_089879.1, from coordinate 13,464,149 downwards.
AACCCTTTCTGGTGAGGTGTCATTAGAATACGTGATTTTTCTGGCTAATAAAAGCATGTCATCATGTACAGTTGTAGCCCCCTAGTTCCATGAGCAAGTCCTAGTATAGTCATCATTAACGGTACTGCCACCTACAGGGATTTAGGAAGCACAAGAGAGGTATTTTGTTATTCAGTTTACTGAGACTATACTATTTTGTTGAAAATAAAAGGAATTCTCATAAATTTTAAAGCTCTACACCTTTTAGAAATCTATTTTCATAGGAAGATACTTTAAATATTTAACCTTATCTGCCTCATCTAAGGTATTTGTAGTTGGCTGTCACTATTGCACAGTAAGCCAAAACCAGCCCCCCACCTGCTACTCAAGATGGAAGAAGTACGCACTCAAAGAAAACTAAGAGCCCTCACATCAGCCACTTGTTTTTCCATTTGCCCCCAACTCACCCGATGAATTCCAGAAGTATTGAGATGTCAAGTTCTGGTGGGATCCGGAACACAGAGCCCAGAACTTTTCGAGGTCTTCCTCTGCTCGCTGGAACTGGCTGTGGGACAGCTAAAATATTCAAATAGCCAAAATGCAAACACAACTTGAAATAAAAACAGCATAAGACACTAATGTGTGCCAACCAAAACTGATGAGCTCACGGGAAGAAAGTGCCCATGAAATTCATCCTAATTTTTTTTTTTCCAAATCAGCTGTTTATACTTTTCATCCTGGCTATTTGAACCAGCATTGTATTAGCTTTCAGCTCAGCATCTCTCCAAACACAGGTTTATTTGACAGTAAGACAAAAATAACTAAGATAATCCCTCGTCTGTCTATGGATGTTCAAGTTCTTATTTTTACACCTTCTTCACTTCTAATGTTTATTAAGGGCTAGAAAATACTATCTGCACATACTTTATATATATTTTCCTGGGTGGAGGTGAAATATAATCTGTAAAAATACCCAACCACAATCTGGGCTTAAGTGTTGCTCATTTCATCTTCTATTTGTGTAATTTGAGAACTATGAAAACCAGAAATCTCATACTTTCATTACCACCTATTTTCTTTAGTTGTGAGCTAATATTTCAAGGAAAGCTAAGATAACTGGGATAGTAAATATTTCCTTAACAGCGTCCTCTAAATGATTAAAACTCACCTGGTTTGGGCACTTCTAATCCTCTTTCTTTATAGAAGTCATGCATTTGCTTTTTTTCTCCTGAGAAAAGAAACCAAAACAATACAGAAAAGATTAGAATGTTATTTCAGATGCTGAGAACATTCATACAGTTTCCATTCATCAGAGCTGAAATGCTTTTCAAGTGCCTACAGACCTCCATTATCACTAGTATTCCATACAAAGTTGGGCCACTTAAAATACCTGGACTCAGATTTTGTTAGTAAAAACTGAAAAAAAAAATGGAGAAGTGGGACAAAAACCATACCGAAATAACTGCACAAAGAAGTATCCTACTGGCTGTCATTACTCTTCCTTTCATATCATCTATAGCCCATGTATATAGTCCACTAGACATGTATGTTTCACTCAGTCCACCCTAGCGTAATGGACATGTGACAGTGAACGCGCCTAATAAATCAGTAAAAAAACATAGAAGTGGGGAGAAAAAAAAAGCATTTGAGAGAATCAGTCAGTCCCAGTCCCAGCAACTTTTTTTTTTTCCCAACTGAGACAAATGAGCTATTGATTAGATGGAATGCCATTTTCTTTAAATAAAAATACAAGGCATGACTACAAAATATTATCTGGATGTGTATTTGTATACAATAATGCCTGCGTTGCATTAGAGAGCAAAACAAAACAACTTCAGCACAGTGACTGCTTGGTCCATCATCAGAATGGATGCTTTTTTCCATTTCGGTGTTTTTCAGGGAAAAACACAAAAAATAGAGTTGTCATTTTAAAAATAAACTGTGTATTAGCATGCAGACAACTACACCTGGAATAGCAATTTAATAACAAAGTTAACTGCAGCATCACTGCTCTTTCATTGTAGTAATTAAAAATAAAACTTCCCGATCACTGTTGCATATTATGTTTCATTCTACACATATTCACCTGTCCAGGGTACATATGGCTATGCATAACAGTAGTTTATGGCCAGAAAGATGCCAGTTTGCACAGATAATTCATTAAGATTTATAACCAAATGTTATGGAATTATTTTAAGGAGCTAAGAGTTAAAAATGAGACTTCAAATAACCGTCCTTTCTGCTCATGCTTTGAAACTCTAGATGGCAATAAAGAAATGGACTTACTTTCCTCTAAATTGACAACTAATTTATAGACTATGTCTTGTAGCTGCCGGTCCAGCCTATCAAAGAGAATAAAAACAAAAGTGTATTTAATGTAAAACATTCTGCATTATCCCAAATTGGGAGAAAACCACCAAACATACTGTTGAAATATTACATACATAAAAGTGACAGAGCAGCAACTCTACCTGCCTTAATTCATGTCTTCACAACAGAGCTCCAATAGAAGCCATAAAGTTAAAAAAACAAAAAAACAAACAAACAAAAAAACCATCACCCTTCAAGAATTGCTTAAGAAACCAAAACTCCATTTTTATAGTTAAAAACTAAACCATGCCAACAAAAGCTTGGTCTAAAAGACAATCAAAGCAAATAGCTAAGATCTCATATCATCTGTAATGCTGTGCAAATGCATAAAAACACCCAGGGTGGAAGGGTAAACATTCCCTAGAAAGGGAAAAGAATTTCAGAAAACAAGAAACTGAATAATTTTACTTTTGCTATTAAGCTTATACAAAACAAAGAACACTCTCTCTCTTGTAACGGTTCCTTCATTTGAAATAGGAAAGCACTATACAGGCACGGAAAATGAAACATTTAAAAGCAAAACAGCAAAACTCAACTGAAGTTACACCTACAAAAGTGGCACAAACTTATTACCTGATATTATAAAGGGGCTGTGTCTGATGTACAACTATATTGCATTTTGGACATCTGTTGCTATAGTAGAAGTGTCTCACTATGCAGCTTTTACAAACTGTAAAGAAAAGAAGTCCATTAAGACACATGTCCATTATACAACAGCATCTGTTTAAGCAAGAGAAACAATTACATCTAGTCTTGTCTAATCAGGTTTGTCAGAGACAAAATGAAGTCTTCCAGTGACTCTATCAAACTTAAGTAAACAGCAGCTACCTGCCCGTATGGCATACAGTACTCCTAAATATTTGTACATTATAATCCTACTTATATATGTATATATTTTAAAAGTCTGATACGTATTGCAAATTCTTAGAGTCTGCTTAAAAACATAACGTATGTAGTAGTTCTGTTT